>NC_045145.1:7680149-8424488 GCF_008831285.2 Nymphaea colorata
AATTCATTCTTTTGAAAGAACATAGGTTCCAAATTGTTAGAAAACATGTTGTTTTTCAAATGCACTTTGGCCAAAAGATTATGAATGCATTGCTTGTGTTTTCTTTTGAAGTTAAGTGAAGTTTACAAATTCTCATTGCAATATGACTTGGTCACTTTTTGCAACTTAAATTTGAATCACTTAATTTCTTGAGAATGTGCATGTGGTGCCATTGATTTTGAGTGAAAGTGAATGCATGAAACGAGAATGGAAACTATATGGAACATTCATTCTTCTCTCTCTCATAATCCATCAAGATTCATTCATATGAAACATACATTCTTCACTCCCTCATAATCTCTCAAAGTCCGTATTGCACGTCATACAATCTATACATGAAGATTGATTAAAATGTAGGACTTTCTCTATATGTGCTCATTATATGATTAAGCACATGAATTAGAGATGTAGTCCATAAGCTTGAGGCTTGACATAAAATTATCAAAATGATGAAAATATATAAATGATGTCAAGTTCAATCTTTGAAACGGATGGGAGACATGGATGACGTCCACTTTTGTCTCAAAATAGCTAAAAATCAGACCTTGTGTTGATTTAAATAGCTGAAAATTGTGGACATTGATTCCAATAAGGACTTGTTTCTTAGATAGAAACAATGAGTTTTTCAAATCTATTCAAATTCCAGATTTCGTAGTAATGAAATCATCAACTCCTTTGGATGATTCTAGGATGGTTGGTATTTCAAATATGTAAATTTTGATATTCTTAAACCAATTCCTATGAAACATGGTCTGATTTCAACAACATACATACATCTTACGTATGGGTTTGCTGAAATTAAGTAAAAATGAAATGAAAATAATTTATAATCTTGCACTAGAAAAATCAATAAAAATGGCCCATTTCCTTAAAGACCGGTTTGGAAACATGTTCCAACCTGATTTTAAGGGAGGAATGTAATTTTTGACAAGAAATCAGATACATATATGTACATATATAACAATGTATACATATACGTACCTTACTTTTCAAAATGAAATTTTATCAAGGGACCGCATGACTCATGAATCATGATGATTCATGGCTGGGTTCTTTTATGTAGGAAGATTGAGAACTTGTTTCAAATCTTCCCTACTACCCTTGATTAATTAAATTGAAAGACATGAATCAAAATGACTGTGAATAAGAAAGAAAATAAAACAATACTCAAGCTTATTCGTCCATCATTTCGCCATGCAAGGGTGGATCACATTCATAAAAACGTATCCATCCTTATAGGCATTTTCATCATACGTGATGTAGCAAAATCACTCTCTCACCGTGGGATTCTCTCATGGTAGGGAGTTCAAAATGGTATTAAGTTGGTTCCTTTGAAAGGGACGTGGCCTTGGGGCCCATTTCAAAATTTGATACTTGGGTTCATATTTTAAGAAAACCGACATATGCATGCATTATGCATTAACATGTACATTGAAGCGTAGGTTTCCCTTAGCTGGACATCATTCCCAGCCGTAAGCAAATGAAAATAAACCCTCCCACGAATTGCTGGAATTAAAATAAATCAACAATAAGCTAAAGTAGAAGAGAAGTGAGTTAAGATCACCTACCTTGCGGTCGGTCTTGATGTTTGTCCTTCGTCTTCACTTGTTTTCTAACCCAAGCAATCCTAAGCAAGAATCCAACCGTGGATTCAAGCTTAGCAAAGCTAGAATAAGAAATAGCTTGCTTGCTGGAATTTGGAGTGGTAAAGAGGGCTTCTCACCACGAAAATCCTAAGTAAGGTTCACTTAAGCACCCTAACTTAGCAAAATCAATGGGAGAATAGAAGAAAGTGAAGAAGAGAATGGGAGAAAAAGGGGAAGGGGGCTTGGACGAACCTCTTCTCTCTTCCTTGGCTTCTCCCTCCTAGCTCCTTGGCTGCAGCAATTTGATAGAATGCTCCAAAATTTCGTCCTCCCCCTTGGTGGCCAAGGGAGGTTTATATAGAGGAGGAGGTGGGTTCAACCACCTTCTTAACTCACCTTGGGAACTTGCTTAAGACCTTGGGGACTTGTAAAATGAGTTAAATAGACTTTAAAGGCTCTAATTGACCATTTCTCAGCCCATTTCCACGAGCTAGGTGGGCTGGGCTAGGTTTGGTCAACTTGGGTTCAGACCTAGGTGACCATTTTGACCAAAATTTTGGACGAAAATGCCCTTGCACAGGGTTTTGCCCTTATTTTGTACTATTTATTTATTTTTTGTTTGAAATCGAGCTTATAAGGTTAAAACCTAGTTACTAAGCTCCAAATGCCATTGAATTATGATAATTAAATTTAAATTTTAATAAAATTTAAAAATTTTATCAAATTTGGTTCGAAAAGGGTATTTTCGTCCAAAACTTGATTGAAAATGGATTTCAACTGAATCAAACTTTCACTTGAGAAATTCAATTTAAATTTGGTATTTGATTCATGCATTTGACAAATTCAAATGTTTATTTGCCTTTCATAAACCATTTTAGGCTTTTTAATCTTAAGTTGACCGCAGAAGGGCAAAATTGTCCAAAATTGATCAATTTCGACCAATTGACCAAAGTCAAAGCTCATTTGCAAGTAGTTTGACTTTATTTGAGGTAATTTGATAAATTTGGGTCAAGAAAGCTCTTAATTGAGCTAAATTGTACTTTGACTGAGTTTAGTCAAAGTGGGTTTGGTTCGGTCAAAGTCTATTTTCGTCCATTAATTGGATCATGAGACAGACTTACGTTTTGACTGTGTTGAGCCCATGGTGACCGAACCTAGCTGGAATTGGCACCACATTTGAGTGCACCCGGGTCAAACCTACTTGGATTAAGTAGGTTAGGTGAGTTTGACCAGTCTAGTAATTGCTTCCTTGAAAATGATTTTTTTCTTTAAGGAGGACCTGGTTAAAGAAGAGAGAGAGACATAAATGTCTCTCTTTTCCTAGGTTTCTCCTTTATTTCTTCTTGAAAATGACTTTTCTTCAATTAATTTGAGAGAAAATATTTATTTATTATTTTTTTGACATGGAGGGGGCATGGCCCCTGGGGGGCTCTTGACCACACGGGCTAGGTGGGGCCCACACGTGGGTCCCACGTAGCATTTTAGACTGAATTAGATCCAATTCTTGGATCTAAGTCAAAATTTGCATTTTGCAATTGGATTTGGATTTCAAATGACATTTGCAATTGAATTTGGACTCGTAATCCTGCATTGGGATTCGTGTATCGGGTTAAATCACGATTTGAATCTAATTGTTCTTTAGATTCGAAATTGGCTTTGAAATTGCAAATTTTCACAATTCTTTTGTGAAATTTTCACATTGCTTCAATTTTGATGTGGAAAAATTTGGGGTGTTAACAGATGCCCCTCTTTGTTGTTAAGCAAATTGAATAATTTGCTTATAGCAAAGATTCACGCACCAAATTTTTGCAAATCGTTTGGAAAATCCATTTTTCAAATGATGTTGAACCATCCTCGCTCGAGGGGAAATGCTAGGCATAGACCTGAAATAAGAAGATTTTTCTCCATCTCATTGGAGACTTTGTAGAGGAATTAATGTTGGTTGAAAAATTTTGTAATTGTGAAAGTTTTTGCATTTGATGCTTTGAGAAATTTGCCCTCGATGCCTTCTAAACCATTGGCAAGTGCTTTTTCTCTTCTTTTACTTAGTTTTTCACATACTCGCTTTTGCTTTTGAATTTTGATTTTCTTTTTGAGCCACCCTTCACTCTTGGGAGAAATTCCTCACCACCCCAAAAGCTACTACGGAGTTCCACCGCTTTGGCGGTTTTGTGTAGTTTGCTTTGTGTAATATCAAGTCTATCGGGCTTTCTTCTGAACCCTTGTAACAAGCTTTGGGCCGGTAACTCCTAGACCAGTTGGCCTCAGGGTACCAAATGTAAAACACTCCCCGGGCTTACTTGCTCGAATTCAGAAGGCTTTAGGAGACTTAATATAAGCAAAATGTTCATGGATTGCTTTTTAGCTTCACGGCGTAAGCATAGGTCATATGCCCACCCGCGCCTGCTGAGCTTTGAACCAGAGGAACAACTACACTCACCCCGAGCTCATTGCTCAACTCATTTCGCTTGATAGCTTTTTCTAGCATCTTGCCAAGGTCTTTTAGGTGACAAGACTTTTTCTTATGGCATCTCATGCTAGACCTTTACAAATGCCGATTGTCGGGACCAACATTAATTACTATACATTAGTCCCTCAATGTCTGTGAAATTTCTTGCCTATTTCAAGACGATGCCCTTGCAATTGCCTCAAGACATGGGTTGAGTTTGAAAATTTTGATGCATTTTTGAAACTTTTCCCTAAGGGATACCATGCCCCTTAGTTGGTTTGAAAATTGTTACAAACGTGCTTATCAAAGCACAACTATTTTGAATTTTTTTTTTTTTTGAATTGCAAATTCAAGTATAGAATTTTTGAGATGCAAAGCATTAATTGGATCGGGGATTTCAACCCCATCGGCATCAATCAGTCGATAAGAATTGTGAGGTAGAACCTCTTTGACAACATATGGTCCTTCCCAGTTCGGCGCCCATTTTCCTTTGGGTCTACTCCTGAGTGGAACTATGGATCTTAAAACAAGATCATTTACCTGAAATTTTCTTTCAATGACTGATTTGGCATAATGTCGGGCGACTCTCTTACGATAGACTTCGGCATGCTCTGCCGCTTGTAGTCTTTTCTCGTCTAAGAGGTCTAATTGAGCAAGTCTCTTTTTTTGATATTTGCTAATTGGGAGTTCAATGAGAGCAGCAAATTTCATTGCTGGTTTTTGGACATGTAATGGAAGGACAATTTCCGTTCCATATACTAATTCTGCTGGTGTAGCATTGGTGGGTGTCCGAATTGTGGTTCGATACGCCCAAAGTGCATTGTGCATTTTCTCGTGCCAATCTCGGCCTGTTTCAACTGTCCTTTCTAAGACACGAATCAAAATCTTGTTGGTTGCTTCTGCCTGACCATTACCTTGAGGGTAATATGGGGCAGAAAAGTGATGTTGTATTTTGTGTTTGTGACAAAGATTGCGCATTTTCTCATTTTTGAAATGAGTACCGTTATCAGAAACGATATCATGCGGGATGCCAAATCTACACAAAAGATTTTTATGAATGAAGGACACTACGTGTTGTCCTTCGACTGTTTTTAAAGTGATCGCTTCCACCCATTTGGTGAAGTAATCTGTAGCTGCAAGAAAATACCTGTGTCCATTTGAGGCAGGTGGATTGATTGGACCGACTACGTCGAAGGCCCACATGGAGAATGGCCATGGTGAGCTGACCGAATGAAGGTACGCTGCTGGAGCATGAATTGATGGTGCATGCAACTGACATTTGATGCATTTCTTGACAAATTGGTGACAGTCTCTTTGCATTGTGGGCCAATAGTACCCTGCTCTGACTATCTGCTTGACGAGGGTCTGATACCCTACATGTCCCCCACAAATTCCTTCATGGGCTTCTTGAATGACTTCTAGTGCCTCATTTGCATCGAGACATCTAGCATATTCTGTGCTGAATCCTCTTCTGTATAGGATGTCGGCTAGAATGAAATATCTTGAAGACATGTGTCTCAAAACTCTTTGCTCTTTTCGAGACATTTCTGGTGGAAGTGTTCCAGTTTGGAGAAAATCCTTGATGTTCTGATACCATGGTGTTTCTCTACTTTCTGCTTGCAACACCTGTTCTGGTATGACAAAAGATGGTTGTTCGAGTCTTCCAACTTCAAAAGATCTGATAGATTCTCCAGGTTTGAAGGCAATGGTAGAGCCTAAACTGGCTAAACGTCTGCTATTGGGTTAAATTCTCTTTTGACATGTAAGAGTTGACATTCCTCGAACTGTCTTAAGAGGGAAGCTGCTAACTCTTGATATGGGATCAATTTTTGATCTTTGACTTGCCAATCTCCATTGACCTGACTGACAGCTAAGAGAGAATCTCCAAAAATGCGAACTCTCTGCACTTTAAATTTGAGCAACATTTTGAGTCCTTGGATTAGGGCCTCGTACTCTGCCATATTATGCGTGCAGGAAAAATTCAATTTGAGAGAGTAAGGAATCATTTCCCTTTCTGGTGTAATGAAAAGTATCCCAATGCCTGCCCCAGCTGTGCTCTTAGATCCATCAAAGTACATCTCCCAAATCGGCTCTGGTTCAGTTGTCAGGATTTGCTCATCTGGAAAATCATCATTTGTTCTAATTTCTTCATATAGAGGAAAATCTGCCAATTGGTCTGCAATGGCTTGCCCCTTGATTGATTTTTGTGACACATATTCCAAATCATATTGCATCAGCAAAACCTGCCACTTTGCTATCCTTCCATTCAGAAATGGCTGTTCGAGGATATATTTGAGTGGATTAAGTTTGGATAAAATTTTAACTTCACAAGCCAATAGATAATGCCTTAATTTTTGACACATCCACACCAAGGCTAAGCAAGTTTTTTCCATGTGCGAGTAGTTCTTTTCATACTGCACAAATGTCTTACTGATGTAATAAATGGCATGTTCTATTCGGCATCCTTCTTCATATTGAGCCAGAAATCCACCACAGGCTGAATCGTTAACTGTGATGTAAAGGAGTAGAGGTTCCCCTAAAATTGGAGGTTTTAAAATTGGTGGGCAAAGAAGATACTTCTTGATCTTTTCGAATGAGGCTTGACATTCATGCCCCCATTCAAATTTGACTCCTTTCCGCAGTAAATGGTTGAAGGGTTCGCATCTCATGGCGAGATTAGATATAAACCTTCTGATTGACTGAATTCTGCCTTGCAAGCTGCGTAGCTCCTTAAGATTTGTTGGGGGTGACATTTCGATGATCGCCTTTGCTTTGGAAGGATCCATCTCGATTCCCTTTTGGCTGACCATAAATCCCAAAAGCTTACCGGATTCCACACCAAATACACATTTTTGTGGATTCAATCTAAGTTTGTATTGTAAGAGTCTATCAAAAACTTGAGAGAGAATGTTGATGTGATTCTCCCTTGTTTTTGACTTAATTAGTAGATCATCTACATATGCATCCATGATTTGATGCATTTGGTCATGAAAAATAGCTGCCATAGCCCTTTGATATGTTGCCCCAGCGTTCTTCAAACCAAATGGCATTACTGTATAGCAGAAGGTACCCCATGGGGTTGTAAATGATGTTTTGGCTTGATCTTGAGCTGCCAACTTAATTTGGTTATAACCAGAATATCCATCCATAAAGGAGAACATAGCGTGACCTGCGGTACTGTCTACCAACAAGTCAATGTTTGGAAGTGGGTAGTCATCCTTTGGTGTAGCCTTATTCAAATCTCTGAAATCGATGCAGAGCCGAATTTTGCCATTTTTCTTTGGGACTACCACAATGTTTGCTAACCATTCAGGATAGTCGATTGTTCGGATGAACCCTGCCTTTAGTAGGTCTTCCAGGCCTTCCTTAACTTGCCCCTCAAGACGAGGGTCTAGTTTCCTCAACTTTTGTTTGATTGGCTTGCATTCTGGTTTCAATGGTAGTCGATGCTCGACTAATTTTGTATCAAGTCCTGGCATGTCCTCATAAGTCCACGCAAAGGCTTCTTGATGCTTTTTGAGGAAGTCTATCAACTCTTTTCTTTCTTCTGCTGAGAGACTTGTTCCAATTTGCAAAATCTTTGGACTCTCTTCCGTGCCAATGTTAATTTCCTCAATCGGATCATTAATAGAGGTGACGTTGATCTTGCTTTCTCATTTGGATGAACTCTGGACATTCGGCCTCAGTGAGTTCTGGATTTATCTCCTTAAAAGCTTTTGATGTTTGATCCTCAAATGCCATCCTAAAGATTGTAAAGAAGTTAGATGAAATTTGAGACATTGTATATGGAAGTAATTTGCATTTGTCATTGTATTTTTGAAGGTATTACAAAATGAAGACACTTGGTCTATTTGAGTACAATGACGACAAAATGACAAAATGATGACGGATTTGTTGATTCAAATTGATGGTGAACATCCGCCTATGGTATTGCTCTTGACGAAAGGTACTGGCTTGAATTCTTCCTCAACATCCACTTTTTCATAGCTTGGCACCCCAAGGCTTGAGTGCCTCGTTGTCCTGTCAAGGTAACTGGTTCCAAGATTCCATTTTCATGTTTGCCAAGGCCAGTAAATGGCTGGTAGCCATGGCGTATGAGTAAATCCAATCCTTTCTCATTCTGGCAGAATTTCTTGAACAACGGATGACTTTTGTAACTTGTTTCAAGTTTGGTACCCCTTTTCACCCATACCTGTTTCTTTGGTTTCTGAATGGCCAACCTGCTAAGACTTTGAGATATTTCTTCCTCTTTGCAGACTCGAATACTGGGTACCTCAATTGTATATGTTGGTACCGGAATCATTGGGTGTACAAGCCGACTTTCCCTATCCTCTGCATAGATGGTTATAGAATTCCCGTTGTGAGTCCATTTGACACACTGATGTAGAGTGGAGGGAACTGCATTGGTAGCATGGATCCATGGCCTGCCAAGCAACAAGTTGAAGAGGGTTCTATATCCACCACATGAAATAAAACCCGATGATACGTCTCAGAAATATTCAAATCCAGACATATGCATCCTAGGCATGGTTGTCCTGTCCCGTCATATCCATGGATGAAAATTTTGGATGGAGTATAGTCAGCCTGTCTTATGCCCAACTCACGAGCTGTTTGTTGTGGACAGATGTTCAGGTTGCTCCACCATCAATTAAAACGTGGGAGACTCTGGTGCCCCTTGTCTCTATCACTATGTGCAAGGCGTCATTGTGCGATGCACCTCCAGTTGGTAGATCTTTATCAGAGAATATGATCGGACTATTTTCACATAATTCAAAAGCCCATTCATTCCCCCTGTTAGGGCTAAACCCTCCCTTCTTGACTTCAGGTAAGGGGTCCAATTCATTGAAAATGGATTCCAATGGTTCAGGGTCGCACACTTGTGACTTCTGATCAATCTCTGTCAGATGGTCTTGTTTAACCAGTCCGGTTTGTGCATTGATGGATCCTTTATCATGTTTGAAAAGCAATCCAAAGAAATCCAGGGACGCTGTATCCCTTTTGTTTGTCACCATAATTTGACGACCTGTTGAAAATCTGACCATCGAAACTATTCCTTTGCCATGTTTAGGAAAAGGATTCTTGAAATGTCCGGCTGTTCACTGACCTCTTTGATTATTTCTTTGTCAACTGCATCTTGCACAATATTTTTAAGTACAAGGCAGTCTTCTGTATCATGTCCTGGAGCGCGATGAAATTTACAGAATTGCTCTTTGTTTTTCCCCATCATTGGTGGGGGGTTGGAGACTTTTGGGAGAAACAGAGTACCTCTTTCGATTAGCATATGCATGACCTCTTCATAACTTTGTTGTAATGGGGTAAATTTTCTATCGTACCCCCATCCAGGATGTTTGTTTTTGGTGCCACTACTACTGCCACTAGCTCTGTCCATTACCCTTTATTCTTGGGATATTCGGACTTTTCTTTCTTGAAGGCTGCAGCGTTGGCCACGATGTTGGCTGGAGCATTCTGACTTCTGCTATTCTTTTTTGTATCTTCCCTTACTTTTACCGGGATGACAGCATCAAAAGCTCCATTCTCAATTCCTGCTTCAATGCATTCTGCCCTCTCAGTGAGATCGATGAAAGACTTGATTGGAGCATTGGAAATGAGGCTCCTTAATGGTTGTGTCAAATTGTTTACGATCAATCCCAGTGCATGGGATTGAGAGATTGGGTCTCTCATCTTGTTGCAAGAAGACCTCCACCTCTGAATAAAATCTCTCACCTTTTCACCTGGCCTCTGTTTTAGATAGCATAATGTGGTGATCGTTGGTGCAGTTTCAACGTTTTGAATGAACCTTTCGATGAAAAGGTTGATTAACATGTCAAAATTTTTAATTCCACTGGGTTGATGTGTTCCCGATACCATTGTGCTGCAATTCCTTCTAGGCTTCTAGGGAAACATCGAAAGAGGGCCCTATGATTGTGGCGGAATTTGTAACATTCAGCAAAGAACATGGCCAAATGTGCCTTTGGGTCTCCATGGCCATCAAATTTGATAAATTTCTTGGGCAAGTTTTTTATGTGTTTGTCATTTTCGAAGCTTTCGTAGAAATCTTCGCAAGTGAAATTCCTCTTGTTCTTGCCTTTAAGTTGTACTGCATTTAACTTCTTTTCAACTTCCTGGATTTTTGTTTTCCAGGATTCTCCCTTCTTCTTTTTCTTGGGAGTTTTCGGTTCTTCCTCACTACTAGATTCTGTTGTAGCGTCTTCAGAAGAGTCTGAACTGCTTGATGAGTACTTTCTTGTTTTCTTCCCTTTCTTTTTGGCTTTTTCTGCCTGCGCTTGTTCTTCATTGAACATGATCATGTATTTCCGGAATCTTCTGTATTCCTCAAATTCTGGGTCATTTATTTCCAGCTTGGGAGGTGTTTCTGAGGAGGATTCTTCTCCCCTGTCTCCTATAAAAGGTTGATCAAGCTCCATTTCACTCCTTCTCCTGCTTTGGCTTCTGGTTTCAACCATAAAGCGGATGTTCACCTTGCAAGAAGAAAAATTGAAAATGTTAGGATGTGAATTGATGAGAGGTGACAAATTTTGATTACATATTAAAAGAAAGATGAGAATGACAAAACTTGACAAAGTTTAACATAACTTGACAAATTTTGGCTTAATGACAATGAACTAGACATGACAATCTAGGACAGAAGGATAGATGGGCGGACTTCATCCCACCATTTTACATATTTGGGACCCATTCCTGGACCAAGGACAAGATACAAGTGAGCAAATGATTCCCAACGTTGCTGGGCATAGGTGTATATCCCGGACCACTCTTCAGTGTCTAGTTCACACTCCACAATGGCTCCTTCCGACTCAATTGGATATGCCTTCCTCTGACGCAGTGAGAATTGCCTGAGGCAACGCTCCGGATGATATTCAATTATGAAAAACGGTTCCAATAGAAGACTTCCTCTGACTGGGTTGTAAGTGTATCTTGACTTGATGACCTCTCGATCAAAGAAGTCCCAAATGATGGTGGAGTCATCAACTTCCTCCATCTTTCTGCGGTAGTGCTCCATACTGATAACTGACCGTCTGTGTTTTGAAAATGACATGATTGTGGCCCCACATGTTTGTAGAACATGCTTGCAGTGCAAAGACACATCCTTCTATCGAGTCTGCATCTCCAATTGAAAATTTGGCCAACCCTCTGTAAAGGAATGCCAAGGCTGCCATTGCTATGGAAATGTGACGGACTTTGACATGCCCCCATTTTCTGAAGAGGCGAGCTATGCGGAAATCCATTATGTGTTCTTCATTATTGAAGAAGATAAGACCCACGGTACAAGTCACCATGGAGTTTTTGTACTTGTCTGCAACAGTTCTAGATAGTGACGCAGGGTTGACAAATTGGGAGTATGTTTCACCAAGCTCTTGTAGTTGAAGATATTGATGTCCATCTTTCTCTAGAAAATGCCAACTCCTTTTCCCTGTGAGTTTACGAATCACTTCTAGAGTTTTGACTTGACCTTGGTTTACAAGGAACTGGTCTTCAATTGGACCTCTTGGGTCACCTTTTGGTTCTGGCAAACCCATAATGTTGGAGAACTCATCAAGAGTGATTGTCATTTCACCCCATGGAAACCAGAATGTGTTGGTCCTTGGGTTCCATCTTTCAGCAATTGCATGAATTAGATTGCCATTGATAGGCTGTATGGCAAGTCTGACTGCTTCTTCAAGACCGCAATCCTCTAAGTGATCCGGGAACATACACCGAAAAGTTGGGTACCATGAAAGATACCACTGAGGTAGGTAGACTCCACTTGGGATGATGCGAAGTCCGGATCGGCCTTGACATGACCCGAATAGGATGTGGTCATATGGGAAGATACTTTCTGAGTCCATCTAGACAAGAGAAGGTATTAGACTTTGACATGAATTGACCCAATAGAGACTCGAGAAGAGTTTTGACATTGGGTTTGGACATGGACTTAGGGGCAAAGTAAAACATCACATGCATCCAAACAAGCAGTTAATGAAAAATTGATAATGCAATTCCTAGGACTCTTGCCTATATGCATTATTTTGAAAATTGGTCTTGGAACCTATGGAAAATAAATGGGTAAATGGTTCTTTATTTATCCAAAATTTATGGTATACCTATATACCAAATTTATGGTACTAGCATTGACTCCTCCAAGGGTTTTCTAGATTTGGGCTCTCATTTCTCCTTGTTCACCCATCGATATACCGGGACTATTGTCCGTTTCGGTACTAATGGGGGGACTTCTCAGTCCAAATGGGTGGTCCAGTTGTAAGGCTATATCTTGGACTAATGTCCTAAAAATAGCCCGGCAACATGATGACCGGGATATGATATAGGTAAGGATTTGTTTTTCAAAATTCATGAGAAGATGCAAAATAGATGGCTCTATTGCATACATTCCTAAGAGATGGATTTGAAATTTGAGAGCATACATGGGCTGCATACAATCCTTAAATTGAGGAGGGTAGGATAAATTGAAATGAATGAGGTTCATGAAATCTCTTCAATGTACACTACATGATGTCGGTATGCATTTTTGTGAATTTATTTTTTTTTTTTTTTGTGCAATTGATGTCCGACATTGGTGAAAATAACTCATATATGATCCAAATAAGTCTTTAGACAAACAATGACGGGTCCCACTGGGGTGCCATCTGTTCGCACCCCACTCCTTTTTCAAGAAGGTCGAAATGCGAGTGAGCAAAATTCTTTTAAAATTGGGGTTTTGAGAAAGTTTTCAAGAGAAAGGGATCCGCTCGTCGGTACGAGGTCCAACCGTTCCTGCCGCCTTTAACAGGGGTAATTAGACCAAGGACTAAGGATCATTTGGATCACATACGAGTTATTGATGTAAGTCCTATATGCTTATGCATTGAGGTTTTAGATTCAAGAACCGAAATTCATTTTTTTGAATAAATGAATTTGAATATTGGGGGTTTTCAAGTCGGTTTAAAAACCTTTGTTTTGGTGTTATTTGAAACACATAATTCTTGAGGATTTTTGAAGATTTGG
This sequence comes from Nymphaea colorata, assembly GCF_008831285.2. Taxonomy (NCBI): domain Eukaryota; kingdom Viridiplantae; phylum Streptophyta; class Magnoliopsida; order Nymphaeales; family Nymphaeaceae; genus Nymphaea; species Nymphaea colorata. The sequence goes on from NC_045145.1 coordinate 7,693,224, forward strand.
GATTGAGTTCTTTGTTGTGAACTCTAGATGATGATGATCATCTTATGATAAAAATTGATTTTGAACTCTTCTTTTGTCAAATCATGTGATTTGTAGAATTCATTCTTTTGAAAGAACATAGGTTCCAAATTGTTAGAAAACATGTTGTTTTTCAAATGCACTTTGGCCAAAAGATTATGAATGCATTGCTTGTGTTTTCTTTTGAAGTTAAGTGAAGTTTACAAATTCTCATTGCAATATGACTTGGTCACTTTTTGCAACTTAAATTTGAATCACTTAATTTCTTGAGAATGTGCATGTGGTGCCATTGATTTTGAGTGAAAGTGAATGCATGAAACGAGAATGGAAACTATATGGAACATTCATTCTTCTCTCTCTCATAATCCATCAAGATTCATTCATATGAAACATACATTCTTCACTCCCTCATAATCTCTCAAAGTTCGTATTGCACGTCATACAATCTATACATGAAGATTGATTAAAATGTAGGACTTTCTCTATATGTGCTCATTATATGATTAAGCACATGAATTAGAGATGTAGTCCATAAGCTTGAGGCTTGACATAAAATTATCAAAATGATGAAAATATATAAATGATGTCAAGTTCAATCTTTGAAACGGATGGGAGACATGGATGACGTCCACTTTTGTCTCAAAATAGCTAAAAATCAGACCTTGTGTTGATTTAAATAGCTGAAAATTGTGGACATTGATTCCAATAAGGACTTGTTTCTTAGATAGAAACAATGAGTTTTTCAAATCTATTCAAATTCCAGATTTCGTAGTAATGAAATCATCAACTCCTTTGGATGATTCTAGGATGGTTGGTATTTCAAATATGTAAATTTTGATATTCTTAAACCAATTCCTATGAAACATGGTCTGATTTCAACAACATACATACATCTTACGTATGGGTTTGCTGAAATTAAGTAAAAATGAAATGAAAATAATTTATAATCTTGCACTAGAAAAATCAATAAAAATGGCCCATTTCCTTAAAGACCGGTTTGGAAACATGTTCCAACCTGATTTTAAGGGAGGAATGTAATTTTTGACAAGAAATCAGATACATATATGTACATATATAACAATGTATACATATACGTACCTTACTTTTCAAAATGAAATTTTATCAAGGGACCGCATGACTCATGAATCATGATGATTCATGGCTGGGTTCTTTTATGTAGGAAGATTGAGAACTTGTTTCAAATCTTCCATACTACCCTTGATTAATTAAATTGAAAGACATGAATCAAAATGACTGTGAATAAGAAAGAAAATAAAACAATACTCAAGCTTATTCGTCCATCATTTAGCCATGCAAGGGTGGATCACATTCATAAAAACGTATCCATCCCTTATAGGCATTTTCATCATACGTGATGTAGCAAAATCACTCTCTCACCATGGGATTCTCTCATGGTAGGGAGTTCAAAATGGTATTAAGTTGGTTCCTTTGAAAGGGACTTGGCCTTGGGGCCCATTTCAAAATTTGATACTTGGGTTCATATTTAAGAAAAACCGACATATGCATGCATTATGCATTAACATGTACATTGAAGCGTAGGTTTCCCTTAGCTGGACATCATTCCCAGCCGTAAGCAAATGAAAATAAACCCTCCCACGAATTGCTGGAATTAAAATAAATCAACAATAAGCTAAAGTAGAAGAGAAGTGAGTTAAGATCACCTACCTTGCGGTCGTTGGTCTTGATGTTTGTCCTTCGTCTTCACTTGTTTTCTAACCCAAGCAATCCTAAGCAAGAATCCAACCGTGGATTCAAGCTTAGCAAAGCTAGAATAAGAAATAGCTTGCTTGCTGGAATTTGGAGTGGTAAAGAGGGCTTCTCACCACGAAAATCCTAAGTAAGGGTTCACTTAAGCACCCTAACTTAGCAAAATCAATGGAGAGAATAGAAGAAAGTGAAGAAGAGAATGGAAGAAAAAGGGGAAGGGGGCTTGGACGAACCTCTTCTCTCTTCCTTGGCTTCTCCCTCCTAGCTCCTTGGCTGCAGCAATTTGATAGAATGCTCCAAAATTTCGTCCTCCCCCTTGGTGGCCAAGGGGAGGTTTATATAGAGGAGGAGGTGGGTTTAACCACCTTCTTAACTCACCTTGGGAACTTGCTTAAGACCTTGGGAACTTGTAAAATGAGTTAAATAGACTTTAAAGGCTCTAATTGACCATTTCTCAGCCCATTTCCACGAACTAGGTGGGCTGGGCTAGGTTTGGTCAACTTGGGTTCAGACCTAGGTGACCATTTTGACCAAAATTTTAGACGAAAATGCCCTTGCACAGGGTTTTGCCCTTATTTTGTACTATTTATTTATTTTTTGTTTGAAATCGAGCTTATAAGGTTAAAACCTAGTTACTAAGCTCCAAATGCCATTGAATTATGATAATTAAATTTAAATTTTAATAAAATTTAAAAATTTTATCAAATTTGGTTCGAAAAGGGTATTTTCGTCCAAAACTTGATTGAAAATGGATTTCAACTGAATCAAACTTTCACTTGAGAAATTCAATTTAAATTTGGTATTTGATTCATGCATTTGACAAATTCAAATGTTTATTTGCCTTTCATAAACCATTTTAGGCTTTTTAATCTTAAGTTGACCGCAGAAGGGCAAAATTATCCAAATTGATCAATTTCGACCAATTGACCAAAGTCAAAGCTCATTTGCAAGTAGTTTGACTTTATTTGAGGTAATTTGATAAATTTGGGTCAAGAAAGCTCTTAATTGAGCTAAATTGTACTTTGACTGAGTTTAGTCAAAGTGGGTTTGGTTCGGTCAAAGTCTATTTTCGTCCATTAATTGGATCATGAGACAGACTTACGTTTTGACTGTGTTGAGCCCATGGTGACCGAACCTAGCTGGAATTGGCTCCACATTTGAGTGCACCCGGGTCAAACCTACTTGGATTAAGTAGGTTAGGTGAGTTTGACCAGTCTAGTAATTGCTTCCTTGAAAATGATTTTTTTCTTTAATGAGGACCTGGTTAAAGAAGAGAGAGAGACATAAATGTCTCTCTTTTCCTAGGTTTCTCCTTTATTTCTTCTTGAAAATGACTTTTCTTCAATTAATTTGAGAGAAAATATTTATTTATTATTTTTTTGACATGGAGGGGGCATGGCCCCTGGGGGGCTCTTGGCCACACGAGCTAGGTGGGGCCCACACGTGGGGCCCACACGTGGGTCCCACGTAGCATTTTAGACTGAATTAGATCCAATTCTTGGATCTAAGTCAAAATTTGCATTTTGCAATTGGATTTGAATTTCAAATGACATTTGAAATTGAATTTGGACTGGTAATCCTGCATTGGGATTCGTGTATCGAGTTAAATTCACGATTTGAATCTAATTGTTCTTTAGATTCGAAATTGGCTTTGAAATTGTAAATTTTCACAATTCTTTTGTGAAATTTTCACATTGCTTCAATTTTGATGTGGAAAAATTTGGGGTGTTAACAGCCACCCACTCCTCTTGACCCCCATTTGGGTCATTATTGCCTTGGTCGGCCACAGTGCCCTGTAGGGCAGGCTTGTCCCGCCCATGGTGACTGCTCTTGGCCTCCTCTGCGACCTCTCTCGGCATCATTATAGGTCTGACCGTATCAGGATGTATGGTTGGGTGGTACGGTCGGTCTAGTGGCGGATAAAATGGTGGTAGGGTCTGCCCAAATGCGGTCATGAAATCCACAAGATGCCGCCGAAGACCTTCTCCAAGATCTAGGAGGAGGTTGCCATTCACAAGGACTAAAAGTTAAATACAGATTTAGGTTCCCGCCGGACAGTCACCCCGGCTCAAAGTAGGTCAAGTAAGTAGATGTATGGCTTCCCCAAACCCGGCTTGAACCTACTACAATTGACAAGGATAGGTGTGAGGCTTAATACAAATCGCAGCGATACAATATATCACTCTCCTCACTCAACATTCATCAAACCATTCAAACCACCCTGTCATACAATCCCTAGTCAGAACAAACCACACCCTTATCCCTTGGTGGTCCACAACCCGGAAATCGTGTCCTTGGCAAGGTGCCTTGGAGGGATTCCAGCCGGTTGTCAATGCGAAAAGCGGGTTAGAAAGCAAAAACACCCTTCCCATGGATCTATAGGGTGATCCGATGTTACCTCCTAAGGCCACGCTTGGGGACTCCTCGTGCTCACCGAAGGGAAATTCCAGCAACTCACAAGTTGCCCTTCGGTATTCGGCTCCTTTTGCTTCCGGACAGAAATGCTCCTTAGATAGAATTACAAGAACGAAAGTGAAATCAAGATTATATCTAGGAATGAACTGTATAGAAAGAGGGAGTATCGTCACCGGATTCCCAATCAACCCCAAGAGTGAACGGAATGTCCATTGGGGGATGCTATCGTCGATTTCGCCCGACGGATGCAGTTCCTTCTCTCTCTCGGGCTGCAATCTCCCACGGGTAGGTGATGAAGCCCTTGTCTCCCTTGCTGGAATTAAGATTTAAGATGCCAAACCAGCAAGAATCAAAGCATAGAAGTGAATAAGAAATCAACTTCTAGATGAGGAAAGCCGTCACCCGTAAGACCAATTTAACCCCGGTCATTTGTATTGAGAGGGGGAAGTGATCACCAGAGCGCCGGTGGACGTTGAGGCAATCGTCAAGTTACGCTCCTCTCCTCCTTATACGTCATCTCCTAATGCACGGGCCAGCTACCTCCACTTGCATGGTTTGAATGGAAGAAATAGCAATCAAGGACCAATCAACTGAAATAAGAGAGCCAAGAGGTGAATGCACTTCACCAGATTCACAAAGGACCCCTAGGAAGTAACGTGGATAGGGGGAGGCAAGTGTTGGAAGTGCCAACACACGCGTGTCTTCCTTCTTCTCCGGCGAGGAATGAGAGCTCCGGCGAGGAATGTTGGTCGGACTCCGGCGCAATGTCTCCCTCCTTGCTCTCCACGGCTCCTCGAGTTCACCAAGAGTGGTCGTCCTTCCTTTCACACGAGCTAGGGCTGAGAGGCCTCCCCAAGATAGACGTGAGGCTCCCTCCTAGGATCGTGGAAGAATCCCCTTCAACCGTGCGTTGAGAATCTCCAAAGATCGTGCTAGAATTTTGCCTTAAATGAATAGGGTCCAGGTGCAATGCACCTTAATTGCTACCTAGCGCCTTCCCTTTTTTTGGTGGATGTCCAGATGCAACGAACCTTCCGGCGCAGGAGATCTTCTCTCCAAAGAATTAGGGACAGATTTAGAAGGATCGCCCGGGCCCCCTTTTCCTCCCAAATCTGCCGCAATTGCGTTGACCAGCTAGATGGCGCCGAACCCACGAGCTGCCACGTGTTCCCCATGAAATCAGCGACTGATTTCACCCTCCAAATCTGTCACTAGAGGATTTGGAAAGTGGAGATGGCGCCCAAGCTTTCCTTTCAAGCACCCTTATGCGCTAGGGTTTCCCTTTTCTCTTTGGACAAATTTGCCCATGCTAAACAAGAATTAATTCAAGTAAAATCAAGATATAGCAAGGAAAGACTTGGAACTGGGTACCCAAAGGTCGGATCTGGCCGGAAGTCACCGGATCTGGCCGGAAGTCACCAGATCTGGCCGAAAAGATGACCGGAATTCTGATCTACTCCATGAAAACCGGCAAACAGTCCTACAGATGCCCAGAACTTGTCGTCAATGATTAACTGGTCAAATGAACTCCAAATACCTTGAATTTTGGATATGTTATAGATCTTTTGATTATAAATCCAATGGTATAAGGCTTGCCTGAAAAATCCATCGGAATCGCTGAAAACATTCTCTGCAAGTGGCGGTTTTGCGGCGGATTGCACCTGAGCGGCGGTGGCAGAAACATCAAACTTCCGCGTCCGATTTGACCAGCGCACCCTGGTCCGATCAGGCTGAAATTTTAGTATGTTGAAGATGAGGCTGAGATCTTTCCAACGAGCTATAGATCGCCTACAAACTCATAGTAAATCATCTGGAACAGCCCTTGGATCAGAGAAGTCTCATGTCTTCTTCAGGAATTCGAATCTCACCTCTTCCGTGTTTTCTCTTCTACTTGCCGCATTTGCCCATCTTCCTTCCGCGTTTTCTCTTCTTATTTCTGCGTTTCCTCCTTCTTTTTCTTCTAACTTATTCCTTGCCTCACTCCAGAACTTAATCAATATCAACTCCTACCCTCTGGTCGTGAGAGTATCCCACCTGATCGGGATTATCCTGGGATAGATCTGAATTTAGGCAGCGGGAAGTTCCCACCGGATGCTTCTTCCTCCTTCTTGTTGAACCAACGATCAAATATTCCTTCCCCTTCAATGCCGTGGACACCAACCTCCGTTAGACAAGGTTCTTGAATGCAAAGAATGGCTCCTCGTTGATCTTAAGGTCAGGGCTGAACCGAGTCTTCCACCACCAAGTATCGGAAGAATGAGATTACTTGGCCCACGGTGGAAACCTTGCTGGATGTTGATGGTGTTTAAGCGACGGGCAGAACCACGGCACGTCCCTTCTCCACCTCCCTCTATGGCAGATGTCTCTCAACACCTTCGTGTTCAAGGTGAAGGCACGGCAGCATATCTAAGATCTTCTTGGTTCGGGATGATGACAAGCTTCGCGTTAATGGCTACCAGCAGCCATTAATCTCTCGAAACCTCTCAATAACCTCACGACTTGTTGAGTATTGCAATGTAGTACTTCCATGAAATCCACGACCTAAGGTCCAAGAGACTCCTCATGCAGAGAGAGAAAACTTCAATTTCATTAAGCAAGAATGAATAAAGTGTCTCGGTTTTGGCTTAAATACAAGTGCCAAACCGGTTTAAAGAAATGTCTCGGGATGAAACGCTAAACAAACCGAATCAAACAATAAAACGGTACAAAAAGCAAATCAAATCATCCTAAGTGTTCAAATCTGAATTGGGCCAAAGGCCCCACCTCGCCCAGGTCCACTTGAGCTTCACCAACTTGATCCAAGCAATGGGTCAAGCCCACTGCTCTTGATCCGCACCCGAACCACGCGTGCTCCTCACCATGCCAAGCCCACCATCGTCTAGGCCAAATGGGCCTAGGTCTTCCTCTTCCGGACTTGGTGAATCCGGGCCTTCCTCGACGAGGCTAAGTTCGCCTAGGGCTTCATCACCTAGAACAAGCGGGTCTAGGTTTCCTAGGTCAAGGCGACCTAGGCCTTCTACAAGCTTGGCTCCCTTAGCCTTACAACGATTTGCAATGCGCCCCTTGCTTTGCACGTATCCGCTCCACACCTCAATTGAGGAGTTAACCTCACATTGAAAAGATCCGTCATCTCCCGAAAACACCAAGAAAGAAATAGGGAAGTTAACCTCCCTAAGCATATCACCCGCTCCCGGAGTCGCTCCCACCTGTTTCTCGCAAAACTCAAAAGAATAAAAGTTAGCCTCACAATAAGAAAGGGCACCTTCGGCGGAGGTGCTAACGTGGGATGTACGAGTTCTAGGAATGATCGTATCAAATTGTATGGTCGGTCTAGTGGCGGATGAAATCAACGCCAAAAAAACCGAACCTACTCCTAAGATCACCATTCAATTAAGTAAGAACAGCAAGAGTAAAGAGAGTGGATGCATTCACCGGAACACTAGTCGACCCCAAGTTGCAAAAGAGAGTTGGGGGAAGCAATCACCAATATCGCTTGGCGGAGGCGGTTCCTTGGTGGTAGGTCCAGTGCTAGGCTAGGTAAATTCAAGCCTTCAAGGTTCTTGCATGTAGGTGAGTCAAAGCCTAGATGGCTTGGTTTACCTCCTTGAGATAGAAGGAGGTTGGCGTTGACTCCATTTGGTACGCGAGAGTAGGGACCCACAAGGTTGGTCGGGTTATCAAGTACAGTTCGGCCCTCTCTCTGGTGAAAGCTCCTTCAGAAATACCAAGGGCGCATTGGTCATTCAAATGATGAACTCAACCCTAGCGCCGGTGCTTCTGCGAGCTTCTCCCTTGGCCGCCGGTTCTCCATCGGGTAAGTCCAGCTCCTTCTCATCTTGGCCATCCCTTCCTCCACGTGTCACCATCCTAGCCTCCTTCCAGATTCGCCCTAGCCCTGTGTCAGACCCAGCTAGCCTAGTCTCAGCCGAGAATCACTCTACGATATCCTGCTCCACCAATCTTGGAACCCCTAGCCGCCAAGCCTTCACTTTCCATTCCGGTACCTTTTTCTCCAAGTCAACCCTAAGTCGCCCCTCGCCTCATCCCTCCATCGTGCCACGTGCCCCAATCTGCCAGCCTCACCTGCCACATCATCAGCCAGCTCCTCCTCCACGCGTCCCAGTTGGTCCCATGCGTCTCCACGCGGCAGCCACGTTGTCCTCCACGCGGTCTTGCTTCTTTCCCTCACGCGCTTCCTCCCCTCATTTTAGGAAGTCCTTAGCGCGTCACCCTCATCTTTCCTAATCTTTCTCTAATCACGTCTCACCTGATCCTTAGCAACAATCCGCAGCCCCTCTCAGCCCCACATCTCCTCCACGTGTCCCCATCTCAGCCCTCTAGAGATCTCGAGAGATTTTGAGGAAATCCCTTGGCCCCATTCCCAATCTCGCCAAGGATATTACCCGATTCTCCTCCTACTCTTTAGGAAAGAGGATCAACTCATTGCCTTATCGCTAGACCTCTATTTAGAGCCCTCTACCTCAGCCCTAGATCTTGCCACGTGGCAAGAATTTGGTGCACCTCTTGGCGAGACCAGCCAAGCCCTAACCCTTCCAGCTTAGGTAACCTCACGCGCCGTCATCCCCCCTTAGGCAACTTCCTCAATTGCCGTCCTCGTCCCCATTCGTAACCTCCCTTAGCCGAATTAGGTTATCCGCACCCAGTTGTCCCAATCACCTCCACTAGCTCGCTTAAAGCCACGTGTCTAGCTCGTGGGCCCCCACGCGACCCAAGACCCGGACTTGCTTCACTCGGTCCACTTAGTCAACCCCATCTACTAAGTTTTAAGCGAACCCCCTCTCGGTCAATCTTGACCAATTTCCCTCGAGCCTAGGCTCAACCTAAGCCTAACCGCTAAGACCTACCTTGTAGTTAGGCACATCTCTTCTGTACCTAAGACACATCTCACCTTAGCCTACCCCAGCCCTTAACCTCTCTTGACGAAATCGACCCACCTATAGAGCCGATCCACACCTAGCCCACCCGAGCCTTAGCTAGGTCTAGGTATAGCCGGGTAACCTAGCTCACTCGCTAGTCTCCTCAGCCTTTCTCTCGGCCACCTCCCTCTTCCGTCGGCCAGGCGAGCGTGGTGACAGGTGAACTCATTTCACCTCCTTTAAACGCGCACGGGCAGATCATTGGTGCGGCAGAATTGGAGCAGTTCAGTTTCAGGAGGGCAGTTTTTCAGCGTGTTTACTTTAGTCTTAGAGTTGCTTTAGTAGTTTGCTTGAGTAGAATAGAAGACGAGTAAGGTGCCGTCTTGCAGAGCAAACATGGACATTTTCCTTAGCACCTATGAAAATGGAGCTTGCGTGCGAAGAGAATGGTTGGTTCGCGGACCCAATTGGGACCAATGTCCGAGAACGGTCCTCATCAAGGCTGGTAGTGATTCCTACTATGACTTGGTCATCCAACGCCCTAGTGTGGTAGACCTGCATTTTGATTTATTTATTAATAAGGACACCCATCAGATATGGATCTCCAGTTTAACAGAAACGGGTAGACTTATTGTAGCTAGGAAAAAGGTCGGACCATATCAAACGAGAAAAATCTTTCATGGAGATGACATTCTTGTAGGAACCATGAGCTCTAAACTAGTGTTGGAAGCAATATCATTGCCAAAGGTCATGGTGCCAGTAGAGACTAATACAGAGTCCAGTGAAGAAAGCGAAAGTACAGACTCTTCAAGTGATGACGAACCGGATCTGCCAAAAGGGTGCATCAACATTAACACCCTCAGACCCTCAAAGCATGACAGAGTTTCCTCAGAGGAAAAAGGAATATTTGGGGTTCCTCATCCTTATATTCCAAAGGGCAATAAGTCCATGAATGAAAAATGCACACTCGGCACAGCTAGTGAGTGTGTTCCTATCGGCACCCCAAGCAAGAACAGAAAAGATAATACAGAGTCGGGGGTCACATCTAGGCCCCACCCTATAAAGACTCAAATGGGATTACTCGTTCCTTGCCTTGGGAATGCTAGTTGGACCCTGTAGGACGGTGTCATCGGCGTTGGTGACCTTGCCCGAATTTTGGCTCGTAACACCGCCCAAGATCCACCTTCCTTGATTGGGTACTGGTACACGTAGATTCGTCTAGGTTCAATGCACCGATTACTAAAGTCCTCTTCCACAATTGTCTTCCTAGCTGGATGATCTTTCTTTCCAAATTTTGTGAGGTGAGTCACCTTCCTATCTTGGGCCAAGATCTCGTTAAGATTGAGACCTTCTCGGATTGATCTCCTTCCATGATTGTCGTGGTGAGTCACCTTCCGTTTCAGCTCATTCCTTATCCAAATCCCGTCCCGGTTCAATGAATCATGAGCATGAGATCTCCTTTCCAATATTGTCGCCCTTGGCTAGTGATCATCTCTTTCCTATCTTGGCGTGGGCCAAGACCTTTCTTTTCTCGCACACCAGATTCTTTCCTTACTTGTAGGTGGCGATTAAGGAAATGTAGCCACGTGGCACCTCCACGTTCTCTTGTCTAGGACCTTCCTTATCTGCCTTAGGCCCAGGTTCAATGAACCAAGGTGGTGAGATAACACATTCCAAATCGGTAGGGGCAGATTAAATCCTGTGCTCCTTCCTTTTAGGGACGGGTGCTAGGTGGCGCGCACTCCTTCCTTCATTTGAAAACCGTCCCGTATTAGCATCCAGCTAGATTGGTGCCTTCCTCCTATGATTGACACTTGTCGTTCACGAGATAGTTGCAGATCTCGCCTTCCGGAAATGTCACCAAAGGAATTGGAAAGGGCTGAACAGCGCCCACATTTCCTTTTGAGTCTCCTTATGCGGTAGGGTTCTTGGGATCTTCTTTGATGAAATTGTCCTTGCAAAATGATAATTAATCCAAGCACAATTAATGCACAGCAGGGGTAAAGTGGGAACTAGTCACCCAGGTGTCGGAACTGGCCGGAATGATGGTCGGAAATATGAGGCAAACAGGCTCCCAGAACTTGCAGATCACGATTTGATGGCCAAATCAACTCCAAATACCTAGATTTTTTGGATATGTTGTAGATCTTTTAATTACAAATCCAATAGTATAAGGCTCCCCTGAAAACTCCACCGAACTCGCCAGAAACAGCCTCCGCAAGCGGTGGATCTGCGGCGGCGCGCTTGAGCGGTGACAGTGGAAACAGCAAACTTCTGTCACAGATTTGACTGCCTTGCCGTGGTCTGATCTGCCTAAAATTTTAGTATTCTGTAGAGGGGATTGCGAGCTTTCCAACGAGCTATAGATCTTCTTAAAACTCCCAGTGGATCGTCGGGAACATCCCTTTGACTAGAGATGTCTTCTGTCATCTTCTTCAGAAATCCGAAGCTCACCTCCTCCCGCGTTTCTCCTTCTTTCTTCCGCTTTTTCTTCTCTTTCTTCCGCGTGCTTCTTCCTCCTCATTCCTAAATCTTCCCCTCACGATTCAGAGATATGAGGGGACTAGGGAATGCCTTATCTATCCAGATCCACCAGTCAAAGGCGAGAATTTAGGCTGCTGGATATGATTCCAGTCGGATGCTCCTGGCCTTTTTCCCGGTGCCTCCAAAACTAGATCTTCCTCTCCAATCGATGCCGACGATCCTAAGCCCAGTTGGACGAGAGGTCACCCACGAATGCAAGGATCGGATTACCGTTGATGTCTTGGATAGGGTGAAGCCGAGAACTTCTTCACCAAGTACTTAGGAAGATGGAGTACTTAACTTCCGAATGGAGATCTCGCCGGTTGTCAATGGTGGGAATCCGGCGGGCAGAACCACGACATGTCTTCTTCTCCACCTCCCTCTATGGCAGACGCCTCTCAACACCTTCGTGGTCAAGGTGAAGGCACGGCTGCATATCCAAGAACTTCTTGGTTCGGGAACGTTGATAAACTTCGCGTTAGTGGCTACTGGCAGCCATTAATCTCACGAAGCTCCTCAATACTCTCATAGGAAAGGTGAGTATTATTGTGTAGTGCTCAAGGTTGAGCCACGCCCTAGGGACCAAGTTACTCCACGCATGGAGGAAAGAGAAACTTTAAATTTCATTAAGCAATAATGAACAATGTCTCGGTTTCGTGCCTTTGTAGACATAGGCCAAACCGGTTCCTAACTTGTCTCGGTATGAGACTTACACAAACCGACTCAAACAAAATAGAAACGGTACATAAGTAAAAACGGGTCAATGACCCAAACAAGAATAAGAAATGATTTGGGCGCTTGACCCGTGATCCAAATCCGCTTATGAAGTGTTGATAAGTGATTGGGCTTGCGCCCACCTCACCTAGGTTGACCCTAGGCTTGCACCCACCTCACCTACTCTTGGGTATGCTATGCGGGGTTCTCCTGGGTCCCATAAGAAGTCTTCCATCACATGCTCGTGGATCTTGGACCCGTCTTGAATCTTATGCGTGTGGATCCTTCTTGGATCTTGGATCCACTTGTGGCTGCTCTTCGGATCTTCCTCATGTATCTTGCCAGATATGGGTCCGCTTGCCACCTTGTGCTTACTTGTGGTTGGGTTAGGCTGCAACACACCCACTTTGTCTTCACCTTGACCATCTAGCTCACTATGGTCGTTTGGGCGGCCCACATTCAACAGACTATGTTTGGCCTTAACCTCCCTTAACTTTTCATTGCACTTGGTTGCAAGATCCATCTCGAACATAGCCTCACTATGTTTTGCAACGCCCGTTACACGACCTCCATTCGGATAGAAAACCTCCCTAGGAGTTTTAGCACATGTTGCAGCTGCTCCCGCAAGGAAAACGTTAGCCTCCCTTAGCCCTTGTTCAAGAACACCTCCCCGAAGATAACCTCACTATGGTTTCCTTCGTATTCCGCTAAAGCGCCCTTGTAAGAAAAGATAGTCTTACTTAGGTTTTGAGCACTCTTGGCAGCGCCCTTGGCGAATCTTGGAGGATAACCCCCTTGATTGGTAATGGGGATAACCCCCCTTGCAATCAGCTGGGCTGGTCCCAGCTCCTGCCCCGGGTCATTAACCTCCCTGCCTGCTCGACAGTGTGCCCGCCTCGTGCTATCAACCTCCCTTTGTAAATGGTGGACTTCGCCCGCAGCCCCGCCCGGCTCGGCGGTGGCCACCCGATCTGCTGCCTTTGGGCGGGCGGTATCAAATCCACCCCCCTTAGATGGAGCCTGTCCCTAGGCTCCCACCATGGGAAACCTCTCAGCATGGTAGTTGGCGTCCTCCCATGTTGGTCCTCCCTTATGGCCGTCCCACTCGACGAGGTACTCGCGCCGGAGCTCTCCGTCCTTCCGCACTCTGCGTCTGCGCAATACCCTCCGTGGTATGGGAGGTTCATCCGGGGCCTCCCCGATGGCTGTAGGTGGAGATCCTCGATATGGTTTAAGCCGTCCAACATGGAACACCGGATGAACTCTGGCTTGGGGGGGTAGCTCCAATCAATAGGCGGCCTTACCATGACGTGCTCCCACTCTATAGGGCCCATAATATCGTGATAGGAACTTGGAGTATGGCCTCGCAAACAAGGTCATCTGCCCCCTAGGCAGTCTCTTGAGCCATACCCAATCTCCAAAAGAAAATTCTCGTTCGGCAGCTCGCCCCTTGTTGTGTTGTAGCTACATTTGGCTTCTGGCTCTCTCAAGGTTGGTGCGAAGGGCTCGCAACACCTCATCGCGGTCAAGCAGTGCTCGCTCAAGATCTTCCTCCTCGATCAAGCCGGACTCATAACTTCTCAATGTGGGTGGGGGCCGCCCATAGACCACCTGAAAGGGGGTCATCCCGATGGATGAGTGGGGGCTGGTGTTATACGCCCACTCACACCAAGAGAGATACTTGACCCAGGGCCTATCGCCAGAAAAACTCCGAAGGTAAGTCTCGATAGTGCGGTTCACAACCTCTGTTTGCCTATTGGTTTGTGGGTGATGGGCTGAGCTGAATAACACTTTCGTCCCTGCAAGCCGAGTGTACTCCTTCCAAAAGTCACTCACAAAAATGCTGTCCCTGTCGCATACCATGGTGCGAGGCCTACCGTGATGTCTGCCGACCCATTCTTGATAGGTTTCGGCAACCAATCATGCTGAGTATGAGCGGGTTAAGGCTGCAAAGTGTCCATGCTTGGTAAGTCTATCAATCACAACTAAGATGACCTCCTTCCTGTCGAAATGTGGCATGGCGTCTATAAAGTCCATGGGGACGTCTTCCCATGGCCTATCTAGAATCGGTAAGGGGCAAAGGTGGCCCGGGGTCTTCATGGCCTCATATTTCTCTTGTTGGCAAACGGTGCATCCCCTAACATACTTAGTTACGTCTGCCTTGAGCCCTTTCCACCAAAAGTGGGCCGCCACCCTCACATGTGTTTTACGGTAGGTCATGATGGTGCCTGATGATCTCCTCGCATAAGGGATGCCCTTGAGGGATAACCACCTTGTTATCCTTGTAGAGTAGTCCCCCTTTAATGGTATACCGGGGAATGCTCCCCAAGTTGGCCTGAACCGAAGACAGGAGCAGCCGATGTGTATTGTCCTTCCCTTGCGCCTCTCTTATACGGCCTCACAGTTCGGTTGTAGGACCGGAAATGGTGAAGAGTGCCTCAGGACCTCAGGAGAGAGCATCAGCTGCGGAGTTCTCCAACCCCCATTTATACTCAATGGAAAAATCATAGCATAGCAAACGGCGATCCACTTTTGTTGAGTGGGGGTTGAAATGCGTTGTACAATGAGGTACTTCAAACTCACGTGATCAGTCTTCACTATAAACCGCTGTCCAATTAAATAGGGTCACCATTTCTCTACGGCGACCATGATAGCCAACATCTCGTGGGTACGGATAGCCGTCTTGGAGATGTCTTCTTGTGCCATCCGAATCTGAAAGTATCCTGACCTCAAATCAATCTTGGAAAAGTACTTGGCGTCGGAAAGTTCATCTAATAACTCATCTATTACCGGGATAGGATATTTGTCCATAAGGGTGGCTTCATTGAGGGCCCGGTAATCAATGCAAAATCTCTACTTCCCATCATGTTTCTTGACTAATAGAACGGGAGAAGAGAAGGCACTTGTGGAGGGCTGGATTAGCCCCTCTCTCACCATCTCCTTCACTTGACGCTCCAACTCTTCCTTTTGAGCGTGGGCATATCTATACGATCGCACACTCAAAGCCGCTGTCCCGGGTAGGAGTTGGATGCGGTGGTCATGGGACCGTGGGGGAGGCAGCCCCTTGGGCTCTTGGAAGACATCCGTGTATTCTCCCAAGAGGAGTGAAATAGGCACGGGTGTCTCCTTCTCGTTGGGGGATTTCTCTTCCACACATGATAGCAACAAGTAGGCGGGTTCATGAGCTTGTAGTGCCCTCATAGCCTCTCTTGGAGGAACCAGACCATCAAGGGCCTTGAGTGTCGCTTGTCTCCCTCCCGTTTGAGGGAACTTCAATGTCATCTCTTTGAAGTTGAAGGTGATCTCCTCTAGAGTTTTAATCCATTAGACTCCCAAGATTATATCCGTGCCACAATGGGCCAGCACAAACAAGTCCACCCGGAAGCTAGTGTTTTGAATTTGGAGGTCCACCCCCTCGCAAGCCTCATGGCAAGGAATTCAGGCTCCATCTCCCAACATAACCTCGAACGGAGGGTAGGGCTTCCTCTCACACCCAGCTGAAAGGGCTATTGGTTGACTAATGAAATTATGGGTTGCGCCGGTGTCAACCAAAACCAATACTCTTAGGCCTCCGACTGTTCCTTCTACCCTCATAGAATTCGGAGTAGGGGTTCGGTACATGGAAAAATAAGCTTGGGGTACAATCGCATGTTGGTCGGAGGAATCCCTCCTTTCTTCATTGCTCTCTGTGAATCTGATGTCCCCCTCACGGGTTGATGTCTCTCCCTCTTCCTCTATCACATGATATATCATGTTAGTCTTGCATTTATGCCCTTTAAAGTACTTTTTGGGACAGTAGAAACACATTCCTTGCTTGATTCGTTCCTCCCTCTCTTGTGGGGTGATAAATTTAACATGCGGGGGGACAGGTTTCTGGGGAGAACTAGTCAGCGGAAGTCTTTTGGGTGATCGAGCTCTAGGGAGATACCGCCGAGGGGGGAAAAGGATTGGCGGCCTCAGGTGGGTATCAGGGGGCTAGCTGGCCAATGGTGCACTTCAAGCCACCTAATCTTTTCCTCAATCCAGTTGGCCTTCTTGTAGCACTCACGTAGCCACTGCGGTCTATCAGCCATAAGCTTAAGTTTGATGTCCTCCCGTAATCTCTCAATAAAGCTGGACATAAGTGCCCCTTCGGGCCATGCGTGGACCATGCTACTAAGATCCTCAAACTCGGCCTGGTAATCCTTCACTGTTCCCTTTTGCCATAATGCTTTGAGTTCTATCTCATAGTCGTGGAAGGCAGACTCCCCAAATCGGTCTAGTACTTCTTGTACTAGCTCCTCCCAAGTTGGTTCCGGGAGCCCACGATAGCACCAGTTGTACCATCTCATTGCCTCTACCTTAAAGTGGAGTACCGCGATGGAGACCCATAGATCCCAAGGGACTTGTTGACAAATGAAGTATTGATGGGTCTTGTATGACAATTCTTGGGCTTTCTGCCCTCCAAATCTAGGGAAATCGAATTTCATCCATGGCATAGATCGTATTCTCTCTTCCCGGGGGTCATCTTGGAAGGGGTTGAGGTTAACTCTTCCATAGAGGGGTTGCCTTATTTGTACCTGGTGGGGAGGGTCCTCTTGAGGTGAATCCAGACCTATCATGTCGTCATGGAAGTTCGGGGTAGGCTCTGGCCATGCCCCTACTGCAAATCGAAGAGGTGGCTCGTCGTGGTGTCTCATACCTTGTCTCCATCTCTCCGCCCAGACTCGCCCGTGTTCTCTTGGTTCCCCTCTCTCAAGTGGGTTCCCATAGGTATGTGGGTGCCTTTCAGCTGGCGCATGCTCTGGATAGCCTCTTCCCCTTCGAATTGGTTCACCCCTTTCAAATGCCCTAGCTGGAATCCCGCCGGTCTGGTATGCTTCATTGCTTCTAGCTCCCGGAGACCTCACTCTTTCCTCCTTATCGGCCGGGGAATCGGTATTCGCCCAACTCTTGGGATCAGGTGGAGTCAAGTGGTGACTCCCCCTGCTCTTAGCTGGCCACCCAAGAGAGTAATCAGTTGGTCTCTCTTGGCCTCGGGGAGGGGCATTGGGTCCCCTAGCTGCTGGATAAAGCTCCCCATGAGATGACTCTCCTACCTCATAATGAACCTTCCCCACTCCTCTTCCCTCGGCGTTATAGTAGTTCCTTCCCCAATGATTGGTTGCCTCGATGTTATCCATCCCCTCCCTAACTGGCCTTAAGGCTGCTCCCATATCTGAACCTATCCGATTTATCATTAGGTTTAGGTTTTCTTGAAACATTATCCCGAAGGCCTCAAACCGTTGGTTAAGTTCTGAGACTAAAAGGCTAGAGTCCGGCTTTGACAATCGGGCGGGGTTAGCTTCCCCTCTTGCCGCCCGTTTAGCTTCCATTTGGGCTGTTACACACTCATCCTGCGTTTCTGAAACGTCTACCACTACGGGCACCTTGTCCTTCCCTCCTTTTTCCATGGAGAGTATTTTGCAAACTGAAACAATCTTCTCAGCTGATCTGACCTGAAACACTCTGCCCGGTCTTCACTGATCGTCACTGCCACAATCTGCCCACTTCCAAAATCTGATCAGTCCATAAGCCTATGTCGTAGCTGAACCTACCTCACGGTTTAGGTCAATACAATGGCTCCTGGCCTGTACAAAGGCCCTAGTTGACCCCCAAGGGTGGTGAGTACAAGAGTTCCAAAATCCCCCAGCTCACAACAATAGCTCTCAAGTATCAACAGGGAAGGAACATGGCGATACATTGCCTAAATCGCTCTCAGCTCACTCAGCAATCCATGCCTA
The DNA here is from genome assembly GCF_008831285.2 of Nymphaea colorata. NCBI lineage: Eukaryota > Viridiplantae > Streptophyta > Magnoliopsida > Nymphaeales > Nymphaeaceae > Nymphaea > Nymphaea colorata. The sequence goes on from NC_045145.1 coordinate 7,711,261, forward strand.
TTTTCATACAAACCATGCCCTGTGCCCCTAGGTAGGTCTTCCTGCTGTCGGGTTGTGTCCCTTGTAAGGTGCACAAGGAGGAGCCGGAGACAAGGGTGCTGGTGACAGGTCTAAAACAGAAAATGCACCCTTTCCCACGATCTATAGGGTGGTGCGGTGAGGAACCTAGTCACGGGGGACAAAGCCCAGCAGTGTAAACTACTCCCCCACTGCAACCTCGAAATTCCAGCAATCAATAACTCCTTGAGGCGTTTACCAGCCTCACTCCTTGATCAAAATGAGAACAGCTTATTTGAATGGACAACAACTTAGAGGGAGAAGGGATTGCACTTCACCTTGGCCTTTGGAACTCCTATGTACTGATGTGTTTAGGGGGAAGCAATCACTGGATTGGCACCAGCGAACACCCTTCCTTCTCTCGGGTTCAGCTCAGTCATGGGTGCTGGCTGGACCTCCTCTCGGCTAGAACAAGCTCCAACAAGAAAATAAATGGAAACAGTCTATTTCCAGGAATGTTAGAAGTTGTCACAGTGATCAACTTTAACCCCTGTTGATAGACGAATCAAAGGGGAAAGCAAGTGCCGCTTAGCCCGACGTAAGTTATGACTTCTAACAGGTTCAACTAGTTGAGTTCCAGCTCCTTCAGCTCCCGAACCAGCTTCTAGCTCTGCCACGTTCAAGCTATTGCTTCTTAGCAGCTTGGTTCAAGTTAGCAGGGCAAGAGCAACAACAGACAAATAGAGCAAATATCAAAAAACAAAGATGGAGAGATGCTTAGAAATGTCACCAGAGGATCGAGTAAACCCCAGGAGAAGACGTGACGGGGTGAGGCAGTCGCCGGAAGCACCGGCGAAACTCTGGCTGTCAGTCTCCCTAGGAACCCTTGCCTTATCAAAATTCGATATCTCCCGGCTCCGATGTCCAAAAATCCTCAAACTAGGACTAAAAAATACTAGACACCAGGGGCAATCCAGAGGTACCAAGCTTGCTGACTAACTCCAATTCTAGAGAAATTTGGAGCCAGAGAAAGTGACGCCTCAGCTCGGTTCTCCAAGACAGGTTCTAGGTTCAGGGTAACAATAGGGTGCTCCTCTGACCAACGTCCGTTCAAAAATCCATAACTCCCAGCTGGATGGTCTGAAATTTTTGAAACTTGAACTGAAAAATTCTTGGCTTCTGTAGGAAACCAACGCATCCAGGCTTGTTGTAAGAGCCATCCTCTATAGTTAACTCGTTGAGTCCAAAGTCACGCCTCAGTTCTGGTCCTCAGCTGGTTCTCAGTCATCGGAAATGCTTCAGAGCAGTCCTCAATCAAAAATCCACCACGCCCTGGATCTCGTACCAAAAATTCTGAAATTTGAAGAGTGGAAAGTAGAGGTCTAGATGATTCCAACGCACTTATGCTCGTTCAAATCCGACATCGGAGCAATCAACGCCGGTCGGTTGAAGTCAGGGTTGATTCAAGTTCTTCAGATGACTGAGACAGGCGAGCAGGTTGAGTTCGGGTGGTGTCCTAGGCCCCGACACGTGCAACGAATGCTCGGGACACGTGGACACGCTGTCACATCCATAGAAGAAGAGAGGACACGTGTTATGCGGGACACCGTGTCGGCTGCAGAAGATGCGAGGCGGGTGGCTTGACACGATGGGCATTGACGTCGAGGTGATGCGGGACTCGATGGGACTCGCGTGTCTCTGCGTACCACTGCTGATCCGGACACGAAACCGGGACACGTCACCGAGGACTGAAGAACATGAGGAATCCCAGCAGAATATTCCACCAGAAACGTTGGGATCGTCAGAATCCTTCTTCCGCGCTGGAAAACCGTCAAGGAACTCTGGTGAACTTCAAATTCCTATTCCGTCACCGTTTCGGGGCCAAATCGAACGTTCTTGGGCTCGTTGAAAGTGGAAATCTGTCAAGAATCTTCTGGTATTGTCTTCCACATGCTTTGGATCTGCAGATAGCCGGAATCAATGCCGGAGTACTCGGGTGTCACCAAAAAAGGGGAAAATGAAGAAACATAAATCAAATGCAGACGAATGGCGCGATTAAAATGGAGAAATCCTTTAAGAATGAACTAACAATACGAAGATCAATTGTTCGGGATTGATCAGCCATTGGAATGCAAGAAATTCCTCCACTGATGGATCGAAATCTGGAGATGCCTCTGCCAGAAGGAAGAAGCTGTGCTTAAGAGCATCGTCCACTCAAAAATCGATTTCTCGTCAGGTGTAGTTCCAAAAATCCCAAAAAAGTTTCTGGACGCTCCTGAGACACAACCGATCCTGTTGGTGTGGCACTCGACAGCCAGATCCCCCAAGAAAATCAGCGTCGGGGCTCTGAGTTCCTGGTTTTCGCCGGGAGGGCTGTTCCTGTTCAGCCGTCAACACAAAGTGTGCAAATCTTGATCTGCCAGGCCGAACGTTGCTCTGATACCAACTTTGTTAGAGCTGGAGCCGGGGGAGGTGCCGGAGGCAGCCGACCCCAACTTGTTTCGCCCAAGATCACGTTCGGCGGGGGAGAAATCCGATGGAACAGTAACTCTGCGGGTGGAGGTCTCTGATGAACAGGGAGATACAGTCGGGAAGATGAAGACCGTGGGGGAAATGGCGTACGCGGGGGCGATCGGGAGATGGTGGGGACGAGGATGCCGATGCTTGGGAGCCTTTGTCGCCAGGAATGGCCATCCAACGGTGAAGGGTGCGTCAAGCAGGCGGAGGCGGTATGAAGTTGCAGAAGAGAAAACAGAGAGAAGAAAGACAGGTGAACAAGTCGTCCAATCCACTCACAGTCGGCGAATGATGGAAAACCTGAGGAGCTGCCGCCGGGAAAATGTTCGGCGACCTTCTGGGAAGAACTCCAGGTAAGCAGCCCTCTAGGGTTCCAGATCAAAACGCACAAACATCCATGGCTGCCTTCCTCCTTTTCAAGAGGAGGAAGACAATGGCCAACGGCTCGCTCGTGCGAGCCGCGGAGAGTGGCCGACCACCAAACCGGTTTGACAACCATGTCGAATCGGGTCGGTGCAAAAGACCTGCCCGGGTTGGTGCAAAAGACCCGCTCGGGTCGTTAGTGAGACCCGGGTCCCTAAACCGACACAAAGAAGGCGGGTCCGGACCCCAATCCGGAATCCCACAAAACCCACGCCCGGATCCGTTTAGGCTGCGCCTGGATCCGGGTCTACAAAAGAAGCGGTCCAACCCGTTGTACAAACCCGGACCCGTGTCTGGTTATTCCCTTCGAATGTCTTGCCAGAGTGTCCTGCCCTGCTCGGCGTGTCCTGCTTCACATCCTGGGCGAGTCCCGTCAGATAGAACCGCGTGTCCCGCCCGTCCCCCTACTGGCCTAGCCCGCCCAGCCGCGGTATTGTCCTCTGCTTGGCTGGGTGCTGAGGCATCGGTCAGGGTGGCCGATGTCTATCGTGTGGCCTGCCCTGGTGGTAGGCTTCCCTTGCGGCGGCCGGTAATCTCGCAGCCTCCCTTAGCAGTATCTGTCCCTGCCCCGAGCACCCCTAGGAAGGTCGGGTCCTCAAAATCAGCCTCCCTTGTCGGTCAGTCGCCCTGACTGGTAATGGGGATAAGCCCCCTTGCAATCGGCTGGGCTGGTCCCAGCTCCTGCCCCGGGCCATTAACCACCCTGCCTGCTCGACAGTGTGCCCGCCTCGTGCTCTCAGCCTCCCTTGGTAAATGGTGGACTTCACCAGCGGCCCCGCCTGGCTTGGCGGTGGCCACCCGACCTGCTGCCTTTGGGAGGGCGGTATCACGTTGCTAGAGGTGGCAACAGTTGCTGGACAGGTGGCCGACGGATGGTTGAGGCCCGTCGCTGCATTTGAAACTCGGCGGGCTGGCCATGGCGCCTAAGTTTGAAATTAGAACATCGGCGGGATGGCCATGGTGCCTTGCCTTTGAATTCAAAAAACAAGTGGGATTGTGTTGCCGCCTGGTGTTTGAAACTCGAATGCTCTGGCCTCGTATTTAAGCCAAGCCGAGTGATGTACAGTAGATACATTGGTCTGTATTCTTTGAGTCTGTAAAGTGTTGCCTTTAAGAAAAAAGTAAGTCCTCGGGTTGAGGCAAAGCCTAGTTTGTCTCTTTGCTCCTTAAGTCCTCATACAGGTGGTGATAGGCTGGTAAGTCTGAGGGAAAAGACTTACGCTGTATAGGTAAAAGAACTTCAAAAAATTTTGTCCCTGTAACACCTACTCTCCACCCTTTGTGGAATTCCACCCGCTCATGACGTGCCTTTTCGAATACAATGAAGAATTCAACGCTGGGTTCGGTAGGGGCTGGGAAGGTGAATGATATGCGGGCGACGAATTCAACCTTGTTGGTTTTTTTTTTCAATTTCTCGAGCTTTTCTCTTTTAATTCACTTTTTTCCCAATAAATTTCCTTAACAATATCAAATCACCCTAGGTCTTTGACCTAAAAATAAATAAAATCCCCCTAAAGGAAATGGACATCCATGGTCTTTAGACTGAGTTGACTTGGCTAACCATGTGTTTTGTTGTGCTAGTGCCACAACTGCTCTGCACTTGAAGTCATCTTGACTTGCATGTGATGACTCTCTTAGCAGGTCCATATGTCATACCATAGTACTAGAGTCATAAAACTCTTAATAGTTGGTTGTGGTCATTGTTGAATACTAAACTTTATGTACATAATGATAGTTCATGATAGTCTCCCCTGAAATGGATGCATTTAGTTGTGAATTTCCTTCCTAGGAATTGTGTCATACTAGTTGGAATCCTCTTCCATATTAATGAAAAGTAAAGTTTTTACAAGTGCTTTAAATTCATAATTTCCAATATGACAAACTTAATTTCTTAAATCGCCAACTGTTAGCAGAATAAGAAAGAGTGTGCAATCGATGGGTTTTAGGGAGCTATGGCTGCTGGAGCACGAGTCAGGCTTGTTTAGAAAGGTATTTAGCACCTTGATTGTTGATTTAGATTATTGCTTTTACATTAGGCAAAGGGTTCCACTGAATAACTTGCAAAGAATTTCACTTGTTTAGTAGGATAAACTGAATGCATGGAAAAACATCAACAAATACTAGATATTGCAGCAAAGAATCCATAACGGATAGATAAAATTAGTAAGATCAAGAATTAGAAAAGCAAAAAAATAATCATATAGAGATCCCAATCCCAAAGAGATCAAGCTAAGCTTATGCCAAGGAAAGGGATGTTTCAGAACAAGACACAAAAAAGTTTGTAGAGGGAAAATGTGAGATAAAAGAGCAAACAAGAATGGGGAAATTTAAGAACTGATGTGGTGTGACAAAACTCCAAAGTGTGGACAAAACAGAGAGTTCCAAGAACAAATCATAGCAAGGATCAGAGCCTTCGACAGACATGTCATAAGAGAAGGAAAGGCAAATGGAGAGGATCCTATCAACAGAATAAAAACAACCAAATCATTCAATTCATCAAAAGGAAAGTTGTCATGAACAACTAAAATGATCAAGTGGATTTTTAGCTCCAGGTGGTGCTCTGCTGTCACATCTTAGGCTTAACCAAATTGGAAGAGATGAAATCGTGATAGCAAATAGTTTATGAGAGAGGGGAGGAAAATGGGGAAAAGCACCACATAGAAAGGAGTTCCACTTAAGCCATGGTTTCTGAGAGAAAGAGTGGCTAGGTGGTTGGTAGGGGGGAAGGGTGATGATCATGCACATGGAAATATCATAAGCAAGACTGAACAAGAGGGGACTTTCTTCGATGGAATTAGTTTTTTATGCAGTGAGAACCCTTGCTCAGAGTCATAGAAAGAGAGAGGCTGAGGGTCTTGTAGGCCATATGGATTTAGTTTCTAATTTTTTTGTTTCTGCTATCCCTATGCATATGATCATCCCCACTCTCCCTGTCTAACAAAACCATGGTTAACTGGAATCCCTTTCTTTGTTGTGCTCTTTCCTATTTTCCTTTAAGAATAAGAAGGCACCTGACCTCTTTGAAAAGTACAGATATAATCATATCATCATGAATGATGAATGTGGTGTCTAGCCATGAGATCTAATCACTTTTGTACCTTTCGAAGAGGCCAAACTTTTCACAAAATTAAAGAACAGAGATTACAGACATTTTCAAAAACAGTAGTAAAATAGCAAAAGCTATACCAGTGATTGAAATACCATAAAGTTCATAGATGATGTTTTGCTTTTAGTAGAGATATCAGAAAAACTATTCGCTGTTATGTTTCTAAGATTATGGAAGAAATGGAAGGATTGAAAATCAATAAAGACAAATCTAAGTTGATAAACTTCAGTATGATAGGGGTAAAGATGGATCAGATAGTTCTAATGCTGGGATGGCAGCGACCGAACCTGCCTTTCTCCCTTTTGATAACTCAATATAGACAGTTAGTCAAGAAAGTGTATAGGACGCTTACTACTTGGAAGGCCCATATGTTATCTTTTGGTGGGAGGCTTTGTTTGACCAGGGCTATTATTGTTTCTCTAGTTAACTTTTGGATGGGTTGAGGATCCTCAAAGCCACAATCAGAGCATTGAGGAGTAGCATTAACAAATTTTTGTGGGTAGTTTTAGCAAGTAAGTTTCACATTTAATTAATGTGAATTCAGTAACTTGGGTTTGGTTTCAACAAAGGAATTTGCACAAAGGAAAAAGCTTGTGTTCTATTGAGGAAGTTTTGGTGCAGGAATGGATCATGGCCATGAAGGAGTTTGACCTAGGGATGGCATCAAATAAAGGACATGGTGAGAAGGAAAATTAGCAATTGTAGAAGGGTTCTATTTTGGCTTAGTTAATAGAGTGAGCTTTTGCTGGTGGACCATGTTATAGTGTAGACTTTGCTTTGTTGCTAATGAAGTGTCATCAGTGCTTTACAGTAGCAGATGAAGAGATAAGACTGATAAAAGATTTGCATTTTCAATCAAGATATAGATCAGTTAGCATGGAGGACTAATAGAGTCAAGAAATTGGAAGCAAGCAAAATTTATGAAGTTTGTAATGGACTTCAAAATTTGTATGGGGATCAAAATGCACCAAAAGTGGTCAATAAAGTGTTGGAGAATCACTTTTTACCTAGTAGTTTGGAGGCTCTAGTGAGCACACAACATGGTTTACCATGGTTTGTGGAATGATGAAAATCTCAATCTCCTACCAAAGGTCACTTGGAATTGCTGCCTAGATGGTTGCAGAGAAACTAATATAAGTGGAAAGAAGAGAAATTTTTGGTGAAAGTATCTGTTGAATTTTAGATCTAGATCCGCCCATGAGGGGCTGGATTCAAAACAATACAGTAATCCAAAAGGAGAATAAGTTATTGGGTGTTCTTTTAATGGTTTTGGTACCAGCAAGATTATTGACAGTACCCTTTTTGGAAAATGTTAATAAATTCCAAAATCCATTCGTCGCCCAGTAGCTACAACAGTCTTTTTGATTGGTACGGCAGTATCCCTTTCGTTAGGTATTGGAGCAACATTACCTATGATAAGTCTCTAACTTTAGGTCTTTTTCAAATTAAAATAGAACTTGAAATACTAAGGTAAGGCGGGATATTACGAATGTATCTAGTTAGGCATAACCGTCTGCTTATGTCCACCACTAATGTGGCGGTTATTGAAAGGGATATTGAATAACGGTAGACAAAACTAAATGAGAAAGAGACAGATGGTGCATCCTTGAAGCGGTAAGGGTTGTCAGTTGTGGGCATAGAGGTTTTTCCAGAAAGTAGTGAAAAACCAATCCTCGTCGAGCATAAGAGTCAGTGACAAGTTGAACGTCATAGCCCGAAACAACAAACTAGGGTGTGCATACATTTCTATTTCAGTTTGTTCTTCTATCATTGGTATCAGAGCTAGGTTAGTCTGTTTATCTCTTTGTTGTCTCGCGGGATTCCAGCAATGATCGGAAAACATTGTTTGTCAAGCCACAATAGAAAACTAATATATGATTCTACGGTGGAGGGAGGATGGACCTCCATCCACTGACTAAAACAGTTGTGAAAAGCAAACAAGAGTTGCTCCCCCCTCCATCCACATAGGATTAGACAACGGTTTGTCATCTGTTTTTGACCACTGGTATTGCTGGATGAATGATGTGAACCTTCATCCGTTTGATTGAGGCCGGCTATTGGTGGCAGGAAGAGGAATCTGCACCAACAAGTTTTTCCCTTTTTTTGTTGAAGGTGGAGATGTTCCTACGTTGTGTTGCAAAGCTCCCTTAAATACTAGACGTAACAGGCTCCCTTGTAGGCAGGCATAAAAGAAGAAATGTCGTAGTTCGCTTTTGTTTGTGTTGGGCAGATTCCAATCCATTTAAATATTCGGTCGTTAATGTATGACCTTGTTAGTGGACAAGGAGGGCGACAGACACCTACGCCTTCCTTCCTTTTGTTGTCAACCCGGTAGATGATTTCGTTTTGTATTGATAAGGTGCGAGCAGCAGTCTCCTTTGTCTTAATTGCATGGAGAATACAGCACGAAATCTTTTTTTTTCATATGACATGGGGACTACAGCACGCAGTCTCTTTTTTGATGGCATAGGGACTGCGACAGGAAGTCTCTTTCTTTACTTTTTTATGTTATGGGGACTGCAGGACAGTCTCTGTTTATTTTGCCTGAAGTCTGCAGACCAACAATTAATGTTGGTACTGAGATTTCTTCTTCTTATGGCTTGTCATGTAATTTTTTTCTCTCTTTTGCCCAGCACCATAGCCTGCATGCTATGCATTGTTCTTATGAGAATGGTCATGTGTCTTTCTTCCACAGTATATGTACTCAATTGTCTTACTTCTATGAATGTTGGCCATGGGATCATGCTTTCAATTTTTTAGTTATATTGTGATTTACATGAGTATGGAATGAGCAGAGAGAATTATATATATATATATATATATATATATATATATATATATATATCACAATATAACTAAAAAGTTGAAAGCATGATCCCATGGCCAACATCCATAGAAGTAAGACAATTATATACATATATATATATATATATATATATAATTCTCTCTGCTCATTCCATACTCATGTAAATCACAATATAACTAAAAAATTGAAAGCATGATCCCATGGCCAACATCCGTAGACGTAAGAAAATTGTAACCTATGGTCTGTATACATAAAAGTAAGACAATTGAGTACATATACTGTGGAAGAAAGACAGATGACCATTCTCATAAGAACAATGCATAACACATGAGTATGGAATGAGCAGAGAGAATTACACACACACACACACACACACACACACACATATATATATATATATATATATATATATATGTATGTATTTTTTTTAAATGTTGGATCAGATTCACATGTGAATTTTATTTTCTCTATTTACCTAATGTGGACAGTGGTCATTCATTTCATTCATTAAATGTAGTTTCCATTTGGATTATGGATAAGATATATATATATATATATATATATATATTATGATACTTGAACTTGGTATCATGGTTGATTTGGATCTCATTTCAATACATCATCCATTTCATCTCATTCTAATAGTCTTGATTATATATTCATTCTTGATATGATGGCACCGTGTTTGAAATCCATGCTATTTTTCTTTTATCCATTATTTGCTTTAGCAGTGCATGGTAGCCAAAGGTCCATTTCATGAAGTTTTATGTTGGATCCATGTTCATGTTATGGATCTATTTTTTTGGAGTTATATCTTGATACTATGCACTTGTCCAAATTTAGGTGTTCAATATGAAATATTGAACATTTTACTTGACCTTGTTCAAACTAATTACCATGATATAAAATGTATGCCTTAGTCCATGTCTATATTTTTTTATGCATATAGTCACAATGTCAGGCAGTATAGATGGATTATATAAAAGTGGTGAGATCTCCAGCCCATGGGCATCACTACAGTCAGTGGACAACATCAGTGAGCCTATTGCATCATATGATACCATTTGGTAAGGCAATGAGGGCTGATACTCTATTGCAATTAATTCATCCAAACATATGTGGTCCTATGAGTGTAGCTAGTGGACACGATGCACCATATTTTATTACATTTATTACGACTATTCTCAGTATAGATGTGTATATCTTATCTCCAATAAATATGAAGAACTAGATTTTGTTGACATTTTATGAATTTGGTAGAGAACCAACTTATCATCAAAACAAAGCTCTTAGAACATACCACAGTAGAGAATATTTGTCAGAACAGTTTAAACCTTTAAGGAATTGTGTGATGAGAAAGGAATAGATAGGGAAATGACCACTCATTGTACTCTACAACAAAATTAGTTGCAAAAAGGAGGAATAGAACCTTAGTGGAAATGGCCGGATCTATGATGGCGCAAACACAATTGTTTATCTCCTTTTGGGGGGATTGTTTACTGACTGCAACATGTGTTTTAACCGTGCTTCTATTAAATTTATTTCATCAACTCCTTATGAACTATGGATAGGTAGATGACCTAACCATAGCCATTTAAGACCTTAGGGGTCAGTGGCATACGTTCATGATCCTTTTCATCCACATGGAAAATTGGATTCAGGAAGAAGAAAGTTTATCATCATACTATCTATTGTCTCATATATTAATCTGGAATTACATCAAATGGATGTGAAGAAAACATTCCTTGATGGAGAATTGGATGAAAAATTTACATGGAACAACCTGATGGGTATATTGCCAGGTCTATGAGTGCAAAGTTTGCAAGCTCAAACAATCCATTTTTGGGCTTAAGCAATCATCCAGACAATGATATTTAAGATTTCATGAGACCATCATTTCAAATAGTTTGATATGGTTCATGAAGTCCATTGTGTTTATATGAGACAACAAACAAAAAATTTTGTGATTCTCTCATTGTATGTTGGTGATATACTATTAGCTAGTAATGACATGGAGTTACTGAAATCAATCAAGGACTGATTGTCTATTCATTTTGAGATGAAAGAACATGGGTGAAGCAACATTTATTCTAGGCATTGAAATTAAAAAAGATCACTCAAAAAGACTCCTTTCTCTGTCATAGGAGTCATGCATAAAGAAGGTCTTAAAGAGATTTAATATGCAAAGCTAAAAACTAGTTAGGAAAAAAGTGATAATCTACCAATAAAAATGTGTTCACAAACATTAGACGAAAAACTCTAAATGTCAAGAGTACCAAATTCCAATGCGGTTGGTAGTCTCATGTACCTATCTATGTGTAAATGGTCATGCATGTGCCATGAAGTCGGTATGGTCAGCCGATACCAATCAAATCCTTGATATACTGCAGTTAAAAGAATTATGTGGTACTTGAAAGGCATTGAAAAATTGATTCTATGCTATCATTGTGGAGAATGCAAATTAGGAAGGAGACCACGATGAACGAAAATCCACATCAAGATATGTGTTTTTGCTTAACCATGATGCAATATCTTGGTGTAGTAAGAAACAAAGATGTGTAGCCCTATCAACCATGAAAGCAAAATTTATAGCTAGATCCTATGGCAATGCAAGAAGGTGTTTGGTTTTGGAGATTATTTAAGCATTTTGAAATCATCTCATATGCAAATGTCCAAATTACTGTCTATTGTGGCAATCAAGCAGCGTTGCATTTTAAATTTTTATAATAGAACCAAACACATTATACCAAATGTAAGTACCTTTGAGATGTTGTTCAAAAAGGAAAAATGTTGTTAAATTATATTTACATTAGTGGAATTACCCTGATCCATTGACTAAACAATTACTGCTAATTTATTCAAAAAATATGTAATGTCTATGGGACTTAATAATATCAAAGTTGAACTTTTGTGTGATAATTCCTTTTAAGTATGTTACATATCTATGTTAGCTTATACAACCAGGTAGATATTGTCTGTTGACATGAACTGATCGCCTCAGGCGTCACATGAAAGATGAGCTGAGATGAGATGAATAAGACCTAGGCTCACTCACTGACAAGCAGTTTGTATGTTGAGATGTCAATGAATTTTAGACACAGTACATTGGTAACATCTTTTACACATTTATATTAAAACATCACATTGATTGGATTAACATGAGGTCTTACATTAAAGATCATAAGACTAACATGATCTTATAAAATCATATAGACGTAGTAACCAGATCCAAGGGCTCAGATTTTCTAAGTTGGATTGAAAGAGATATATTTGGGAACTCTAGTCGATTCTCTTGGAGAGGTTGGACTTTTGGTGGTATGGGAAATGAAGGATATTCCTGACTCCTTTATTGTGTGAGTGCCATGGATAATGAATTTAACATTCATAGAGGCATCTTTTTTTTTTTCATGCTCTATGAACTCTTGACTGCATTTTGTAATGATGAATTAGTGATGCTCCTTTAGTGTGTTGCCTGAAGATTATGAATGATTCAATCTGATGAGGCATATCTGTGAAAATAGCTAGTTTTAATTTAATAAGTACATGTAGGAGAAGAAGATCATTTATCACTTTACAGATGCTTATTGTTTACTGTCAGCAAAAATTAAATCACCAAAAGGATATGCTAGATTCAATGGTAAATAAATAGGCATATAAGAAGCCTTAATTTAATATGTTCAACATCATCATATGTAGAGGGAATGAATATTTTGAAACTTGTGGAAGTTAAATTTGATCTAAGGTATATAAAACTATGTGTATAACTAAAACACATAAATTAATTTATTTTTAGGTTGAGCCACTGTGCTTATATTAACCAGCACAGCACACGGTTGGTTATTCATATCTATGATTGTGGGTCGCACAACCCTATCACTAGTATGTTATTCAAGGATAAGTGTTTGTGTACTCTCGGAGTAAAATAAATAGTCGACCCATCATGTGCGAGTGGGAGAATATTAGGTTTTAGTTATAGATCCGCCCATGATGAACTGGATCCAAAACAATATAGTAACTGAAAGGAGTTACATAACCGTTCCGCTTACATTGACCACTAATGTTGTGGTTACCGAAAGGGATAATGAATAAGGTAGACAAAACTAAATGAGAAAGAGACGGATGGTGAAAAACCAGTCCTCGTTGAGCACAAGAGTCAGTGGACAAAGATCTTCACAGCCCGAAACAACAAACTAAGGTATGTACATTTCTATTTCAGTTTGTTCTTCTGTCAATATGGATTGCTACAGGCTTATTGTGTTCTAGTGAGCTGTATGAATTCTAAGAAGATCAAACTATTTTTTATTGTGAACTTTCAAAGAGGCAGGAATAAGTTAATAGCTGCAATTCAGTCGTAGGGATGCCAAAGCTTTTGTGCATCTAGGAAGATCATAACACCGGGGATTTGAAATGCTTAGATGCGATTTGGCGAATCTCAATCAAGGCAACATGGCTATTACTGGTTTTAGTGGAAAAGAAGATTGAAAGGGATTTTGGAGGGGAGAAGATCATGCCTGAAGAGGTGGAAATAATTGAATTGGTTACTACGTTAACATTTCTCATCATAAAGAGGTTCCGTAGGGGTGGGTCAAAGGCTAGTGTCATACAGGGATGCTGATGGTAGATATATACAAATTTGGGTGGTTTTTTTTTTATGCACCTTATTTTTGTGCCTGAGATAGGGGCTTCTTTTTGTTTGCTCCTGTGTTTTTTGGTGGGAGCAAATGTGGCTAGTTGAGTATTTTGGTTCTTGTGACGAAACAGAGCAACATTCCTTGTTTCTTGCTTTCGTATATATTATTTGTTAGTAATAACAACGCGGAAGCCTATCACCTAGCATGCATCTCTTTCTGTTGGAGTACTTGCGTGTTATTCTAGTAGATCTTGATAGGTTTCAGTAGCTAGGTTTAGACACCTTACGGAGTTTTAGTCTGGGAATCCGGTCTTTCTGCAGTCATTTTAATCTCAATTTTTTCTTTATGTAGTTTCTTATAAAACTTTTAGAGGTCGTTTGTTCTGTCATTCGTCAGTCATTCGTTAGGCGAAAGTAAGAAAAAATATTGCCATTCTTTTTTTGCAGTGTTAGTCTTCGGTTTGTTTTAAATATGTAGCATTTGCGCCAGTTGCTTCGTACTTTTGGGTAGTCAGTCTTTGGTTTTCCATTTTTTCTGCAAGTACTGTATTAGATACCATGAGAGTTTAGCGTGGTCTAGAGGAATATTGGACCAGTGAATCTCATCATTTCAATGCTAGAGAGGATAATATTGGACTTTCTGGCTTTAGATTGGGATTTAGTATAGGGCATCACTCAATTCATTTTATTTTTGGATTTTACTTAATTAGTTTTGTTTTTGTTGGAAAATTTAATCTATAACGTCATATGTGTTTTATCACTCTTATTTTCATTTTGCGGAAATAAAGAGTGTGACTTGTTTGAAATACTTGGTATTTCTTTTGTTAATTAGATTACGGACATTGTTTTTACTAGGATATATATTGAAAAATATTGTCTAATAATACCTTTAGCTGAAAAAGTTATTGTCGGTAGCAACAAGGCGAGGCAGTGATGCCACGGGTACTGACTGAATTAGGTTCCCCAAATATTTTTCCTTGGGTTTGTCTGTCAGTCTTCTCAGGTCTCTTTTAACAAATTTAATCATTCAAAAACAAAAAAATTGTGAAAATCTGATGATTAAGTCAAATTTTGTGGACCAAGAAGGTTAAGTCATATATTATTGTTAGAAACTTATATAGATCTGATTTTATGCAGATAATGATCTTCATTATGTTTTTTATTCTTACAAATCAAGTCTGTCTTTTACTCTCATTAGTGAAGACCAATCCTCACCAATTGTTCAAGCTAATTAGTAAAGTGGAGGTGCAATTGGCGTCTGACGTAGGATCCTTATCAACAGATATCTACATGTATTCTCCACGAAGCACAGAGTAGATTCAGTGGATGATTCAAGCTGGTTGTATGCTGCTTGGTGATAATGACCAGAATACCTATAGTCAGTAAAATGGGAGTTCCACTATAACAACAAAAATAGGTGGCCAAAAAGATAAAAAAAAAAAAACCCAACTTTTCTTCCTTTTTTTTTTTTCATTTTTGATTCCTATCTGTTGTGTACACCATGCCATGGTGATGCACGCAACTCACTACTCACTCTCGGATAAATTACTTTTAACTTTTAAGGCAATTTGGTGGCTCCATCCCTTATTAAATAATTTCTCCTCGGTTGCGTCAACAGAATCCTGTTCGGTCTGGTTGTAAGTCGAATTGTTAATGATGCAGCTCATGGTTGGTGGCACCAACGCGCCCATTCCAGCTGTTCACACTGGCCGTCTCTAACAAGATCCTTTATCTTTTCTCCTTTTGTTTGACGTTAAAGTCACTTCACGTATATTAGTTCACCGTTGGTTGGAAAAATAGATACCTGCTTTAGCCGTTTAGTAACTGTTACATTATTCTAGCTAGTTTTGAATTCCATACACAGAACCCACTCTTAGTTGCAGTTTTCCCACATAAGGCAGTACATGATCAGCCGGTGCTTCTATCAGTGCCTCAAGGGGAGATAGGGCACTGGGCAGTACGTGGCCTTTTTTATCATAAAAAGTAGTTCGGGGTGTGAGGCATTACCAAGCATGCTCTATAAGCCTTCGGGGTGTGAGGCATTACCAAGCATGTGGCGTGAGTCATACCAGGAAGGGGCCAAAAGGCTTTTATTTGGGGTGGTAAATGGAAAAAAAAAAAAAAAAGGAAGAAGTTCTATCCCTCAAAATTATAGAAACAAAAGCCAAGGCAACTTATATCAAATAAAAGATATGGTACTCAGAGAGGCACGCTATATATGTACTTTCTTTTTTTATTGGATTAACAAAGATCAGACATAACTCCTACTTCATATACATTCTATATATTTTGTTCCGATCCTTTCTCGACTTCAGAACTCATTTATTTATCA
Organism: Nymphaea colorata; assembly: GCF_008831285.2. Taxonomy (NCBI): domain Eukaryota; kingdom Viridiplantae; phylum Streptophyta; class Magnoliopsida; order Nymphaeales; family Nymphaeaceae; genus Nymphaea; species Nymphaea colorata. The sequence continues at coordinate 7,727,072 of NC_045145.1, forward strand.
TTGGGATCCATATAAGTGCCTAAAGAAGCAGACACAAGAACTGACTAAGACTTATTATGTGTCTCAACCCATGAGCTAACTCGGTTGCTAAGGAAGAAGTCTATATTTGATGGATCTAATCTTTCCGGTCGATGGTTATAATGTTCCAATGATATAAAAAAGAGAAAAAATAATTAAAAAGTTGGGTCTCATACAGATCAGGAACATCACTAACAATCTGAACCAGCACCACCGCGTGACGCCTGCTGATCCAGCATAACTAAAGACTTTATTTCAGATCTTCAATTGAGACCGGTGCCTTTGTCATATCTAGATCTTCCTACATGACCGTGCAGGTAGAGTCCTCCTCGCTGAAGAACCCGGCCGATTGCTGGCCATAGTGGTTTTGCCCGTGGCTGCTGCCACATGAGCAATATGGCGGCCTCTCATGGACGCCTTGGCAAGATTTAGGATAGTACCCATAGGGGTACTGCCCATAGTAACCCCAGCTAGCCGGTGCGCCGATCGCCGGAATCGAGTACACCTCAGTGGCGACCGCCGGCGTCTCTATCATTGCTGCCGCTGGAGCGGCTGGTTTGGGTGCTGACTTCTCTGGCTCTTTATCATCAGCCTTAGGTGCTGGATCTTTTTTCTTGTCATCTCCTTTCTTTTTGTCGTCATCCTTGTCGTCGTTCTTGGCCTTCTTCTTGTCCTCCGCTGGTTTCTCTCCTTTTGCCGCCGTCTCCTTCTTAGGCGCCCTCGCTTCTTTCTTCACACTTATCTCGTTCACTTCGTAACTGAGGATAAACTTGCCAACCTTGCGGCTGATCTTCTTCATGAACTTCTCGGGATCGAACGTCCCCGTGATTGTCACCGTGTTCTCCTTCTCATCGAAGTTCTTGGTCTGCAAATCTGCTCAGTCAATCGAGGCAAACATGCATCCATTAGAAGAATTTCACAACCTTAGAAACAATTAATCCACTAAGATTAGCACTAGCACTGTCCAAACGAATCGGCGATCACCCTCGTCGACAGAACATTAATCGCCAATAAGTGTCTTCACCATTAATTCCAGATCAGAATCTCTTTCGAATGACGCAAGTTCTTGCCCCACGATGGTTGTTAAAAAAAGTTGATGTAAAACTCAAAAAACATGCACATTTTAACCACCATATGGGTAGATTCAAGTTGTCTAGAATAAAGAAATACATTAATTTTTCAATGCTTCAATGGAACTATTTTTCTGTACTGCAAATTGTGATGCAATACTGTAGTTGAGTTTATCACTCCCCACCTAAGTACCAGAGCTGTCCTGTACCTCGGTGGACAGGGGAATGGGAAGGAGTTTCGGCTTCTTGGGGACCGGGTATATAAAGTTATATATAGTAAAGAGAGAGCAAGAAGGAGAGGCAGGGAATTTTACCACAAATACAAACGGAGCATAATGCTTTGGTGATCTTCTTCTGACAAGTAGGACAGTCCAATCTCACTTTCATTACAATCGAGTATACCTGAAGTTTTTCAAGAAGACGGAAACTGAATTTTGTTAGAGACTGGTTTGAAGATGAAAAACTTGGATTAAGGAAGAGTTACAAGGATGGAATGCTAAATGCAACCTTACCTTCGACATTCTGATGATGAAAGTGGGAACAGTACGCTGTGCGCGCAGTGGAAAGGGCGGGCAGGGGAGAGAGGTGAGGAAGTCAGTGTGAAATGAGAAGGGAGGAGGGAGGGAGGAACTCTCTGCGTGATACAGATGTAAGGCAAGGGTGTGAAAATATGAATAAATAGCGATCAATAATGGCGGCCGTCCAATAAGGTATGGACAAGTGCTCTCACAGAAATTGTTTGGTGGAAGGTGAGGCGTTGAAATCAACTTGGTTAGGTTGGCACAGCCAGGCAATCCGATCTCTGCACATGCTTCCAGTGGGTGTTACCTTCTCTCCAAAACAAGAACTTTTATAAATTTCTTGAAATTTTTTAATCTGCAGAGGGTCGGTAGGCACGTCGCAGGACTCTTCTTCACTGACTCTGGATTTTGGTGGAGGCTACTACTGTAGGCAATGTTGGAAATTAACTGCTCTGTATTCAGGATTCCGCAGTGACATGTAGACATTTCTGGATAAATCTGAATCACACCCATGTAGGAAACTATGGTCGCCTCAATGCGGATCTAGCTATACCATGTTGGCATTTTCTTAAATATTTCGGTCGATGAATCTTTTGACTTTTGACATTTGTCGGTGATGTAACTTTTTGCCGCCGGCCTGTTGCCTAAGTATGGCGGATCGAGAAGTTCAAGAAGATGTTAGCATTTAACAAATTCAAAAAGCGTACACCATGCGTTGGCTTTATATGTCAGAAATTTCAACCATTTCATAGAAGATCTGTAAAGCATACAAATGGAATATAAATTGGGCACAATGTATCAGGCCGCCACTAATAAGAGCTAGAAATCAACTGGAGCGTACACAAATAAGTTAAATATACTGAACATAAGGAACCCACGATTAATGAGGAAAGAAGGCAAGCATATTTCACATTTCGATTGAAAGTTTTAGGTTATTCATATAGAGAATGAGTTCATGCACCACCCTGTCCATGCCCTTGGATGAACTCAAATATATATATATATATATATATATATATATATATATATATATATATATATATATATAGTAGGGAGAAGGGTATTTTTGGAGTTTTAAAAAAGTAGTCTTTTTTTGGTCTTTTAACTTTTTTTTACTATTTTTTGTTCTTACAAAAAGATTCTTTTTTTACCAACCAGAAAACTTCTGGTCATTTCATACTTGGTGCACAATTTTTTATGCATGGGAAAGGTACATGTAACCATTTTCAACTCATATATGCCCTACAGACAGTACTGTAATTAAGATATGAAAATTGTTGCAAGTTGTCACGAACATTGAATATTTGAGGAACTGGGAACTTTAGTTTGTCCTAGCTGGTAGAAGACGTCGTAGTTTCTACTAGTCGATATTTGGTGGAAGGGATCCCGTGGATTTTAATGAGCTTCAGTGCATATTAGTTGATGAAGAACTTAAAAACGAGTGAGAATCCAAGGCATTGTAACAACAAAAATTCTTACTGGTTCGATGCACCAAACCATATGTTGATATTGGCAATGCATTTGTTTGATGTGCCTTCAACAATGCATGCATGATTTTGAAACTGTTCATACAGTAAGAGTTGTCATGTCACCGATGGAATAAAAACCAGGTGCCAGGTATGATCGTCAGTTGAGAAGGATATTTTAGGTGAAGGGCCCAGGTCAAATTGTTACAAAACTTTTTTACATAGTGATCTCAAGCTCTGATGAAATAACAAACATACTGTTGAATTTTGATCTCTTCCATTTAACCACTAGCTTTCTACGTAATCTAAGCGATTAAATGAAATACATCAAACTCCGGCGAGTTTTTTTCTGTTCAGTCAACACCTGAGTGTGTTTCCGTAAAACTTTTGGTACACTTTACTATCGATTTCTTTCATTAATTACACTTGATTTACATATAATTTAGGCACCTCAATGAAAGAAACCAAATCTTGAACAAGATTTTTTGTGATTCCATCAAATTTTTGTGTCTATTTTTGTAAAATTAATTTCAATTAATCCCATATCTCCCATAGTAAGCAATGATGGTTGTTCAAATGATAGAACCTTTGATAGGCCCATTAATTAGGTAGCCCAGTATTTTTGCGTGCATAATTCGTCATCATTAAAACACAAATGACAAAGAAAGTAAATAGGAATTGACGTGCATCATGAAATGACCAAGAGCGGCAATCGTTTGAATTACCTTTGACTGACTGTATTATTTGTATAACCATTTGTTGAGAATCCAAGTTCAGAAGGCATATGTGGAGTACTCTATACCAAACCGCCTATTTTAAAAAGCTGCACAAAAAGCAAAGCATATGCTTCACACCACAAAACAATGACTCCTACTTCGTCCATGCTCCAATGGGTGTAGAACCACGGTGTTGGGGGTCAGAATCCCTCCTCATTGGCAACTGGTCTCAAAGGGGAATGCCTCGTACCAGTCGAGCTGGTGGCCTGGTATAAACCTGATTATCTGTTTGATTCCTATGAGTGTTACTCCTTTAAATAGCAAACAGTCGAGCTGGTGGGCTGGTATAAACCTGATCAACTGTTTGATTCTTATGAGTGTTACTCCTTTAGATTTAGATAGCAAAAAGTAGACGTGCTACACTCCTTAACTTTTTATGAGACCATGTTACCTCCAATGAAAATGCAATGCCAGTAATAAATTTTCTATGCAGTATACCTACCCAATATGTGTCTGAATATCCTTTAATGTCGATGTTTCCATTAATCTTATACCACAATCTTGGACCCGTAGTTTTCTTTAGGTACCTCAAAATTCGATCAACCATTTTAACATTAATCAGCTTTGGAGGACTTATGTGTTGACTAACCAAGCTAACAACTAATGTAATGTCAGGTCTAGTAACCAAAATATGGATCAATGGGAGTGTCAATAGGCTTAGATCTAATTTTACCAGTCTCCTTGAGAAGATCGAGGAGTGTTGAGACATGAATATGCCTTTCTTCAATCTGGAGAATTATATGCCCAGGAAGTGCAATAGTCTTCCCAAGTCCTTGATTTCAAAGGCATTGTAGATAATTTTTTTAGTTTTGGCAATGATGTCCAAATTATTTCCAGTAATTATAATGTCATCAACATGTATGAGAATAATTACCAAGTTTTCTCCAATCCTCTTGATGAATACTAAATTGTTAGCATGACTATGAGAAAAGTGTTTTCCTTCTAGTGCCACACTCAATTTTTGATGTCACACTTTTCAAGATTGTTTTAGCCCATAAATTGATTTCTTGAGACGACACACTAGCCATGGGTTGTTTTCTTGAGAGTGTCTAGGGGAAGTTGCATGACTACTCATTCAGATCACCTTATAAGATGGCATTCTTGACATCTAGCTGGAACAACGACCATCCAAAGTTGCATGCCATAGAGATAAAATTCTTTTGGTGTTCATCTTTGCAATGTGTGCAAACGTCTCTTCATATTCTAGACCTTGAGTTTGAGTGTGTCCCTTTGCAACAATTTGGCTTTATGTCTTTCTATGAATCCATCATTATTGCACTTAGTTTTATATATCCACTTGCATCCAATGGGTCTCTTATTTTCATGTAAGATAGTGATGTCCCGTGTGTGATTTTTTCGAGGTGCACTGAGCTCTTCATTCATTGCCTGGACCCAAATAGGTTGAGTCTTTGCTTCTTGATATGAGACTGGATCATTCGGACGAGACATATTGCTTAGAAAGGCAGTATGCCATTTGGACAGATGCTGAAATTGAAGGTTCGTTGCCATGGATATATACTGGCAACATAAGTGACATAGTCATCAAGATGTCTGGGGTGATGATTGGTTCTTTATGATCTCTTAACATTAAGTTCCTCATGATCTTTGCCAGTCCGTGTTCCTGCATATTTTCCTCAGAGTTCTGAATGTGTTCAAGAAGCTATTCAGCCCGTTGAGATGTAGTTATCGCTATGCCAAACTCTTTGTACTCATCTATGCATGGTTGAATGATAACATTTGAGTCGATCTCCCCTTGTATATCTTAATCAAAGGAGTGAAAGAAAGGGTTTTCTTCATTGAAAATAACATCATGAGAAATCAGAAACTGATTTTGTTTCACATCATAACAACTGTAACCCTTTTTTGAGGATGAATATCCTGGAAACACTCACTTATTGCCTCTAGGACAGAGTTTGTCGACTTCCAATGTTTACAAAAGCGGTGCACCCAAATACATATATATGAGAGATCTTTAGTTCTTTTTGTAGCAAGATCTTTTTGTAACAAAATTTCAAGAGGAGCTTTTCCTTTTAGCTACCTGGAAAGAGAGCAATTTATGATATAGCATGTAGTGAGCACTGCATCGCTCCAATATAGAGGTCGGGATTTAGAGAGCCCTCACCAGTCTTCTTCGTCGTCACTCGGTCATGTATTATCACATTAGTAGGTGAAAAAATAACTTCACAATTCATGTCGCTAGTGATCTTAGAGATAGATAACGAGTTAAGAGGAGATGTCAGGCATATATAGAGCTTTAGATAAGCATGAAAAATAAAAGAACCATAAACAACCTGTGCCACTAACTTTCATGTGAGATCGGTTGACTATGGTACTGTAGTGCAACTTTTATGAGCAGAAAGATTCTTGGAAAAATCTCCATTCATGGTCATGTGCTCGCTGGCCCCAGAATCAATAGCCCACTAGTTGGATGAAACTGTACCTTTATTGCCAATTTCATAGTTCGACTGAGCTGAGGCAGTGACTACAAATTGAGATCCATCAACACAATGAAGCAGTTCATTGATCTTTTTTAAAAGAATCGGCATATCTGGTGATTCATATTTCTGCTTAGTAGCTGAGGTTTCGGCACTTGCTGTTGCATCTTTAGGTTTCTTCAAATCATTTGGCCTCCCATAGATGTACTGGCAATGGTCAAGGGTATGGCCATCCTTCTTACAGTGAGTACAAAATCTCTTTGTTCTGAGTCTGCCTTTGACATCAATGATACCTTTGTTAGCAACAAACGCAGGCTTCTCAGCCTGTTCACCATCACCACTAACAGCTCCAGGGTTCATCATGATTTTCCTAGATGAATCACTCAAAAGAAAAGAACATGCAGCGGACAGGAAAGGCAATGCTGACAACGTAAGAATCTACTTTCTCGCTGTTTCATACTCAGGTTCAAGACTAGCAGGAAGCTCAAATATTTTTTGCTGCTCATGGATTTTTTCTCTAGAACTCAATCTCTCAGTCATAAGATAATCTAACTCATCCCATTTACCATGCAGTTCTCCCAAATGTTCACTGAGAGGTTGAACTTCCCTTTAATGTTGCGGATGCTTTGAGACAAGTGGAACATTCGAGCAAGTTTATTCTTTTCACCATAAATATTCTTGGCTTTCTTCCATATTCGAGTGGCAGTTTGGGCAAAATACAACTCTTGAGCAATGTTGGGTTCCATAGAGTTGATCAGCCAAGACATGTCGAGAGGATTATTGGATCACCACTCTTTATATGAAGGATCATTCTCATTGGGCCTGGGGGATCTCCGGTGATATAATCAAGCTTTGACTTGCCACTGAGATAAAGCATGGCAGACTTGGACCATGCCAGATAATTTGTGCCATTCTATAGACTTCTATTTGAGAACCATATTCTCCACAAGCACTTAATGTGGTTCAGCCACTGGCCTATGTTCACGAGAGATAACCGGCCAACATGTTATAGATCAAATTATATTATCTTCCCTTTCAATGGAGCACATATATGAAGTTATATGGCACTTTTCCCATGAAGGGATAAAAATGGCACTGGCAAGATAATCAGATACCTCATCTATGTACATGAAAAAAGATAAAATAATAAATGACTAGATATGGCAAACTCACAACCACCTATGACATTTTAGGTAGTAAGTTATCAATGACCGAATTTCCTTCACTAGAATATCAAGATTAACCTGGCTTGGTTCAGATTGAACCTGCATCTATGAGAGAAGGAGAGAAATTTTATTCAGCCGTTCTCATGAGTACAAGATGGTGGTAATTTTTCATCATTATTTACATTCAGTTTACAAAAATGGGAATCAACAACATTCTCTTTTTGTTGGGATACGATAACATTTTATTTCTTATCTCTTGATAGCCACTTTTCAAACTGGACGATTTCCTTCAACACCATTGCCTTTGAGTTAGCATCGGTTAAGACTCTCCTTATCATTATCTCCATTGACATTGGGTTTACTTTCCATCATACTAAGCAGACTAGAAAGGCCCAGTTTGTTTTTCAAGGCATAGAATTTTGACTAGCTTAAGGATTTCATGAAGGTGTCTGCCAATTGATGCTGATGGAACAAATTGTGTACCAGTGATCCTTTTGACATCTCTTCTCTGACATAGAATCAACCTGAATGTTGTTAGGCCTGTTATGAAATATAGCTTTGACGGTCATGTGTAAGTGCAAAATTCACTGGACTAGAGGATTATTGAAGCATACTCCAAGGTCCAAAAAACACAGGAGATCGAAGTGATTTTTGCAGCAGTGGACACTATGGACCTATACTATGCTTGAACACTTGATCTTACGATAGTATTTTGCTTTCTGGCACTGCAACTGATACAATTGTTACCAAGAAAAGTGCAAAAACCTATAGTTTAGTGTCTCATATTGTGGGATTTGGCCCAATAAACAAAGGAAGGTCCAAAGAGCTTTGTGACATAATTCTCAATCCATCATCAAGGGTCCCCTTCGCAAAATGAAGGATGTGTTTAACCATCTCATAATGTTGCATCATCAGACTATGCATAAGTTAGCACATGTAATTGACACTTTAGAGGGTGTTTGATGAAGATTGGATTGTCGAATTTTAGAATTTTAATTTTTAATTTTTTATGAAATGAAAATTGCATTATCAAACAGAGTTTTGATTCTGGAGCTATAGTCATATTCTTGAATCAAAGTTCCAGAATTGTTAGTCTATGTAGGGTGGAATTATGATTTAAGAATTTTAGAATATTTTCATCTCTTTTTAGGGTACATGTCATGATGGTTTTAATTTATCAATTCTAGAATTATAATTTCTATTTTATTAAGAATGTTGTTTTCATTTTGGAATTAAAATTATATATTATCAAACATAAAGGGAAACTAGAATTGGAATTTTTATTCCAATATATTCTTGTTTTAGGTGGAAATTTGCTTTTATAATTTTCATTTTAGAATCAAAATTCAAGGCTATCAAACACCCCATAAGGGGGCATTTGATTGGTTTGGAATTTTGATTCTAAATGTTCATTCGAATTCCATCTAATTCCAATTTTCATTTGTGTTTGATAACTTAGAATGATAATTCTAGTATAGAAAATTCCTTGTTTGATTAAAATGGAATGAAAATTTTATTTTTGGAACACCATTTGAATTTATATAAGCTGACACAGTCAATTTAAAAGCACAACTCCATTACAATTTACAAATCCAACATCAAAAACAGCTGGAATACTCAAAAACTGACACACACACACACCCATAAACACACAGCTTGGTGGCAACAAAAATAGCTGGAATACTCAAAACTTACACTTGGATCACTTTCCATGAGTTGTTGGCTGGGTTGAACATAAACAACCTCCACTGGTTTTTCCAGTCCATGCATAATAGGCGCTTCTAGAGGCCTACATGTGTTGTGACCATGACACTGCACCCTTCCTCTAGGGCCATGAGCTATGAGCCTGATGTGCTTCTGGAGCACCTCATTGCACTCCCAAATTTTTCAAAAATGAGGCATGACACTGGAGTATATATCCACATCAATGTACTACAAGTTATAATAGAAGTCCATTTATCCCAAAGGCCGAGCTTTGGCCAAAACGTAAAATATGTTGCATTTCTTCCTTCCTTTGGCAGCACTTCCAAGGGCTTGGCAAGTTTATTCTTCCTCTTGAAGCATTAGCTGCTTTTCCCTATGATTCTGGTAAAAATTCACGCATGTTGTCATTTACCCAAGGACACTATAACGACGTCCAGTTCATGCATTCCATCTTCTTGTATCCTAGTTCACATCCAGCTGCTCTATTTTCACAAGCATATGTACCTAGTAAAAGCATAGACATTCGATGTTGATTTCCGCTTTAACATGTTCTGGATCAGAAACATTCACTCCAACAGGTTCTGGTTCCTTGGATGGTGGAGCCTGAAATTTTTGTAAGTTAATTATAGTCATAAAGTAGGTAATTATAGTCATAGAAAACGTGTTTTTTTTTTAAATGCGTTAAAAACATGATAAATTAACTAGCCATTTAAAACTTAAAAAAGACATTTTTTTAAACATTAAGAACGAAAAAATGCATTTTTAATGCATTTTTTTAGTTTTTTAATTTATTTCAGTTCTTTTAATGCCAAACATTTTTTTATTCATTTTCTATTTTTTATTTGTTATAAATCTACTTATCTTTTGATATTTGTGTTATTAGTTTCTCACTTATTTTATTTTTCCTTCATTTTAAAAGCACAACTCCATTACAATTTACAAATCCAACATCAAAAACAGCTGGAATACTCAAAAACTGACACACACACACCCATAAACACACAGCTTGGTGGCAACAAAAATAGCTGGAATTCTCAAAACTTACACTTGGATCACTTTCCATGAGTTGTTGGTTGGGTTGAACATAAACAACCTCCACTGGTTTTTCCAGTCCATGCATAATAGGCGCTTCTAGAGGCCTACATGTGTTGTGACCATGACACTGCACCCTTCCTCTAGGGCCATGTGCTATGAGGCTGATGTGCTTCTGGAGCACCTCATTGCACTCCCAAATTTTTCAAAAATGAGGCATGACACTGGAGTATATATCCACATCAATGTACTACAAGTTATAATAGAAGTCCATTTATCCCAAAGGCCGAGCTTTGGCCAAAACGTAAAATATGTTGCATTTCTTCCTTCCTTTGGCAGCACTTCCAAGGGCTTGGCAAGTTTATTCTTCCTCTTGAAGCATTAGCTGCTTTTCCCTATGATTCTGGTAAAAATTCACGCATGTTGTCATTTACCCAAGGACACTATAACGACGTCCAGTTCATGCATTCCATCTTCTTGTATCCTAGTTCACATCCAGCTGCTCTATTTTCACAAGCATATGTACCTAGTAAAAGCATAGACATTCGATGTTGATTTCCGCTTTAACATGTTCTGGATCAGAAACATTCACTGCAACAGGTTCTGGTTCCTTGGATGGTGGAGCCTGAAATTTTTGTAAGTTAATTATAGTCATAAAGTAGGTAATTATAGTCATAGAAAACGTGTTTTATTTTTAAATGCGTTAAAAACATGATAAATTAACTAGCCATTTAAAACTTAAAAAAGACATTTTTTTAAACATTAAGAACGAAAAAATGCATTTTTAATGCATTTTTTTAGTTTTTTAATTTATTTCAGTTCTTTTAATGCCAAACATTTTTTTTTCATTTTCTATTTTTTATTTGTTACAAATCTACTTATCTTTTGATATTTGTGTTATTAGTTTCTCACTTATTTTATTTTTCCTTCATTTTAAAAGCACAACTCCATTACAATTTACAAATCCAACATAAAAAACAGCTGGAATACTCAAAAACTGACACACACACACCCATAAACACACAGCTTGGTGGCAACAAAAATAGCTGGAATACTCAAAACTTACACTTGGATCACTTTCCATGAGTTGTTGGCTGGGTTGAACATAAACAACCTCCACTGGTTTTTCCAGTCCATGCATAATAGGCGCTTCTAGAGGCCTACATGTGTTGTGACCATGACATTGCACCCTTCCTCTAGGGCCATGAGCTATGAGCCTGATGTGCTTCTGGAGCACCTCATTGCACTCCCAAATTTTTCAAAAATGAGGCATGACACTGGAGTATATATCCACATCAATGTACTACAAGTTATAATAGAAGTCCATTTATCCCAAAGGCCGAGCTTTGGCCAAAACGTAAAATATGTTGCATTTCTTCCTTCCTTTGGCAGCACTTCCAAGGGCTTGGCAAGTTTATTCTTCCTCTTGAAGCATTAGCTGCTTTTCCCTATGATTCTGGTAAAAATTCACGCATGTTGTCATTTACCCAAGGACACTATAACGACGTCCAGTTCATGCATTCCATCTTCTTGTATCCTAGTTCACATCCAGCTGCTCTATTTTCACAAGCATATGTACCTAGTAAAAGCATAGACATTCGATGTTGATTTCCGCTTTAACATGTTCTGGATCAGAAACATTCACTGCAACAGGTTCTGGTTCCTTGGATGGTGGAGCCTGAAATTTTTGTAAGTTAATTATAGTCATAAAGTAGGTAATTATAGTCATAGAAAACGTGTTTTTTTTAAATGCGTTAAAAACATGATAAATTAACTAGCCATTTAAAACTTAAAAAAGACATTTTTTTAAACATTAAGAACGAAAAAATGCATTTTTAATGCATTTTTTTATTTTTTTAATTTATTTCAGTTCTTTTAATGCCAAACATTTTTTTTTCATTTTCTATTTTTTATTTGTTATAAATCTACTTATCTTTTGATATTTGTGTTATTAGTTTCTCACTTATTTTATTTTTCCTTCATTTTAAAAGCACAACTCCATTACAATTTACAAATCCAACATCAAAAACAGCTGGAATACTCAAAAACTGACACACACACACCCATAAACACACAGCTTGGTGGCAACAAAAATAGCTGGAATACTCAAAACTTACACTTGGATCACATTCCATGAGTTGTTGGTTGGGTTGAACATAAACAACCTCCACTGGTTTTTCCAGTCCATGCATAATAGGCGCTTCTAGAGGCCTACATGTGTTGTGACCATGACACTGCACCCTTCCTCTAGGGCCATGTGCTATGAGGCTGATGTGCTTCTGGAGCACCTCATTGCACTCCCAAATTTTTCAAAAATGAGGCATGACACTGGAGTATATATCCACATCAATGTACTACAAGTTATAATAGAAGTCCATTTATCCCAAAGGCCGAGCTTTGGCCAAAACGTAAAATATGTTGCATTTCTTCCTTCCTTTGGCAGCACTTCCAAGGGCTTGGCAAGTTTATTCTTCCTCTTGAAGCATTAGCTGCTTTTCCCTATGATTCTGGTAAAAATTCACGCATGTTGTCATTTACCCAAGGACACTATAACGACGTCCAGTTCATGCATTCCATCTTCTTGTATCCTAGTTCACATCCAGCTGCTCTATTTTCACAAGCATATGTACCTAGTAAAAGCATAGACATTCGATGTTGATTTCCGCTTTAACATGTTCTGGATCAGAAACATTCACTGCAACAGGTTCTGGTTCCTTGGATGGTGGAGCCTGAAATTTTTGTAAGTTAATTATAGTCATAAAGTAGGTAATTATAGTCATAGAAAACGTGTTTTTTTTTTAAATGCGTTAAAAACATGATAAATTAACTAGCCATTTAAAACTTAAAAAAGACATTTTTTTAAACATTAAGAACGAAAAAATGCATTTTTAATGCATTTTTTTAGTTTTTTAATTTATTTCAGTTCTTTTAATGCCAAACATTTTTTTTTTCATTTTCTATTTTTTATTTGTTACAAATCTACTTATCTTTTGATATTTGTGTTATTAGTTTCTCACTTATTTTATTTTTCCTTCATTTTAAAAGCACAACTCCATTACAATTTACAAATCCAACATCAAAAACAGCTGGAATACTCAAAAACTGACACACACACACCCATAAACACACAGCTTGGTGGCAACAAAAATAGCTGGAATACTCAAAACTTACACTTGGATCACTTTCCATGAGTTGTTGGCTGGGTTGAACATAAACAACCTCCACTGGTTTTTCCAGTCCATGCATAATAGGCGCTTCTAGAGGCCTACATGTGTTGTGACCATGACACTGCACCCTTCCTCTTGGGCCATGAGCTATGAGCCTGATGTGCTTCTGGAGCACCTCATTGCACTCCCAAATTTTTCAAAAATGAGGCATGACACTGGAGTATATATCCACATCAATGTACTACAAGTTATAATAGAAGTCCATTTATCCCAAAGGCCGAGCTTTGGCCAAAACGTAAAATATGTTGCATTTCTTCCTTCCTTTGGCAGCACTTCCAAGGGCTTGGCAAGTTTATTCTTCCTCTTGAAGCATTAGCTGCTTTTCCCTATGATTCTGGTAAAAATTCAGGCATGTTGTCATTTACCCAAGAACACTATAACGACGTCCAGTTCATGCATTCCATCTTCTTGTATCCTAGTTCACATCCAGCTGCTCTATTTTCACAAGAATATGTACCTAGTAAAAGCATAGACATTCGATGTTGATTTCCGCTTTAACATGTTCTGGATCAAAAACATTCACTGCAACAGGTTCTGGTTCCTTGGATGGTGGAGCCTGAAATTTTTGTAAGTTAATTATAGTCATAAAGTAGGTAATTATAGTCATAGAAAACGTGTTTTTTTTTAAATGCGTTAAAAACATGATAAATTAACTAGCCATTTAAAACTTAAAAAAGACATTTTTTTAAACATTAAGAACGAAAAAATGCATTTTTAATGCATTTTTTTATTTTTTTAATTTATTTCAGTTCTTTTAATGCCAAACATTTTTTTTTTCATTTTCTATTTTTTATTTGTTATAAATCTACTTATCTTTTGATATTTGTGTTATTAGTTTCTCACTTATTTTATTTTTCCTTCATTTTAAAAGCACAACTCCATTACAATTTACAAATCCAACATCAAAAACAGCTGGAATACTCAAAAACTGACACACACACACCCATAAACACACAGCTTGGTGGCAACAAAAATAGCTGGAATACTCAAAACTTACACTTGGATCACTTTCCATGAGTTGTTGGCTGGGTTGAACATAAACAACCTCCACTGGTTTTTCCAGTCCATGCATAATAGGCGCTTCTAGAGGCCTACATGTGTTGTGACCATGACACTGCAACCTTCCTCTAGGGCCATGTGCTATGAGGCTGATGTGCTTCTGGAGCACCTCATTGCACTCCCAAATTTTTCAAAAATGAGGCATGACACTGGAGTATATATCCACATCAATGTACTACAAGTTATAATAGAAGTCCATTTATCCCAGAGGCCGAGCTTTGGCCAAAACGTAAAATATGTTGCATTTCTTCCTTCCTTTGGCAGCACTTCCGAGGGCTTGGCAAGTTTATTCTTCCTCTTGAAGCATTAGCTGCTTTTCCCTATGATTCTGGTAAAAATTCACGCATGTTGTCATTTACCCAAGGACACTATAACGACGTCCAGTTCATGCATTCCATCTTCTTGTATCCTAGTTCACATCCAGCTGCTCTATTTTCACAAGCATATTTACCTAGTAAAAGCATAGACATTCGATCTTGATTTCCGCTTTAACATGTTCTGGATCAGAAACATTCACTGCAACAGGTTCTGGTTCCTTGGATGGTGGAGCCTGAAATTTTTGTAAGTTAATTATAGTCATAAAGTAGGTAATTATAGTCATAGAAAACGTGTTTTTTTTTAAATGCGTTAAAAACATGATAAATTAACTAGCCATTTAAAACTTAAAAAAGACATTTTTTTAAGCATTAAAAACGAAAAAATGCATTTTTAATGCATTTTTTTAGTTTTTTAATTTATTTCAGTTCTTTTAATGCCAAACATTTTTTTTTCATTTTCAATTTTTTATTTGTTACAAATCTACTTATCTTTTGATATTTGTGTTATTAGTTTCTCACTTATTTTATTTTTCCTTCATTTTAAAAGCACAACTCCATTACAATTTACAAATCCGACATCAAAAACAGCTGGAATACCCAAAACTGACACACACACACCCATAAACACAGAGCTTGGTGGCAACAAAAATAGCTGGAATACTCAAAACTTACACTTGGATCACTTTCCATGAGTTGTTGGCTGGGTTGAACATAAACAACCTCCACTGGTTTTTCCAGTCCATGCATAATAGGCGCTTTTAGAGGCCTACATGTGTTGTGACCATGACACTGCACCCTTCCTCTAGGGCCATGTGCTATGAGCCTGATGTGCTTCTGGAGCACCTCATTGCACTCCCAAATTTTTCAAAAATGAGGCATGACACTGGAGTATATATCCACATCAATGTACTACAAGTTATAATCGAAGTCCATTTATCCCAAAGGCCGAGCTTTGGCCAAAACGTAAAATATGTTGCATTTCTTCCTTCCTTTGGCAGCACTTCCAAGGGCTTGGCAAGTTTATTCTTCCTCTTGAAGCATTAGCTGCTTTTCCCTATGATTCTGGTAAAAATTCAGGCATGTTGTCATTTACCCAAGGACACTATAACGACGTCCAGTTCATGCATTCCATCTTCTTGTATCCTAGTTCACATCCAGCTGCTCTATTTTCACAAGCATATGTACCTAGTAAAAGCATAGACATTCGATGTTGATTTCCGCTTTAACATGTTCTGGATCAGAAACATTCACTGCAACAGGTTCTGGTTCCTTGGATGGTGGAGCCTGAAATTTTTCTAAGTTAATTATAGTCATAAAGTAGGTAATTATAGTCATAGAAAACGTGTTTTTTTTTAAATGCGTTAAAAACATGATAAATTAACTAGCCATTTAAAACTTAAAAAAGACATTTTTTTAAACATTAAGAACGAAAAAATGCATTTTTAATGCATTTTTTTTGTTTTTTAATTTATTTCAGTTCTTTTAATGCCAAACATTTTTTTTTTCATTTTCTATTTTTTATTTGTTACAAATCTACTTATCTTTTGATATTTGTGTTATTAGTTTCTCACTTATTTTATTTTTCCTTCATTTTAAAAGCACAACTCCATTACAATTTACAAATCCAACATCAAAAACAGCTGGAATACTCAAAAACTGACACACACACACCCATAAACACACAGCTTGGTGGCAACAAAAATAGCTGGAATACTCAAAACTTACACTTGGATCACTTTCCATGAGTTGTTGGCTGGGTTGAACATAAACAACCTCCACTGGTTTTTCCAGTCCGTGCATAATAGGCGCTTCTAGAGGCCTACATGTGTTGTGACCATGACACTGCAACCTTCCTCTAGGGCCATGTGCTATGAGGCTGATGTGCTTCTGGAGCACCTCATTGCACTCCCAAATTTTTCAAAAATGAGGCATGACACTAGAGTATATATCCACATCAATGTACTACAAGTTATAATAGAAGTCCATTTATCCCAGAGGCCGAGCTTTGGCCAAAACGTAAAATATGTTGCATTTCTTCCTTCCTTTGGCAGCACTTCCGAGGGCTTGGCAAGTTTATTCTTCCTCTTGAAGCATTAGCTGCTTTTCCCTATGATTCTGGTAAAAATTCACGCATGTTGTCATTTACCCAAGGACACTATAACGACGTCCAGTTCATGCATTCCATCTTCTTGTATCCTAGTTCACATCCAGCTGCTCTATTTTCACAAGCATATGTACCTAGTAAAAGCATAGACATTCGATCTTGATTTCCGCTTTAACATGTTCTGGATCAGAAACATTCACTGCAACAGGTTCTGGTTCCTTGGATGGTGGAGCCTGAAATTTTTGTAAGTTAATTATAGTCATAAAGTAGGTAATTATAGTCATAGAAAACGTGTTTTTTTTTAAATGCGTTAAAAACATGATAAATTAACTAGCCATTTAAAACTTAAAAAAGACATTTTTTTAAACATTAAAAACGAAAAAATGCATTTTTAATGCATTTTTTTAGTTTTTTAATTTATTTCAGTTCTTTTAATGCCAAACATTTTTTTTTCATTTTCAATTTTTTATTTGTTACAAATCTACTTATCTTTTGATATTTGTGTTATTAGTTTCTCACTTATTTTATTTTTCTTTCATTTTAAAAGCACAACTCCATTACAATTTACAAATCCGACATCAAAAACAGCAGGAATACCCAAAAACTGACACACACACACCCATAAACACAGAGCTTGGTGGCAACAAAAATAGCTGGAATACTCAAAACTTACACTTGGATCACTTTCCATGAGTTGTTGGCTGGGTTGAACATAAACAACCTCCACTGGTTTTTCCAGTCCATGCATAATAGGCGCTTCTAGAGGCCTACATGTGTTGTGACCATGACACTGCACCCTTCCTCTAGGGCCATGTGCTATGAGGCTGATGTGCTTCTGGAGCACCTCATTGCACTCCCAAATTTTTCAAAAATGAGGCATGACACTGGAGTATATATCCACATCAATGTACTACAAGTTATAATAGAAGTCCATTTATCCCGAAGGCCGAGCTTTGACCAAAACGTAAAATATGTTGCATTTCTTTCTTCCTTTGGCAGCACTTCCAAGGGCTTAGCAAGTTTATTCTTCCTCTTGAAGCATTAGCTGCTTTTCCCTATGATTCTGGTAAAAATTCACGCATGTTGTCATTTACCCAAGGACACTATAACGACGTCCAGTTCATGCATTCCATCTTCTTGTATCCTAGTTCACATCCAGCTGCTCTATTTTCACAAGCATATGTACCTAGTAAAAGCATAGACATTCGATGTTGATTTCCGCTTTAACATGTTCTGGATCAGAAACATTCACTGCAACAGGTTCTGGTTCCTTGGATGGTGGAGCCTGAAATTTTTGTAAGTTAATTATAGTCATAAAGTAGGTAATTATAGTCATAGAAAACGTGTTTTTTTTTAAATGCGTTAAAAACATGATAAATTAACTAGCCATTTAAAACTTAAAAAAGACATTTTTTTAAACATTAAAAACGAAAAAATGCATTTTTAATGCATTTTTTTAGTTTTTTAATTTATTTCAGTTCTTTTAATGCCAAACATTTTTTTTTTCATTTTCTATTTTTTATTTGTTACAAATCTACTTATCTTTTGATATTTGTGTTATTAGTTTCTCACTTATTTTATTTTTCCTTCATTTTAAAAGCACAACTCCATTACAATTTACAAATCCAACATCAAAAACAGCTGGAATACTCAAAAACTGACACACACACACCCATAAACACACATCTTGGTGGCAACAAAAATAGCTGGAATACTCAAAACTAACACTTGGATCACTTTCCATGAGTTGTTGGCTGGGTTGAACATAAACAACCTCCACTGGTTTTTCCAGTCCATGCATAATAGGCGCTTCTAGAGGCCTACATGTGTTGTGACCATGACACTGCACCCTTCCTCTAGGGCCGTGTGCTATGAGCCTGATGTGCTTCTGGAGCACCTCATTGCACTCCCAAATTTTTCAAAAATGAGGCATGACACTGGAGTATATATCCACATCAATGTACTACAAGTTATAATAGAAGTCCATTTATCCCAAAGGCCGAGCTTTGGCCAAAACGTAAAATATGTTGCATTTCTTCCTTCCTTTGGCAGCACTTCCAAGGGCTGGGCAAGTTTATTCTTCCTCTTGAAGCATTAGCTGCTTTTCCCTATGATTCTGGTAAAAATTCACGCATGTTGTCATTTACCCAAGGACACTATAACGACGTCCAGTTCATGCATTCCATCTTCTTGTATCCTAGTTCACATCCAGCTGCTCTATTTTCACAAGCATATGTACCTAGTAAAAGCATAGACATTCGATCTTGATTTCCGCTTTAACATGTTCTGGATCAGAAACATTCACTGCAACAGGTTCTGGTTCCTTGGATGGTGGAGCCTGAAATTTTTGTAAGTTAATTATAGTCATAAAGTAGGTAATTATAGTCATAGAAAACGTGTTTTTTTTTTAAATGCGTTAAAAACATGATAAATTAACTAGCCATTTAAAACTTAAAAAAGACATTTTTTTAAACATTAAAAACGAAAAAATGCATTTTTAATGCATTTTTTTAGTTTTTTAATTTATTTCAGTTCTTTTAATGCCAAACATTTTTTTTTTTCATTTTCTATTTTTTATTTGTTACAAATCTACTTATCTTTTGATATTTGAGTTATTAGTTTCTCACTTATTTTATTTTTCCTTCATTTTAAAAGCACAACTCCATTACTATTTACAAATCCAACATCAGAAATAGCTGGAATACTCAAAAACTGACACACACACACCCATAAACACACATCTTGGTGGCAACAAAAATAGCTGGAATACTCAAAACTTACACTTGGATCACTTTCCATGAGTTGTTGGCTGGGTTGAACATAAACAACCTCCACTGGTTTTTCCAGTCCATGCATAATAGGCGCTTCTAGAGGCCTACATGTGTTGTGACCATGACACTGCACCCTTCCTGTAGGGCCATGTGCTATGAGCCTGATGTGCTTCTGGAGCACCTCATTGCACTCCCAAATTTTTCAAAAATGAGGCATGACACTGGAGTATATATCCACATCAATGTACTACAAGTTATAATAGAAGTCCATTTATCCCAAAGGCCGAGCTTTGACCAAAACGTAAAATATGTTGCATTTCTTCCTTCCTTTGGCAGCACTTCCAAGGGCTTGGCAGGTTTATTCTTCCTCTTGAAGCATTAGCTGCTTTTCCCTATGATTCTGGTAAAAATTCACGCATGTTGTCATTTACCCAAGGACACTATAACGACGTCCAGTTCATGCATTCCATCTTCTTGTATCCTAGTTTACATCCAGCTGCTCTATTTTCACAAGCATATGTACCTAGTAAAAGCATAGACATTCGATGTTGATTTCCGCTTTAACATGTTCTGGATCAGAAACATTCACTGCAACTGGTTCTGGTTCCTTGGATGGTGGAGCCTGAAATTTTTGTAAGTTAATTATAGTCATAAAGTAGGTAATTATAGTCATAGAAAACGTGTTTTTTTTTAATGCGTTAAAAACATGATAAATTAACTAGCCATTTAAAACTTAAAAAAGACATTTTTTTAAACATTAAAAACGAAAAAATGCATTTTTAATGCATTTTTTATTTTTTTAATTTATTTCATTTCTTTTAATGCCAAACATTTTTTTTTTCATTTTCTATTTTTTATTTGTTACAAATCTACTTATCTTTTGATATTTGTGTTATTAGTTTCTCACTTATTTTATTTTTCCTTCATTTTAAAAGCACAACTCCATTACAATTTACAAATCCAACATCAAAAACAGCTGGAATACTCAAAAACTGACACACACACACCCATAAACACACATCTTGGTGGCAACAAAAATAGCTGGAATACTCAAAACTTACACTTGGATCACTTTCCATGAGTTGTTGGCTGGGTTGAACATAAACAACCTCCACTGGTTTTTCCAGTCCATGCATAATAGGCGCTTCTAGAGGCCTACATGTGTTGTGACCATGACACTGCACCCTTCCTCTAGGGCCATGTGCTATGAGCCTGATGTGCTTCTGGAGCACCTCATTGCACTCCCAAATTTTTCAAAAATGAGGCATGACACTGGAGTATATATCCACATCAATGTACTACAAGTTATAATAGAAGTCCATTTATCCCAAAGGCCGAGCTTTGACCAAAACGTAAAATATGTTGCATTTCTTCCTTCCTTTGGCAGCACTTCCAAGGGCTTGGCAAGTTTATTCTTCCTCTTGAAGCATTAGCTGCTTTTCCCTATGATTCTGGTAAAAATTCACGCATGTTGTCATTTACCCAAGGACACTATAACGACGTCCAGTTCATGCATTCCATCTTCTTGTATCCTAGTTCACATCCAGCTGCTCTATTTTCACAAGCATATGTACCTAGTAAAAGCATAGACATTCGATGTTGATTTCCGCTTTAACATGTTCTGGATCAGAAACATTCACTGCAACAGGTTCTGGTTCCTTGGATGGTGGAGCCTGAAATTTTTGTAAGTTAATTATAGTCATAAAGTAGGTAATTATAGTCATAGAAAACGTGTTTTTTTTTTAATGCGTTAAAAACATGATAAATTAACTAGCCATTTAAAACTTAAAAAAGATATTTTTTTAAACATTAAAAACGAAAAAATGCATTTTTAATGCATTTTTTTAGTTTTTTAATTTATTTCAGTTCTTTTAATGCCAAACATTTTTTTTTTCATTTTCTATTTTTTATTTGTTACAAATCTACTTATCTTTTGATATTTATGTTATTAGTTTCTCACTTATTTTATTTTTCCTTCATTTTTAGTTTTTTAAAATTTTTAGAAGTTTACCATATTTTTCTCGTATTTTTCTGTTTTTTTCAAACTTGCCGTATTATACCCAAGAAAAACCTCGCTGTTTAAAACTTTGAGACATTACTTGTGATCATGGTTTGAATTGATTCATTTCTAATGGGCCAAATATAGGGATCAATAAAGGTAAAGAAGCACCAAAGTAGATTCAAGAAAGATATTAAACAGGGTAGGTCAATTTTAAAGAGCGTGGGTGAGTGCCTACCTCACAATGTAGGCCTCTGGCACCATGTTCTGCCTTTTCTAGAACAAGGCTATAGAAAATTATTTGCATAATAAACAAGTCGACATTAAACTTTTTACTTCTTTAGGGCATCAAACATGATCCTCGCCTGGGTCGTATGCATCAGTTGTGGAGAGGTTCTGGTCATTTACACCATAGCCTCCAACTGCATAAACTAGTTCATTGATTTTGGTACATGCAAAGCCAAAACGGGCAACATTCATCTTTGCCATCCATCTGTAAAGACAAATATGTTATCAACATATTTATATATTGCTGTTATTAAATTTGTTATAACATTACATCTACAAAGTTACTAAGCAACAAACATGTACTGCTCTCTCTCTCTCTCTCTTTGTGTGTGTGCAAGGCTACCAAGGAAACAAATGTGTAAACAAATTTAATATGTTGTTGCTATTAATATGTCACAACCCTAAGTGCTGCGTTCATATCTATCCTTATTCAATATTTATTTTGAGTATTTTATAAAGGCAAAGATAGAAATAACAGTCACATCATCAAGCCCTATGATATAGTTTCTTACACAGTAACCTTGATGGCAGCCAGTTTTGTTGTTGGCTGATGGTCAAAGTTTTCAAGCCAAATTAGTGGAAACCTGCCAATTCCTAGTTCAGTTTCCAACTGGATCATCACTGCTATGAGAAAGTGATCAACCACCTATTTCTCATTTATTGAAGTTTTAGATATGGAACATTAGTATGCTCTATACCTGAAAGCAAATCAGAAACACATGAATGGCAAAGTTAAATGAATGCAACTTTAGAGGCACAAGACTGCACATAGTTGGGATAAGATGGTAGTACGTTCTGTTAGCATTTCATGTGCTTTTGCATGTGTTGTTTGAAAACGGATCAAGTAGCTACCTACAAGATAGCACGTCGATCTTAAGCAATTCAATGGCAAAAATAAAAAATGGAGCCGTTGAGCAGATGGAATTGGCAAAAGTTGAAGTTTTTCAAAGCAAAAGGTAGCAATTCGATAAGAATTACCACATTGCAGTCTCTAGTCTCCCCACTATCACTATTAGCCTATTCCTGAGAAAACATGGAAAGAAGAAACTGAGTTCAGTTTATCAATATCATAGTTCTAAGAGCCATAACTAGAACATTTCAGCCATTGATTTGTCATGGAAACATAGGAGTATTACCTTTTTATGCTTGCAATAGTAATGTAGTTGAAAAGTCAGCTGCTAAGGGAGAATGTAGGTGAAATGTTTGTTGCTAAGGGAGAACTCAGTCGATTTCAGTTCAACATGCTAAAGAAGGAAACATAAAAGATTTGAGAGACAACTGCATATGAAAAAGAAGAACAAGAAAAGCACATGTAAAAACCATATATTAATCTTCAACATAATAACATCCTCAACAAATCAGCAAGACAAGGACATCTATGACTTTACCTTAAAAACATCATGTACGTTCAGGCCCACATGTTAACTGTGGATGAATATTAAGTTTAAGTTTTCCACCTATTAAAAATCAGGAAATAGTTGTTTTAATATTCTATAAAAATTGGGCCGGTAAATTTATGAAAGCAATAAATATAAAATATTCATAAAATTCTTAATACAAGAACCAGGTTCTGAATAACAAACCAATGTGCATGGGTGGTACACCATCACCACATAAAATTCCCTGATTTAATCTAGTATAAAATACATGCAGCTGAGGTGAGGAAGATAAAAAACAAACATAACATCTCAACTAATATGATAGAAACAACAAAAATTTTCAACTTCCTAATATAGTTCATGTATAGTTGTTAATCATATGATTTTCCCTACATAACAATAACCATCAAATGTAGCAAATTGAAGTGTGAACATGACAATCATCCACACATCCTCTAGCAGTTCCATCCATAAAATCATAACCATATTAATAAACTATGGCATTAATGTCATCTATGCAATCACAACCCTATTCACAAACATCCATGCCTCATGCAATTGTAAACCATCATTCACTTTCTATATCATCCAATCATGTCTATAAGAAGCCATGCACATTAATATTCACATATAGTTTTCTATCGAGTAACTAAACCAAAAATTCAATGGTTAAAGTGTCAAGAGTAGTAGGTAGAAGCCCTATGCTCCCATCATAGATGTCTCGTGCTCCACATTCATAACACTTCCAAGTTTCACTTTGAAGTCCTGTGAACCACACATGCATCACACCATCTAATTATAACAAGAATGATAGAATGTTATAAGCAAAATTTGCTAACATAACATAAACATGTAATCATTTTGTATACATGTCATGGTTAATCATAAATAAAGCACCATACATGTAATATTTTAAAAATCTTGGAATATTTGATTTTTGTTATTGTGCACAATGGTTAGATGTTTGTGTCGCAAGTTCACATTCACTTAAAAATATTGCACTTGAAGCATTATCATTTGATGGACCCTCATCAACATAAAGCAACTCAGCATTTGGGTTGTGTTTGATAATGAAATTATGCAATGCATGTGTAACTAGTACAATGTGAACTTGTTTTTTGAAGGGGTATTCCACTTGCAGATTTCCATATAGGAAATCATCATGTTAACAGTCCATTCTTTCTATAGTTGTTCTTAGTGATGAATCTCTATGATAAAAAAATTCTCCTTGCGTCCTGACAATGCATGCATGTACTATGTTGAATTCAGACATATGATCGTGATGACCTCTATATGGAGTTAAAAGTCCAACGATATTTGGATAAGCCCTATTAACAAGATAGTATTTACCAACATATTAATTGCATTGTGATTAACTGTCAGTATTGATAGGATGAGATTAAATAAATAGTCGTGCACAATACAACTGTATATACCTATATGTATCACAAAATGGTCAGTTGTGTCATCAATTGCACTATACTACACCTTTGAAGTAGTTGCACTCCCTTCTCATCCTGCCATTCAACAGTGGAATCACATGTTGAATCCAACTACAGCTAATAAATTTTGTGAAAGTACTCCTTTCCTATTACGAAACCTTACTTGATTAGACGTTGACACCCAAACATATACATGAGTACCATCAATAGCTCCCATGCAATAATATGCATAGTTATAAAGTCAGACTTGTCCTAACATAGATGAAATATATAAGCATGTAACGTAAATATAATTACCTCAAAATATGAATAGAATCGATAATCAATCCAAATCTTAGATGGAATCTCACTATTTTTCCATTGATGTAATGTTGCCCAAGGTGACAAATTCCACGCAAACAAGCATTTACGTGTTTAATTTTGACATGCACGGTTGCGCTTATTATGTCCAACTATTTGAAGAAATATGGCTAATTGTTCTGTGATGTTTTATGCCATGTGCATCTTCCAATAAAGATCTACATTTCAGTGAATTACATAATGTCATAAGTGTGTGTACATCTATATGTAGTTGATCCAAATGGTTTATTGGGTGACCATGAACAATATTTTGAGTAAAAGAGAAACCAACATCTCTATAATGGATGCACAATGCATGGACATCAAGGTAAATGTCTCAAGGCACCAAGCAGCATCACTAATGTGAGTTGAATTAGGAGTCATTGTCATTCAACATGTCTAACATGTCATGTTTTTCCAAACCAGTATAATATTTATAAATTTATTTATAAAATCTCTTCTGCAGATTATACATTTTTGTGTTCTCTTGCTAAATGAAGTATGCATTCATGTAATCTAAGACATTCAAAAAACTAAGCTAAATAAGTCACTTAACTATTGCATCATATGAATATCTCCAATAATTGACAGAATTTCAAGCAAATTTGCTACCAATAAACAAACCCCCCCACACCCCCCCCCCAAAAAAAAGAAAAAACCTCCCAACCCAAACACATATATACATTACATATATGCACATAGCAATTTAAAGAATAGCATATTATAAAGATTAGAATCAACAATAGAAATGAATTCCATGAGCAGAAAACAAACTCGGTCTGGCAAAGGCTGTTAACATTGGAAATGCAAGTGCTAGTTCTTTTTGATAAATCCTTTCTCACATCTTATTTGGCCTAGTAATAGGCGGATCAAACTCAATCAACGCATGTAAATTTAAGTAGTGAACGAGGGCAACGAAGATTTGGCAGAAGTAATTAAGAATGTCTTTAAATTACGTAGATTTAGTCCATTTTTAAGATATGCAGTTCATCAATAAGTTCATTAATGCCATCCATATTTTTAGATGTCATATGCAAAATCTTGACAATGCAAAATATACTTGAACTTGAAATTAGACTATTCAAAGCTCATGACCTATTACACTTTGTGAGATCACCTTCAGAAATCCTGCACAAGAAACAACTAATGAAATCAAGATGTTCATTATTCTAAAACTGCATAAAACAATTAAATAAACCTTCGTGTGCCAGCAATGGCTGACACGCATCCCCCATAAGAAGAACAAAGGGGCTGTCGGAGCAGCCTTCTATGTGTTGGTGATCGCCGACCAAATATCATAGGCGAAAAGATTGACAAGGGCAGGGAAGATTCCAGAGACAAAGGAGGGGAAAATAGAGAAAGGGCGGAGAAAATGCCATCTCTCGTCAATCCTTTGACCGAGCGTGTGGGAGAGAGAGAAAGCAAGGGCAGGGAAGTTCTTCACATACCTGCTGTAAGCTGCTATTGAAGAGTTGAAGACTCCTTCACTTCACTCCTAACAGGCAGGGATGAAGGAGAAAGAGACGAAAGCTAATGTGCAGGGATGAAGGTGCATATTGTGAGCCAGTTGTCATGCCTATGGTGGAGAAAATTTACAATGGTCTACAAAAAAACATATTCAGACGCTACAAACTATCCAATTGGTGCATAGCAACACTTCACCGTCATGAGGCTGAATTATCATTTAGGGGCGTTTGATAAATAAGAATTGGTAAAATTTTGGAATGAAAATTCTCATTTTAAAAAAAAAACACAACATTTTGATTCTAGAATTATAGATCAATTCTAGAATCAAAATACTGGGAATCAAAATCTGACACAAAGGGGTTTGATTTTGATTCTGGAAACGAAATTCCATCGACCCACGTTTCCTCGAGTTTGATTTAGCAAACCTTTAGCATACTTAGATTGAGAAAGAACAATGATTTAATGTGCAAAAACAATACAACGGTCCAAGGTCCTTAATACATTGCACTACGAAAAAAACACACCAGCTCTGGTGCTATATAGATGACTGAATTACTAACATGCCGAAAGCGTTAGGCAAAATCACATGGTAGCATATCACAAAGGACATTTATTTTTACATTAATGTTTTGATATATTTGATTATATATATCAATTGAATGGTGACTCTTATTTTTTAAAGAGCTGGCCAGTTTCAATTGTGCTACCAATTTCAATGCTATTGAAGTCGTTAGCCGGGTTTTGAGCGTCACTAAGCCAGCTCTGGTGCATTAACTCCAGCTCCAACGATCAACGTCATGCTGGAAACTTTTCCGGCCAGCTCCAGCGGTCAACGTCGTGCCGGAGCTACGACAATGCAGGTGCCGATGGCCTACGAAGCTTCAGATGAGGAACCCAAAACAAAACAGAGTAGAAACCATGGGACAGCAGGCCGACAGCCAGACTTCGACGATTCGTTGGCCTGCAAAAAATTAGTATGTTGCCGCCAGCGCAGCAGAGTCAGGTAAACGCTCTTTTAAAGAGATGACCATGTGACTTTATCTAGTTCAATCGTTTCTGAGATATTACTATCCTTTTTAGATGCAGAAATTGTCTTCGATCTTGTAGATTGCAAATATTTGCAATCGTTATTTTTGTTCAAGTATGCATGTCAAATGTTTGCCAAAATGCTTCACGAAGCATTTGTTTGAAAATGCAAAATTACAATTAACAGATCACTTGTGAATATGAATTCTAAAAGCGAAAAATTTCCTTGTCGTACTTTGTTTTCCATCTTTCCAAGCTGAGATCTTTATTCACAAGACTTCCTTGGATGTATAGTATTTGTATTTCTCTTTATCTTTAGTTTGGTAGCCAGAACCAAAACATGACATATTTCTAGTATTCAGATTGTAATGTGACACACATGGCCATAAATTTCATTGTTTAGTTCAATGTTTGTGTGTTTCAGGCTAATGAGCAGAGGATTTGCTTTCATCTTGAATGCATCTAATGCTTAGGTGCAGTTTAAGTACTTCAAGTGCTTGTCTTTTTCATCATGGCCTTGGTTTTTGTAAACAAGTCTGGACGTGTCTAGAATGACCTGGAATAGAGTCCCCCATTCATCTGTGGGGCCAGAATATTTCCAGTTAAAGGAAGAAGAATGGTTATGCTAGCACGTTCACAAACTGAAGCGCAACCCTTCATCTATTTTAATAATTCTCAACCATCGATATTGTAATAAATTGATTATTTCTGTTGATGAAATCATTGTGCAATCAGGCGTTTGTATAAATATCTCCTTATAATAACAAGCAGAAGCATCTCATAACAATTTGCCGTCTTCTTCCTTTGTTTTGCCCTGCATCTGCAGTGCTACTTGTCATAGACTCTCTCTGTTTTTGTTTGACTACTCTGCTCTTACCCTCTTCTGCGCAACAATTTTCAACCACAGGAGCTTTGTTACTGTTTTCTCTACAATTATGAGGACGTGTCTTTTCCTCTCAGCCAGTAGTTTACAATGCATATGGATCTCTCTCTCTCTCTCTCTCTCTCTCTATATATATATATATATATATATATATATATATATATATAAGTAGCCACATCTGGTTGGAATTCACTTGCTTCTCTGCAGAAGAAGCAGAAAATTTGTGCAGGAAGGGCAGACATTTCCTTTGCAGCATATTGCTCTCAAAAGGTAATGCACTTATATGTGACAAACATTGGTGAGTTTAATTATTCTTCAAGCATATTGTACACGTTTATCTAAAACCAACTGATTTCATACCAGGTTCCAATAGCAACACAAATGGCACAGAAAATGCCACATCTGTTGATGGTTTTCAATCTGAATGAAAACAGGAACTATCAGCTCAAACCTGTTGAGCCATCTAAGAACCGTCATTTTATATCACCTTTTAGCTATTTAGGAAATGAGCCTTCGTGAAAGATTGAAGATTTAGCTTTGTGAAATATGTGATGAAATTTTCCTTTTTCTAAATGTTCAGGTGGCAAAGTCAAAAGTATTGGTTTGCTACCTACATCTGGATACACATCAACTCTTCCACCTGTTCTGCTTGTAGTGTGATGTTTTTTCCCTTTTTCTATTATTTGCTTTCTGACAGAGCAGGATAACAGTGAAGGAATTTAATTTGCTAGTAAGAGGGAAAATCTCTTTGAACTTATCATATGTTTTGATCATGTTTAGAATTTATCATATGTTGTTGTCTAATCTTTTATGTCATAATCCTTGCATTACTGGAATGAACAGAACTTATTCTTGGCTACAATTTGGTTGCTGTTCTCCTATAAGGGGCTTGTTTTAACCGATATAAGGATTTATTCAGCTTGCAACCTGTCGTCTTCTCCTATCAGCCATATCATTGTGGCAACATCATGTATGCATCTTCAGCATTGTAAACATCCATTTTATGTAAGCTCCAGCTGAGTTTCACTGCAATGGTTAGTAAGCATCTTATTGTAACAAGCCCGGCATGCAAGGGCATATGTTGCACTGTAGTCCACCTTCTCTACTTGAGCATGACACTCAGCTAATTAAAAAATGTGCCTTAATCTCTCAATGATCAGGTCCGGACTATGGTTAGTTTGATAAACTTACACCCAATCGGCTTGACACCAGGTGGGCATTGAGTAAGAGACACTACAACAAAACTCATTGATGCTGACGATGGATAGTCCGTCGAGCTAGGGGAAAAGATTGCCGACGGACAACGTCGACCTCAAAAAAAGCCTGCAGGCGTATCCATCGCTGCAGAAATCGCTCGAGAAGGAAAAACTTTCCGACGACAGCCAAGGTGGTCGGCAAAGGAGCCAGGGAAGGCGGTGATTTTCCTGCATCTCTCTCGACACTAGTGGTGATCAGGATAGGATAATTCAGAAAAATAAAACTATGGCATAGGCGTACAACAACGGCACTAATCATGTTGATCTCCAAATATCCACCCTTTCGGTAACGAACATGGAGTGGCGGGAAACATTGGTGGGTAGATGGAAGGTCGTTAGGGTAACCTTCCACAGCCAGCGAAACCTGCCATTTTGCAAGATGATAAAAGTTGTTTTCGGTAGAGCTGAATAGGAACACAGAAGATTTGGGGATTATTGCATGTTTTCTTCTTCGTCTCTCTCTATCGGGCATCAATAATCGATTTGTCGCTGGTGGAGATTGTGGCAACGGTATCAAAACTCTCTCTCCTTCTCTCCCTACCTCTCTTATTTCGTTTTACTCTTATTTCGTTTTTATTATCGAGGGGACTTTTTGTCCCCAAATTTTACTTTTAGTTCCCATTTTATCAGCTCTTCCCCCCGTCTTTCTTTGTTATGTTTAAGCGTCAGACAATTTTTTCCTCATAAATGTCAGCCATGTACCCTGTTGATGATATGTTGATGAAACGCTAAAGTGAGGAATATGAGTGCGTATAGCCATTTTTGTGCGCTCAGTGTGAAGAGATATGTTTGGACTACCAAGAAACAGTATCGGTGCAAATAAATCCGAAAGAAATCGTATTGGTATAATCAAGTAACTATAACCAGATTCTACTTAATGCTAATTGATATCTACTTTTTACCTTCATTCTATGCCTAGTTGGCTTCGTGAGTTTGACTTTTGTTATTTAGTATGAAAGCAAATTGACTGCATTTCCACCATTTTTCAGCGGCCTTCTGTATCTTCTTTCTTTGCAACAACTCAAATACGTAAAAGTTTTTTGGCCTGCAACGCTCTCGTTTCTTATTCCTACAGGTACTGTGTGGGCTGCAACTAAATAAATGCACGGTGCTTGATTAGGTTTGGATTCAGCAACTCATTTGTGACTCCTATTAGTGAAAGTCTGGATCAGGTTTAGACTTGGTTGACTTGGTTGTTGGTGAAGCAAGTTGCTAGACTAGATAGGGCCTCAACAATGTCAAAGAATTGGTGGGCTATAGTTGGGTCCTTTATGGCCTTTTGAAAATCCTTTCTATCTGCTTCAAGCAGCTACTTCCTCATGCTATGCTAACTCTGTTATCTTATAGCTTTGATTAGCTGCTACATGATTTGGTTTTCCTTTTTTTTTTCTCTAATGCTTTGATGACCCTCTTATCAAATTCCAATCACAAAAGACAAACACCCTTTGTTTTTTGCTTCCACACTACAAAACAATAGTTTGCATCAGTGTTGTACGTATCGTATGATACAGAGCCGTATCGTACGATATGTATCGTTCGTAAATCACGATACGATACACCCCCGTATCGTAAATGGGGGGGGGGGTGTATCGTACTTGTATCACACATATTGTGTGATACAAGGCCCATATTGTACGATACGGTGTGATACGCACCACATCGTACGATACAGTGTTATTACAAAAAAGGGGGCCCGATGTCTCCTTTTTGGGGTTTCTTTTATAAAAACGCGGTCATTCTTCATTTCTAACCTAGACATTGTGCGTCCTAGGAGGCTGATTCTCGTTGGCAGAAAAGGGGTTTTCTTGATTTATTCTCCCTAAGGTATGAAATCTCTTGTTTATACCATATATTATTATATTCTTACCATATATTGAAAGATTTCGATTGCTTTTCGTTAAGTCTACCGTAGGTTTTCCTTTTTTTGTGAAGATATGCCATCGTTTGATCCCACATGGCAATAGTGTCAAAGGGTGAAGGAGAATGACTGGTTAGAAATCAAATGTACCTTTTGTGATAATACATTTTCAAGAGGAATTTTTAGAATGAAACACTATTTGGCAGGGACATCCAAAGATGCATCTCCATGCGTTGAAAAACCAAACAAACCTTTGCCTCCATTTGTGCGTCAGCAATGTTTAGATATGCTTAATGTTTTACATCAAACGAAGATATAAAAACAAACGGAAGAGGCAGATGTAGACTACAACGAACCTTGAGAAGATGAACAAGAAGAAGAAGCTTATAAAAATGTTGAACATGATGAATATGATAGCAATCTAAGAATAGATGTGGAGAGCTCAAGATGTAGAGGGAAGGGAATCATGTATGCAGGAGGTCAATCTGGCGCATCTGGAAGGAAGAGAAGAGGTACACCAGATATTAGGCGTGGTCATCAACCACCTAGTGGTAGAGTTCCTAGTGGAAGGTCTAGTGTTGGCTCTATTAAGAACTTTTTCTCTTCATATACTTGCCCAGGTTGTCAACCCCATATTTGTGCTACTATGACATCTAAAGATATGTTACATCAAGCACAACTAATGGTATGTAAATGGTTTTATGATGCATGTATTCCCTTTAATGAAGCTAATTCCTTTCAGTTCCAAGCTATGGCAGATGCAATTGCATTTATAGTCTCCTGATTCAAAATGCCATCATATCATCAGGTGATGGAGAAATTTCTTCAAGCTGCGGTGAAAGAAGTATCGAAACATTGCGATCAGTTGAAATTATGCTAGAAGCAAACAGGATGTTTCATTATGTCAGATGGATGGACTAATACATGGTCAAGAACACTTGTGAATTTTTTTGTTTATTGCCCTAAAGGTACAATGTTCTTGAAATTTTTTGATTTGTCTGATATTCCTAAGACTGTTGAAATTTTGTTCAATGTTTTTGACAATGTCGAGAAGTTAGACCTGAAAACATTATATATTTTATTACAGACAATGTTGCAAATTATAAAACTGCAGGGGATATGTTATTTCAAAAGTATAGAACTTTTTATTGGAGTCCATGTACTCATTGTATTAATCTAATGCTTCAAGATCTTAGGGAAATGCATGATATAAAACCAACTGTTGACTAATGCCAAGAGATTACAAAATTTATCTATAATCAAGCATATTTATTGAGTTTGATGAGAAAATTTACAAAATGAGTTGAATTAATATGACCTGCACAAACTAGATTTGCCACAAATGTATTGTCTGTGCAGAGTATAGTGAAACAAAGGACTTCGTTGAAGCAGATGTTCTGTAGTGAAGAATGGGCTGCATATCCACATGCTCACAAAAGAAATTCTTCTTTAGTTGTGGATATTATATTTAATAACAAATTTTGGGAATCATGTATGAAGCTATTGAAGGTCTGTGTTCCATTAGTTAAAGTCTTCAGGTTAGCTAACAGTGAGGATAGGCCTTCCATAAGGTACTTATATGAAGCTATAAATAAAGCAACATAGGCAATTCGAGACAACTTGAAAGGCTAAAAAAACTATATATGCCCATATGAAAGATTATAGACAAAACGTGGACTAGACAACTTCATCAACCTCTTCTTGTAGCAGCCTACTATCTAAATCCTGCAATTAGATTTTCTATTATATTTAAGAAGGACAGAAAAGTCACGCATGGTTTATTAAATTGTGTTTCAATGTTAGTGACAGATTGTAGAGAACAAGATACTGTGCGCAGTAAGTTAGATCTATATGATAGTTGTTTTGGGGACATGGGACAACCTGGCGCTGTTCGAGCCAAGACAACCATGCCAACCTGGTAAATACATAAAATTTTTTAATTTAATTTGCATTTGTTACATTTGATTCCTTTATGTTGTTTTAACTTTTACATGATATTTGTTTTATTTTTGTTTAGATTTGTGGTGGAATAGGTTTGGGATTGATTCTCCAAACCTAACATGTTTTGCAATTAAAGCCCTCAGTCAGATATGTAGTGTAAGTAGTTGTAAAAGGAATTGGAGTGTTTTTCAACATATCCACAACAAGAAAAGGAACAGGCTCGAACATAAAAGGTTGAATGACCTTGTCTTTGTTCGATATAATATGAGGTTGAAACAAAGGTAATATAGCTTAATATTTATAGTTGTTTTTACAATTTAGTTATATATAATTATCTATTAACAAGTTTTATCTTATTTAACATATGCAATTACAAAAAGCATCTGTAAGAAAGCACACATCTCAGTTTAATCCTATCAGCTTGGAAAACTTTGAAGATCTAGAACCATAGATTGAGGAAGAACCAACTACAATATTTGATTATGAAGATCTTCAATGTTTCAACCTTGAAGGTAAAGCAATAGAAGTTTGTTGATGAAGGAGAGCCTGCTGGATATGTTGGTGAGGATCTTCAAATTCATGAAGATGAAGATGAAGATGAAGATGATGATGAAAATGAATATGATGAAGATTATGAATGAGAGTCGAGAGAGTGCTTTCATTTTCTATGTATTGGCAATTTGGCATTGAACATCTTCACAATTTCATTATGTAATTGTTGACTTGCTATGTTTTCTAGAGTGATATTGTTATGACTTATGAGTATGACTTATGAATTTTGATGTTTATGCCTTTATGAATGATGAACGCGTAACTTTATAGCAATAATAAGTCTATCATGTTGTAAACATGTTTTTTATAAAGAACATATTATTCTTGATTTTTACTGATTTTTTATAATTTTTTTGATTTTTTTTATATTTTTTCTGATTTTTTTTAAATTATGATACGGTTACGATTTGTTATGATACAGCGTATCTTAAAGCTGGAACAATACGACTTATGATACACTTTTTACAACATTGGTTTGCATGATAATTATGAAGATGTAAGTAAAATGTGAATTTTGCTGCTACCTGTGATATCCATGAAGAACTTACCGATATGCTTGCCTTTTTAAAACATCAAGGATGTTGCTAATGAATTTAAATGCTTCATACTATGGTAAGCAAGTATACTTTCATCTCTTTTTGAGTTTTTTTGTACATGTGACCCTTGAATGAGATGGTTATTATGCTACATATCCTTTAACCCTCCAAATGTTGCTACCCCTAAATGTTGTTAGACTTAATAGAAAATGCTAATATGAGCAAACTCATGGATTCATACACATCTAGACTGCTCATTACAAATCTGACATGTGAAACTATATGAACCAGAAAGCTAAACTTAGATGGTATATTCTAAACCAGGCTCCTGATATACATTATTTTTCGGTCCTTGGAATTTCCATTTGGATCCTTTGTGCAGAAAGAGTCTGCTAGTTGAGTTGAACCAGCTAAATAACGTTGCTGAGGAATCCAAATTTGTATCTATTGGTCCTTTCATATTAATTTTTATCCATGGACATCATTGCACCAGGATCGTCTCCGTAATTGGTGCATTAGTCCTGCAATGGATAATCACCATAGTCATTGAGGTAACTTATATAAGCCTATGTTGGAAGTGGTGCATTTGAACTTATCTTGTAGGTCTAGCAGAGAACCTCACTTTGTTTGATCTGCTGCAAAACGACTTAAGAAGCATGCATTTTTTTGGTATCCTTGTTTCACTTTTACATTCTTTGTAGTTGTCCTATTTTGATGTCTTCTCATGCAAGCATTTTTTTGCTTGTGCAGTTGGTAATTGGCCCATTTTGAAGTCCCCTATTTTGGATTGTGATGTTGGTCTTGCTTTTATGCCTAGCAATACTTGAGCAAAATTATAGTATGCATTTGTCACTCTTCTTACAATGTTATTCTTAAAATATCAACTTGCTACTACAATTTTTTGCAACGGATGCTAAAGGCTTTTTATTCAACAGATGCACATTACGAATAAATATGCGTTCGTTGCTCATGGTCTTCTAGAGAATTGGGTGGTCGACATTTTGGTTGTAGAGGGGACTGTATCAGGAATGTACTGAATCTCTAAAATACTAGATGGTTTGAGATGATGATGATGATGCTATGCTTAAAAATGTTTATTATAAAAAAAACAGTGACTATATGTATTTGACTGGATGTCTGTTCTTCATGATTGATATCATAACATGATTTGTAACTTTCAAAATGTTTAGTATTACAAAATTTTCTTTCTTAATGCATGCTTCTTATTTTCTCTCTCTCTCTCTATATATATATATAACTCTGGACAGTCAGCAAATAAACCCATTTCCATACAATAGATGAGACTAGAATAATTTTCCAATGGTTGCTACCTTTTGGAACTAAAATGCTATCGGGAAAACATTAGATTTTCCTATGGAAGGACTGTGAGATTAACCTCTATCCCAATTGTAAATCAGCATATTTCCCAACAGTTGCAACAGTAGGAAAAGGGATTCTTGATTCCTGATGAATAAAACCTTTGAGAATAATAACCATTTTTGCTGATGAATTAAAGTGTTGGGAATACTTTTCTTTATTGAACTTTAGCCGATGACCCATAAGCCATCAGCAATTCTTTTCCCGATGAATCTGACCAGTTTTTGGCAACGGCTACGGTCATCGGGAAAACTTAAAAATGTTGTAGTGAGACCACATCCAACTGTCCTGCAAAGCTTTCACCTTGGCTGCCATGGCTTGATACCAGCAGACTTTTGGGAGACTCAATTTGGTACTTTGGTTCTTATACGTGCGAAATAGCAAGCAGAAATGATTCAGGTGATTACTATCTTGGTGGCTCATGAACAATTGTATTAAAATAGAAACCTCTCAATACATCTAATCTTTTGTGTTCTACTTGAAAGCGTTGAATTTGGGCAGACGTTTCACATGTTTGTTCAGCTCAGTTTTCAATATAAGATTCATCAAGCTAGTATTAGATATTTAGCAATCCCATGGCTTCAGGCATGTTCAAGGCATGGGAAGGATTAGTTTCTTCTGGTTCATATGTTTAGTTCTCAACATGTACTTGCTTATTTTTTTCTTGCTTTAGAGACATAACTTCTTTTGTAGTTTGAAAAACAGCTGGTATTGGCAAAAACATAGGTTGTGAGTTGATTTTATGATTGCTGAAAACAGAATGCGTTTTTTTTAAAAAAAAATCTGATGTGCCTACTGAGAAAATTTTTGTGTTTCTAAGTGAAATGCTTTGTAACCTTTTTTTATTGTAAGGATTACCCAAAACATGCACCCTCTAGCCCTTGGATGGAATCAAGTTTAACAACTTCACAATAGAGAAAACCAAGGACCCGTATGTGGCAGAAAACATGTTGTATTTGGAGCAGCATCTCATATGATGTTTTCCCCTTTAAAAGTGGTGTAGGAAACCTGTTTAAAAAGTAAACTGCATTTAGATATCCTTCAACGAAAGTTTTAGATGCAATTTGGCTTGGCATCTTAATGTGCAGGCCACAACAAAAATATGCCAGTGCTTCCTTTCAATGACAACATTATCCTATGGTGTGTGCTCACATATATGTTCATAAGCAACAACAACTTCATAAGAAAATTGTTCAGCACTTAGTTAAAATATTTCATGTCATTATGATGTCATATTTTTTTATCCTGTGTTGACAAATCTGAAAATTTCAAAAGTAAAAATTCAGTTTGGTATTTGTGTTTCATAAAGACACCTAAATTGCACAAGAAAAGACATCCACAAGACTAAGGAAATTGTGTGCTCCACTTAATGAGGTTTGGGTGTATAGACTCCATAACTCAACATGCATAAGTTGAAAGGGAGAACCTGAATGTATATTGTTAAATGAAAAGGGCAATCTAGCTTGCTTTGAGATTTATCAAATATCACATGTATTTCCACCTAGTTTTATGTTTGATTAGAATGATAAAAAGTTTGCATCTAGAGTAGGTAGATGATACTCATGCTTGAGTTCACCTAAGCTAATCTTTATCTTGGTTTTCATGACCTACAAGATGTAACAAAATGGATTAAACAAGATAAAGCAGTTTGAAGTTTTAGCAAGTTGGTTGATGCGATAAGTTTAAATATAAACTCAGGTATGAAATTGATGCTTTTAAGAGTGAAGATGGTGTGAGAATCACATTTTCTTCATACAAGGCATAAACAACATTACTATCTAGAAGGGAAATAGGAAATGTGTTTAAGAGCTAAACTATAGTAATTAGGAATGACAAAGAGCAAGTCATATGGTCACTTAATCTATTAACAATGATTCATTCATCTCCTTGATTATAAGATTAAAAGTGAAGTTCACATGTGATGGAATCTTCTTCTTTTTGAGGTGGTGGAGGAGCTAATTTTATTTGTTCATAGTTAAAGTAGGGGCAGCAATCTTGCTAACACTGCATTGGCAGAGGAGGATGTACCATTGTGGATAACAACATTTGATGAAGTATTAGACCAATGAATTTGTTTTTTTTATCATTGTTCTTGTCAATTTGCTTCTTGAACCCTTGAGAGTTAGAAGGGGTAGCCTCGAAGCATGAAGCAGCAGTCTATGGTATGCCGATTGTCTTGAAAGTATGCAGTCCATTTGTTGTTTTCTATTGTTTCTCGACCTTCGGTTTTTTACATCTCAAGTTACAGCAACAAGTCCAACATGCTCAACTAATGGTGAGAGCTTAGTAAATATGCACTTCTATTATTGATGAACTAATGAGTAAACTTGCTATATCAGAATAACTTAGCTCTGGTGCTAAAGTAGCAACATTGAAGAAAAAGAGCGTGCTATTTGACAGGGTGTCAAGCATTGGATACACATAGCACCATTGATGGGCTGGCTGCTAAACAGATAAAGAGTCAGATTTGATCCAACTTGGCAACCATAACATGTTGTCATTTACGGCATGAGAAGCACTAAAACAATATCCACTTAAGAAATGTCTTTTTTTGTATCCAGTGGTGGACCCATAAATTTTTTTTTTTGGAGAGGCCCTGATTCACAAATTTTTATATCTGAAGGGGCACTCACATATATAATGGAGTATACATTTGAAGAGCATAATGTAAAAATAAAGGTAAATTGAAGTGCTGGTGCGGACAACTGCTCGCACCAAGCTATATGTGGCTCTGCCTATGTTTGTATCACAATAGGAAACTCTTTTACCAATTCTTGTCATGTCTATGCCACAGAGCGAGGTAGTTGTTTTTTTCATTTTGCATTTATGTGTGATACAAGTTGCAATGCACCCCACAATAGATTACAGTTGGGTTTATTCCATTGTGCTCGAGCAATGTGCTATAGATGCTGCCCAACCCCATGAAAAATAAATCCCCACCTTTCTCATCACATGAAAGCTTGTGAAATCATGAAGTGAAAACCCATGATGTCTTGTAAGGACTGACATCTAGCATCATTGTCCCTGTTTGACACTGTCATGCATGCCATGGTCCATCTGAACTGAAATTCATTCTGTCGCCATAACCTCAAAGTTTCAAAATTTAGAGAAACTCGACAAGGAAAAGGGAAAAACATAGTGATGTTGAACTTGCAACCTCCCTTGTCTATCTCTCATAGAGCTTGACATCTCCCTCTATCTCCACAAAATGTTTGATTTTGTGGTAAGTTTTTTATTTCCTCTTTTTATTGTTTAATTTTAGGGGAACTATATGAAGTTAATCACTTTAAATCCTCCTCATTCTTCTCCTTTTTACTGCTATTATTTCTTAATGTCTTCCTTTTCCCTAATTTTCCTCTTTTGTTATCTTTTTTTTTTCCACTTCCCTTTTGATTGTCTTTCAGGTTTGCATATGATTAAGCATCATTGTTACCTTCCATATAGCATCTTCTCTTCAATGTATTGATTTGTTTCTTGCACAACGTGTTGTGGTCATGTTTTCTTTCCTTCTCTATTGGTGTGATCCTGTAAAACTAAGGGAAGGTTCAGTCAACCTTTAAAGGTGGGGGTTCTGCTACTCCTAGAAATACCTCCACGATCAGAAAAAGTAATAAGCTTTCCTACTTGGTTTATTCTTATGATTTGTTTGGTTATTCACTTCTCACTTGATTCCTAACCTATTAATGGGGGTTCAGTTTCTTTCTTGCCTCTAATTTTCTGCTTGAGTTTCATTCAGTTCACTTCTAATTAGTTCCATCCTTCACACTATCATAAAGCACCTACCTTGTCATCTTGTTCTCATTTCCCCTAAGACGGAAATCTTCCTTCAATGTTTTAATGTTTTTGTTGAATCATGTTTTTCTCCTTCTATTGAAGTTATCCTAGAAGTCTTTTTAAGGAAATTTTTTGATGACCTTATTGGTAGCAAAACTTATTGATGATTTCATGATATAGCATTTATGAAAGACAACAAAAAAGTCTACGAAGGCCAAAAATAGCATCCTTGCTCAAACTATTGCAGTGACTACTTGTAGAATGGTAAGTAAGAGGGTAACTTCTTCACTTTTATAGGTATTACCTTACTTTTTTAAAAAACCAGAAATGATCATGTGAAAGGATAAGTTTGCAAAAGTTGAACCTAAGATATGATGTTCTGTACTAAAAAAATTCAGCTAAAAGGATGAAAATTTAATGTAGATAGGAAATGGCAAGGGTGAAAATTATATAAAGAAAAAACAAAGCAAATAGGGGAGTTGGTTTTCCCATGAAAAGGTTTTCTCTATATGCACAAACTTTTGATCAATTCCATTAGCTTCATGTGGTCTTAATTCCCATTGATTATGTGGGACAAGTAAAATGCTTGCTAGGATCCCAAGACTAAATATGATGTTTTTAGAATTACTTATATTTTTTAACCTTCAAATTGACATTGTTTTAGATATTAATGTTGCTTATTTAGAGCTTTAGTTATATACATTTTACATGGTAGCTTGGAGATGATAGGATGTGACACATTGGGTGATTTTGTGGTTTTTTGACATGGGCTCAATGACGCACAAGCTGCACACTGCTGGAAAAACATTAATAATGAACTTGTGGTGCAAAAAGTGCAGTATTGTTATGACAAACAGTCAGTAACATAGTTTCTGCATTACTAATGACTACTAAACACACAAACATTCTTTGCCACAAATTGAATTAGTGGCAAGACCATTGCTAGTGGAATATTACTTTTAGTGAAACAATTTGTGCGGCATAAATGTTAAGTTTCTTGTAGTGACCAGTACTAGTGTTGCTGGCAGCCAAATTGCCACTTCAGCAGCATTGTTGCAGCCTTCGCAGTGGCAAACAAAAATGTTTTGCTGGAAAGAAAACCACTCATCATCTCTCTGCACCAAAAAAACAGTTTTATATATATATATATATATATATATATATATATATAAGTTGATTTTTCCATTATCAAAATGTTGGTGCTATGAAAGCCATTCATTTTAGCTTATTATAAAAACACTATTAAACCCCAAAAAATGAACAAGTTAATATATATTTATCATCAACATATCCTTAAGATCGTATTGGTAAGGTTAGATTTCAAAAAAAAAAACTTAAATATCATATTTAAAGAGTCCAGTTTTTGTCCCTGACCTATTGGTATGATTTTTATCGATCACTCTCTCTCTCTCTCATATCTATCTATCTATGTGTGTGTGTGTGTATTAGTCAAACGTGTGCTCTCAAGAGGATAAGGTTTAACCATACAAAGTTCATCCCCATAGTTGGGGCAACTGCCTATGGATTAGGCAACAAATTTTCTGAAATTATGTGGCTCAGAAAATGCAATGCTCTGATCCTGATTTCCATTATTAATTAGTAAACATTTTGGAAGACTGTGCTTACTGTCTAACCTGTTTTTGCTTTGATTTCCTTTCAAAGCACGGTATTAGCTCTGGATTAAGTAAGATGCTATTTACTAAAGCAATTTGGATGAAACATGCCTTCACAATTCCTGTGCAAACCATAGGCTGATCTACTGTTAGACAATCTCTCTATAGATGAAAAAGGAACAGTAATAATATGAAAGCATACCTTGTGGCAAAGCATACCAGGTAATTATGACCAGAAACAAAATGAGATCTAAAGTTTCAAAAAATAAGATTATCATCTAAAATATTTTAACAACACATGAACAAAACACAATAAAAAAGTGTGTATATCAAAATACTTTAAATCATACAAGAGAAGTCAATTCCTTATAGCAAGTTGATTTCCATATAGCAATTCAACCACTTTCACTTCAAACCAGTTGGTATTAGATCTAGAAATGAATAAACAAATGATCAACAAGAGTATATTAGATAGCAGGTAAAACATCTCAAAAGTTCACATGTGCAGAAATCAAGAACAAAGCACACCCGATCACATCCATGTCGAGTGAATTTCAATAAAATAAATCACCATGGTCATCCATATGGAAACCCATCCACTAAAATGGCAAATGTACTTGTTGAAACTAATTATGACAAAATGAAATCAAATAACTTGGACTACATTTTTAAAATATTAATAACTATCAAGAAAAAAAATAATGCAAGTGAACTAATGGATTCTAATGTTTCTCATAATTTGTTGAAAGACCAAGTCAAGTTCCCAATTGTCACATATACTAAGGAGCATTCACGACTATGGAGAACAATTGATACATCAATTTGTATTGGATACATGTCCAAAAGCATTTTCCAGTTTTGGCCTTTAACAACAAGAATAACACACACACACACAACTTAAATGCTACCAAGAGGGAAATGAGCATAAGCAAGTGTTGTGCACATAATTAGTCAGCTTTACTGCCTTGTTCTTGGCAGTGGTGTTCAGAAAGCATTGGCTTCAACTAAACATGTTTTCCTTTCTAGACAAATACATTTGTAGGTGTTGCTTTTACTAATTATTTTGGATTATCTTCATGTACTTTCTTAAAAATTAACATTGATGGGATTTCCAGTACTATGAATACATCTGAAGGCTGCGTAGTATAGCGGAAGTGGTACAAGTGGAAGAACAAAGTAAGCAAGTTTCCCCACTTCACTACTTTACTTAAGCAACCTATCTGTCTGTTGAATTGTTCTTTCAAAAAATCTCAATCTGAGAACCATTTAACCAAGGAAAGGCACCAAGAAGACACGCTTCCTGACATTTACTGTAGAAAACAAGAAACATAAATCTATTTCAATTTATGTATAGGGTGTCTAACTAGTTTTTAACTTAAAACATTTTAAATGGCTGTACAGATTCACCGCACATGCAAATAACTTGTTTAAAAAATATCGAGTTCTAGGTTTTAAAATTACATGAAAAATCAAAAAACAATAGCAGATTTAATAACTCATATAGTCGTTGTTGAAAATAAACAATAATAGAACAATGTACCTTATGTTGCACATAATGAACTTGCAAAATAACTTCTGTATTAGAGGAGGAGAGCCCTCATACAACTCATGATACCCACAGGACTACAATAGCAAAACTTACATTTGGTATAATATGTGCACTCCCACTCACCTATTTATAGAACCTCAAGACTATAACTTATGACCCATAACTTCCATCATAATGATGACGTAACTCATGAGATAAATCACATTACATTGATAACATTAAAAAAAAATTAAAAAGAATACTAAAACATGACTTAAGTGTCAACCATAATGGCCATTAACCTTGGTAACTCATATTGACATAACTAGACCATATTAAAAAAATAAAACTACTACACATCAATGTAGTACTTAATTTTTTAACTCCCTTGTGCATTATTGTGCATTACTATAGCATCAACTGCATGTCTATTCAGTTGAATCATATGTTAATACTCCCTCTAGATGCAGAACTTGATAGAGATGACTTGAATTTTATGAACTTTGGATGATCGAGTACTTTTGTAAATTCATTTGCAATTTTGATCATTTGTGGAACAATATTTCATTATTGTTGTTCCATCAATGACAACGTCAAGGATGAAGTCAATGCAAATCATGTGTTTAGCTCTTTCGTGGAACATTAGATTTTTGTCGTGGCAATTGTTGCTTGATTATCACAAAAAAGTTCAGTCGTCTAATATTGCTTTTCGTGCAAGTTGCCCATAATTCTTTGTATCAAAATAGCTTGACATGCAAATATGGTGGCTGCAACAAACTCCACTTCAGAAGATGATAGAGCCATAGTTGCTTGTATTTTGGACACCCACAACACAGCTCCCGATCCAAGAGTAAAAGCATGCACACTTATGTTTTTCCTATCATCGATAAAATCAGCCCATTGTCAAAAAAGTCAATTAGCTTAAAATCAGAATTAGATTGGTACCAAATCCCATTGTTGTTTGTTGATTGGATGTAATCGAGGATCTATTTTGCTGCTCCAAAATGATGTATTGATTGACAATGCATAAACTTTGAGACCAGACCAACTGGGTACACAATATCTGGATGTGTCTGTGTGAGGTACATCAATTTTCCAATCAAACTCATGTGTAACTTCTCATTGGCTCTCATAGTACCATAATTTATAGTTAACTTCTCATTAGTGTTCATGGGCATGGAACATGACTTGCATGAATTAATATTAAATTTTGTAAGTATGTTTAAAGCATATTTTCGTGAGCAATAAATATAAAACATCAGTCTATTGAACCTGAAGTCCAAAAAAACAATGTAACAATCACAGATCTGACATAACAAATTCACACATCATGTTGTCTTAAATTTTTCATTGAGACTACTAAAGAAGCCTCCATAAATGATGTCATCTACATAAACACATACTATAAGAACATCATTACTTGTTCCTTTCACGTATAAAGTAGGTTCATTTTCACTTTTGTGCAAACTATTATGCATAAAGTATGTGTCTAATCTCTCATATCAAGGTCGTAGTGCTTGCTTAAAACCATAAGGAGGTTTTTTAATCTGTATACCTTCTCTTCTTGTCCACTAATAACAAATCCATGTGGTTGGCAAATATTCCTTTTTCAAGAAGTCATTTAAAAAAGCAGACTTTACATCAAACTGAAAAATTGATAATTTCATATGAGCAACTAATGCTAAGATGATTTCAAGAGTTTCAAAACGTGTTACATGGGAAAACATTTTTGAAAAATCTACCCCATATTCTTGAGCATACCATTTTGTGACATGTCTTACTTTGTATTTTTGCATGCTTCCATCAATATTGTGTGTTACTTTGTGTACCCATTTAACACCAACAACATTTTGACCATCTGGTAGATCTACAAATTCTCAAGTATCACTCTTTTCAATGATTGTTATTTCTTCTTTCATGGATTTCTTCCGTTCTCGTTTTTCACAAGCATCTTCATAACACATTGGTTTTGTAACCATTAAAGCAAGTGCGCAATTATAAAGCTCATCAACCCTCCTTACCTTTCTTCGAGTATTATGACTGTCCATAGTAGGTTCAATATCTA
Source organism: Nymphaea colorata (assembly GCF_008831285.2). Taxonomy (NCBI): domain Eukaryota; kingdom Viridiplantae; phylum Streptophyta; class Magnoliopsida; order Nymphaeales; family Nymphaeaceae; genus Nymphaea; species Nymphaea colorata. Next base: position 7,772,061 of record NC_045145.1, read on the forward strand.
CGTCTCTTTGAGCTCTGCATGAAAATGATGTTGTTGGTGCACACTCATTTGATTCATTTGAATCATTTTCAATAATAAAATGTTTATCTTTATTATCCTACTTCCGAAAGTTGTTTTCATAAAAAACAACATCTCATTGAATAATAAGTTTTCGTATCAGGGTTATATAATAATTGATGCCCTTTTGTAACATTTGAATGTCCACCAAATATACATTTTTCACTTTTCTTGTCCAACTTAATATGCTCGCTTGCATAAACTAATTCATAAAATACATAAAATTTTCATAAATTTTCTTACATCAGGTTTGTGTCTTCACCAAGCCTCATAGGGTGTTCAATTGTGTATTGCTTTACTTGGTGAAATGTTTAAAATATGAGTCGTAGTAGCCACTATTTTTTCCAAAAAATCATTTAGAAGTTGGGTTTCACTCAACATGCTTCTAACCATTTCTACCACAATTCTGTTCTTTCACTCAATAACTCCATTTTCCTGAGGTGTCAACTGCTTGCGAATTTCTTTCTTTTTGCAAAAATCATTAAAATCATTAGATAAAAATTCTCTTCCTCTATCTGTGTGCAAACACTTTATGAAACGATCGTTGGTCTTTCTACTAAAGCTTTGAACTCTTGAAATTTTTCAAAAGCTTATGATTTTTTAGTAAGAAAATATACCCAATTCACATGAGTAAAATCACCAATAAACAACATAAAATATCTACTATTGTTTAAGGAAAGAGTATTCATGGGCCCACAGATGTCGGCATGGACTAGTTCAAAAGGCGTTTTGGTGCTCCATATCTTTTCAGTATGGAAAGACATGGTGTTGCTTTCCATATAAACATCCTTCACAAATCCTATCACTACACATGATAAGAGGTAAACTCGATACCATGTTTTTATTGTTTAATAAGTTTAGGTCATTAGAATGTAAATGATCATACCCTAAATGCTAAAGCTAAGAGATTTTGTCAATATTACTGACTAATGCAACTTCATCTACATGCGAAAAATCAAGTGAAAACGTCTTATTTGAAGTCACTTTCACTATAATGAAAGACTTACTGTCTGATTGTTTTTTCTTGATTGCACAGGTTCCACCGCTAAAATTAAGCAGATACTAATGTCTTTATACTCTTCTATAGCAGTTATGACATGATCAAATTTGAATTACAAACTTCGTAAAATCTTGTCTATCTTCTATTATTTTTTCGATGAATTTCATTTAACTTATGGTAGTAGACATTCTATAGAAGAAATTTTGGATGCATTCGTTTTCTTTCATTTACAAGGTCTCAAATGCTCTGTGTATAGTTTGAAGTTTTACAATTGTTACCTTGATATCTCCATACTAAGCTTTCTTCAAAATATTCCAAGCTTCAATTAACTTGGCTTCTACGATGGTGCGAGGGAAAATATTTTCAGCCACAGGTTGCTGTAAAACAAGAAGCGCTTTTGCGTCCTTCTTGCATGTCTCCTTCAGTTCATTTAAAGATTCTGCCAGACCAATTTCAACCAGATCCCAAAGATCTTGTGATATAAAAAATGCCTTCATTTTAATTCTTCAAAATTCATAATTTTTGTCTATTAAAAATAAGTACCAAAGTGTGTGAGAGGTTGAGAGTAGTATTCAAATTCATACCATTCGACGAGATTTTTCAATCAAATGTTTACGAATAACCTTGAAAATTCAGTTTCAATAATAATCTTCGCGACAATTCACTCTTATAAGTACACCCAACTTGATCAAGCCTTAGCTTTGATACCACAATGTTGAAAATAAACAATGATGGAACATTGTACCTTATGTTGTACACAATGAACTTGGAAAACAACTTTTGTATTAGAAGAGGAGAGCACTCATACAACTCACAACACCCACAAGATAAGGAACTTACATTTGGTACAATATGCACATTCCCAATCATATTTATAAGACCTCAAGACTGTAACTAGTGACTCACAACTTCCATCATAATGATGGCCAAACTAATGTCATAAATCACATTACATTCATGACATAAAAAAAAATATTAAAAAGAATATTAAAACATAAGTTAAGTGTAAACCATAATGGCCATGAACCTTGGCAACTCAAATTCACATACCTAAACCATATTAGAAAAATAAAATTGCTACACATTAATGTAGTACTTAATTTTTTAACTCCCTTATACATTATTGTGCATTACTATAAAATGAATTTTAAACTCCTTGCATGTTCATCCATTTGCATCATGTTTTAATAGTTGTTACAATAAAGGAGAATACCTTTCTGAACCACTCATGCAATCGAAATAGCATATCATCAATCTAAATGATGGCCAGTTCCTTGGAAAGAAGAGCTTACCTTTCAGACCCAGTATTTTGTTTGCCAGGACTTAGAAAAGTGGCCGGTCACTAGTTTCAGATTCCGAGAAAAGGGAACAAAGAGAAAAATGGATGAATAAAACGATGAAATAGATGAAAAATCCTTTCGTTAGGTGGAAAACAAAGATGAAAGAGGAGCACATACAAACAGACGCAAAGGAAAAGGAAAAAAAAAAAACAGCTCAAAGCTAAAAATGAAAAATGTGTCAGTACCTGTATCAGCGATCACCAATCACTCCTTCAGCTTCTTAGAAACGAGCAATCATCCAGCTTGGAGAGGCAATCACCGAACACCAAAGGTGATCACTAGTATTGGAAGAAAAGACCTTCACACGAGAGGAAGGAGGGAGCAGAAAAAGACGGTATAACATGGGAGATTGTAAATTTCACAGGTACGCAAGAAGAAACTACGTTTGGAAATGGGATGCAACGGTTTTATCTTGTTTGTAATGAAAGTTACAGTCTAACACTTCAGGTAATGCTTTTGTAAAGCCTCAAACACCCCATGCTTTCCTAACGCAACTGACCATCCACGTTAGATAAAGTGGTACACCCAAATGATTTCCTAACACAATGTGCAGCTGTGTTGCTAAAATATGCATTGTCCAAGCTTTCCCTTATGCACTCTAAGTTTGCGTTAAACAACATAATTTAGTGACACACTTGAAATTTGGGTTGGAGAAAGCCTACATTATAACAACCATTGCTTCTATTGTGTTGCAATATATCATAATTCTTGTAGTGACTGTTGAATGTGGAGACCACACATGGGTTTGATGTGAATGATGAATGGATTGCATGATGACTCGGATTTTATGTAGAGTGAGAAACTAATAGGCTGGTTCTGATCTGTACTGCTATTTGTCAGGGCAGGTTCTGTCCAGCCCTGGGGTACCTATTCTTGGGTCTTTATAATACTAAATATTTATTTCTGTTGTTATTTGATGTGCTACATCTTCTGTCCTAAGTGAGATCGGCTAAGTATCGGTCAAAATTTTAATCCTAGCCCCTTGCTGCGTCCATACTCACTAGCTTTCCTCAGGCACACCTATTTGTTGTTCAATGAATATATGATAGTCTCTATCTGAGTGGAGAGATATCTGGGGTGGGGTTCTATCTAACTACCACCACAACTACGGTCCCTACCAAATCTTTGGAGCCTTCAGCTTTTCGGTTATCATTAGTCGTGACTTTCTTTTTTATCCATGCATTTGTCGGCTTTCTGGCACATCCTTTGTTGGGTCAAAGATTTCGACGAGTGTAGTTCTGTAGGACCTCCTATCAATACTTTTGCTGTTGATTTCTATGATAAAAACCGTTGGTTAACTCAAATTGTTAGTCAAGTTGAGACCATTACCAAAAAAGAGATGTAATTGAAATACGAAAAAATGAAAACAAATAAAGAATTCTGTTAGAATAACAAATCAAACAAAATCGGCTACAAAATAACCTCGTGTATTAACGTAAGTTAACTAAAACGAACCTGCCGCATATGCCGACAGAGACTATTGTATTCTTGATCTTCTCGATGCAACTTGGGCAATCCAATTTTGCCTTGACCACTACTTAGTAAACCTGAAATATCATTAGAAAACTAGAGAAAGGCGTGAAGATCTTGTTGATAATGAATTAAGGCATGGCAACAATGCTGCATGACTTTAGGATGTGGAGCACCCAGCGCTATTATTCTCTGTATTTTAGAGGAGTGGACATCTGATTGCCTTGGATCTCATTTTCAAGATCTTGCTTAATGCGTAGGACTTGCCTTCACACCTTCTCAGTTACCATCCATGTCTCTGGCTTTCAAGGTTCTTAAAGCAAACAATAGGAGACCCGCTGTCTGGAAGAGTCGGGAACTTTAAGGCTTTTTTGGCAAAGAGAACAGTTTGTAACTATAGTATGAATCTGCTCCAAAGGTTGAGATAGATTTATGAAACACATAAAAAAAAAAAAAAGTGTTAACATGAATCTGTCTGAGGAACAGTTACAAACTGTTCTAACCCTTTAAGCAAACATCAGCTACACCAGATCCAGGCATCCAGCTGCCTGAAATCATCGCCAATCAAATGCAAAGCAGATCATCCCTTGGGATCCATGACCATGCTCTTCACTTGTTGGTCACAGTACCCTCTGGTCTGCGGGGCCTAGGCTTATATATATTAATGCATATTCCTCTTACTCTAACCTTAGTTGGTTGTCACTGGCTGTCTGGTTTGTTGCAGGTCTTGTTACACGGCTAGCTACAGAGCTTAGCAGAATTCGAGAAATAGACGCTAGAACTGATGAACAAGCAAGGACTATTGTTAATATGGCCGAATCTAACTGCAAACGTTGGACGTTATGGATAGGACGGTTCAATTCACAGATGCATTATGGGTGAATGGGAGGTTATCGTGCCGCCCAAACGAGAGGCAAGAGCCGAACCCATTCCTTCCTCTTGTCATATTATTGATATGATGGATTGTGTAGGGATTTGTGCATTTCAAGCACCTCCGGCCTTTGGTACAATACGTAATGATACCAGAAGATTGCGTCTGATTCTACAAGCACTTTGGCAATATATGTTTGGAATTTTTGCTTTAGCCGCCCTCATTATACTTTTTTCATACTCTCGGTCAGATGGATAATTTTTTATGGTGACGAAGGTTCATATAATAATTGCATTTTTGATATATGATTTCATCCTGCATTATTGTTATTGGGTCCTGCATTTTGCTTTTTCCTAGTCGCCCTCATTATATTTTTACTCCAATGTGTCTGGCATGCCTAGTGGCAGAAATATACTACCATGACATTTTGTTTGTTTGCCCTCCGTTGTGGAACCTTGAACTACCTAACTCCCCAACATAGGACGAGTCTTTCAACTTTATTTGGCTTTAGAAAGGAGACGTCAGGTGCGGAACCAGGGTATCACTATTGGGGGGCATAGTGGTCATACGACATTTCAATTAAAAAATTTTAAAAAATTCTTTACGGGGACAACCCTTATTGTTGAAAAGTTTTATAAGGGCCACATTTATAATTTTAAAAAGTTTTATACACAAAATTTAATTTTCCAAACCATGACGGGGGGAGGGGGACAATAGCCCCTGCCACACCCCCGGCGCCGTCCATCCCTGCTTAACCTCAATTCGACGGACAGTCAGATATAATCTACTTTATAAACTAGTGCATCATGTGCCCGACATATATATGCTCAATGGATCATAAAAATACATAAAAACACTTGGCTGACATAAGAATACGTACAATTAATAATCTTTGCAGAGTTGTTATGTGCGATGCGAGGTCTTTGGTGTAGCAATCAGCCTGTTGAGTTGTATACAATATATCACATCCATAACCTACCGCGCCATAGTTTGTTTCTTCTTCTTTTCTCATTTATTCGGTTCAGCTTATTCATCTGATCAGCTCAGTTATTCAGTACAGCTACTTATCTTTGGATAGACAAGCCGCGTTTGTGCTCATGAGCAGGACATTAGGGCAGACATGCAATTCTTGCCTGGCGTGTCGTATTAAAGAGCGCAATAGGCATAGGTGAACGCATGCATTTTGCTAGTGTTTCACATTAATTAATACAATTACCCATGAACCAGGCAATATGATCCTCTCTCCAATTAAATTTTGATTCTGTGTGGCAAGCATGAGGCAGAAGTCTTACTAGGACTGCACCATGGGAAAGCTGAAGATGGTAGGCTTGGGACTTGATCCATCCAACATTCGTCAAATTGTCAGTACTCTTCACTTTCCCCTCTTTTTAATTAACTTGAACTTGCTAATTATCCTTCATATATACTGGATTTAGTGCTGATTTTCAATTTTTTCATTCAATAATGTTTTATAAGCATAAAAACTATGACAAATGAAATATTATATCAAACAATTTGATCCAAATTGACATGTTCCTTGCATAGACAGCAACAAAAACAGCCACACTGCCACATAGCTACCTCAAAGTCCAGCATGCACATAGGCCCATACTCGACATGATGAGGTTATTCATCAAACTTATACACAAGGCATACGTACGTAGGGCACCAATTTTTTACATGGTTTTGCATGTCGATTCTTCTTTTCTGATGACAACACAGTGACAAGAACCACGTCCCTGGCTGCTACAGCAACAGCCACCAGTCCTGTTTCTGCATCCACACTGAGGTGGACCGCAGTGGCAGCAGCCCACCGACGCAACAGGTGGACATGCAATGATTTGCTGCTGCAGGGCTGTTACCGGTGGTGGTGGTGGTGGTGGACATGGAGGAGGTGGGGGTGTGACGACCACCACTACCACCTGGGTGTTGTTTGCCACCTTCTCTTGTGTTGACACCGGCTGTGTTACTACCTCCGACGCCCTCGATGACTTCGACGCATTTGCCGGCTTTCTCGCATATCTTTTTTGCCACCTTCTCCGGATCAAAGACTCCAACCAGTGTGATCTTGTTGGACTTCCTATCAAAAGTTTTGCTGTGGATTTCTGTGACGAAGAAATGACGTTTTTCAGTGAAATAGGCAATCAACTTGATCGACCGTGACCAACAAAAGAAATACGATTGAAACAAGAAATAAGAAGAAGTACCATATCAGAATAGCAAACTTAGCGAAAAAAGCACAAGCTGGGAATCATCGATCTATTACTTATATTGAACTGAACGTACCGCATGCACACAGAGAGCAGATTGCATTCATGATCTTCTCAGGGCAGCCGGGGCAATCCAATTTTGCCTTCATCTCCATTTTGTAAACCTGACATTTCACGAGATCAATGGTGAAAGAGATAAAGAATTTTATATATGCATATATAGACACACAGAGAGACCACAAAATTCATGTTAAAAGAAAAATTATTTTAAACAAAAGATCAGCATCCTAACGTATATATGATTAATAACATGCTAACATGGCTGAGTCAAGCTAACCCCAAACCTTGGACATTGTGGATTGACCAGAATAACGTAACTTGAGAACTTGGAGATTGGTATGGAGAATTCTGCAGAGATGCTGCAGAATAAATAGGGAGTCTTGCATTCCAAGCACCTTTCAACGATCGACAGATGTCATGTGGCTGAACATGTAATGACATCAGAAGATGACGTCTCAATCCTGAAGCACTTTGGATTCCATACTCCCAATCAGGAGAGCACCTTGGCCAGTAAAAAAAAGGGGGCGCCCCTGCAAGGGAAAAAAAAGGGAAGGAAGAAGACTTCGGCCCTTCTTCAGGTGGCTTCCGCTCTCCCGAATCTTGTCCAAAACAAATACCTCCACTATTTCCATTTGACAGCAGAAACCATGCACTCAATGTCTCTAATCCAGCCGGATTTCCTGCACCAAGTCATAAGGAAAAATCTAATCTATAAAAAGGAAAAGTAAAGAGAGAGGATCCTACACAACTGGAGAAAATATATCGAACTCCCATTATCAAGGAAGTGATAAAGAAACTGTCTCGATCAAATCTGTAAAACAAAATATAAATCTGATCCCTTAATTCTTTCTCTTTTTCGTGAACAATGAAACGGAACAAGAGAAAGATGTTGGAACTTTGCGAAGAATCAAGATAGCGTACAAACGAAAATGCAAAAATCGAATTACATTCATAGATTCATGTGTTCCATAGGGCGGAAGTAAAACCTGTAGAGGCGACCGCCGACTGAATATCGGTGGCTGTTGGAAGAACGGATACAGTCCCCATAGAGTCGTTACCCAACGGAGGTAGCGGCGGCGGCGACGGCAATGGGTTTCTCTCCTCAGTCATAGCAGCCCAGTGATGGGGATAGGCAATTCACGTATGACTAAGGGGACCGATTATTCAGACGGTAAAAAAACTGAATGTGTCTCACACCATCACAAGACACGAGTCTTGTATTTATACTTAAGGGTCCGAAATGAATATGGACCCGCATCGATGCAGGACTATCCAGATATGGGTAAATCCCAACAATCTCCCACTAGTCCAAGTGGATATCAACGGCAAACAAAATTGGATGGATTGGCCTTAAAATCCACTCCAAGGTCTCACCTTTGTTATCTTACACAACTTCTCAATAAACAAATGAGAATACAAAATAAATAAACAACAAACTTAGTGAGAATCAACAAACTGTATGTGATCACATTCGTAAATGTTTGTTTAATAGTGCGTTTACATTGAACTACACAAACCCATCCTCTTAACATGTTCAGAAAACATATCAGATGCTAGCGCTTTAGTAAGGGGATCTGCAACCATTTTTGTAGTTCCAATATGTTGAATACACACTAGTTGATTCTCTGTCCTTTCCTTAACAACAAAATACTTAAATTCCATATGCTTACAAGAAGTATTACTTTTGTTGTTGTTGGAAAAAGACACTGCAACTTCATTATCACAGTGAACCTTAAGTGGTCTATCAATAGATTCCACTATCTTGAGCTGTGAAATGAAATTTTTTATCCAAATTGCCTGCGATGTAGTCTCATATAATGCAATAAATTATGCTTCCATGGTATGAGCAGCAGTCACAATCTGCTTTTTGCTCCCCCATGAGATGGCACCTCCTGATAGAAGGAAAACAAAACCAGTAGTAGACTTTCTACTATCAGTACATCCTCCAAAATTGGTGTCAGAGTAGCCAATCACTTCTAAATGGTCCACATTGCGATATGTCAACATGTAATCTTTTGTCTCTTACAAGTATCGCATGACTCTCTTTACGGCCTTCCAATGTGTCATGCCTAGATTAGATTGAAATCTACCAAGCATACCAACAGCAAAGAAAATGTCAGGCCTAGTGCAAATCTGCGCATATTGCAAGCTGTCAACCGCTGATGCATATGGAATGTTGATCATTTGTGTCTTTTCAAATTCGTCATTTGAAAATCATTTAGGCTCAATTTATCACCTTTAGCTATGTGTGCCGAAATAGGAGAACAATTCTCCATCTCGTATCTTTTAAGTACTTTATTGATGTATGCTGATTCGGAGAGACTTAAAATACACTTAAGTCTGTCTCAATGAATCTCAATGCCAAGAATATATGAAGCCTCACCCATGTCCTTCATCTCAAATTGAGATGCAAGAAAATGTTTGGTCTCTATTAGCAATTGAAGATCATTTGAAGCAAGTAAAATGTCATTCACATATAAAGTTAAAATCATGAACTTACTCCCAAATGTCTTAAGATACACACATCGATCAATGATGTTTTCTGTAAATCCAAAAGTCGTAATGACTTTGGAAAACTTAATGTACCATTGACATGAGGCTTGTTTAAGTCCATAAATCTCTTTAGTAAGCTTGCAAACCAAATGATCTTTGTCACTCTCATAAAACCCTTGAGGTTGATCTATATATACCTCTTCGTTCAAATCACCATTCAAGAAAATCATTTTCACATCCATCTGGTGTAGCTAAGTCAAAATGAGCTACAAGGGAAAGAACAATCCTCATTGACTATTTAGTAGAGACAGGTGAATATGTCTCATTATAGTCAATGTCCTTCATTTGTGTGAATCATTTAGCAACTAATCTTGCCTGTATCTTTCTATGTTGCCTTTAGAGTCCCTCTTGGTCTTATAAACTCATTTACACCCTATAGGTTTTACTCCATTAGGCAACGATATAAGGCTCAGGCTTTTAGCCATAGAGTCAATCTCTTCTTTTATCGCATTAATTCAATACATATTGTTTGCTTTCATCGACTTCAATAAATGTGAAAGGATCATCATCAATATCTATGAAATCACTGGACTCTTGTAAGTATACCACATAGTCTGATGATATGGCAGATCTCCTGACTCTTGTAGATCTACGAATAGGTAATTGATCATTTTCAATTTGTATGTCTACATCATGTTTGTGTTCATCAGTATGATCTACATTTAATTCATCTGGATCTGATGCATTACATGTATGATTTGCATTCATGTCATCATGAGAAATAGCATAATCATACACATTTACATTCTCTTTAGTAGGTCTACACTCAGTACCGTGTATTTTCTCAAAAGTGAGGTTTTGTAATGCATCTAATCCAAATGAGTCATCTTCCAGGAATTTAGCTTTATCTGTTTCCACAATATGTATTATATGAGATTGACAATAAAACATATAGTCTTTCGATCTTTCTGGAAAACCAATAAAGAAACCACTAGTTGTTCTAGGATCAAAGGCTTTTATGCAGGGGTTATACAATTTAACTTCAGCAGGGTATCCCCATATGTGCATATAAGAGAGAGAAGGTTTCCTACCTGTCCACAACTCGTAAGGAGTTGTGGGAACAGCTTTAATAGGAACCCTATTTTGGATATGCACTGCTGTCCTGAGAGCTTCACCCCACAAAGTTAGAGAGAGAGTTGAATAATTTGACATAGCTCGAACAATTTCTTTAAGCGTACGATTTCTTCTTTCAGCAACACTATTTTGGTAGGCGCTGCCTAGCATAGTGTATTGAGGCACAATATCTTCTTCCTTTAGAATGGTCTCTCCCTTTGTCCCATCTCAGTGAACCTGCCATAGTATTCACCACCTCTATCTGATCTGACTATCTTGATAACTTCACCGGTTTGTTTCTCTACTTCTTTCTTATAATCCTTAAAAACTTGACACACATCGGATTTTTCAAAGATTAAGTCGAGATACAAATACCGAGAATAGTCATCAATAAAGGTGACAAAATACTTTTTGCATGTGTAACAAGGAGGGAAAGGTCCACAAACATCTGTGTGAACAATTTTTAATCTCTTAGTACATCGCTCAACACCTTCTTTATATATGTTAGTTTGCTTTGCCTTTATGCAATCTACACATATGCCGTTATCTGTAAAATCAAGAGATCGTAAGATCCCTTCATTTATGAGTCTCTTTATTCTCTTCTCAGAGATATGAGACAATCGGCGGTGCCATAGCATGTACGAATCATCTTTTATGATGCTACGCTTATTGCCAATTATACAATGACTAGAAACCAACGATTCAGGAGATTGGATCTTCACATTCAACTTGTATAAACCATCACACAAAATAGCGGAACCAATTTCAACAAGATCTTTATAAATGAACATCTTTGAATTCTCAAACTTTAAGTAGAAATCAAATTTGTCCAGTCTTGATACAGAAATTAAGTTTCTACTATATGAATGAACAAAGAAAACATCATGAAGATCCAAAACAAAGCCAGTATCAAGCCTAATCTGGCATTCTCCTATAGCTTTTACATGTGAGCGCATTTTGTTTCTTGATAAAATGCTTCTTTCATGTAGAGTTGGTTCCCTTTTTGCTCAAAAAGTCCTGCAAAGAATTGGCAATATGCACAGTAGTACCAGAGTCAATCCACCAGCTATTAATAGGAACATGTAACATATTACTCTTAAGTGAAACAAACGATATATTACATTTCTTCTCTAACCAATTCTTGTACTTGATGCAATTTGACTTCTTATGCCCCTTTTTCTTACAAAAGAAACACTTTATAGGAGCTAAGTTAATCTGCATAGTTTGAGAAGAATTTTGATTTGTTGGCTTCTTCTTGACACTCCTTTTCATTGAACTTTTCTTTATGTCAATTTTACCAGCCCCAGAGTGAGAAACTGTATGTGTGCTTTGCAACTTCTCACCCTTCATTCTTTCCTCCTCTTCAATACACTTAGACATCAATTCATTGAATGTCCATTCAAAATTATATGTGTTATAACTGATCTTAAAATGAGTATATTCAGCTGGTAAGGACATCAAAGTAAAGAATACCAAGAAAGATTCAGAAATAGTCAACTTCATGTCATTCAATTGAGAAGTTATGTTCCTCATTTCTAACATGTGCTGGCGAATGTTACCCACTCCTTGATATTTCATAGATATTAACTTTGACATTATGATTGCAAAAGCAACAAGCTTAGTGAGAGCTGACAAACTGAGCCTCAACTGCATCCAAGAACTCTTTCACCGTTCTACAAGATGGGATAGCACTGCGTATGTTCTTAGCGACCCTTGATTGCAAAAACAACAAGCTTAGTCGGTTAGAACGCTCCCACTTGTCAAAGTATACTGTTTCATTATGTGTATTTTGTGGTGTAAGAGGTGGTGGTTCAAGGCGTCTCAAAGCCATATCCAAATGCATATACTCCAATGTAAATACAACATTTTCTTTTCATTCAGCATAATTGGAATCATCAAGTAAAGGGATAGTATTGGAGCCATTAAAATAAATTTGAACCAGGAACTGAGATGACAAAAGAAATCAATAAGTTGACTTGCATTATATGAGACAAACTATATGAAACAGTAAACTAATTAAAAAATGCTCTTTATGTCTACTATTTCCAAGACAAATACCAGGGGTCATTAGGATACTACTTTGGTAATATTCTTAATACTCTCACGTATTCCGTCTTAACTTTATCTAGTAAAACTAGGAAATGTAAATTCAAACTATAGTAAAGCATAACACCTTTGGGTGTAATATGACACAACTATGTAAGGATCTATTTTTCTATTTTACTCTACTTATTCTCTTGAACATAACACACTACCTTTGGGTAATTATGTTACTTCAAATGAGAATAAGTACAACATGAACAATAATGTGCTTTTAAATCATGCGTAATTACTTTGGTGAGGTATGACATGATTTAACTAATTATAGGCTCTTTACATTACCATTATCATACAAACTTTATGATCATGCAACAAAATCAACTTTAGTATAATCTTAAATAAAACATGATACAAGAATATGACATAATAACACATATATATAAAAAGATGAAATACATGGATCATTTCTGCATAATCAACTTAATGCTATCTAAATTCTTTATTACTACTCCATAAAACATAATGAATCGGTCCCGTATCGATCTAACATGATGGAACCAATTCATTAAACACCATAAATGGACATAACACTACATATACAAGCTTCCTCTAGCTTAAAACTGGTCCCGTATCAGTCCTAAATAGACTGAACCGGTGGAAAAACTAGATAAACCGGTCAAGAAACGGGCAAAAAACGAGTTAAAATCAATTGTACCGCTCAAAAAGTTCTTCGAGTCATTTCAGAATTGAAAGAACTGGTCTTATAAGCTGAGAACCAGTCCAGAACCGGTCTGGAAATGAAAGGAACCGGTTTCAAACAACTCTGAACCGGTACGGAACTGGTCGAACCGGTTTAAGCTTAATGGGCCTGGATTGGGTCCGTTAGAACCCGACCCGGACCCGCCCGAATAGGTCGTGCTAGACGGTTTCGGGGAGATGCCGAAACGCCCCCCACCGCTGCTGCCTTACTCATTTCTTTTTCTTTTTTTTTTTTTGAACCTTATGGATCCGGAGCATGACCCGACCCGGGTCCGACCGCTTCCCGCTCGACCGACCGAGCGGTTTCAGGCAGCGAGACCGCCGCTCGCCTGCCATACGCCGAACGGCGAAATTGCCTCCGGCGGGCCTTGGGTGGGTGCCGGCAGGTCTCACGGCGTCGTCCGGCGACAAGTAAGTCACCGACGGGCCTTTGACCGATCATCGCCCTCCCTGCCATCGTCTCCTCTGGTGCCCCTTTTCAGTTTGTCAAGCGGCCGAAACGGCGCCGAAAAAAGGCCACCGGCAGGCCACCCAACGGCGTGGGTGGCCGCCGGCGGGTCGCACCAGCACTGTCAGAAGCCGGCCGTCGCCTAATGGCCAGCCCACGCCCGCCTAGATGCCGGATTCCGGCCGTCCACCTCCCTTCCGTCGCCTTCCCTTTTCCCCTTTCTCTTACGGTTTTAGTGGCTGCAACAAAGGGTCGGAGGCACCGACGGGCCACCCAACAGTGTGGGTGCCGCTGGCAGAGACGTGCCAAAGGCCTGCCGTTGCCCAACGGCGACAGACGCCTGCCGATCCAGCCGTCTCCTTCTCCTTCCTCATACGTGGTTGCGACGGAAGCCGGACGGCTGCCATCGCCCAAAAGGCTGCCCGACCCCCAAAACTTCTAAACCGTTTCTGCCCTATTCCCTTTGCGTGAAAACAGTACGCAAAGGGGAACGAAAAAGAAAAAATCCAGGCAAAAACACGCAGCGGAAGCATGTTGTGGGCCCATAATCCATTGTTGGAACTTTGCAAGGAATCAAGATAGCGTACAAACGAAAATGCAAAAATCAAATTACATTCATATATTCATGTCTTCCATAAGGCGGAAGTAAAACCTGTAGAGGCGACCACCGACTGAATGTCGGCGGCTGTTGGAAGAACGACTACAGTCCTCATAGAGTCGTTACCCAACGGAGGTAGCGGCGGCGGCGGCGGCAATGGGTTTATCTCCTCGGTCATAGCAGCCCAGTGATGGGAAAGGCAATTCACGTATGACTAAGGGGAGCGATTACTCGGACGGTAAAAAAGCTGAATGTGTCTCACACCATCACAAGACATGGGTCTTGTATTTATACTTAAAGGGTCTGAAACGGATATGGACCTGCATCGATGCAGGACTATCCAGATATAGGTAAATCCCAACAAAAGAGTCCTGAACCAAAGTTGGAGTGAATTCAAAATTCTTCCTTGTGCTCTTCTACCTTTCGTTCTCATTCTCTTGCATCATTATTCCTGTACTTGCAATATTATCCGCTTCCTGCCACGTATGCTCAAAACTAGAGAATGAATTGGATTTAAGTGGTGAAAAGCACAACCAGCAATCCAGCATAGAAACAACTAAATCATGGTTAATTTACCTGTAGTAAATTTTATATATATATATATATATGTGTGTGTGTGTGTGTGTGTGTGTGTGTGTGAGGCTAGGTGAATATCTTGAAGGCAGGGCTTATGAACTCAGTGTGTAGCGAAAAGCATTATAGAAGAAAAGTTCAGAAAAAGGATCCAGATCGAGTTAATTTGGTAGAGAACAGGCGAATCAATTCATGAAAGTTTTCTCACTTTTGAATCATGGGACTTAAATAATTGCAAAGCAGATTCAATTCCAAACCCATTTTCTGTATGTCTGGAGGTCCAACCATTTTTGGGCTTAGCAGCCAAACAAAAGCCCAGCGACCTTATCATAACGCTAATGACAATTGGACTATATATATATATATATATATATATATATATATATATATATATATATATATATATATATATATATATATATATATATATATATATATATATATATATATATATATATATATATATATATATATATATATATATATATATATATATATATATATATATATATATTATATATATATATATATATATATATATATATATATATATATATATATATATATATATATATATATATATATATATATATATATATATATATATATTACTGAAAGCATTACTTTTTGTTCTTTCCACGTGAACAGCATTCATGACGTTCAATCAAGGAATCCGGTATGTAATAGAACAATAAAAAGTGAGGGCAATTAAATAAGTGAAAGGCCACTGGGAGCACGTGAAATGTGGAAATATTAATTAAGCTATAAGTGTTGTTGTAGTGTCTTTGTTAAGATATTCCCAACTTGAGGACGAAATTTGTTTAAGGAGAAGCCAGTTTCATGAAAGTTTTGTTTACTTTTTGTATCATGGCTGGAAATAGTTGCAAAATATTGGATAGTGGCCATTGAGTCTTATGATCCCCACAGGGGTGCCGACGGGGCTCACTCACAGTTGCAACCAAAATCCTTTCGAAATTTTTTTCAATAAAATATTTTTCGCTAAATAGTTTATTTACTCAACTACTTTTCCTGATATCCCTCCCTACCTAACACATTACGCTTAGAGGATGATTGAAATCATTAGCCTCATTGAAGCAAACTCCTAAACATTTTTCTCCAGTTTTCTCTTTTCCTGTGTTCCAAGTTTCCTTCTGCTATCCATCATATTTGTCTCGCTTTCTTTTTTCACTTGTTGTTCCTGTAACATATGGCATCATTGGCATGGGCGGATCCAGGAATTTTTCATGAGAGGGGCAGAATTATATTTTCAAAATTTTGATAGTGATCGAAACATAATTTTCAAAATTTTTATATAGTATAAATGAAATTTTTTAAAATTTACATGTAAATTTAAAAAAAAATAGGGGGGGCTAGGGCCTCTGCCGGCCCCCCTGGCTCCACTCGATAAAAGCAATGACAGAATCTGGCGGTAAGATCTTTTGAGGCCTCTAAGTATTGCATGGTTTATCTCATATGAGAACGAGAAAACTCTGAAAGATTCTTTTCCTCTACATGACCTAGGGGACCACTACTTTTTTATGTACAGACTAATTTCTGATGCAACCCACTGCAGAATCTAAAATTATATACATGCATCTATGCATATAAAAATTGCTCAATGCTATATGAAATAGCTAAATATCCAACTTAAATAATTATTTTATGGATATTTTTCATCAAATAGTACAAAATGTCTGATTTTAACACCCTGATGGTCCTCTTGAGAAGGTTGAAGGGTCCATTCACATTATCCCCACTGCAGAAAATTGAACAAAAACCAATGTGTCATGGTCAACTATATATCTAGCTTGGTCCAACAATACTGGATCCAAACATCCATTAACTCAAGACTCCTAGCCACCAAACAAAAGGCTGGTAACAAATTGCCGATCATGTTAACGTAAATCACGACAACAATTACCCCTTCTTTTGTGAGGGGTGTCATAACTTTCGCTTAATGAAAGCCATGCATTAATGAAGAAGTTTATATTTTGTCAATGAATGTGATACAAGGCCCGCACCATTAGGAAATGGTACAAAAAGTACAAACTTGGACCAGCGAAGAGAATTGTTGGGTCGAGGAAATCATTGCTATAAAGTTGCACTGGTGATAATTTGTTGTTATTTATACCCACGGCAAAATCTATATCGAAGAAAATATTCATCATTGGAACAAAGGGAAGCCTATATCCACGATTATCACCATTATAAATTATCTTTAAGAAGAAAAGGAGAGATCCATTGCTGTTTCTGGCTGTCTACTTAGGCCTCTAGTGGTGCAACCATAGACTCCGACCGCTGCAAGACACCAATGATTTATTCTTTATTATTCATTTCATTTTATTTTCTTCTTGTTTTAATGGTTTACATCTAATTGGAAAATCAATTGGGAGATTGTAGTGACTGTCTCCATTTGCCATAAAAAAGAATATAACGCCACTGAAGGTACCAACATGTGTAAATGATGATTTGCCTTGACTCAATTAATAGGGACCAAGCGAGTTATTAGAGGTTCATCTCTCTGGTGCGATTA
Organism: Nymphaea colorata; assembly: GCF_008831285.2. Taxonomy (NCBI): domain Eukaryota; kingdom Viridiplantae; phylum Streptophyta; class Magnoliopsida; order Nymphaeales; family Nymphaeaceae; genus Nymphaea; species Nymphaea colorata. Next base: position 7,789,626 of record NC_045145.1, read on the forward strand.
TACCAGCACTAACGTACCAGATCTCATCAAAACTCTGAAGTTAAGCGTGCTTGGGTGAGAGAGTAGTACTGGGATGAGTGACGTCCTGAGAAATCCTCGTGTTGCATCCCCTTTTAAAAGTTCTTCTATTTTGTTTTTGTGGTTTGTTCTTGTATCTAGAGGATTTCTTGTTCCCAGATTTTGTTATGCACTCTCATTTTATTGGCTCTCTCTCTCTCTCTCTATATATATATATATATATATATATATATATATATATATATATGTGTGTGTGTGTGTGTGTGTGTGTTTCATTTAAATGTGAACATTTCACGTGAGATGTAATACGCTTATGTTGCTCATTACTAGCACCACTAAAAAAACATATTCTACCAGCATTTTTGTATGAGGGACAAGTACTGGAAATTAAGATATACCAGTGATAAAATTCACCGGTATAGAATTTTATCACCGCTATTGATCAAGCGCAGTCCCCTTCCCCTGCCACGAGGTCACCAATCACCCCTTCTCCAGCATAGGAAATGTTATCAAGCAAAAGATTTTTCCCTTGCACGCTCCTCCTCATCTGAAATGGATTCTCTTTTCCATCCCTTCACAGATGAACATGAACTAGGGATACCTTTGGATCTCAATAACTTCATATTGAGACAACATCACCATGGTTTGGCTATTAGTCAATCGCTCCAAGCGTGACATTTCTCAATCATGGAATGAGGTTGTGAGAGCAGCGAAAACAAGTATTGCATGAACTCTAATTGTGCAAATGATAAACTTAAATTCCATATGTATCAATACACATTGGATGAACTATACTTGCAAATAAATAATTTTAATATCATTCATATCAATATGTACTTGTGATTACAATTTCAAAAGATCTCTATAGATATTATTACAAATGAAACTCATTGGTTGAACTACAATTGTATAAACAAATGACTTAAATCACGTTTTTATCATTATGTACTTGTGATTATGATCATTAAAATGAATCCCTATAGATGCAATTACAAGTTAAACTCTTTTGGATGAACTACAATTGTATAAGAATGGAATTAAATCTCATTTCTTTCAATATTTACTTGTGAAATAATTTAAAAGCCTGATATCTTATTGATAATCCAGGGCTGCTTGTGGTGAAATCGACGAGAATCTGAAAAAAAAAATCTTAGCTGATTTTGGATCTGGTAAGAATGGAAAGTATAGGATATTTGTTCTATCTTTTGATTTGATTTCATCTTATTCACAGATTCTTATGGTATTGAGATGTGTAAGTTTGCTTGACCCACTTGTTGGAGGAATTGCTATTATATGTTTTTGACAACCTTCTCTATGATCTTGTGTTGATTTGTCTCTAGTAATAAAAGATTCCTTGATTAAATTTCTCTGTCATTCTATATCCTTGGAGCTAAATGCCAATTTGTAGCATTGTTTTAGAGCTCTAGGACGCTGTTGGAGAACCTTGAACCTAAATTTTGGAAGCGTAGGTATGCTCCTATGCAGTTTGGTTACTTAGCTTCCTTCTGAATGGCAGCTGCCAGATTGGGGGTAGCAGCTAATCGAAATGCATAAACAAAGAAGATACAATAGATCAAGCCGGCTGATGGAGATGTTGAATAGAAGTAACTGGCTAATTAAGTGTTATTTTATAGAAATAGCTTTTATTAGTGATGAGAAAGCTGTTTGCAGTATTGCATATTCTTGATCTTTCCATTGAAGCTTACTATTATTGATTATGTTGTAGAAAGACAGTTGAAGATGGTTTTGCTGACCTTAAGTTTGGTTGCTTGTCAGCTTTCAGTTTATCACTTATTGGAAAGTGGAATTATTGTGTGTGATTTACTGTATGGGACCTATAGTTTTTAAATGTTTGACATAGCTTATGCCTTTTTTGCATATCACTTGTACGAGATTCTTGTCGGTGGCTACAGCAAGCAATCTCATATTTTTTAGGGAGATATTTTCCATCATAGTCTTATTCATCAGTTTGGAGATTTTTTCATCTCAAAAGGAAAGATGGAATGAAGAGATCTTTGTTTGTTTTTTTGTATTGTCTGGTTTTGTGTTTGGGGTTTCTTCCAAGAATGTATTAGCAAAAATTTATCATGAGTTTGCTACATTTTTACATGATCAAAGCTATATGCTTGAGGTTTTATTGTCGTTAGACAGAGGTTCCCATAAAACATTCTATTTTCCAGGATATGTAGGGGTTTTTGCCTAGTCCATTGCATTTTATGAGAATTCTTGTCCAGTAATTTTGAGTTGAAACTTTGAGACACTAGACATAGTTGTAGAGAACCCCAATAAGTTTGAGGTTGTTGCTTTGACAGCTGTTTCAAATGGTACTCGTAAATTTTCAGCTTTCTCACCCAAATACAACTGAACTTTTGGTTCAGTTGTATTTAGCATGGCAAACAATGATTTTTATGATATAGATGAAACCATTCAAACTTTTCTATCATAAATGTGTCTTTACTTGATGAACTTAGCTGATTGTGAGCATCAACCAGAGATAAATCTTGGAGAGGGGGCATTGCAGAGGTAATGTGCCATTTCCTAAACTACCTTGGTTATTGGAATTAAAACGTGTACTTTCACCTATTTTGTTCTTTACATGTTTCATGCTTTTGTTGACCATCAATTTTTAGGTTGTCCCTTGCCCAGATGTTATTGTTGTAGTTATTGGGATAGTGGGTTGCATAGGTTTAAAGGTAATTAAGTCACACATCTTTCTGTTAAAAACCCTTTCTTTCAATTGCTATACTACAATTGTGACGTTTACAGCTGCGGGTCATGCTAGAGGCACCAGGAGTTTGTAGCTCCAATCTGTTCTACTAGTGCTAGTGGATGGTAGCAAGAGAAGTTTTTTTTTCTAGTCAGACACCCATTGTTCATATTGCCTTTCTTGTTGTGGGTTTTAAGGATTTGTGTTTCGGTTGTGAGGAAGATGATGATGTCATTATTCTTTAGGAGTGTGGAAATAATTGATTTCAAATAAACAAGGTACGCAACTTAGTTAAGTTCAACACTTTTGTTATGATGTAATTAGCTTATGATATAATCAGCTTTTTTACTTTTGTAATTTGTGAATTCTTTTAGGCAGAGAGAGATGTTCAGTCTCACCATAGGTGCCAAGTCGAGTAAAATTTTCAATTTACCTGAAGTTGGCTCAATGGAGGGGGTGAATCATGAATGGTCTGGTTATATACATTTTCGTAGCCCAAGATATAGTTCTTCTATATTGTGCTTAAGTTTTTGGCTGATAAAGTAAGAGCATTATTGTTTCTATATTTGGGAAATTAAATGTTAGAATAACGTAAATATCACCCACCTGTATAAAACTATATTTTTTTCCTCTTAATGAAGCTATATTCGTGGCAACAAGTAGTAGTATTGAAAATCTATACTGTTACATAAAGAATAGGTATAGCTTAGCTATACCAGACAGCACAATGTCACTGCAGAAAGTCTATAGTGAGTACAGCATTAATGGTGGTCTTAGTAGCAAAAAACTTTCCTTGCACGGCAACAATCGTCACCGATATAGGCCTGTTTTCCTGTACTGTTGTAAGATGGAATTCTCAAGAGAAAAGCAAAATATGCTGGAGAATGTTGGTGAGGTCGGTCGTCCCTAGGAGAATCTAGGGACTGCAAAACTTTTCTATTGTAGAGGTTAAGGTGATGCAGGGGAAGATTTGAGCTCACGAATTTGGGACTGTGAAACTCTTACGTTGCAGTGGTTAATAGTAAGGCACTCAAGGAGAACGTGGAAAGTAAAAAGCTACAAGTGGTGTTTTGATCATAATGATTCTCAAACAAGTCATCACAGCACTTCATTCATGCAACTTGAGTTGATGGCTTTGCTATAGTATTTGCAAACTTAAGATGAACGAGGACATAATCTCAAAAAGGGAAAGCGAGATTCACTAATGGTTTTTTTTTTCAACTGTTGAATCATCTTCGGAGATAGATGCAATCCCCATATGCCTTTATCTACGACACACGGACACGGCAAAATAGCCCACATACCTGCTTCGATATGCCGACACTTGGATTCCGACACGTGGACAGGGGCAGGATACGGCTTGGATCGGGTATGGGTCATACCCGATCCAAACCAATTTTCTAACCCGATTTTTTTATAACCCTCGACTTTCTTTTTACGCACCACGCTCGACCTTTACCTTCACCGCCGATGACTGCTGCAGCAAAGAGTTTGACAACAATGGCGGGCGACGGCGACGACGTTCATCGACCCACGGCGACCTCCGGTGGTGTCCGGTGGCAGCCGGTGGCAGCCGGCGACAGACAGGTAAGTGGTTTTTTTTTCTTTTCGAAATTAGAACTTAGGGTTTCATGTTCTTCATTCAGGGTTTTTTTTGTTTTGGATTTGCCGATTTGGGGATTTTTTGTTTGAGTGTGTATGACCTGCAGTATGATTTTTCCTGTTGGAATTTCAGCATGGTTATTCTTGGTTTTAGCATTTTAGCAGATCAGAGGTGGCTTTGTAAGATGCAAGAGGGCAGACAATTTCTGTTTTGCTGGAATAGCACTTCTGTTTTGGAAAATCCGTAGACATACTTTTGTTGCCAACTTGCCACGTTCTCCATTGCGCTTCTCATTGTATGACTATGATCATGAAGACTGTTTTACATTACCTATAAATAAATCTGTGTGTTTATAATTTCTTGTATTGCTTTATTTCTTCAATAGTTCAATTTTATGTTCATTATATTTTTTGCATCTTTTATTATTTTTAATGTTTTTTTTATTTTATCATTTTTTAGAATATAAAATTTTTCATGTCCATGTATCCAAAAATTTTTGAAAATTGCCATGTCCCTGTACCCGTACCCATATCGTACCCGCACCCATGTGACATAGGCCTTGATCAATTAGCTTTCTAGGTCCATCTTGGTGAGCCTGGTTCAAGTCCAACACCATTGTCTCCAACTATGATAGGCCCAAACTTTTGAGAGACCAAGTGGCCAAACAAAAATGATGTTAATGTCATCACTTTAACTTTGTGATGGGGGTCCTTCAAATGTAAACCACTGATCACTGGTGAAATGTATGTTTTGTTTATCAATGAGACACAAGGTCCCACACTTTCATGGAACAGTAGAAAGAAATTAAAATTATTTATACTGGTGAATGTATTCACTGGTCTAAACACTAGTCAAGAAAATCACTGTTGCCAAGTTGTACCAGTGATAATATATTGGTATAGATGCCACCAGTGAAGCCGAAATGATAAAATGATTCACAATTATAGCAGCACAAAACAAGTGGGAAGAATGAGATGGGATAAAGGATTGCAGACTTCATTCTTCTCAGCTCTCTATCTCACGTGCACCCACACACATTTGGTGTGGCATTTGTAATGTGATCATTTTGGTGCTTCACAACAAATGGATGGGAGTATTTTATGATGATTAGAATGCTTTACTGATTAAAATGATCACTCTGTTGAGCACTTAAACTCCTTTGTCTCCTCCCATCCAATATGGATTTGCTTCCGAGCAAACCAAGTTATCTTCTTTCCAATGACAGTGCACTGTTCCATTATGTAATTTCGTAATAAATGAGATAGTGTGTGTGTGTGTGTATGAAGCTGTCGTGTGTCGAAGAGTTGTTGGATCAGTAAAATTTAAAACTCCATCACTAAAAAGACAGCAAATTATTGCTCAATCTTCCCTCATTGAAATTCTCATTTCTAGACACCATGACTTTGTTTGTCATAAGGATCGAAGCAGTAGTAGCCCTTGTGTTGGCCACTATACAAAAGAAATATATGTTCAGCTGATTTGAAATCAAACTTGTGGCTTCAATAGCGTTGCAAGTTTGGAAAGCAGGAGCTCCCGAGAAGCTTATGAAATTTGTAATCTGCTTGTTTGCCAAACAAAATTACATATGCCCTTTTTTGTCCAATAATGCATCATGGTAAGTGATTTACAAGATAAATGGCCATTGCAAAAGCATAAAGCCAGAATTTTGTTGGCGTAGAAGCTTGACTAAGGAGGCACAAGCCAGTCTCAACGATGTGTCTATGCTTTCTTTCTGCAGACCCATTTTGTTGATAAATGTGTTGGCAGGGGACACAATGGGTAATTCCATAATTGTCTAATAGCTGTTTCAAAGCAACATATTCATCACCACCATCCGCCTGTAAGTATTTGATTTTTCTCTTATATATTCAGCCATGGTTTTGAAGTCCTTGAAACATTATCACCTTCCTATTTGTGAGATAAAAAAGAAATCCAGGTGTATTTGGAGAAGGCATTGACAAAATGAACATAATATCTGTAGTGATCCATGCTTAAAATTGGGCCCGTCTGGTCCCCAAACATCTTAAAAAAACTAATTCAAGAGAAGCTGAAACTTTATATAAGGAACTAGAAAATGGCAACGATCGAGATTTTCCTCTTTGACAATCAACACAAATGTGAATTTGAGAGTCCCCTAAATATGATATACCATAAGTGTTCAAGATATGGCTAACAATTTGGTAGGCTGGTTGCCCAGGTCAACGATGCCAATCATCCATGAACGCCTTTTCTCCAGCACAAATGGTTTTCTTATTCTTTGCACTGATTTTATTGTGCCGACAATCTTTTCAAATTGGTACAGTGCATTATGGATTGTTCCATGCATGAGCTCTCTCTTGGTACAAAAATCCTTCACAGTATATACAGAAATGAGGATGAAATTCTATGGTAACATTATTATCTGATGTAAAATAGGCAGTTTTCATTTTGGATCCCTGAGGTATCAATTCTTTTGTGCTACAAACGGTGGACCACTAACACGTAAGTAGAAGTGTGATGGGTGTGGCACCCTAAAACATCAAGGCCCTGTATCTTAAGGGACAATGGGTTGAGAGGAAGCTTCAGCTCTACTTTGGGCGGTAGAATGAAGCTCACCCAAAAAAGAATTTTTACAATAAACTTGTTATTATTTGCATCACGAAAAAAATGCCATGTATTTTTAATAATCAGACCTGTGCCATTACCGATGCACACTGTTTCCTTTCCTTCTTTGCGCTGGTCGATAGAAAAAGAGAGCAGGTCATGGGCAGTGTGATGGGTTGCTCCCGAATCAGGGTACATATGCCAAGTCATCTATACATGAAAAGCTAGCAATGATCAGCATGAGGAGGGGATGCCGGCTGAGATAGTTGGATTGCTGTAAAGGCACACCGATGTGGGCAGTCTTGCCTATCAGTTTGGTTATCTTAACGCAATTCTTGGCACTGTGGCCAACCTTGTCACAGTATTGATAAATTATGTACACCCACAGTTATGATTCAGTAACTACCTCCACGTCCCTTGTTGTTTTTATTTTTTTGCATTGTAATTCCCTGAATCACCACCATTCTTGTGAATATAGTTAGGGTAAGGGATTAAAGTACGAGGAGGCCTTCCCGATGAAGTACTTAGGTAGAAGTTAGGGTAAGGGATTAAAGTAGGACGGGTTTGATCTACATATCTCTTAGAGACGCTAGCTTCACGTGTCTGGGTTTCATGCATAATCACAAAAAATATTCTTGTGTTTTAAATAGCAATGTTTTTCTTAGTATAATATGGTGAACTTTAAAAAACAAGGAAAAATACGTAAATTTTTAAAAGTAAAAAAAAAAAAATAAAAGTTATGAAAAAATAAAATAAGTAGGAAACTAATGCCACGAACAACAAAAAATAAGTAAATAATCAACAAATAAAAATTAGAAAATGAAGATAAGCAATTTGACATTAAAAATGTGAAAAAAAGAATAAAATGGAAAAGCAAGAAAAAATGTGGAAAAACACGTTCTTTCATCTTTTTTTGTTGTGGCTTTTTTATCAAAAAAACAGAAATTGTTTATTTTCAGTCAACAAACTTAATTATTGACTTTTTCAAAAAGCACATGTTTTGTGGCTATGGTTTCAAGCTTGTAAAGGTAAAGAGTAGGAGAGCCTATGCTTGAAAGAGTAGTACAGAACCTTGACCAAGCATCAGTCACACAAGACCTGGCTGATTGAGATCCTCGGCAATCAAATGGGAAGCTAACCAGCACTTGGGGTCCATGACCATGCACTTCACTTGCTGGTCACAGTACTCTCCAGTCCACCACGCCTAAGCTGATATATATTAATGCACGTTCCTCATGCTCTAAGCTTATAAGTTGGTATTCACTAGATCTGGCTTGGTCCAAGTGTTATTTCATGACTAGCTATCCATAAGCTCACAGATCTCAAGAAATACAGACTAGGACCGATGACCAATCCGAGAAGTATTCATGTTTTCAGCTTTATCAAATCTCAAAATCTTCTTTTTATGAGTTTCTTTTTTATCCCTATAAAAGTTTTTTTTTTTATTAATCAGGGTTCATTTTTGTCATGATCTAATTGGCGAATGAAAAATTTTGGCAATTGTGTCCTATACTTACACATCGTAACATCAGAAGATGGTGCCTGAATCTTGAAACACTTTGGCAACATTTGGATTCCGTACTCCCAGTCAGCTGGATATGTTTTTTGTGGTGACATTTTTATAGTGATTATTATTTGGTCTCTTCCCCACTTTGCTTTTGGTAGCTGCCCTCCTTATAATTTTTATCCAATGTGCCAGACATGACAAGTGGGAGATATATATTACCATGACATTTTGTTTTCTTGCCCTTCGTTACAGAACCTTGAACCACCTAATTCCCGACATACATATGATGAGTCTTCCGAATTTATTTGGCTTACAAAGGCAAAAATGCGAACTGTGGGCACTTAACCTCAATCCGTCGGACGGTCAGATTCAATCTGCTTTAACAAACTAATGCATCATGGGTACGACATACGTGCAGGTATGTGTAGGCAACGCATGGGCAATTGCATGAAACTACAAAAAAATACATGTTTTTATATAACTTCTTAGAAAATTTTTTCAGTTACATATTGATGCCCCTTAAAGATTTATAATTTATTGTTAGTGCCCTTAGCAAGAAATTTCAAGCTCCACCCCTAGAGTACTGTCCTTTCATCTTGCACATAGCTACCTCAAACTCCTGCATGCACATAGGCCATACTGGACATGAGCATATTCATCAATCGTATTACAATTTTTTACATGGATTTGCACGCTGAGTCTTCACACTGAAGGCAGCACAGTTACCAGGACACTGGAGTTGGCTGCTAATGGAACACGGATGATTGCTGCATCCACATGTGAAGGGTCGGGTCTCGTACCCCGGCCTCGGGCAAGGCCAGTAGTAGCTCCCACAGTGAGATTGGCCGCAGTGGCAGCCACCTATCGGAGCACCTAGCAGAGCTACAGGTGGACATTCAATGACTTCTCGTTGTGGCTTCTGTTGCGGATCCGCCGGTACTGCAGGTGGTGCCGCAGCTGCGGGTGGAACATGAACCACAATTACTACAGGTTCCACCTGCTCTGGTGATGGAGGATCTATCTTCTCTTTCGAGCTTTTATCTGTTTCCTTGGCACCATCTTTTCCTCCCCCTGCCTTTGTTTTTTTCTTAGACTGCGAGGGATCTTTCTTCTTTTCGGAGCCTTTGTCTTTTTCCTCGGCCTCTGGTTTCTCCTTAGCGCCACCAGTCTTCTCCTTTGTTGGTGGAGCGCCTGCTGGATCCTTCTTCTTGGTAGAGCTGGCGGCGCCAGAATCTGGCTTCTTGTTTACTACCTCCGACACCACGATGTCATCGATGCATTTGCCGGCTTTCTGGCATATCTTTTTTACGACCTTCTTCGGATCAAAGACTCCAACCAGTGTAACCTTATTGGACTTCTCATCAAAATTTTTGCTACTGATCTCTGACAAAAAAGAAAAAGGAACGTCTTCAACTGAAATGGATAATCAAATCGATCGACCATGACCAAGAAAAGAAACACAGTTGAATGGAGAGAAAATACTATGTCAGAATAACAGATCTAGTAAACCAAGTAAAGGTTGGGAAGCCTCGATCTATTAATCATATGAACGGAACCCACCGCATACGCAGATAGAGCAGACTGCTTTCTTGATCTTCTCGTGGCACCGAGGGCAATCCAATTTCGCGGTGATGACTAATGAGTAAACCTGCCATTTCACGATATAATTAGTGAAAGACATTATATATATATATGTATATGAAAGGCTAAGTACCAAAGGAAAACTACATAATTCATGTTAATAAATATTTGAACAAAAGAGCAGCATCCTAACGTGTACATAATTAATAAGATGATGGCATGGCTGAGTGTTAACCCCAAACCTTAGACATTGTGGATGGACCAGAAAACGTAACTTCAGAACTTGGAGATTGGTATGGAGAATTGTGCAGCAATGCTGCAAATAAATAGCGAGTGGTGCATTGTGAGCACCATTCAACATTGGACAGTGTCCTGTGCTTGCACAAGTAATGACGTCTCCATCCAGAAGCACTTTCTGTCAGGAGAATTTATATATCTTCTTTCTGTCAAAACTCTATTGGGATAACCATGCATACTTGGCCCAAACCACTAGTCCCCTAATTTCAAGAAGCGGGTTATGTACTCCCTATTGATGCATGAAAATTTGGGGCACCAGTATGGTTAAAGATGAAAATGGCCTTAGTTCATAGAAGAAAGAAACTTTATGTAAGGACAAAAAAGGAAATCGAAAAAGGTGAAAAGTCTAAAAAGAACATTTCTTCTTAAATAATTTCCAAAACATCCCACCTCCTACCCTTTTTCTTTCCATGTATATGTGTTGGGTGCACCGAGCAGTGCACGCAACTCACTCAAATTCATTGCTCATAAATATATACGTCTAGGCATGCATTCTGATAGTAGTCTTACAGTTTACATACTAACTGATTTGCTTTGGGTTGATTGAGGTATGGACCTTTTCTAAATCGAGGATACCTTATCTCGACAATCAAACAAGCCTTCAAGTCCAATTTTCTCAATGGAAGCCATCGTTTTTCTAGCATGTATGTTGAATTTTCCTTATGTTTATCAAATTTAAATAGTGTACACGGGTAAGATATTATCATTGATTTATGAAGATGTATAAGTAGGGCGACATTAATTTTCCATCTATATCGTAAAAAGCTAATTTTACCCGTAGCGAGTGAATTCAAAATTCTACCGCGGGCGTAGGTCAAAATTGATCCAAGTTCATAATTATGTTTTGCTTGTGTTCAAAAGAAGAACCAGCATAGGAACGCCTAAATCATGGTTAATTACCAGCAGTAAGTATATATATATATATATATATAGGGGAACTTTAGGAAAAGGAACCAGATCGAGTTTGGTAAATGATAGAAATTTCATGAAAGTTTACTTACTTTTGAATCATGGCCTGAAAGAATTGCAAAAGCCAGGTCATGTCGTGGCCAACCAGCCAGCTAAGGCAGGCCTGCTTCAATTCCAATCCCATTTTCTCCATCTCTGGTTGGTCCAAGCTTTTTTAGCCTTAATAGCAACCAAACAAAAGGCTAACATAAAGCAACCTGGCCATATTGTTAACGACAATTTTAACAAATGGCTAATCATGTTGTTCACTTTGTTGAACAGTTATTTTTGGATATTTTAACTAAAAACATTATTTTTTTATTCATTCATGCATATGGACATCATACATGATGTTATATCAAGATGACACAAGCAAGCCGGTATATAGTAGAACAATGAAAATTGAAGGCTAGGAAAAAGGTGAAAGGCCACTGGGAGCATGTGAAATGTGAAAAGCTATTAGTGGTGTTAAGATTATGATAACTCATAATCAAGCAAATAATGACGTGGGTAAGTGGCTTTATTAAGATATTCCCAACTTGAGGAAGTAATTTGTTTAAGGGGATGTGAGTTTCATGAAAGTATTGTTTACTTTTGTCATGGCCAGAAAAAGTAGCAAAATGTTGGGGGCATTGAGTGTAATTGTGAAGGGGCTCACTCACAGTTACAACCAAAATCCTTTTAACTGTTCTTCAACAGATATTTTTCATTAAAGATAATTGATTTACAAAAAATACTTTTCCTGGTATAACGGCAAGCTGTGCTTACAGGTAATCCAACGGGGCTCGCTTTTAAAGCCCAGCCTCGTTAAAGCAAACCCGTGTTTTTCTCCAATTTTTCCTTTTCTTGTCTTTCAACTTTCCTTCTGCTCTCTGTCGCCTCTTTGTCCCTTTTTTTCTCCATTGTTGCTGCTGTACCATATGGCATCATTGGAAATCTTCATCTGACCTTGAACAGCAAGTCTGCAGACTACCTTGTGATCCTGCTGAGAAGGCTGAAGGGTCCATTCCCATCATCCAATGCAAAATCGGAAAATCCATGTGAAATTATCAACTATACAAGATCCAAGTTGGCGGCGATTCTTGTTAGTGTCAATTTAATGATTTAGTAACAAATTTTTAAATTTCATCCATCTGACTATATCCAGCACACACGGTAGTTCCCTATATATATATATATATATATATATATGTGTGTGTGTGTGTGTGTGTGTGTTTGTATTTAGTTAATTGAGTGGACATTTATTCTTTCGACAATTGAAGCATATATAACATTAGAATATCCAACTTTCACACTTTTACTGACATTCATACTTTAACGGTGAAAATTAAGCTTGTAATGCCTAGTCAAGTGAAACAAACTCTGATTATGCTTATAAGATGATCCTGGGACTGGATACTGAAGGTGCTACTTTCCTTTAAGGTGCTACTTTCCTAAGATGATCCTGGGACTGGATAGGAATCTGCTCGATCTGGATCCACATCTGCATTTTTCCATGGAACTGCTGCTCTATCTCGATCTGGCACCTCGTTTATGCTTCCGCCGCTGCTTCAACTGGTTACGGGTACTGATGGAGGTCTGTATCTCGTTCTGCTCCTTTATTGGACAGTGCTACCCCAGCAGCAGCTATTAAAGGCTGTGCTTTGACTCGGGAAACTCAATCCACCGGGTATGGATCCAAATCATAAACTCTCTATGGGATTGCCACTGAAACAGGCACTACTGAAACAGGCACTGAATCCACTTAAGTGAAGTTGCACTTGCCTATGACTCCACCTTGAAGAAAAACAGAGATTAAGGGACTAACACCTTGTTTAACGTGGTTCGGTGTAAACTCACACCTACGTCCACAAAGGGCCACTATCGATCTTTATGTTGATAGGTCTGGATCTTTCTTCTATTTATAATAGAATTACAGACATCATTGTTTCCTAAATTACATGATGTATATCGATTATTACAGGAGGAAACAATATCTAATTTACAATTGATATTTCCATGTTTAGTTGATGCGCCTCTCTGTTTGGCAGTTGTATCTTCTCCTCTTGTAGTAACTGCCTGGCCAGCCATTGTCTTGGCATTACTTTCTTCATACGGTTGGCCAGTGTATATTTCCTTATTGATATTATTTCCATGGTCAGTGTTACTGCCTCCATTGTCATGACTGATTGGTGTTTCCTTCTTGAGAAGATTACAATTGTTACTGTTATTGCTGGCTGGTGTTTCCTTCTTGAGATGATTACAATCGTTGCTACCTTCATTAGCATTTCCTTCATTGGCATGGCTGACTGATGTTGCCTTCTTGATTCCCCTGTTATTGCCTTTACACCTTAGCTGAGGCATATGGATTTTCACCTATTAATTTGATTGACAGGACATAATGGAAATTGTTGGGAGCCAATAGTCGACATCCATTAAAGCTTCAGAACTTTGGGAAATGTTGGTCTTGGTGTCTTTGATACCATGTGAGATACAAATTTATGCGGTTTGGCACTTTGATTTCTATGTCCATAGAAACCTTACGGGCTCTATCTACTATGAACGGCAAGAGTCTTAATCACTGATGAGGGATTTCTTTAACTCTTTAAAAGTTGAGAATTAAACCCGTATGAAGGTTGAGATCTTTCCTCCTGATTACATTTAGTATCAGATTTACATAAGTGCTTAACATTTCCTAACAATGGGATCAGATGATAGTTCTCATCCTCTGTTACACTTTTATTTTTAATTTTCTCGCATCAGCCTTGGCTATGTTGCAAGGCCTTGCTTTTGCAAATAGCATAAGGTGGTGCTCTGACGAGCTGAAGGCAGCTCACCGCCCACCCAAGGCCCGACACAATCCAGCACTCTAGAAGCAGGGGCATTAGGGTACTTTCGGGCCTCTTCTCTAGACAGTGGGTTATTAGCCTCTTCCTCACCCACAAAGCCACAAGCTTACCTCCAATGATATGTCTTCCACACTACTGGACCAATTTGAATTTCCAAGTAAGATAATATCACACAGCTGGCTACACATTATGACTCCAAGTAAGTTTCTATTTTCTAATGAATTTTATGTTGCTGAATATTAATTTAAAAAATTCAAATGTTCCTATCACTGCCCTTTTGATCCTTTTAATATTCTCACGAGGAAGTCTAAAATTTAATAGATAATTCTCAAAACGGAAGCCAATTTCTAATTTATTGACACTGATTTGTGTTACAGCACACCATCTATCATTTGGTAGCAGCTTCTTGATGGCTCAAGTGGCTTAATTGCATCAATCACAAGTGAGTGCTCACAGACTTCCATTTCTAGCTAGCTATATGATCTTTGAGTATAGTTGTTTAATCTCTAACCTCATGGCATGATACGAATTAGCAATGGCCTACACGTTTGTTGGTTCCAACACACAAAAAATACATATGAAAAGGCAAAGGGGATCGACCAGAATACAAAGGCTGTGTGGCACACTTTACATGATTCCTTAATTACAATCCATATATAATCCACTAGACACGATGTTCAATTTCATTAGGCTACCAAAAAATAGTTTGTCATAGTTTGAGCCTAGCATGGGTATGAATTACTTGTTGCATGGAACACACAAGAAATGAAAATGAAACTAAAAGGGTAGAAACAAATAATGGATAATCAACTGAAATCATTATTTTTCTTTTAATGGCATGAAAAGTGTGCTGGGGGATTTTTCACTAAAATCCTTACTTTTCTTTCATGCACAACCACATTAAGTTGAACGCTTATTATACTGTGTGTCCATGATGCTCAATCAAGATGACACGCGGCACTTGTTATATGGTAGAACAATAAAAATTGATGGCAAAAAAAAAAAAAAAAAACTAGAAGAGCACAAGGAAAATGTGGACTACGTTAATCATAGGAAAGAGCATGTCAGGAAATATGAAGCTAAACTCGGAAGGATTATGCATATTAGTGGTAGAAATTGTTGTGTGTGTTCAATTTTGATTGACCAATACCTTGATCTAAGGAAAGAGCCGAATAGAAATATATTGATTGGCAAGTTCACATTATGCAGTATAATGGATATTGGTATGTCAATATACATATGTGATTGGCACTCCACTCGTTTTGTTGGTACCAATTTTGGTTTTCTCATGATTATTTTTCTAAGGCTTAAACAAAATTGTTATTGAAGCCATTTTGTTACAATTAACATGAAAAAGTTTGTAAATTTTTGTTTTCTATATACATTTAATTTAGTGATGATAGAAGTACATAAAAAGCCGAAACAGAGAACCGACTATGCGCTCAGGCAATTCCCTTGCAGGCTTATAGCCCACATGTTCTAGGTGAGCCCCAAGCTAGCTCACTTTTGTAAGAAACTTATTTTTCCATATTATTCAACAATTTTGATCATTCTCTTCCTGCAACTACAACTTTTGATCATTCTCTTCCTGATCCAAACAGAGGGGCTTATCTCCAAAGCACAACTTGTTGAATAAAAACATGCTCCACAACTAAAATCAATAATAGCTCAATTATTATTCTTTGATGACCTCGTGGTGCAAGGCAGCCAAAGGCCCACACCGTTTATGTTCCACGGCCTGCATCCCTCAGCAGCCAGAGACAGTCAAGAATCATAAGGAGGTTAGCTCGATGCCAGCATTAGTAAAAGGTTGACCCATCATACCATGTGGCAGTCATCGACTCATCAGCTTAGTCAACATATGGTTCAGCAGAACACGGGCCCAACCCGAGCAGCCGCATCGACTAACCCGGTTGAGGCCAGCAGCCACCTAGCCCGTGGGGTTCCACACAGTTCCCACACACCTTCTTGTTTGGTCACACCACCTCAGCCATGAGAGTCGCATTTATAGCTCCTAGCATGATGCACACATGTTGCATGGGCACCACCTTGCCTACGTAGGGCCCCCTCAACTAGCTCACTCCATTTGAGCAGGCTACGGCATGAACCTTATGTTTAGCGGCCAGTGCTATCGACCAATGAGAGGGCTGGATTTGGTTAAACTCTTGGTGGCACGTCATTTCGGTCAAAAAGAGTGAATGATTCAAATTCATTTAAATTTTGGCTAAAAATATTAAACTTTCTGCTTTGTAGAGGATGCACATTTTGGAGTGAAAAAATTAGTTTTGTTAGTCTTAGATTTCTTGCTCTCCCACTCTGGTCCCCTCCTTCTCGAGTCCTACCCAAGCACCGCCGCAGCCACCGACCTACAGCCGTTCTCCCGATCTATCAGCACTGGAACCAAGCCACCAAAGGCTTGCTCCCAGCTGTCTGCGGCCAGTCGAGCGCCGCTGTAGTCTCCCTTGGTAGCACCTTGGCTCTGACCACTGCACAATGAGCGTGCCTACCTGCAGGCAAAGCCTCAGCCAAACGCACCTTTCACGGCATAGCTAGGATCCAGCCCCCTAGAGAAGTGGAAGCACCCAAAGTGAATTAGTTTGAGGCTAAACGCTCGAGACCCAGTTCCTTCTCTATGCGTGCGGTTGCCAAGTCCGGCTATTCCCTAGCCTGGCTGCACCGCCTATTTGCCCCAACGGACCTCCCTCACTCACTCATTGGTTTGCTCAAGCATAACACTTCATCACTACACTACTTGAGAGCTTCCCTATTTTGTGAGACACATATTGAGGGTTGGGATATTGTATTGAGCATTTTTACTCCAAAGTCTTATCCAGATGGGCACATTATACATCTAGACTTTCAAGAGGCTAGACGTATGCAAGATATCCTCGGCTAGCTTAGTGGACCCACACCAAGTGGTATCAAAGTCGTCTTGTATGTTTAGCCCATATATGACATGTTAGTTCGACATTACAGAGCGCATGAAGGAAGAAATGCATAATCTAGCCACTTTCTTGAAGGAGATGCACAACACCATGGGAGAGCTGCAGTAGAGAATAAATGATATGCCTACCAAAATCACTACCACTGTGAATGTTGGCATTGCTACCCAACCCATGCTTGACATCACTACCTAGATAAGTAGGTCATGGCACCCTTGCTAGAGCTTATCGAGCCTCAGCTTATCATGACATCACTACCCGTGGAGCAGCAGGCATAGGTCGCCTTGGCCAGTCGAAGGGGGATGCTGAGAGGATGATCAGGTTTCAGCTGACCCAAGCACTTCTAGCCAGCGGCCTACTCTAAACGCACCTACAGCACCAGCACCACAGCTGCTGCCACTGATCCAGTAGCAGTCCTAGGCAGAGCCCAATCCTCAATAGTAGGTCATCCCTGGTGCGCACACACAGGCCATCCACACGGTGACACCTCTTCATTTTTTGCAGCAGCCCCGTACGAGTACATGCAGTGCAGCCACCACCAAGAACACTATAAGCGCCATTGGCTGCATACCCACCTCCTCCACATGCACCTCCTCTGCATGCACCCTACATCCATGAGTTGTACCATGTGCCTCACTTTGTTTATGCTGCAACATCATGGACATCCCGCATAGAGGCCACACTTCTCACCACAGGCATATAACTAGCAAGATCACATGTATGGACACGGGCCACAAAGATGACATACTCATACACCTTGTTTTCATGATGATTATGCACATGATGAATAATGGTTTGATCCCGATATGCCTAATTCCTATGAGTGAACTTACAACCATAGAGGCCACCACCATGAGAGACGCCCACCTTTACCCTGCGTCAGGATATACTTCTCCAAGTTTGATGGTAATGATTTTTAGATGTGGGCATTCAAAGCTAAACAATATTTCATTTGTCATGTAATTTTTTGAAACCAGTACGTGTCTATAGCGACCTTGTACTTCAAAAGAGCGGCCACTAGATGGTACAGGTGGTACTACAACACCACCTCACGTTTTGATTGGCATGTCCTTGTATGGGAGATGATGACCCATTTTAGAGAGTTCTCATTCACCAATTACAATGTCCAACTGATAAACTTTATGGTGACTAACCCACTACATGATTACATTGCTAAATTTGTGGACCTTGTCACCAAGGTTGGAGAGATTCCACCCCAAACCCTAGTCGGTTCCTCCTATGATAACTCTAGAAAGACATCTAGATCAAAGTCTCGAGCGGGCCCAACTAATTACCATTTAGGAGTGTTTCATACTGGCCAGGCTACCAACAAAAAGGCCTCTAGGTTGTCAACCTACAAAAAACAGAACACCAATGGGATGACTCACTTGGATATAGAGTGACTTTGCGAGAGAAGTGTCAAGTCAAGAAAAGTCCTCTGATGAGGAACGAGAGGACACATCCTAGGATAACAATGTTGAGTTGACCATGACGTACCATACCCTAGCATGGACCAACAAACCCAACTCCTTGACACTGGCTCCACTCATAATTTCATAGGTGCAGACATGATGAAGGAGATCGACCAACCTACCCAGGAGTATCCTCAGTTTTGTGTGGCTGACTTCAAGGTGGATCTCAACAATGTTGCCTATGAAAGGAGCAGATACACAACAACGATTAACTGTTTTAGGAATGGCTGGAAAGTGTTTCTGAAAGTATGGCTGGCTTTCCTAAAAAAATCAGAAACCATTGGACGGTCATTTGTAAAGTGTTCCTAAAAATGGCATTCTTGCTAATTTTTAGGAACAGTCATGACCATTCCTAATAATGACCCACAGTATTTATTTTCAAAAATTGTTCCCAAAAGTTTAGAACCTAGTTATATCTTAGTATATATGGGAACGGTCATGCCATCCATTCCTAATACCTCTATATTATCATTTTTAGGAACCCCCAACCAGAGAGAGAGAGAGAGAGTAATTAATCAAAATTAATGTAAATTTTTTAATTAATCTTATATCGTATACATGATCAATATAAATCATAAAATTTAATGAAGATATAAAGAAATTGTCAAGTAATTGGCTCCAACTCTATCCTCTTTCATGTATTTTCATCTTAAAATAAAAAATGAATTCATGAAAAACATCAAAGTTATCCACTAGAGATTTTTGTGGAATAAAAATTCCACGCCTAAAATTGCCACTTGGGTTTCATTGTTTGGAATAATTATAGATAGAAAACTATTCAGATTTTAATGTAGAAAAATGGTATTTTGGGGATTAAAAACTTCCGTTAGATGATAATCAAATTTTCTGTTTCTAATTTCTGTCATACTTAAAAAGGTGAAATTTGTCATGATGTCAAGTCTTAAAATGAGTAGTCCTCATGTGAAAAACTAGGAATCCTATCAAAGAAATTAGTCTATTTCTAAACATGTTTCAAACTACGGTAAGTGAAATAAAGGTTCTTCTAATCAATTTACAAAAATGAACATATCTTTTAAAACAGAGGGCAATGGAAAGGAGATCAAACTGAAAGGGGTTGGGAAAAAATGATGAATTAAACATCCTCACCAAGGTAAAAGAAATGTCACATAAGAACACACAAAGAAAATCAGAGAAATTCAAGCTTCATATACAAAATAAATTTCATGAAACAAGATATGAAAAACAATGCATGAATTGGAAAAGTATCTTCCCATCCCACCCAACCAATTCCTTTAATGGTTGCAAAACTCAAATTTGCAGATACTACAATTAAGGTAGCAATTTGGAATAAGCCCAACTTATGTTTCTAAAGTTTGAAGCATGATTAAAGGTTTTAAGAAATGAGAGCAAAACTTAGCAGCTGAGAAATAACAAATGAACTGCCAAGGAAAAAAAAAACAAATAGCACTTGACAAATGACCAACTCCCACTATGAGTGGCAAATATAAAAGCCTGTCTCCATGCAGATAACCAGAGTAGCATTTAGAAAACCAAGTATGTGTGAACAAAATCTAAATTGCATCCAAAATGTTCATACAAACCAACAAAACCCTACATTATTAACCATACCTAGCTACTATGAGGTTACATATTCAAGCAACTCCTTATACAATCAACAATCTGAAAATAATGGAACATCCATAGTTAGAAAGGAAAATATATACTTTAAAATGTTCGTAAGTTTTGCACCAATCAAAGAAAACACAACCTTACCCTTAAAGTACATTTACCAGTAACGCAACAATGTATTAGCCGTCCCACTCAGGCTGTTTTTGGAACCCATGGCACAAGATACCACAACAAACAAGACTAGACGAAGGTTGCCAAAGAAGGACGTGGAAGTTGCTTTCAGTCATGAATTCCCCTCACTGTTTTAAAAGTGACCAAGCCCCAATTTGCCTTTTAGGGGCCTAACGCCTACCCCTTGTGTACCAGCTAAAACTTTTGATTGCTTGGACAATAAACACATTGAAAAGTGAGAGATGCAAAGTAAAAGAAACAAAAAAACTACGAAAAACCAGATGTTTACCAAACATACATATTATTCACAAACATCAAACCAACCAGTCCACGCAACAGGCCATCCCCTCCTCCAGAAAAGGAGAAACCTCTTCATCACGTAAAGAGCTTTTTTATTTTCTTCCAGAATACCTCTAATAAAGAACAAAACATGCTAATCTTGGGTTGCCATAAGGATTTGCAAGCTTCCTTTCAAAGTCTTGACTTGGAGGTGGACAGCTTTCTCAAACATCTCCTGTTTGAAGGGAGGGACTCAGGGTTTTGTTAACAATCCTTGTTATTTGGAAGCAATATTGATACCAAAACACTAGTGAGAGATAGAGACAGCAATTCTGACTTCACTTTCAGCACCACTTATGAGAGAATGTTCTTGGAACTCCAACTCATTTTTGCCATAAAATATTGAGCAAGGGCATTTTTAGGCAGATCATCTTTTGTCATTATCTGAAGGAGATTCTAATGTAAGTCAGGTAGAAATGGCACTTTCCTATCCTTAATAAAAAATGAACTAAATGCACAATGTGATAGTGTTCAAAAAATGGAACTTGGTTGTAATTCAATGGGCTGGAGGCAATAAATTAATCTAAAATTCACTCATTTCCAAGAAAAGTACCTAGTTCATATAATTTTACCATCAGAGGCAGCAAGACAGTCTATGGATTTTTGCTCCAGCCATCATCCCAAATCATGGTGAAACTACTTACACCTATCATAAGCCGTTAAATTATATGAAGTAATTCAAAGGAAGAAACCACCTGTTCATTTGATTTGCCAATCTTATGCATAGTTATGCTTTATGACGTGGCTACAAACAGAAGGGGAATGGTATGTCCATCACATGTAATATCATCCAAGTTAGTCTTGCATTCTTTTGAAGAAACACCAGCAAGAAAGCTTGAGGATTAGATGACTAAGCCTGCCATAGTGGTAGCAACTGTGCTGCTTTTGTATCAGTCGATATTGACAATATGTTTTTCTTTCATAACTATACAAACTAAGAATAGAATCATCATTACGGAACAAATCATTGTTAATGTACAATCTTTCATAAACTGAAGAAAGGCAAATTGATTGTACATTTGTGCAAACACAAGCCTTGCTAAATTTCTGTTGAGCTGATTGATGAAGTAGTCATATGAAGCAACTACAATGCTCTTGTTGGCATCTAGATAAAAATGTCAATTTCCTTGTCAACCTTCACTAGAGCTGATTTATGATGATCAATGACAGCAACCTTGATACCAATGAAGGATTTATGATGAGCATAAACATGTAGTAGATAACATATACCATTGATAAGGATAGAAATGATATAGCAAATTCATCATGTTCATTAAGTTAAACATAACCATGAAACAAAAAACAAAATATTTTCATTGTACAAGTACTAGAAAACATTCGGACATAAAACAAGCAACATTAACATGAAAATGGGAACGAAAAACTTGATTAGATAAACTGACTACTAAAGTCTGAAAATCTATGTGAATAAAGTGTATATACAAGATGCACGATAGGAATTCATAACCAGATCAGAGAAACCAGCACATGATAAAATATGACCAAATGCATCGGATTCAATTTGTTCTGACTCATCCTTTCATACACTAATTTACTACTAATATATTTGTGTTATTATTAGTTTTTTGTTTATATTGCATATATTTTTATTGTGCTTAATTTTATTTTTGCTTCATAATCCATGAACATTATAGAATGCATGATAAAAGATAGACTGGTGAGTGGTCAGCTGCATCTCATGATGATCAAGTTTGTTTTCCTTGATTATAAGAGAGAATTGCAAAGGGTAAAAATCAGAGAGCTTGTAAGTGAACAAAAAAATAACTTGAACGTTTTGAGAAATTAGTCAACTTCAAACAACATAGAATAATCAACCTCAATTGTACCACATTTAGGACGACTACAAAGCTAAAATCACAAAGAAATTAATGAACTGAATCAAATTGGAAGGAATATTACCTACTAACTTAACCCAAATATTGGACAACCAAGTTGTTAACAATAGCATTGGATTCTTGCTGGAAAATGGCAACCAAAATAGAACCAACAATTGGAACAAAACAGCTGACCTATATATATAGAGAGAGATGTATACACACACACACACACATATATATAGACACCCACACAAATATATACACTAACATCCTCCTCATAAGGAAATCGGCTTTGCAATATACTTGGTATGCAGCTTTCCCGATCCACTATGTTGTGGATGAGTCCTACCCAAGGCATGGGCATCAGACACTACAACAAATTCCTACAAGAGAATTTGTTAAACAAGCAGGAGCAAAGTAACAACATTGTCTAAGAACATGCAATTTTTAGTTGCAAAGATTAGATAACCTTGTAATTTAGTCCCATTTGGTAAAAAACTTCACATAGATGTTCTGCAGGTGAGGGAGGTCCACCATCTAAACATAGAGGAAGAACTTTTCAAGCCTTTATATATATATATATATATATATATATAATCAGACAAATTGAACTCAGCAGGTTCTCATGAGAAAAATTCTAATACAAGTATAATAGAGCATGCAATTAAACAAAAAACATGCACAACAAACACATGCTTAAGTTTTACCACAATTTATCATGCCTATGTCTACATAGCATTTGCACCCACTTCATTGTTTAAAGGATCCCCATGCATAAAACATCACAGTTGTAACCATAACAACATTTTTTCTTTGATCATGAATTATCTAAGTTTGAAAAGGACATAATTTTAAAAAATGCTAGTTACACTTACCTGTAATCAAGTAAGCACCATCAACTGAGTAGACACAGCCCCAAACAGAAATAAAATGCCTCTCTGCATGTTAAACTTGAAGACATTTCTAGACTGTTGGTTCATCTGGTTAACTCTCTTTGTTGCCCTGCAATTTTTTCTTGTTTATAATGTAACTAGAATGATAGATCTTGTTCTCTAGTGGAAGACCTGATTCAGGGATAGAATACATGACACTTGAAACTGGCCTTTCTTTTGTCAGCAATGAGGAAGACGATGCTGGCCATTCTTTGTATTCCTAAGCACTATTCATTCATGAAGAAGAGAATCCTTGTTCGCCCACATGGCCGTGTTCTGGCACTGATCACAAAAAAGTAAATAGGATTGCAAACAAGAGGACTCCTTTCAATGATCACAAAAAGTAAATATGATTCTCAGCAGGAGAGAAGTAATTCATGCTTTTAAATATTGCAGTGTTGCTTTTAAAAGGCAAAGCAAAAAGGTTATTAAAGCATAACCTTTGCTCACCTCTCTATAAGAAAGCCACATTGCAGGGCTTCCATTGTTTGAGGCCACCAATTGATGGACACTCGAGTGTGGTGAAAAGAGTCATGATGTTTCACCAACACCAAACTCACATCATGAATAGAACATTGCAGAATGAAGCTTCATTTACAAATTTTATTTATAATCAGTGAAAAATGAAGGGACTGAAAGTACAACTATACATTACTCAAGTTCTTCCTCAATAACTATATATATATAATAGATATATTTAGATATATAGATATATATAAATAAGCATCAAATACATGATGTAAAAAAAATAGCAATTCTAGCCCCTCCTAAAACATGACTAATTTTCACAAACATTATCCAATATTGTTGTGTTCCATGCATGTATAGTTAGGCCTTTGTTAGTAGTACAATATGAAATGAGTTTTTGAGTGACAGCAGTACCTTCGATAAATAATCGAAGGATTAAAAAATAGATAAAACAAATAGTTCACACTTCCAAAATTTGCTTCATTTACTGTTGAGGCATTGTAAATGAAAACCCATACCATACTAATTTGAGATACAGAAAAACGTGATGAGCTCTTGCACAAGCTAGCATATGCCCATCCTCACCATCGCTCTTGCTTTCCCAAGCCCTAGACCATAGAATCTCCCAATGCTGAGTCAAAAATGCATCATGATCCATCTTTCCCTTCATAACCACATAAATCCCCACCAGTCATTTCCCCTTCTCATCAATCGATCCATCATCTGAGGCACTAGCTGGATTCCAAAGCTGGGGTTTAGGAACATCTTCTAAATAGATTTCTTCAGCTGGTAGACATGAACCACATATAAAGGAATCGCAGAACCGAGGTGTTGCCATGATCTTTGCCAATCTAGATGAGCTTTAGCGTGGTGTGGATGAGTACGAAATATAGTGTGGAGAAACTAGGAACCCATTAGTTTTGATGTCGACAGAGTCGAGGTGAAGCGGTTAACCTTCTTGGGTTGCAAGACCAGCAGCCAGCTGCTCGTCAATGGCACTGATGGCAAACGTGAACACGTAAGGAAATGACTGGGTGGGGAACAAGCCGGGTAGATCAAAGAGAGCAGAAAAAAAAAAGGGAGGTTGATCAAAGATGGAGGGAGAAAGGGATGGACCGAGAGATTGGCGACAAAGCATGAGGATTTTGAGAGAAAGGCAAAGAAAGAAAAATGCATAGATTGAATGGGAAAATTACGCGAGCGGCGTCAATGAAGGGGTAGTGGTGTAAAATGAGAGAGAGAGAGCATGAGGGAGGAATGTTTATTTAAGCAAATTAGAAAATTTTGGGAACGGTCTCAGATCTATCCAAGGGATATGGTTATATGTAGTGTTATTGTTGCAGTGATATCATGTTAGAGATGCATTTGTTGAGGACCTTAGGCGAGGTAACCTACTATTGTTTTCAAAATATCCATCAGCGTCCCCCACAATGATGTCATGATCATCCTTAAAGCCTGTGTTTTGGACTCATATATAGGGTCTAGGGTCTAAGAAGACTATCAAGTTACTACAAAGTAGATGAGAGGATTGCATGTTTTCTGCCAACACTGTAGAGGATCCGAATGAAAAGATGGAAATGCTGGTTTCATAGCACTTAGATGTTCTTCTTGACTGTTTGAGGCTGTCTTCTCTAAGTTCAAGAATCTTGAGCTTGGTGATGTGTTGCCCCCGAATCGGGGTACCATGCCGAGTCGTATAGATGAAGTACTTGCATGATCAGCTTGAGGAGCTGACGCCGGCTGAGATGAGATGAACTTCTGTGAAGGCACATTGGTGTGGGCATTTTCGCCTCTCGGTTTGGTTGTCTTAAAGCAATTGTTGGTTCTGTGACCAACCATGTCACAGTATTGACAAGTTATGCACCCACTGTTATGATCAAACTACCTCCACGTCCCTTGTTTTAGTTATTATTTTGCTGGACAATGTAATTCCCTGAATCATCACCGTTCTTGTGAAGATAGCTGGCATTATCAGAGTTCGATTAAGGAGGACGCCTTCCATTGGAAGTTGCAGAGAAGTTAGGGTTAGGGATTCGAGTAGGAGAGGGTCAATCTCCATCTCTCTCACAAGATGCATGCTTCATGTGTCTAGGTTTCAAGATTCTCAAAGCAAAGAGTACGAGAGCCTCTGCCGAGGCTTGAAAGGGTCCAGAATCTTGAGCAAGCATCAGTCACACCAGATCTGGCTGACAGTGAGATGAGTGCCCTAAACATGTAAGCATCCCCAAAAAAGAAGCTGGGAGTTGTACTACTTTAGGATTTTTTTTAAAAAAATCATTTTTTGATTTTTTAACTTTTAACTGTCTTTTTCAAACAGAGTTGAGTTAACGTATCATCTGAAGGCAATTAAATACATTCAAAGGTTGGAGCAGATCATCCTGAATTAATTCAGCACAATCTTAATAAAAAGGAAACCATACCTGCTGCTAACAACTGCTCAATGGCTGGAGAAGATCATGAAGAAGATCACGCTGAATTAATTCAGCACAATCTCACCAAAAAGGAAATCAGACCCGCTGCCAACAACTGCTCAACGGCTGGAGGAGATCATGGTCATGATCTTAACAATCAAGAAACAGAGTATCTCAGGGAAGGAAATTTAAGCGAAGAAAATGGTAACAAATCCTCATTAAAGATGAGAGCAATCGTTACAGAGTATCAAAGTTCAAGGAAAGACTCTTTAAAATTCAAACAACTCTGTAACAGTCCCTCCCAAAATTGTGTATAAATATCATCATCAAGGGAACCTCACATCATCCATTCTTAGTGTGAGAGATAGTGGACCTAGGATTTTATCCGAACCACTTTAAAAAATTTTGTCTTGCATATTTTCTTTCATGGTATCATAGCCATATTCGTGAGGAATTTTGTTACACAACTCGATGGAACGTGCGATGGAATCAGACAGTAGACATTCAAACCATTGCATGCTGCCGGACGATTTTCTGATCAGACTGTAAAATCTACTGCCTGGAGGCAGATCAGATCACGGCGACTGTTCCATTACCTTCCTCACATCTCGGGGACCATTCTGGTGTATTTTGACGCCAAATGGAGCAGCATTGGGGGAGAAATCGATCACTGAGTCGGGTGATCGAGTTGTTTCAAAGAAGCTGCAGAACAGAGTGCTGTCAGCCAGAATCCGGCTACGAATTTGGCCAGCGTTGTCAGCACCAGTGACGGCAGGGGTCGAGCAAGGGCTCGTTGAAATTGGCTGCATCTGAGGAATCTCCCTACAAAATTTCAAGATTTTTGGAATAGGCATTAAGGAGATACGAATTTTTCTTTAGCGACTGGTTTTCAGGGGCTTCTACAGGCGACCAGCGGCAGATTAAACGTCTACAACAATTTCTTTAAGATCTGCTTTATGGCTTCCGGCGCATCCTCTTCCTTCACAAGAGCAGCTAAGTATTCATATCCTTCCATGGTTAATGTTGCAAATTTCATCTCTATCAAACTCTCTCATACAAATTACTTGCTTTGGAAAACCAATGCTTGGGCTTATTGAAAGCCAAGACATGATGGGGTTTATCAATGGACAAGTTTCCAAGCCGACCTCCACCATTGAAATCATTGAAGAAGGTGAGGCCCGCTCCATTCAAAATCCAGAATTCCTGGCCTGGAAAAAGTCTGACTGTCTTCTTAGAGGGTGGATCACCGGATCACTCTCAGAAGAAGTATTAGGGCTTGTGGTAAGACTCCAAAGCTCTGCCGATGTTTGGAATGCTCTCATAAAGGTCTTTGCTAGAGAATCTAAAGACCGGGAATTTCTGTTAAACAGAAAATTGCAGACATTTCAAAAACAAAACATAACTATTACAAAGTATATCACAGGTTTCAAAACCATATATGATGAATTGGCAGCTATTGAAAAACCCTTGTTGGATCAAGACAAAGTTTTTTGGCTCATAAATGGTCTTGGATCAGGTTATGAATCGTTCATGACCTCCATACTTCGACCTCCAATTTCAGCATATATTGATGTCTCATTGCTTGAAAGCCACGACAACATGAAAAATCTCCATGGTTTTCAACTCAATCATAATGCAGCTTTTATAAGTCAGCAGGTTCAATCTTCTCCCTCTCAAAATTACAGAGGACGTGACAACTACAACAAAAAAAAACAATATGTCTCGCTTTAACTCGCGAGAACGTGGATTTACACCTGCATCTCAATCATGTCCCAACAATGTTCCAGCCAATACAGGGTGAAATAATTCTCAACCTTCAACAAAAGTAGCGCATCAAATTTGTGGCTTAAACAATCACACAGCATTCAAGCGCTATCACCGCTTCAATCAGGCGTACCAGTCGAAAGATCTTCCAAAAATTTTTTCCACTATTCAAGTTGCTGATCCAAACAATTTATATTGGTATCCAGACACTGGCACAACTACTCATGTTACAGACGATCCAGGTAAACTCAAATGTCTTATTAAATATCATGGCACTGATTTAGTAATGGTTGGAAACGGAAAACATTTACCAATAATTCATATTGGTTCTACTAATCTTCATCTTGGTCATACATTTATTCCTCTTGATCATGTGCTGGTAGTTTCAGAGATTAAGAAAAACATTTTTTCTGTAAGTCAGCTTACCTTCTATGCCTTACGTGTTTGAGTTCACATCTGATTCGTTTGTGACTAAGGACAAGGAAACCAATCGGGTAGTTGCCAAGGGAACTAGAGAAGGTGATTTGTACGCACTCAAGACCAGACCAAAGGCAGTATTTTTTTCTGATCGTTTCAGGGCAGCAACTTCAGAAGTTTGGCATAGTCGACTTGGGCATCCGTCTGCTAAGATCATTGATTTTTTGTCATCCAAGGGTAGCATAAAATTAATGACAAAAACGTCTACTTTTTCAATTTGTCAAAGTTGTCAATTGGGAAAAGCAACGCCTTTGCCGTTTCTTCCCTTAGATGATGAATATTATGAACCTTTTGAGAAAGTACATTGTGATCTTTGGGGACCAGCGCCTCTTGATTCTTGTCAAAAATTTCGATATTATGCTCTTTTTGCTGATCAACATTCTAAATATTCTTGGATCTATCCTTTAAAAACAAAGTGATTTTTTCGCAAAGTTTATCAAATTTCATAAAATGGTGGCAACACAATTTGGAAGATCTGTAAAAAAATTTCAAAGTGATGAGGGTGGAGAATTTAATGGTGCTGCATTTCTCTCTTATTTAAGAGAACATGAAATCAAACATCTCAAGGCTTGTCGGAAAACACCTGAACAGAATGGATTGGTGGAACAAAAACACAGGTCAGTCACTGAACTTGGATTAACTCTCCTTTTTCACAATAACTTACCAACAAATTATTGGGTAGAGGCTTTTTCAATGGCCGTATGGCTCATAAATCGGCTACCGACGTCCACGCTACAAATGCAATGCTCATATGAAAGCTTATTTCAAAAACCACTAGACTATTCGTGTCTACGGACATTTGGGTGTAGGTGTTTCCCCTACATTAAGAGTTACAACAAACACAAATTTGAACTCAAATCCTTACCATGTGTCTTTATAGGATATAGTGACAACCATAATGGATATCGTTGCCTCTATCCCTTGACAAATCATGTTCATATTTCAAGACACGTTGTGTTTGATGAACATTGCTTTCCTTTCAATCAAGGGTCTGCTAGAGCATCACCAGATTATCGCCTTGCTCATAATCTTGTGTCATTTTCTCCTACCGATACTCAAACTAAAACATCTGCTTCTTCTGTCTTGAACCCTCATGATCTTGCTCAACTTCATAATAGTGAACCTGAACCACATCCGACCAATTCTTATCCCCAATCATTAGCCATCACACCTTTAACCCCCTTCCCATCAGACCCGCCTACCCCAATCTCACCATCCCCTCCCTTGTCTTCACCATCACCTCGCTCACCTTCTCCAATACCACCTCCTCCTTTACCCGATCCCTCTACTAGAAGTTCACATCCTATGGTTACATGTTCTCAACATGGTCATGTTAAACCCAATCCCAAATATCTCTTAACTACCTATGTTCCCACCAACCAAAACATTATACCATTGCTCTTAAGCACCCTGGTTGGAGAAAAGCTATGATAGACGAAATGGCAGCTTTGATCGCTAATAAGACATGGACTTTGGTTTCTAGATACCCCTCCATGCACATTATTGGTTGCCGATGGGTTTACAAATCCAAATTGAACAGTGCTGGACAGGTTGACAGACTTAAAGTGAGGTTGGTCGCATAGGGCTATACTCAAGTTGAAGGTGTGGATTTTCTTGAAACCTTCTCTCCAGTTGTTAAACCAGCAAGTATTCGGATCGTTCTTTCCATTGCTCTCATGAACAGCTGGCCTCTTAAACAACTGGATGTCAAGAATGCATTCTTGAATGGTTATTTGACTAAAACTGTTTTTATTGAGCAGCCTCCTAGTTTCACAGATACACAATTTCCTCATCATGTTTGCAATTTGAATCGGGCACTATATGGTCTGAAACAGGCCCCATGAGCTTGGAATGACGTTCAGCTCATTTTTTATTTTCTCACAATTTTCAAGCTAGCTCCACTGATCCCTTGCTATTTGTTCGCCTCCAAGATTCAACGGTGACTATACTGTTATTATATGTGGATGATATTATTCTTATTGGCAGCTGTCCAATTTTTCTTACCTCCTTCCAAGAGCAAGTATCACATACCTTTGATATGAACGACCTTGGGGAATTACATTATTTTTTAGGCATTCAAGTTCAACGCAATGCCTCCGATCTATTTCTCAGCCAACATTGCTATGCTACAGAGGTTATTGCATGAGCACAAATGCAATCCTGTAGGGCAACTGCTGCACCGATGGTCGCTAATGCCTCTATCAACATCGATCTTGAAGCAGCTTATCCAAATCCTACATTATATTGCAGTCTTGTTGGTCATTTGCAATATCTTACATTTACGCGACCTGACATCACTTATGTTGTCAATTATGTGTCTCAGTTTATGCACGTCCGCTCAATACGACACTTTCAGTTGCTTAAAAGAATTCTTCGCTACATTCAGGGCAGTCTATCTATTGGGATGCAATTCTTTAAGCCAAAAACATTGTCTATTCATGCATATTCAGATGCCGATTGGGCAGGTTGCCCCTCAACTCGTCGGTCTACAACAGGCTATTGCACCTTTTTAGGACCCAATTGCATATCTTGGGTTTCTAAGAAACAACATAGTGTTTCTAGATCGTCTTGTGAAGCTGAATATCATGCTCTTGCCGCAGCCGCCGCAGAAGTCACTTGGATCACCTTCATACTTAGGGATCTTGGCCTTTTTCTCTCTTATCCTCCATTGATGTTATGTAACAACCTTTCCACTCTGCAATCTACCATCAAAACAGCCAATCACTCTCGGATGAAGCATATTGAGCTTGATTTTCATTTTGTATGAGAAAAAGTAGCTCTTGGCTCTTTAGTTACTCAATACATATCGACCACTTATCAGCTTGCAGATTTGTTCACAAAGCCTTTGCCTCATTCCCGCTTAACATCATTGGGTTACAATCTCGGCCTTCGACAAGATCCATGCTCGAGATTGATGGGGGATGTTAACGTATCATCTGAAGGCAATTAAATACATTCAAAGGCTGGAGCAGATCATCCTGAATTAATTCAGCACAATCTTAATAAAAAGGAAACATACCTGCTGCTAACAACTGCTCAATGGCTGGAGAAGATCATGAAGAAGATCACGCTGAATTAATTCAGCACAATCTCACCAAAAAGGAAATCTGACCCGCTGCCAACAACTGCTCAACGGCTGGAGGAGATCATGGTCATGATCTTAACAACCAAGAAACAGAGTATCTTAGGGAATGAAATTTAAGCGAAGAATATGGTAACAAATCCTCATTAAAGATGAGAGCAATCGTTACAGAGAATCAAAGTTTAAGGAAAGACTCTTTAAATTTCAAGCAACTCTGGAACAGTCCCTCCCAAAATTGTGTATAAATATCATCATCAAGAGAACCTCACTTCATCCATTCTTGGTGTGAGAGATAGTGGACGTAGGATTTTATCCGAACCACTTTAAAATTTTCTGTCTTGCATATTTTCTTTCAAGCTGATCTGCCCTTGGGGTTGATCACCATGCACTTCACTTTCTGGTCACAGCGCTCTCTAGCCCACCGCACCTAGGCTGATATGTAGTAATGCAAGTTCCTCATGCTCTAAGCTTAGTTGGTAGTCACCGGGTCTGGCTTGGTCCAGGTCTTGTACCCATGAGCTCAGCAGAACTTGATAAACATAGACTAGGACTGATATTGACCAAGCAGAGGACTATTGATAATATGGACATGTCTAACTGCAAATCTTGAATCTTTTGGATGGGACGGTTCAGTTCATATACCTGACAGCTTTGCACTGACATGGAGAACTGTGTAGGGGTTTGTTTGCATTCCCAGCACCTTCGGCCGTTGCGCGTGTACTTGCACATGACATGGTACAGTACTTATACTTAATGGCATCACAAGATGGTGCCTGAGTCTAGAAGCACTTTGGCAATATTTGGATTTGGATTCCATACTCACAGTTAGCTGGATTTTTTTTTTTTTTGTGGTGACATTTTTATAGTGATCATTATTGGGTCCCCCACTTCTTCTTTTTTTGCTAGCCGCCCTCATTATATTTTTTTCGCCCATGTGTCAAACATGCCAAATGGGAGATATATATTACCAACTCAAGATCGGCTTGAATTTCCTTCATTTTTAAGTTTGATTCAATATTCTTTAAATTGTCGGCACTCATCACTTTCCCTTCTTCTTAATTAACTTGGCCCTCATAATTATCTTTGACACTGGATTCATTACTGATTTTTCAATTTTTTTCGTTCACTAACGTTTCACAGGTCTCACCATCCATAATTAAGTGATCTTTCATGTAAAATGTTTCATATGAATAAAAACGGCAGGAGAAAATAAAACTAATGCTAGAAAGAAATGTTATATCAAACAATTTGATCGAAATTAACATGTTCCTTGTATAGACAACAACAACAACATTGGTGCATGTTTGATTACCAAAGCAATGCATGAAGCAAATTACTTCTAATTAGTACAGAGTAGTACTTTTTCTCTGGAGTACAAGTAAATTGCGTCCCCTTATATGTACTATCCTTTCATCTTGCACACAGCAAACTCAAATTCCAGCATGCATATAGGCCCATTCTCGACATGATGAGCATATTCACCGAACATATACACACTAACACAAGGCATAAGCACGTATGGGTACCAATTTCTTTACATGGTTTTGCATGTCGAATCTTCTTCTGTGAAGGTAACACAATGACAAGGACGACATCCCTGGCTGCTAACGCAGCATGGATCACAACGATTTCTGCATCGACAAGTGCAGGGTCTGGTCGACTGCTCTGGCTGGCAAGGCTTGCAGAAGCCCCCACATTGAGATGGACCGCACCGGCAACAGCCCACCGGCGCACCTAGCAGGGCTACAGGTGCACATGCAATGACTTGCTTCTGTGGCGGATCCCTCGGTTCCGGACGTGGTGGTTTTGGAGGAGCAGTTGGAGGCCGTGGAGCTGGAGCTGGAGCTGGAGCTGGCGGTGTTACAACCACCACAACTACGGAGGGATCTTTCTTCTTTTTCGAGCCTTTGTCTTTTTCCTTGGCGCCATCTTTTTCACACTCTGCCTTTGGTTTCTCTTTAGCCTCCGAAGGATCTTTCTTCTTTTCGGAGCCCTTGTCTTTTCCCTCGGCCTCTTTCTTCTCCTTATCCCCACAGGTCTCCTCCTTCGTTGGTGGGGCGCTTACTACCTCCGACACCTCGATGCCTTCGATGCATTTTCCTGCTTTCTGGCATATCTTTTTTACGACCTTC
The DNA here is from genome assembly GCF_008831285.2 of Nymphaea colorata. Classification (NCBI taxonomy): domain Eukaryota; kingdom Viridiplantae; phylum Streptophyta; class Magnoliopsida; order Nymphaeales; family Nymphaeaceae; genus Nymphaea; species Nymphaea colorata. Next base: position 7,823,316 of record NC_045145.1, read on the forward strand.
TTCGGATCAAAGACTCCAACCAGTGTAACCTTATTGCACTTCTCATCAAAAGTTATGCTGTTAATTTCTGTGACCCAAAAAAAAAAAGAGAAATGTACGTATTTAACTGAAATAGATAATCAACTCGATCGAGCATATATGACCAACAAAAGAAAAACCATTGAAGTAAGAGAAAATAAGAAGTAATGTATCAGAATAACAAGTCTAGGAAAAAAGGTACAGGAAGCCTCGATCTATTAATTATCTTGAACGGAGCCTACCGCATACGCAGATAGAGCAGACTGCTTTCTTGATCTTCTCGTCGCAGCGACGGCAATCCATTTTCGCCGTGATCACTATTGAGTAAACCTGACATTTCACGAGATAATTAGTGAAAGACATGAAAATTTTGCTCATCATCTCTCTCTCTCTCTCTCTCTCTCTCTCTATATATATATATATATATATATATATATATATATATATATATATATATATATATATATATATATATATATATATATATATATATAAATAAATATAAAAGGTTAAGTACCAAAGGCAGACTACATAATACACGTTAAAAAATAAATATTTTTTTTTTAAAAAAAGAAAGCCCATAAGGTAATAACATGGTTGAGTCTAGCTAACCCCAAACCTTAGCCATTGTGGATGGACCAGAAGCTGTAACTTGAGAACTTGGAGATTGGTATGGAGAATTGCGCAGCAATGCTGCAAATAAATAGGGAGTCGTGCATTTAGAGCTCCTTTCAACGTTGGACACGTGTCCTATAACGACATCGATAATGTCTCATTCCAAATGCAATTTCTATTGAATTTAGATTTCATACTCTCAACCAGGAGAATTTAGAGTGTGTTTGTTTCATCTCGGATCTATGAGATCACTAGGATCTCAATCTATGGGTTTAAGGTTGCCCCTTCCTTCCTCCATTCCAACTTTAAGTCCACGATTTTATATATGTAACATGGATTTGTTATAATGCATACCTTTTAACACAACCTCGGATCTGAGGCTATCAAACATGTCTTATATATCCTCATTCTGTTAAAAGTCTATTTTGGGATAAACATGCACACTTGGCCTAAACCACTATTCCCCTATTCTCGTAGGCTCACACTCATTCAGAAATATATACGTCTAGGCATGCATTCTGATAGCCTTACAGTTTATGTGCAAACCGATTTGCTTTCGTTGAATTGACATATGGACCTTTTCTAAATCCAGAATAGCTTGTCTCAACAATCAAACATGCCTTTAATTCCAATTTTCTCAAATGCAAGTTGTCATTTTTCTAGCATGTATGTAGAATCGCGTACACGAGCGAGATCTTATCAGTGACTATAAAGGAAGAAAGAATCCATCTTTATCATAAGATGTTAATTTTTTAAGTACCGCCCCTTTGTATGTGGGAAAAACTTCACAGCAAGCTGACCAGGTGATCTTGGTCACCTTGACTTCTCAACCTCGTCGATCGAAAACAAATACATCCACCACTGCCATTTGATAGCAGAAGCCATGCATGATCACAACGTATCTAATCCAGCAAAGAGTCCTGAACCAAAGTGCGAGTGATTTCAAAATTCTTCCATGGACGTAGGACAATTGACCATACCACATTAAGTTTTGTTTGTATTCTTCTAGGGGGTGTTTGATAACGTCATATTTGAGATTCTTGGTGATTTAAGCTCGTTGAGAGTATTGAATCCACAGATTTAAGGTCAGACCCGCTTCCCAACCAACCACAAATCCAAAGTTTTGAGGAATCATTTTTTTCACATGGTAATAAAATACGGTATCTGTTTGCACTGTGGGTTCCACATATAAAGGATCTTAGATCAATCACAGATTTGAAATCTGATTATATCAAACACACCCCTACTTCCTCTCATTCTCTTTCTATTGCACCATTGTTCCAGCACATGCAATATTAGCCACTTCCTTTCTGCCATCTGTGATCAAAACTAGTGAATGAAGCATAGGAATGTCTAAATCATGGTTAATTACCTAAAGCAAATATATATATATATATATATATTTATTTATTTATTTATTTATTTATTTATATGTATGTATGTATATATATATGAATATGTGTGTGTGTGTGTGTGTGTGTGTGTGTGTGTGTGTGTGTGGTGGGAGGAGGCTAGCTAAACATCTTGAAGGCAGAGCTAAGAATTTTTCAAAAATGTTTTCACCTAATTGCACTGAAAAAGTTTTGAATCATGGCCTGAAAGAATTGCAAACAGGACATGTGGTGGCCAACAGCTAGCTAAGGCAGGCCTGCTTCAATTCCAATCCAATGGTCTCCATCTCTGGTGGGTCCAACCTTTTTTAGCCTTAATAGCAACCAAACAGAAGGTTAATGTACAGCAACCTGGCCATATTATTAATGACAATTTGATTGTCATTTTCTTTCTTTCTTTTTTAAGGATGAGTGGCTCACTCCACCACTCTTATCGCTTCCCCCCTGTGTATGAGAAATGTCATGAAATCTCCTGCTCTTCGAGGAGCCTGGGCATCGGGCCGTGCCGTTGATGGTACCTGGCCCAGTAAGGGCCCAGGTCCAGCTACTGCAGCCATGCCGACAGGCTGTAGCTGTTGAACCCAGCCCGGCCCAGCCTGACATCATAACGATCCCAGGCCTGGGTTGCCTAACATGGCCGGTTGGGGGCTCATTGGATAGTTAGGTAAAAAAAAAGGAGAGAAAATTAACAACCCGTTGGACTTCTTGACTACCCAAGGCACTCGATTTTTTGACAAATTACCCACCTCACCGCCTCTTTCAACAATGGCCATACTTGTGCCTCATAAGACTTACCCAAGTCATTCTTGAATAATCATCCACAAGACTCACAAAATAATGCACTCTAGTCATTGAAGGTTGTGAATATGGTCCCCATATATTACAATGGACCAGTTTAAAAGGATGTAAAAAAGAGATCTTATTGAGATCATGCACCCCAGTTTGTTTGACTACAGAACATACTTTACAAAAGGATTCGATAAAAGAGATTTCAAAACAATATGCTGAAAACAATCTACTTTTATATATAGGCGTCCCTGTATTAATTGCCATATATCAAGTTCTGAGCATTGGGATATTTGCAGTTGCAAAAGCAAAGATGTTAGAAGCTAAACACATTGAATGAACATGAGAATTGATACTTTAAGTAACTAAATTTGGGTTTGCCAAGACACGATACAAGACACTCCTTTTCTGTCAACATCCATAAGTCATCAATCTTTAAAGCACCTTAAGGTTAGATTGTATTACCATGAGCAATGTATACATGACTTCATATGTTGCGATGTTACAATGGTGTTTTATTAACAATGATCATGGTCATCATAACAAGTAAACAACAGAAAACCTTATGAGCACAACTCACAGGTAGCACAAAACATGTCTTCACTAGGTTTTCCAAACAGATCAAGGGTAACCTATAGTGAAGCCTCCTGAGATATCTCAGATCGCTGTTGTAGCAGTATAGTCTAACCACCGGTGTTACCCGAAGTGATAGACCGGCCCCTCTAGGCACCCGTGTTGAGAGACCAGGAGACGCCTTGCTCTCCAAACAAAAGTTTTACAAAACCCTGGGCCCTTGTGCCGTCCAATACCCTATGGGTCATCCAATGTAGATAGATGAGTGTGCAACTAAGCTCATGCGCACCACTACCTCCCAAGACAGAACCAACCACTAGACAAAAGCTTGCACTATCACTCACACTCGCATGTGCCATTGCATAAAACATAGTTCACGTCTTCTTCTATGCATTCAAATGTGGGGGTTTACCCTTACTAGATATAGTTTAGTAACTCACAGTGCAACCAACCTTAGGCCTCATTCTCAAGACAAAACCAGCGTGACCACTTTCAACTCCCTAGAATTAAGGACAACCATTATAACATACATATTAGGAATGAACTACCATCCTTTGTTTATTTACGGTCCTTTATTATTTCATGAATATGTGCATCTACTAGTATCAAATACACCTCATATATATATATATAACACACACATATTCATCTATATTTAAAATCTTCATCTTGTGTACTTGCAGGCTTAGTTTAGTACATTGTACTCTAAATAACCCTCTCATATTGAACAGCCAAATTGATGAGGGGTCAGATAGACACCATTGTATTCATTACAACTGTATGTACACTATTGGAAGTTATGTTTTCTTCACTAGTAATAGTAATGGCAATCTGTGTTTAACCAAAATTCTGTTTTGGTTCTATAATTAGATATTTTACTTCCTTTTTAATGTTTGAATGATAAAAAAGGAAAAGAACAGTTCTTGCCTCCAATCTGATGGTTTATATATATATATGTGTGTGTGTGTGTGTGTGTATGTATATGTATATATGGAAACCCTTGTTACTCCGTCCATATAACAGACAAGAGATCTTGTCAAATCTGATTGCTCAGATTTAGCTGCTGCCAATTCTGTTCTATGCAAACACCACGTCCATAGTGATAACTAGCGGTTGCAGCAGACTTATATCATGTGTATAGCTAGTTAAAACAACATCTTAAGAAACATACATGTATATCATTATGGAATATCAGTAACTTATGTTATGCATCTTTGCTTAGCAAAGCTGGTCACAGCAAATTCTGTGTAAACTCTACAGAAAAACAGGATTTATAATCCATAGGCATATCATAAGCATGAAGTCTTGTCCAAACAAGCATTAGTCTGTTTAAACATCTAAAATTCTCATATATGGTCAACACGTCCCATACATTCTCTTGAATTATGACCATCCACCACCCAATTAGTTTTTGAAATTACAGAAAAAGTTTTATGATCAGTCCTATAACCACTCCATCCAGTTTTTCCATAGGCCAAGTCTCTTACAGACATGCTGCCTCACTGCATACTAAGCTTCTTACAAACCTGATTTTCCCATTGATGCTTTGTATCATCTCCAGTATGATGTTCTAATACATCAACTTTAGTTATGCTCTCAAATGTGCATGCAACCACATCTATGTATATACATTATTACAAAGCTACTTTTATATAAATCTTGTATACAACTATATCCTTGTTTGCAATTGAATATAGTAAACACGAGTAAGACATTCCGCTATACCGGAACTTAGACTGTCGTACACTACAATCTTCACTGTTACAGTTATATTTTTAGTCGTATACTTCCTATTTTTCGATGTCCCACCACTGTAAAGGTTATAGCACAAAGAGATATAGGTTGATACATGTTCATCAGCTTGGTATGACAATTTTAGCTTTTTCATTTCTTTAATATACCAAAAAAATCTTTTAACTACTTACTAGTGAGGCCAACCAGGATTACTCTGGTTGTGGCTCAAGACCAATAGGAAAGCTTATGTCTACTCTTGTGCAATGTATTAGATACATTAAACTGCCAATAGCTTGATCATATGGAAGATTTAATTTTCGTTGTCCTTCACTGGAAGAATCACTTCTGTTTAGATTTGCTCCTTTAGCTGTGGGAGTTCCAATAAGTTTGCAGTCTTGTATGCGAAACTTCTTTAAGATATAATCAATATATTTTTCTTGGCTCAAACTTAGAATTTTTGAGTCTCTGTCTCGACGATCTGTATTCATAGTATATAGGATGCTTCACCGATGTCCTTTATTTTGAAGTTCTCATTCAACCAAGTCTTTGTTTTGATTATGATATTGTTATCATTTTCAATTAATAAAATGTCATCGACATATAGTGATAGGATGCAAAAAAGACTTTCACTTTTTCAGACATATATGTAGTGGTCTAGCTGATTTGCTATGTATCCAAGCTTTGTGATTGCCTTATGAAAGGAAAAATACCACTGTCTAGGCGTCTGCTTCAAACTATACAATGATTTATTCAACTTGTACACTTTGTTTTCATTTTCTTTGATGACAGATCCTTATGGTTGAGTCATATATATATATTGTTTCTTTTAACTCTCGATTAAAAAATAAAAAGAAAAACAGTCTTCACATCCATCTGACAGACATCGAAGTCATAGAAGGTTAAGACAGCCAGAATTATTCTGATTGATGCAAATTTTGCATCCGGTAAATATGTTTATAAATAATAAATTTCTTCCTTTTGAAAAAAAACCTTTCACTACCTCTAAATTTCTCGATAGATCCGTTAGCTGTATACTTTTTCTTTAACACTCATTTAGCATTTACCCAATCTGATGATTCATGCGAGTTTATTGTTTCATCATATGTCAAATTGTCAGCTATTTCATCAATATCTGTTAAATAGCATAATTCCTCTTCTACATATATGTATTAATCATTTAAATATGAAGGATAAGCTATAGGTCTTTTATGACCTAACAAAGTTTCAGAAAATGAGGTACTTGAATCAGTCGGTTCATTATCAAATTGATCTCTAGTCGGTTTGTTGCCAGACTTTTCCTTAAACAGTTCATGCTCAGTTGGTTCATTATCAAATTGTTTCCCAGTCAGTTCATTGTTAGATTGTTTCTATAAATAAATCAGATCATCCAGTAGATCAATTTGATCTTCCACCGAATCATTGTCTTTATTATTTAGTTTTTTTCTAGGAACTTTACATCTCTGCTTTCGATAAGTCTTACAGTCGAGTGATATAATCTGTAGTCTTTGGATCTTTTTGGGTATCCCAATAAACAAACATCATACAAATCTATTATCTACCGTGTTCATTTTTTGATCTAGAATTTTTACATGTGCTATAGATCCTCATCTCCTAAGTTATCTTAGATCTAGTTTCACACTAGTTCATCTCTCATAAGAAGTGGCTGGGACTGTTTTTCATAGCACTCATTTTATAGTATACATAGTTGTTACACAGCTTCACCCCAAAATACTTTAAGTAATTGTGCACTTGTCAACATGGATCTCACAATGTTTAAGAGGGTTCCGTTACACCTCTCAGTGACACCATTTTGTTGTGGTGTTCTAGATATTGTTTTTTGTCGATTAATTTCAAGATCTTTGCAGTATTCAATGAATTTTATTCAATGTATACTCACCACCTCTATCACACTTTACAACCTTGATATATTTTTCAAGCTGTGACTCGACTCTATTTTTATATTCCTTGAACTTTTCAAGTGCTTCAAATTTGTGTTTGATCAAGTAAACATAATCAAATCATGAGAAGTCATCAATAAATGTTATGAAATATAACATGTCACTATGTGTTTGGACTCTGAAAAGTCCACAAATATCTATATGGATGATCTCCAATAGATCAATGGCATGTATTACTTCAGATGGAAAAGGTTTCCTTGCCATCTTTTCATATAAATAGGATTCGCATTCCGTGAAATCATTTATATTTATATCAGGTATTAAACATTGTTGTGCTAGAATCTTCATCTTGTTGATGCTCTATGGCTTAATCTTTTGTGTCATAAGTTCGCACTCACACTCAATGCATGGTCAATATAAGCAAAACCTAAAGCTTTATTCATTTCGTTGTGTTTAAACATGTCATGTTCTTTTACATATTTCCCTTCGAACATGGCTTTGACTTTTTTTGAAACAAAATGAACTTCAAAACCTTTTTCTAGTCAAAGTAAAGATAGACACGATGTTTCTTCTCATTGAGAATACATACAAAAGTTCATTAAGAATGACCCTGGTGACCCCAACATTTAGTCGATATGACCCGACTCCCATTATATCACAGCATGAGTTATTCTCCTTGTAGACTTTTTGAACTCCCAGACTCAAGTCTTTCATATGAATCACACCTTCTTCTGTTTTTGCGATGGGACGGGTAGCCCTGGAATCTACCCACCAACTAGTCAAATCTTCATCTGCGAATAAACACTCTGACACAACACAAATAACTTATTTGTTACAGTCCCCTTGATATTTCTACCTGTTGTTGTTGTCCTGATCATTGTTGTTCTTCTTGCTTGGAAACTTTGTTATGCAGTTCTTTTTAATATGTCCAGCCTTTCTGCACCTGTAGCATTTCACTACAGCTCCTTGAGGTCTTTGAGTACCTACAAAACGACCATTAAACTTGTCAGCATTTCTCTTTTAAATTGTTTGGGTCTTACAAGCACATGACTACCAAAATATTTATCCTGGATTGTCATTAGTTCTACATTTTTTCTCTAGATTAGGTGTTCTTACTGAATAGCTAACTGAATGGGGAGCTTTTCTAAAGTTAGAGTGTCAAATTGGAGATTCAAGGTAGTGGCTGCTATATCCCAAGAAGGAGGAAGGCTATTCAAGATCATACAGATCTGCATGTTGTTGTCAGATATCACATTTCCTCTTACGGTTAAATCTTTAGCCATAACCAACATCTTCTTACCATATTCAACTACTCTATCTGACTCTTTCATTTTATATGAATTATACTGCTCTAGGAGTAACTGAACATGCATTGTAGTAGTGGTGTTATATTTTGAGGAGATAGTGTCAAACATCCCCTTGGCTGTTCATTAGTCCTCAAACACCCTAGTCAGGTCATCTTTCGTGAAGGCCAACATGATGGTTTTAGTCATCAAGTCATCAATCTCAAAGGCATCATATGCTTTCCTTTCCTCATCTATGAGCTTGTCTCTTAAGGTGGGAAAAGGTTGTTGATTACATAGATTAGCCTTTCAAGAAGGCCAACATGATCTTACGCTTTCATGCATGGAAGTTGGTTCCATTGAGTCTTTCGGTCTTTGCTAGTTCTGACTCCCACTCTAGAAGTCATTTCTAAGTTTTGAATTTTAATGGTAAGTAAAGAATAGCAAAGGGGAAATTAAATCATTGTTAGATATACGCAGCATAAAAATATCATGTCAGAAAACCTTCAACAATATTCTAATATCACTTAGAAGCAAAGAGATCTCAATGGTAAGTAAAGAATAGCAAAGGGGAAATTAAATCATTGTTAGATATACGCAGCATAAAAATATCATGTCAGAAAACCTTCAACAATATTCTAATATCACTTAGAAGCAAAGAGATCTCAATTTTAAATTTTCTAATGTGATTTTCCTTCTTTATATTCAAAACTATTTTTGAAACCCTCTTTTAGTAATTTTAACAAGTCTGAGGGTATCTATATGCAATTGTGTATAAATTCTTAGTTTTAAACTTAATTTAACTTTTGCAACTCTCTTTCTAAAAAAGTTTTTAGCAAAAAAAGTTGTGGCATTAATTTTTGTAAAATGCAACTGCATTTGCAAAAATATTGGACTAAATCTGTAATTTTCAAATTTTAAGTATAAATTCACTCTGAATCAATTTTTTCTCATTTTTTGCTCAATCTTCTCTCTCTCCTCTACGAAAACCCTTCTCCGCTAGGGTTTCACTCAATCTTCTTGTGTTTTCTTGCTACTGGAGAAGGATGGCTGGAGTTTCCACCCGGTGAGCACCTGCGCCTTGTGCTCAACTGCCACATCAAGGAGGATGGTTGTGTTTCTTTCCGGTGAGCGCCTATGACTCGCGAATCCAGTCTGCCGGGTTTTGGGTCGTTGCATGGAGGATGATTGGAGGTGTGACTGGCAAGCTTTAAAGCCTTTCAAATCCTCTGCTGTCATGGCGAGGAAGACGTCCAACTGAGCACCAGACACTCTCAGACCCTCTGGGTAGGTCTTTAGTCGTCGCTTGAAAGGACAGAATGACCCGGGAGCAGTGAACACAGTGTCTTCAATCTATTCTCTGTCGACAGTGACAATGGACATGGCGACAGCTTTCCAGGTTCTGAATTTTTTGTGCCTCTATCTAGGTTCTTACAGAACAAGAACCGTCGATTAGCGAGAGGGTTTTATCCTCTTGTTTAGTATAAACCTTGAATCTGAGAAAAAATTGTACAACACATGTATCTATCCGAACTAACATGCTTTAGGCATTCTTATCTAATGTCATCTAGCATGATTTAGCATTCAAGAGACAAGATATGAAATAGCCACCTCACGGGGGTAGCAGCGGCAGTGATAGAGAAGAGGAAGAAGAAGAAGAAGATAGAAGACAGAAGGAAGATAGTTTTTCATGTTTGCTTCTGTGAGGCTCCAATCAGAGTAATATCTTGGATTAAACCTAAATCGTGAAGTGCTGGTTTTAAGCCACCTCACATGATTTCCCGAAGAAGCCCACCTTGCGGTTAGGGCTAGAGTGATTTGCAGAGAGAAAACATGTAATGTAAATCTGTTAATTTTATTTAATAAAGTCTTTAATTGAAAATCAGTTTGCAAGGTTATCTCGTAATTGTGAGCGGGCCCCTTCTCAGTTACAAGACGAAGGGATAGGGCTCATGGCCACTGCCCAACAAGTTGACTGAAGTCGAAGACAAAAATGATAGGGATCCTACCAGATTTCGATCTTTTGCACACAAAATGAAGTTGCTCCCTAGATCAGCCGAGAGACTGCCTAAGAACCAGTAAAGGAGGAAGATGAGTTCCATCTTGGCTTTGAGAGATAAGAGTTCTGATGAGTAGCGCCAAAAAATATTGCTGGTGAGTAGCAGCCATATCTGCATCAAAGATGAACATAGGAGAAGAAACAAAAATAGAGCAGACATCGCAGGGAAAAGAACCTTCGTCTCCCATTTGCTATCTTTCCCTTCCTCTCTCTCCTCTTTCATGCATGCAAATATTTCACTTTAGCTCTCTCTTCCTTCCTCTTTCAACTCTTTCACGTCACACGAACATTTCAATTAACAATCGACCCACGCCACTTATATCTCCAAGCGAGCAGCATCCCCTATGGACTATGCTCTAAGTAGTTTTTGTTGGTAATGAAGCTTATTTTTTGTAGTGGTTGTTTAAGACACACACCCTGGTGGGTTAAGTCTCTCTCTCTCTCTCTCTCTCTCTCTCTCTCTCTCTCTCTCTCTCTCTCTCTCTGGAGATAGAGAGAAAGCCAATAAAATGGAAATGCGTAAAAAAATTTGGGAACAAGAAGTCTCGTAGATATAAGAACAAATCATGGAAACAAAATAGAAGAATGAAATATACAAGACAGCAACACAATAAAACAGAATAAGAGGGGTGGAAAGAGAGTAGATAGACAGAGCAGCAGAGTCACCTAGCAGCAACAGAAGACGATGTCGTAGCCGAATAGCAAAGTGGACATCCCTTGCACAAGACGTCCCACAGAATCTGGCAATGAGGAGGTACCTTTGAAGACCCTATTGTTGCGCTCCTTCCAAAATACGCTCCCAATAGGATATAAGCCGTAGCCTCCAAACACGACCCCAAGAAAAGGGCAGATAAGGAGAATGACAATAAAGGAAAAGAAGGCGGATGGAGGGTGGGTCTAGAAGGCTACAAACAAAAGAATTTCATGAAGAGGCAAGAACAATATAGAAGAAAGAGCATGAAGTAACCCGAGATTCAGCCCCTGCGAGACAGAAGGGACACTGGTTAGCCAAACTAATGTCAAACTATTGTAGGTTGTCAAATGTATTGACATAGCTAGCAAGAAGAAGCCAGGCAAAAGCAATGGCACAAAAAGAGGGGCCAAGGGACCAAAGGGACTCGGGTGGAAGCGATGCAGCCGAAAAACCAAGAGAGGCTACGTAGTAAGAAGAAAAAGAAATCCACAGGAAGGCAAAAGAGGTCAGGATGGTGGGCAAGCGATAGAAGGTCAGCAAGACAGAGGAAAAAGAGAATGGCATAAAGCAGACCGCACCAAAACTGAGAGGGAGAGGTGTGGGAAAGGAAAAATGTGCCAATCATTAGGGGATAGCATGTCATATTTAGAACGAATGAAAAGGACGATGAGAGAATACTCAGTTGTCAGACGCCACCACCAAGAACACAATGAGGAGTCACACACCCAACTAAGGTTGGTAAGCTCAACACCCTTAGGATGACACAGAAGGGCTACCATGTGCCAATGTGCAATGCAATCTAACGGTTGATCACCATCACAGAGAAAGCTATGAATGATCTTATCAAACCTTCTCAGAACAACCACAAGAGGTCAAAAGATTGCATGAAATGGATGGGGGACAGACGCAAGACAATGCTTAGAAAGGGTAATACGACTTGGAAGGAAAAGAACATTTCCTTACCAACATTGGAGGCTATCCACAAGTTTCTACTCCACTTCATTTCAAAAGGAGGGCACAGAAGGTGTCAGCATAATCTAATGACCCAAGTAATCCATGGGCATGTCAACAACCCTACACCCAATGCAAGCTTCTGCCAGAAATATCACGGCCAGATCCACGTGAACGAGAGAAAAGTAACATTTGGAGGAATTAATAGAAAGACCCGAGATGAGCTCAAAAACTCGAAGGATGAGCCAAGTTCTCACAATCTGTTGGCGATAAGCAGTGTCAAACAGGAGAAAGTTGTCATCATACTAGATGGTAGAGAAGTAAATGCAGGAGTGAATGTGGCGTGAGGAAGCCAATGGTCGCTGCGTGAAGAAATAAAACAGAAAAGCACTCGGCAACTAAGTTGAAAAGCAATGGCGGTAATTGACAACCCTCACAGAAGCCATGATCGAGACAGAAGAATTCACTATACATCCCATTGAAAGAGACTGCAAGTTTACCTCAGTAACAAGCGACAAGATTCACTATCGAAATGAAGGACCAAAAGCAAGACGGGTGAGGAGGTCAGATAGGAACTCTCAACTAACTGAATCAAAGGCCTTAGAAATGTCCAACTTAATGATGAAGGAGGGAAGACACAAACAGTAAAGGGAATGAACGTAGCTAGGACAACAATGTCATGCAAACATCGTCCCTTGATAAACACAACCTAAAAGGAGTTAATGATAAAAGGCATAACAGGTGCAAGCCATATGGAAAGCAACTTAGTGATAATCTTGTAGGGTGTGCCGAAGATAGAGATCAGGCGAAAGTGACTGACGTATGTAGGGTTAGGATGCTTAGGTATCAAGATGCAAGTGGCCTGATTAAATTCCTTAAGAAAGATAGAGTTGAAGGCAAATTCGTCACAAAACACGAACACATCAACACTACAAGCCTCCAAAAAGGTGCGAAAAAAATCAATAGAAAAACCATCAATGTCGGGTGCTTAACGGAGCTGAAGGCCCAGACAACATTCTTGATTTCTTGACGTAGGAAAGATCGCTCAAAAGTGATCACGCATGAGGCAGTGAGGAAAAAGATGTGAATGTCTGGCAGTGGGGTGCAAAAGCGAAGAAGCTTAGAGTAAAAATCATAGAACTGAGCGGTTAAAGCAGGAAGAATGTCATTACCAAGAAATACCCTATGCCCAATAACCGTAGACTGGAGCAACGTTTGATATCGCCTTTGAGAGGTGGCCAAGTGGAAGAACCTAGAGTCTGATCTCCATACCAAAGCCAACCCAACCTTCAACGTTGTTGCTAGTGGATGGACTCCCTAATCCTTCGCTCATGAGCAAGGCACTTGAGACATAAGGGGCAGGAAGACTGATCTACAGAAAAATTGTCAGCTGACTGGAGGGACAAGATCTCTTTGTCCCAAGTAGTCACCTCGCTCTAGAAAATGTATTTCCAGACAATAACCTCCCACCAATGCAATGCAGCTTACAAGAGAGCCTAAAAGCAGCCCACCTACCATTGATGTTGTGAGCCCACCACCTAGGGACGGTAGACAAAAAAGACTCGTCCCAGAGCCACCAAAGCTCAAAGTGAAACTAGATGCGCCCGATTCCAGCCCTACCCCGAAGAAGTGAAAGTAACAGCGGTGCATGATTAAACAAGTACCTCAGTCCAAAAACTAAGGATGACGATGGAAAAGAAGAGAACAGCGCATGTGAGAGGAAGACACGTTCTAGCTTTCGAAGAATGAGAGAATTTCTATTATTGGACCAAGTAACATCTCATTATTCAAAGGCACGTCAAAAAGGCCGAACTCGTCAACGAATGAGCGAAAGACAAATATAAACGAACCAAAAGTGATAGGGAAGGAGGAGTCGGCAGGGCTAGGCAGACAATTGAAGTCTCCTACCAAAATCCATAGTGAAGAAGCAAGCTCACGAGCAAGACAAAGCTTAGCCCACATCTAGCCACCCAAGGACCCAACATAAGGGCCATAAACTACTGTTGCTAAGACCGGGTCATTGAGCAAGAGACCATTGATGGCTGAAATAGAGTACTTATCAACATGCACAACAACCCTCGTAAGAGACGAAAACCATGTCAGCAGAATGTCTGGTCGTCCTAGCAGCACCGGAAGGGAGGATGGAAGCTGCGAAAGCGCAGATCCTTCGTAATTCCCACTGCAACCTAGTAAGGCTGGAGTGGGAGGCCGGTGCAACAGTGGCAAGTAAGGTACCTTAGGGGAGCGCGGTGGAGAGCAAACAGGGCACCACCAAGGAGGCAATGTTGCCTTTAGTAGTGAGGGAAGCAAAGATAGGAGCTATGGTGGCGGGAGCTTGGCATGTTAGGAGAACTGGTTTGGCAATCCACCTAGGCAGATGACCCGTGAAACCTCTACCGAGAAATGCGTATCTCATGCACAGGAAAAGTAGGCCCAGGCCAAGGAAGTCGGATAGAGTCGAAGTAAATAACGTTAGCATCAAAAGTAGGCGACTGAGAAGCAGCTGGCGGAGGAACCTAAACCTAGACAAAGAAAGTGACTGCCGCAAAGCCGCGCCGCCAATCAATAAGTCATTGATCATTCTGGCAAATGGGAAAGCGGCAGCGCGAACACGTGGCAGCCCGGCGCACCACCATTTACCCCATCTGACATGGATAGAAGTGACAAACTGAAGTAGGTGGAGAATCCTGAAAGCCCAACGGGAAGAGGGGACACACCAAACTGAGGGGGCTGGCCAACCAACGGACTACAAAGAACAGTCACCCATCTCAAGAGGAGAAACTCACAGCATGCAGGTGGGAGGAAGGCCTCGAGGAGGCCATGAGTGTCCTGTAGCTGAAGCGAAACGGCAAAAATATAATTGAAGATGGTAGACTACCAATTTGAATGACAATGACAAAGCCTGAAGGGGCCCCTCATGCGAGCAAAGAAAACTAACGGTACCACGACAAAGCAAGCGATTTAGGGGGAGGGGGTTGTCTGGCCAGATACCACAAAGATTGGGACCACCAATCCAAGCCCCCATGTGGCAGTCGCAATGGTAGAGGAGGAGGGAGGGTGACCATGGCACCAGACTTATTGAGGCCCCCTGCCCCTCCCGGGCTACAACCAGGGATAAGATGCACCGCCATGAAGAAGGAGAAGCCTCCAAAGGGTCTGCATAACCATGTGTAAGAAGAAAAGGGCCGGTCAAAAGCTACAATGCCAAGTACACGTGTGTGTCCACCCACTATCGAGGGCAATTGCGTCTAGACCCATTCAAAGCCTAAGATGAGCATGGTCCTGCAGGCTAGTAAAGCACAAACTTAGTGCAACGTGAGGGCAAGGCACTGAAGGAGGACTGGGCTGCTAAAGATAGGCTCCAAAGGCAGGTATGGGGAGCACAAGTTGTGGTGGCAGCTTTAGCGGTGGCTTGAAAGGCTACTGAAGACAAAATAATAAAGACTGCAGGCTATGGCAGTGGAAAATTGGTAGGACACGCCCTGCGAGTGATGCAAGACACATCAGGACATGTTTTCCTGGTGATGCGGGACACTTATCAGAAAATCGGTCACCAAACTATCGAGATCACCGGGGAAAAGCTGGTTTTGCCGGAGCTTTCACCAGATTTCGTCTTCTTCAGGCCAAAACTTTGGAGATGGATTCGTCAAGCATTCCTTCACCATTTTCAGTGAAACAAGTGTGCAAAACAATCGTCTGCTCGCCAGAAAAATGTACAGAAAAGTCGTTCAAGCTGATTGGGCGAACGAAAAAACACATTTGGGCCAGTTCCCGCAATAGAGCCAACCCTCAAGTGGGCACACCGGGCAAAACTACAAGGGCATCCTTTTGGAGCTAAAGCTGCAATATTTGGGCTTTCACACAGCAAAAAAAAGAATGCAAAAACGAAAAACGTTTACCACATGAATAAAGCAGCATTAGATTTACCACTATCGTGCTGATTGCAGCAGCAAACCAAGGTTCTCCGACATCAGAGAGAGGGAGAGATAGAGAGAGAGAGAGAGTATTTTTATCTGCTCATCACTTTGAGAGAAAGAGTGAAGGAGAAGAAGGTCATGAATTAAAAAGTTTAATGGCGAGAAAGTGCGTCCATTTTGGAAAAAAGGTTTTCCTAAAAAATTAACTTGTACGGCGTTTTCATTATATATTCCAAGTTGTGTTTCAGAGACATGTTTTTAATTAATTTACTTACGAAGGAGCACAATGTGTAGATCAAATGTCCGTTTACTAGATCAACTTGACACTAAACAGCTGGTCCCGTGTACATGATTTATTATTAAAAATCATACCAAGAAACGCATGAAACATAAAACGACGTAGCTAACTAATTAATTTTGTTGACAGCGATCCTAGAGTATGCCAACTCTGCTTTTTGTCAAATCACCTAATGCAACTACAGGGCGCAAATATTGAGGTTTCTAAGTGGATAACCCTCTTTAGTGAAAGTCCAATAGAACACGCATGATTCTTCAAGCTGGCGTAACACAGTAATTAAATACAATAAACAACATTGGTTTTAATATTTGTGGTATGTTAGCGTTCTATGTGAAGAGATCAATTTCCCAACAAGGGGACTTCATCCTCTCTCCAACGACTATATATTAGACGTTCCTTGTGATCATGACCAGGACAATGCCATGGAAAAGCTCAAGCATGGTAGGTAAAAACTAATCACTATAGATGTGATCTTTCATAAATATATGAATGAAATTTCCAAGGGAAAGAAAAAACTAATATCTAAAAGAAATCAACTTTATGACACACAATTAAATTGATCCAAGCATGTTACTCTTATAGAACGATAACAACAACCACACCTTACATGTTTGTATATCAAAGTAATACATTCTGCACATTACATCTTATAATAGAGCATTGTACTCTTTAAGAGTAAATAGCCTGCCCTAGTAAAGTAGATGTACTTATATACACCATCCTTTTATCTTGCAAATTGACCCCCTCAGAGGTCGTTTGGCAATAGTAACATATTGCTACATGAACTTGCCTCAAAGAATGACATAAATTTATGAAACACTATAACATAGTATTCCCTAAATCTACTCTAATTTTTTGAGCTGATTTATTGTCCAATAATAATTTGTTGCTCTTACTGAAACTGCCCCTAAAAATCCAGCATATCCGTCCACATGACTCGACATCAGCACATTCATGAAACCGTATTCTCACGGAAGGCACACATGTGTGCACCATTTTTACATGGTTTTGCATGTTGAGTCTTCCTCACTGAAAACAACACAGTTCCCAGGACACCCATGTTGGCGGCTAATGGAACACGGATGACTCCGATTGCTGCATCCACATGTGCAGGGTCGGGTCTCGTACCCCGGCCACGGGCAAGGCCGGTAGTAGCACCCACAGTGAGATGGACCGCAGTGGCAGCAGCCCACCGGCGCACCTACAGGTAGGGCTACGGGTACACATGCAATGACTTCTCGTTCTGGCTTCTTTGGCGGATCGGCCGGTACTGTAGGTGGTGGTTTTGGAGCTGGAGCTGGGGCTGGCGGTGGAACAACCACTACTAATACAGGCCCCACCAGCTCTGGTGATGGGGGATCTTTCCTTTTATCTTTTTCCTTGGCACCATCTTTCTTCCCGCCTGCCTTTGCTTTTTCCTTAGCCCCACCAGCCTCCTCCTTTGGTACTGGTGGAGGTGGTGGATCCTTCTTCTTGCTCTCAGCGTCGGAATCCGGCGTCTTACTTATTACCTCCGACACCTCAATGCTATCTATGCATTTGCTGGCTTTCTGACATATTTTCTTGATGACCTTTTTTGGATCAAAGGTTCCAATGAGTGTAATTTTATTGGACTTCTCATCAAAACTCTTACTGTTGATTTCTGTGACAAAGAAAGGTTGTCAACTGAAATTGTTAATCAAGTTTATATAACTGAAATAAGAGAAACAGAAAAGAAGTACGGCGTTAGAATAACATATCAAGCAAAATGAGGTACAAGGCAAGAGGGAAAGCCTTCTTGAATTAGTAACGTTGAAAGGAACCTACCGCACACGCAGAGGGAGCAGATTGCTTTCTTTATCTTCTCGTGGCAACGACAGCAATCCAATTTTGCCTTGATCACTATTGAGTAAACCTGAAACTCTTTCACAAGATAAATCAGCAAAAGACATGAAGACCTTGTAAATTATGGATCAGGGCATGACATATATGTATAATACAAGATTAACTAAAATCAAAACCATCTGCATCATGTTCAAGGAATATGTTTTATGCAAACGATCAACGTGCTAACATGTATATATCTGTTTAATAACATGCTAAGTAACATGGACAAATCTAACACCAAACCTTGGTCGACATTGAGCATGGATCAGATCATACAACTTGAGGGATAAGGATTGGCATGAAGAATGGGGTAGCGATAATGCAAATAAATAGGGAATTCTCGATTCCCAGCAGCCATTCGTCGTTGGACATGTGTTGTGTACGTAGACATGGTACATTTGATGATGTCATCAGACGATGACGTCGATCTGAATCTAGAAGCACTTTGCAAATCTCAGCACTTTCTATCTTGAATATGGATTCCACATTTTCAGTTGCGAAAGTCTCTAGATCCATTAATTAATTAATTAATTAAAACTCTAGTGGGCTAAACATGCTTCCCCTAAATCCAGGTGGGGAGCTAGAAAATTCTCTCTAAAATGGCACTAATTATAAAAATTTTTAATTTTAAGGCACCAACATGTAAATGAATAAAATTTTCTTGAAATATCAATATAAAAATGAGAAATTTTGTGGGTTTGTGTGGGCAATGGCCCCCCACGCTTCGAGTTGGACAGGCACCGGATGCGTATGTTCTGGAAGTCAGATATCTCATGGTTTGCATATGAACTAGGCGAAGTCATAGGGTATTAATTTGCTTTTGCTGTTTGATCGATTGACGGACATATACTAAATCCCGGATAGCTTGTCCAGCAATCAAACATGCCTTTAAGTCGTATATATTTTCTCAAGGGATGCTATATTTTTCAAGCAGGTGGGATTTTTTATTTTTATCAAATTAAAATCGCGTACACAATACGCAGGTGGACAATGGCGTTCTCTGGTGAAGGAAGAACAAAAATTCGTCTCTATACTAAGATTTTTGTATTCTTCATATTTATAAGACTACACGGTCCCGATATTTTTTGTTTCGAAATGACGTCACAGCAAACAGTGAGACCAGGGTCTCCGTCACCCGTGACATCTCAACCTCCCCTGGAGCGATTAAACTGTGTTCCACCACCACCACTTCAGCCGCTTCCTGGCATCTATAGTACTCGAAACTAATGGATGAATTGGTTTTGAGTTTTGTACCGACAAATCTGATTTACCACCAATTAACGTACAAAAAAATTGGATCATGGAAAAAATTTTGATATCCGATTAAGGATTCAGACCAGATTCGAATATAAGAAATGACATCCCATCAGATTCAGATTTTCATATTCAAATTTAAGTAAATATTGACCAGATTCAGATTCATATTCATTTTCGGAACAGATATAGTTTTAAATAAATATCTTACACTCAATGTATGTAATATGGTTTGGATTCAGTTTAAGGGTCGGATATACTTAGGTATTAAGCTAAAAGTAGGATCCAGATTACGAATTTAAATTTTTGATTTGGATATGGTATAAATTTTTCTTCCTCCTAATTTGAATCGCAAATATATAGACATTTGAAAAAGAAGATATGGTAAAATATAACATCCGATTTGAATCCAATCTGTTGACATCCTATAACTACACAAGAGAACCAACACACGGATCTAATTAATCGCTAGGAACTTTATACGGACTGACATTTTTATTTTTCGAAAAATCCTTTGCTCTGATTACACTAAAATAAGTGACAGGATTCAGATTCAAGCAGTCAGTGTGAACTGGAAAACAAATCAAAGTTATAGAAATTAACTTTATGAAAAGGAATCGATCTATTGAGCTAGGTAAAGGGGATTAAACAAAGTTCATGAAAGCTCTTCCTTTTATTTTTTAACTTTTGAATCATGGGCAGACATAGATGCAAATTAATTCTTTTTGTCGTGATCAACTCGCAAGCTGGCTAGGTCCGACTGGGTAGGCTTGCCTCAATTACAATTCCATCGTCCCCATTCAGATTCAAGCAGGGTCTCCGTTTCCTTTGACATCTCAGCCTCCTCTGGATTTCAGTAAACAACTAGTTTACTGAACATGGCTTTGAATATAACCAGGTTTCGTAAACAACTAGTTTCGTAACTTATTTTACAGTTTCATGAAAAACTTTAGAATATGGCTTTGAATATAACCAACATTCAAGATGCAAGTTTTTTTTCCTGGTTTTATTCATCTATTATGCAGCTATATTGATTTTGTTCATCTTTGGAGTATATAGAAGTATAAAGAGCGGACGCTTCATACTTGAATTGCCTAATAAAAATGACCATGTACAAGTTTCATGAAAAAAACAGACGACACTTGGGCGTTTTGATTATTCTAAATGTCTGTTAGCATGTTAGGTTATGATAGGAATAACACATATTACAAGTATAAGAAAGTAAGTTTTTGATACTGATCATGAATATAATTAGAACTACTTAGAATCGCTATTATTTCATATTGCAAAAAAGTCCCAGAACTAGAAAATTTAAGGTTACTTATCTTTATCTATTCTCTCTCTCTCTTTCTTTTTTTTTTGATAAATTTATGTAATAATATAGTTTGCAGATTCATAACTGAGTAAGATGAATTGTTGAATCATAGCTTCCTGGTTGATTCGATTCAAATTCCAATAAGACATAACAATCCATTCATATCCAAGATTTATCATCAAGAAATTAGCAACTATTCATTGCTTGGAAATTTGATCGATAGCTCAAGTTATTTTTATAGACTTTTGAGAAAAAGTAAATAAATATTTAATTATAAATATAAAGGCACCTCTAAGTTACCTAACATTGTGCCACCATTTGTATTGCAAAAAAAATATCCAATCATTTGTGCTGATAAAGCAATTGAATGAACTTGGAGAAACAATTCTCTACTTTCACGTATATAAGATGGATCTGAAGGTGTACATCGTCGTCAAAACGACGAGATCATTCCTAAGGCGGACGAGATCACGCCAATTTATCATACCTCGAACAATGTACGACCTACAACATTGGGGCGCTTGTAATTACTTGACCATAATGGGGTTGGCCTTCTTCACGTCTTCAATGCTCGAGTCGCTCCTCATGGCGCCGGACCTCAGAACACGGGGCTCGGCTGGTTCATCTGCCGGCATCATTGACGACGAGACGGCGACGGTCAGTCCCTTCTCAGCCGGGATCTTGCTAATGGGCTCGTAGGGAAGCTGGTCCATGTCCATGGACCAACAACATCTTGAGGCCCTGAGTTGCCGTCGGCGACTGCTTCTCTGGCTCGTCTCGCCGTGGTCAGGGCCTGTCGTGTTCTTTTTCAAGAACTGGCTTGCCGAGAAGGACCGGCTCGCCGAGAAGGATCGGCTCATCCTTGGCTCGACGGGTCCAGGAAGTTGTAACGCCAATGGATGGAACAGTCAAAGTTATTTTTAACTTTTGAATCATGGGCAGACATAGATGCAATTTAACCCCAAGTGTCGTGATCAACTCGCAAGCTGGCTAGGTCCAACTGGGTGGGCTTGCTTCAATTACAATTCCATCGTCCCCATTTGTGGTGGGTCCAAACCTTTGAGATCCCTAACCTAGAGCCCTGGTCCATAGGGGGACCAATCAGGAAAAAGCTAGCATGTGACAACTACATGACCACAGTGTTAACGTCAATTTGACTGCCCCATTACATCATTGCTGCTTTAGATTATACAGGAGTCCATTATTCATATGCTTGAGAACCTTGCTTGGGAATTTTTAACTAGATGCAATTTTTTTTCTTTCATGCACATCCCTTCCACGGTCCTTGATGTCCAATCGTGATTTGACACAAAGCAATCACAATAAAGAGTGAAAGGGAAAGAAAGAAAAAGACGACATGGTGGGGGAACTTAAATGGTGCTGGGGTCATGATTGATTGTGCGGATCCTGTCCGTACCAACTAGGTCGGTAAGTGACCTAACTAGGTTGCTGGGTGAACTTGTTTATGCACTTAAATAAGATTAATGGAGGACATGTAATGAGCAATGAGTAATCAGTTGTTGTACTTTTTTTAATTGCAAAGTGATAGCAAATGTTTATATTTTATAACAAGCATTTATTATTGGGTGAACAAGAGGATTGTTATTGTTTCACCATATCATGCCACCACCCCCCCAAATCAATCAGGCTTGTTGAGTTACATTTTAACAATGACTTTACTTTGTAATACATGAAATTAATTCTTCATAAATTTGAAATTAAGACTGATTACCTATATCTCAGCTGGGATAGACAACATAGAGCAAGATTCCTCACGACATCAAAAAGCTACGGAATAGCAGTAGCAATAGCGATCTTCATCAGTAGTGGTATGGTGCCACAATGCACTGGTCTTCGCTTGGTTTGTTTGGCAGTAAATGACCAGGCACGTTTGAAGACGAGGGTCGGAACATTGAAAGTGGGTTGCGTGCACCCAAGACTGGGTAGGAGTTGAGGTATTTTGGAAATTATTTTGAAAAAACCGTTTTTTTTTTTTGTGTGTTTTTCTAACTTTATTTCGGTTCCTTTTTTTTTGTCCTTAAAAAGGTTCTCTTTTATATTAATCAGGGGCATTTTAATCACTAAATATACTGACAAAACATTCAGTGGGCGACCGATCCTCGCCACAGCGCTTTCTTTTTTGTACTTAAAAAAAGGTTCTCTTTTATATTAATCAAGGGCATTTTGGTCATTAAACATACTGCCACCACAAAAAGAGCATAGAACCAGCTCCCCAACATTCGGTGGCAACGCATCCTCGCCACAGCCTAATAAACAGAGTTGAATAACTCTGCAGCCCGATCAGTAGCACCAAATAAATCGAAGATTTCACCGTCCTCCTCCATTCGCCGCCACTGCAAAACCTCCCACGTGTTACCATCAGTGGTTCAGAGAAAGGGGGGACGAGGTAATGGGGAATAGGGCTCTAAATAACTACCAAGTAGAACATATACTTGGATATAAGCATGTGTGTCATTGATAACCCTTTTGGGTCAATATGCTTTAGCATAGAATGCTTCTTTCATGCATTAAATATTGCTTTCTTTTTTCTTTTTTTTTTGCATAAGTTAGCGCCAAAGTTGTTGTCATCAGTGGCTTGACAACATTTTGCCATACAAGCCAACGGTGTCAAGCATAGTTCTCTTGCATACAACTCTGCAGCTAGGTGCCAGTAATTTACTGCCGACAAGTTCTCTATAGTGAGACAAAGTAATAATTGTAAGGTTTTGGTTTTGATTTATATTGATGGTATCATTATCGCCAGTGGAAAAACCGAGGAAATAACTAAAATTAAAGTGTGCCATCATGAGGTTTTCAGCAACCATAGACTTAGGCAAACTAGAGTGTTTCTTGGGCATTAAAGTAGCTCAATCTAGCAAAGGGATCTTCATATCTTAGAGGAACTGGGCTTTAGATTTGCACCATAAGACTGAAAAAGTTTCTGTCATATTAAAGACCTATTCATATTAAAGAATAAGAGGTTTTTGCATGCTCCTAAGCCTATTCATATGAAATGAAATAGTAGAGAAAACCCTGTCATATTAAAGACCTCCTGAACAGTTACTATGTTTAAAAGAAACGGACATACAGACACTAAAGGCTAACCTGATGTTGATTGGCTGGCGATTCTGAATCACAAGTCTTCCACTAAGTATTATGTCTTCGTTGGGGGGATTCTCAGTTGTTGGAAAAGTGAAAAAGAGAATAGTTTAGCAGTTGAGTACAGGGCTATGGCCACCACTGCTAGTGGATTTACATAAACAAAAAATTTGCTTGCTGAAATAAGAAGAAAAGTTAGGTGTCCTATAAATATGCACTTGATAATGAAATTATTGTCTACATTGCTGCCATTTGTCTTCCATAATGAAAATAGATTATCGTTTTATTTTATTCACATGAAGGTTCAATAGAAAAAAGAAATTATTACCGTATAGACAAGCAGCTGTAATCAACTTGATAATATCCTTACAAGCGGACTCAACATGGGAACGGTTTCACTAGATTCTAAGAGAGTGGAGTTGTTATTACGTCTAAACTCCACTTGAGTGGGAGTGTTGAAGTATGTCCTCGCTTCTTGGCAATTTTGATAATGAGCCATTATAGGTGATTTAGTTGCCAGTCGCGTATAATCTTTTGCTATTAAGTGTTCTCTTTTCAGCTTGAAGCATTTCATGTCGATATTCAGTCATCACTTATGGTGGAGATATACACATGTTTTATGTAACGAAAACAACTAATGAGGAATATTCAGATGGGTGTTGATCTGTTGTGTCGTGGACGTAGATCAGACAAGGCAGGCCCACGTTAATTAATCTCAATTGTTTATATCCTAGCCTTATCCTAACAAGTTGCAGTTGCAGTACTACCAGCGTCGTCTGCTATGCAACTTTTTGACGTGGGCACTTGGATGTTCATGGAAATGCACTAGATATACAGCAACGCACTTCTCATTTCCTATAACACACTTCTCAAATACTACCTTAGGTGAATCTAAGTTGCATTTGCAGTTGAAACCTTTTCTTTGGTATGTTTGTTCGATCTGCGGTGGCAAAAGGTTGAATTCTGAATGAGCATTTTGCCATTTTTGGCTCCACCAAATTTACATCGAGAAAAGCAGCTTAGATATTGGAAAGAAGTACAGTAATTCTACTCAGAATAATTGCAGAACACCATAACGCATCCATAAACATCATGCTTCAACAATAACCCACTATTTTGCCGTTCAATTTGAAGATCTGAACTTTTCAAGAGATGACAGGAAAATGCAGGGAAAAGTCATCTCTTTCTTTTTTCTTTTTTTTTTTTCTTTTTTCTTTTTTTTTTTTGGAAAAGCATACCCTTGGACAGGTAAGGACCAGAACTAACAGTCCAAGTAGAACCTTGCTTATCAACAGAAGGCATTTCTGACTAGGGGCCAAATAGCACTGGTACCTAGATGATCTTCATATAAACTAAGAGTATTCGAAGAAAAAGTTAAAAATGAAAATATAGAATCTTTATGGATGTTAGGCATAGTTAGTAGCGGCTGGTTTAATGTGACTACTCAAGTTTCTAACACATCACAAGGTGTAGACACCTCAAATTTTTCATTGCCAGAAATAATTTTTTTACCCCTCTTAATGGAGGTCCTTGTGGTGATTTTCTAAAAACATCTTCCAACTGCACATGCCAAGGGTCACATAGACACGAACATCTATCGTTATTAGAAAAATGATCATGTTTCCCCAAATCACCTTCATTTTGGCCAGATTTGATTCAATTTTCATGAAATATCTTTAGAACTCCTGAGAATATCTCATATTTGCAAATCACCAGAAGTTTTCACAAGCCATTTTCTAGCTCACATTTGGTCGTATTTAGCTCAAAATAGCCCATTTCTGCCATTTTTCAGCAATTTCTTCACACCAAAACGTCTGCTAATCTCATCAGCTTCATTTTCAAATCATTTCTAGTGTCAATAGACTAATTTCAATTAAATCCCCAATTTTTAAAGTCAAATCCCTGTCGAAAACCTTTCATTGCCCTCCATTTCAGCTCAAATGAGCTCACCGGCTCAATGATTTCCATAATTCTCAGCAACGACACTTTGTTAGTACCCATGGAGCTCACGTTAAGGTTTTTTCAGTGCTAGGAAACTATTTTTGAGGTTATTTTCTGCTCACTCATCCTAATTTGAGCTCTAGAAGGTTGTCTTAACATCAAGGTCACTCTCTTTTTTCATTGTGAGTGTCTCGAGTGAAATTCTCTCAATTTGAGGTTAGTCATGCTATGTCGAGCTAGCAACATGTTTCTTAGTGTCAAAACTGGCTATCTTTAGCTCAATTCAAATAAATTCATTCAAAATCTAGCTCATTTTTTATTTCCACTCATTTCTCCCACATATTTGGAGCTCTTAGTGTCAACTCAAACTTCTGAGTTGAAGTTCTTCCAATCCAGGAGTCCAATTGGTGTTTTCTTTGGATCAGTGTGATCAAAAACATCTCAACAAAATATTATCAACTTTTATTTGGATAAATCGCGTCTCGATCACATAGTTCATCACTACCTTGAAGCACACTATCTTGTTTGGATCTGGATATTATCACTTGTGGCTTCAGAGCTAATTTCTAACCAATATGCGATTCTGATTTTGAATTTGAGCACACCGATGGATTCAATGTCACTCGAAGATAGTATAAGTGCATCTATTTCTCTGAACAAACCAAAATCACTATTTTTCTTTTTGACCTCCACATTTTTGTTTTGCTGCTAGGTTAATTTTGAATTTTTTTTATTTTTCAAGGGTAAATCAAATCATCTTTTCATGAAATTTCACCTGAGCACATATTTTTGCATTATCTATGATCCTGCATGTCTGATGTCCACCTTGACTCACTGAACATGGTTTTTGCACCAGTGGAAAAACCGTCTTTTAACTAAATGTGCATTATTTTCATATTTTTTTTAAGTTAGGAACCATATAAACCTTACTTAAATGTTTCATATGTCAAACCTGAGACCAATATGGTTCATACAAAGTTAGAACCCACCTTGGATTCAGCTTAGATCAAAACTGAAGCCAGTTAGCTCAATGTGACCTAAAACTGAACCTAGTTGACCTTAATGGTATGGACCTACGTCCAACCTAGCCCAAGCTCACAGCAAGTCTAAGTCAACGTCGTAGCATTGAGCTTGAACCTACTGAAGCCAGGCTTTGCCCAAGTCCTACACCTATAGCTCGTATCTTGATTTTAAACTCCAAATCTGCAATTTGGATCTGTAATTTGCATTGTTTCAGATCTGGATCTCATGTTTGATATTCAAAATCATTTTTGTCAATAAAAAATAAGATCTAAACCTTTGATGCAAATCCAAATCCATACTTAGAATTTAGATTTGAATCTAGATCAAGCATCATAACTTCAATCTAATGCTCTGAACTGATCCGTCTTGAACAAGACCAATCCTGGTCGTCCATCCCAGGTCTGGCCAGGGTTTTTCACATTTTTCAAAAAGAAAATCCTAGAGTCCCCCCCCCTCTCCCCAAAAACATTTGGGCCACTCTAATTTCTTGACAAACTAAATTAATTGTAACATCATCAAGCAAATATTGGCCATTGATCAAATTTCTAGGCAGACCCTAACCATTAATCTGTTTGGCACATCATCAATCTATTTTTTTTATTTCTTAAAAATTTTAATTAGTTAGAATTGGCTGAAAATCAGCCAAAATCATTATAAGTGGGGGCTGGGTCTACCAATCCCTATTCTTCCCCTTAGATCAAGATGAGCTTTCTAGCCATACTAACATGTCTTTGAAATTTGTGCAAAAACTGATATATTCACGGTCTTTTTTCCTCATCAATTTTCTATATGCAAAATTCTCTCACCTGTGGGTCTTTTCTTGTGATTTCGTGTTTTGTAGATTTGACGATGTATAGAGAGAGTACAAATAAAATTTTCGTTTAATCCATGCAGATTTGACATGCTTTTTACATTGGCAGAGCTCGTGATTTTAACTATTTTTCTATTTTTTGCTTTCCTGCTTTATGTAGAAAACTGTTTAACAATTTATGTTTTTTAATCAATATTTTTTGCCCATAAAAGTTTTTTCAAAAAATCTCAAATATGATTGAAATCTTGATATACAAAGTGAGTATA
This sequence comes from Nymphaea colorata, assembly GCF_008831285.2. Taxonomy (NCBI): domain Eukaryota; kingdom Viridiplantae; phylum Streptophyta; class Magnoliopsida; order Nymphaeales; family Nymphaeaceae; genus Nymphaea; species Nymphaea colorata. The sequence goes on from NC_045145.1 coordinate 7,851,108, forward strand.
AGGTTCATGATCATTGAACATCATTACATTAGCTTCTGCACTTGTATGACAAGAGCTATTAAATTGTTTTATTGTTTTCTAGTACTTAATCAAATTTTACTTGGTCTGTAAGTTGTTTCTGTAGCAACTTCGTAGACGAGTAACTTCTTCATTTCTGATTCTTTTTTGAGACTATAAAGTCTTACTCATTCTCTGTTATACAAAGAATAAGCAATTCAAAATTCATGTCAATCCAAGTTGTCTTGATATGTTTTGAGTTGTCAAAATTTATAACAGCAAAAATATTTTTCGCATCGATTTTGTTGCTTAATATTTTTTGTAGAAAACAGATTTTTTAGTTTATCATCTGTAACTAATTATTTGTTATGTAGAGAAACTTCTCCCAAAATTTCATGAAATTTGGAGATCACTTGCCTAATTTTTAGAACCAAATAAATTAGTTGCAGAGATAAAGTTGTAGTTTTCTAAGATTAGCTAAATTTCTATTTTCCACTAGTTAGGGATTTTCTATTCGATTTTTGGATTTTCAACCAATTATTTTATTTTTCTTCGTTGTAAATCCCCAAATTAATGTGTTTAATCATGTGCATCATTATTTTAGGGTTTTAGAATGTGTGCATTTGATTCATGGTAATCATGCATCGTTAAATCTACATTATTTCAGAAATACTACATTGTTACTTGAGTATATGAATTTAGTGTTTTGAATGAGCTTGCAACAATAGGCCCTTCTCATTAAGCTTGATTTGTTAAGTGAAAGCTCTAACTTTGATTTGAATTCCATATCATTTCAAAATATCTTATTATTCATGCATGAATATATGTTTTGTTTGGTTTTATCTCTATTAATATGCTTAACTAGTGTGCATTCATGTAGTTTGCTTTCATAATGCACTTAATTTATTTTAAATTGCACATAGACTTGGGCTTCATATTAATCAAGTTAAGATCGTCAGCTATATACATGCAGTAATATTCCATATATATATATATACTTGACTTATGTTGATTATATGAAAATATAGTTTTGAAGATCATAATTTTGAATTTTCAAATTGGCCTCTTTCAAGGTTATTTTTCTAAACATCTAGATTTCTCCGTAATTGAGATTATCCTTAGCTTGGCCCTACCTAAAACTTTAGTCTTTTCTCAATATCTCAACCAAGATTTGATGTTGTGTCTGCAATCTTGTACCTAAACTTAAACCATAGTTAGGTTTGAACTAAACCTTAGTCAGATCAAACCTAAAATTTAGTGAGGTCAAGCTTAAACCCAAGTCAGTCAAACCCAAACCCCCAGTCGGATTGAAAGTGTGGATCTTGGAGGAGTTGAATATGGATCTAAATGAAATTTGAATTTGAGATCACATATGAGGTTAGATTTGAATTTGACAAAGTTGATATGATTTGGATCAAAAAAATTGGATTATTGAACCCAAACCTTACGATAATTGGATTCTATATCTGGATTTCATATCAACACTTTAGGATTTGGATCTTATTTTCAAACAATTATCTGACACCATAAATCCTTAAACCCTGAGATTGGATCATTAAAATTCATTTTGGATTTGGATCATGAACTTTGAAACAAAGATCTTCTCTAAATTGGATTTACACCTCTTATCCAATTCTTAGTTAGGATCTGAACTCAAACCCCATCTAGGATGTCCCGAAGTCTAAACCATATATCTGAATCAATTAATGAATATTTGGATCATCCTTAGAGAAATTAGATCTAAATTATGAATCAAGATCTCCCTAGGCCCACTTCTCAGATTTAGCGGCTAGATCTCAATTATGCATTGAATCCAGTTTTGCATGCATTCAAGTTAGATCTATGAATTATCTCTTGCATGGATCTATGGTGATACAGATCATGAACTGTGCTGCTTATTCAAGTATTTCCAGTTCATGTTTTTCAATTTCTGATGATGATCCACGTAGATTTCTAAAATTTTTCTATTTTAAAAAAATTTAGGATTCTTTTTGCATTTAAGTTTGGCGACAATCATATTTTGGAACCTTAAACACTTATCTAGTCCTTAATCTGATTACCAATATTAAAGGTGGCAAGAACGGCTTGATCTTGTTCCACAAGTCGAGTCCTATCTCTCATGGATTCTAGCAATGAGAATATGGAGGCAAGAAAATGTTTGATCTTTTCTTTTCATATCATATGAATGATCGTGACGTACAAGATTGCAAAATTTTGCATGGTCACCACAAGGACGTAAGGATGGATTAGGATGAGAGACAACTAAAACAAGGAAGGGAAGGAAACATGAGTCACATACTTCTCTTTACCTAATAATTTGTTTCTCAAAGGAGTATTATATAATTATGGTCATCTAGAAAAAAAGAATTACATATAGTAAGTATGAGAACATGACTGAATTAGAAAGAGTGAATGTCCAATCAGAATTGTCTCCAGCTATCGATAGGCTGGTTTCTATACATGGTCTGCTTTTAACCAGGTTGTACATTAGCTTTTCTAGATTTTGATGAACTTTGTTGCTAAAGGTTGTAGGTCAAAAACAATATCGTAAAATTATATCAGATTTAAAGGTAAAAATCATATTACTTTGAAAACATATTTCGAGTAAAAGCACTAAACAAAATCCTAAAAACCGAATGGAACAAATAAACTAAGTGGAGACATAATGAGAAGGGGTATCATTAATAGAATAGGGCATTTGCAGCTATTTATTGTCATTCTTCAATCGTACTGGAAAGTGGTTGCTCGTCTCTACCACATATGCCCTCAGGCATTTGCAACTATTTATCGTCATTCTTCAATCGTACTGTAAAGTGGTTGCTCGTCTCTACCATATATGCCCTCTTTTTTTTCTCTTGTCGGCATGTGTGGTGAAAGATCTCCTACAATTATCAGTTCTGTCCTTCCTCCATAGGTGTCTTCTTCACACAACAAATATGCTATTCTCCCCACTTTTCTCTTACCCTCCCACTATTCTATCGATGGTAGAATATGGGAGGGGCACCCTTCCCATATTCCACTGTCATCACTTTGTGCAATTGAAAGGTCAAGGTCTTGAATCGGTGAACAACCGAACCCTTGGGACCTTCTTCAAACCCAGGATGTGATGAGTCGACAGAGAGGGAGGAGATTGACTAGAAAACAGGGAATGGAAAGGAGGAATCAGAAAGAAGAGAATTGGGACGAGAAGCGTCCATTGTCTAATGGATAGGACAGAGGTCTTCTAGTTGCTCTGGAACAATTAGGAGATTCTCTGGAAGAAATACCCCCTAGGTCGAGTGAGTTCTCACTCCCTCTCCCCTAGATCGAGAGAGTTCTCACTCCCTCTCCCTTGACCAACCCTCCACCAGAAAGCCCTCCTAGATTTCCTAGAAAAGATACAACAGGACATGGCCCCCGATCGGTGGCGCTAGTCGATAACATCTTCGCCATCTATAGTAACAATAAGTCGAAGAACACCATGCATTGACGGGTGGGCAGCAATACAGATTTCCTCCAACCCAGTCTTCCATGAGGAGAGGACAATGAATATGGAAGTAGACTGTCATTTTGTGTCGGAACTCTACTCCCATGCCTTTCTTCGTTGGACCAAGCCAACCGGCTCCTTCCGACAAGTCTTTTTTCAGGGAACTGCGCGTATCGACCCGTGCAGTGCTGTAGCTAACGCGTTAAGTATCCCGCCTGGGGAGTATGTTCGCAAGATTAGTACTTTCCTTAGAGAAAGGTCAGGACTCATTATGGAAAGGTCCTATTCATTGTCGTCCCGAACCTTCCAATCAACAGGTTTCGTCCGGCCTTGAGAGAGAGCATTTGCCGGGGGCCTCACTGAGCCATCAACAGAAGGCTCTATACATGAAGGTCTATGGCTTGAGAGAAGTTCCTACTGTTGTAATAGTTAGTGGCTTAGGGATCAAAGCATTTTGCCATCATTTGGTGACAACAGTAGATTAGAAAAAGGACCGAGCCCTTTCTTCTTTAGACTATGTGGTAGGGAAGGGCTCGGTCCCTACCCATTCTCTGCCACATGTAGTAGATTTTGCTAACTTAAGAGAAGAGGAGAAGGCCATGTACGTAACAGACGATGGCAACGATCGTTTGCACCGCCATTGGCAGATTTTTTTTTATGTTTTCTTATATTTTCCTATGAATTGCAATTACAAATATTTGATATCCTTTTAGGTTTCTTTTCCTATTATATTTGTATCATGAAGCAGCTAGAGTGTAGGTCTTATTTTATACAATGAACCTCCCTGAGGTAGTTAAAACTAACTTGTTTTCTATACGCTCATTTGCATTGTATTTGAATGGACCAATCTATTTATTCACCTTGACATCACAACAAAGGAGATTTGTCTAAAATGACAATAAGTTGCGGCTCTATTTTTATGTTATATTTTTTTATTATTTCATATGTTAAAGATGACACCTACAATAACTTGTGCATCGATCAATATAGATTATCTTATGAAGAAAGACAAAAGATTAGAGATCGATTCATATATAAACTAGATGATGATGTATAATGCCACAATCAATAACACACATAAGAATGTCATCTTTCAAAGAGTTATGTAATATTCTTCAATGTGACGGTGGACTACATGGTATAAGTCATTGTAAAGTAGAACAATCTATTTTCTTTCTCATGATGTTACCTGTCACACTTATAAACATCGATTGGTTGAGTTTTAGTTCCATCATTCAACAAAGTCAATTTCTCGACATTTTATAAAGTGTTGATTTCAATTATTATACTAGAAGACAAATTCATTTAACAATCTAATAGATCAACCGTGCCAAATGAAATCTTGTATAACAATATTTTATCCATGCTTTTAGGTAATAAAACAATTAGCTTAGTTTTTGTACTATATAATTTACCAATTGCAATAACATTAAGTTGTATTTGAAAATTGTATTGGTGCAATTAATGAAATACATGTTTGTATTAAAATATCTTTAAAGGATATACCAAGATTCCATGGTAGAAAATACTAGCCAATTCAAAATGTTAGCAGGATATTTTGCATGAAATTTACATATTTATTAGTTAGCTAAGAGATAACTATTTCTACTTCGAGAATCATAAAAACATAACGACAACAAAAAACAAATTAAGAATTTTTAAAGGCATTTACAATTATCGAGATATATAATTTAATAATTTTGTGAAATATGAACTTAATAATGTGATTTATGTTTATTGTTTTAGGTAAATATTATTGTGTCTATGTTGGTTTTCCATTAAAGGTGGACTTGTTACGCTTTTAGCAGTGTGAGATATCACTTGAAAGAATACTTCATGTGGGACTTACAAAATGCAAAAGAGTTGTTTAAACTTCAGCATGTTTCTTCACAAAACATCATTAAATGATCATTTGGTGTCTTAAAAAATATAGATTTTCAATTATAGTTAGTTCGATAAGCCAACCTATTCGCTTAATACACAATCAGAAATCATCTTAGCATGTTGTACACTGCCCAACTTTCTCTTGGGTGTCTATCCAAATACTACCATTATTGAGGATGTTGATACATAACTCATGAATCAAGGATGTTGATACATAACCCATGAATCAACCTAGTAGAAATTATTTTGGTTTTCAAGTTAATGTAGATGAAGAGCACATGGTTGGAGAATTTACAACAGAGCATCTCTTTGTTTATGTGGTAAAATTGTTAGCTTCAATGTTCCATAAATTGATTAACTATGTATATAGGACATGTTAATTTTTCTCTTATATTATGTGTCAATAAATAAGTTCTTTTGATTTAATTACTTGATTTTTGTGAATTGCATGTGGTTTTATTTTCATCATGTATGTGTTTTCAAAACTTGTTTTACTCTGGATGTAGCTAATGACAATGAAGAAGAACCAAACATATACAAATGGAGGACAGACTGGTAAGGTATTGAAGTCAGTCTATAGATGATGTACTCATTGATGCATTACAACTTTAGCAACTAATAGGCAACAAAGTGAATGACACTTTTATTACAACTAATTATGATAATGTTGTGATAGCGCTGAATAGTAAGCTCTGCAAAATGCTCACCAAACATCACTTAAAAATTGAATGAAAACGTAGAAGTCTAACTTCAATAGCTTCTAAAACTTCTTTAAAAATGGTTTGAGTGGATTTAACATTAATTCAGTGACACATATGTGGACAGTTGAACCCAAAGCATGGACACCACTAATAGAGATACCTAATTTTATTTTAAAATTTTAATTATTTATTGATTTTATAGTCAAATTTTTATGTTAAATATGAGTTTCTTTATCACTGTTATTTGTTATGTTTCTTTTAAAAAGCAAATCCAATGGCAAAAAAGTAGATGACAACACCTATGATGAACTACGAAAAGTTAACAAATTTATATAATGATAAAGCAACAAGAGAAGGATCAATGACAAAAAAGCAAAAGCAAACCAAATGACTTCACTGAAGGAGAATATTGGTGATACAATCCAGTTTATAGATGAAATGGTTTCTCAAAATCAAGCAGTATTTGAACCACTTGTCAATCTTAGAGTTGATTATGAAGTCCAAGTCGATCCCAATATAGGTTCATTGCTAAAGCTTAAAAGGAAAAGAAGTACAAATAAACATGATTTAAAAGAACTTAAGATAATGAATGATGCTTTTGAAAAAGTTGCTAATGCAATTGAAAAAAATAATGTTATTCCCTAACTATAACCTTCAAATAAATACTCCAAAGAGAACATATTTTCAGCACTCAATGTCATTGGTCTTGAAAAAGTGTGATAAACTGAAGCATATCTTTATCTTATCGATGATGAAAAAGGATACAAACATTTTTTGTTTGTCCTTTTTCTAAGCAAAAGAGTGTCTTACTTAGGATGCTTAGTAGATATAGAGTTATCTAAGTCATTAGTGTCTTTTTTTTTTATGTGAAATTTTTGTCATTACACAATTATTACATATAGCAACATTTTGTTCGAATTCTCCAAAGTTTTATCAGTTTTGCTTCTATATATTGAAATGCCTAGTGTGTATAGCTCCTCTTTTACTATCTTTGATGTCAAATCCATGTTGGATCTCGTATACCTTTATCTTAAATTTAAGAATTATCGTAAAATTAGGTCTTGCAAGATGACAAGAAAGTAGAAAACATATATATATATATATATATATTATTTAAAGTCACTGACCAATAAAAATTTATTGTTTTCTTCCTAATTTAAAAGAATGTTTAAAAAAATAGGCATTGGAAAGAACCCATGCCATGAATTTTTTGGCTAGGTACCATCTAGCATTTATTTTTGTTATTTTTTCAGTAAAATAAAAAATTAAGATAAGTATGACATAATTTTTTTAAAACTATTGAATCGGGTCTTGTAATCAAATTTAAAATATTTTTACTTAAAGAATAAGTCCTTCAGCATTAGTGCCATTATTGTAAACCAATTTAAATTCTTTCATTTCCTTTTGTCTACGTAGTCTAAACAAACATCATTTTAACAATTCATTTTCTTTCATTTCTTTTCTATCCAAATAAGCTTTTATAATCATATCTTTTCTTTCATTTTCTTTCTTCTTTTTTTCCCTCCCCATTCATTTTCATTTCCTTTCCTTTTCTTTTCATCCATTCCTTTTTTTCTATTTCCTTCCATCCAAACAAGGTGTAAATGTTAAAAGCAAATCAATATTTCTGACCTCAAATTTATAAAAATCCCAATTTTAGGGTCTTGATTTCAAAACTCCAAAAGGCCAAGTTATTGACTTTGTGTTAGGTGAGCCTATCTTAAGTGGCCTACAAAGCTTATAATTTATAAAACATTTTTCCCTTTAAATATAAAAACAAAATAAGTAAACATTAAGAAGTATGAATAGTCAAATATGTGTTTGAATGTCTTGAATAAATGTAAGTAAATGTAATAACAACAAATAAATTTTGCATATTGATGCACACACTTTCAACATATGGTCAATATGAATTGAGCACTACACGCCTCTTAGTGTATCTAAGGGGTCAAATCTTAGTCATATATCTAACTAAAGCTAGTTAAGATCATGTGTAATCTCCAAAGAAGATAATATAATCAATGAAACATAAATTTCTACTAGAGCAATAATATCATTTTCATGAAAGCATTTTCATTAAAATCTTCTCAAAACCATCCCAGCAATCACACTTTTCAAAAATGTATGAGCAAGATTTTATCCTTTCTCTACCTACATTGTCATAAATCCTTTAGTTTTACCTAAAATTTTCAATCACTTTCCGTATGTTTAAACATTGCTTCGTACACTATTTAAAATTAGACCTGGGCATCGGACCGGCCAGGCTTGGCGCGGCCCGATAAGAGTCGGGCCCGGGTTGGCTCGACACCCAATACTCGAGCCCAGGCCCAGCCTGGCCCAGCTATATTAAAATAAAAAATATATTTTTTAATACAAAATAAAAAAATTTTAATATAAAATACATTTCTAATAATAAAATGTATATTATTATTAAATAAAAATAATAAAAAATTAAAAAATATAAATAGGGCCCCATCGGGCCTGCCCGAGTGGGCTTTCTCGGGCCCGGGCCCATTGCCCATGCTTATTTAAAATCCTTTAAACCCATTCAAATATTTATCTATCACATAACATACTCTTCTTGAAGACAAATACTTTAGCCAAGATGATCCTAGTTTCTTTCAAGACAAACCTTTATAACATCCACTTTGTTTCTTAACATTTGTAATTTAATTAACCTAAAGGTTTTCAAATCAAATGAAACACATGATCATATATTTAGGATCTTAAGATAAAATTTGTGAAATATATGAAGGAAATAACTTATTCATTTATTTGGCTACTTCCAATATGATTGAGTTCGTACTGATAGACAAGCATGTTTCTTGCACCTTAAAACCAAAACTCTTGCAAAACTCAAAATATTTTTCAATGTTCACGATAGATTAGACTTTTATAAATTTGTCCCTTTAATGGATTACATTTAAATGACTCAACTTTTAGTCATTTATTTTTCATTTATGCAGTGTTCATTGTGTTTTATCCTTTTTTTTTTTCAATCCACAATGTTATATTGTTTTCCCTTTTTAATGTTTAATATTTTATCTTCTATTACAAGATTAATTTTTTGTAATTTACACTATCTGTTTCAAGTAACATAAGAGTATTTTGGGGTGGTATGTTGGTGAATGATTATTGCATAAAAAAGTAACCCTGTATTGTGCCTCAAACTATCTCTCATTAAATGAGTCATTTTGTGCACTCTAACATTTTTAAGAATCTACCTCATTAAAAATCCAACAAAAGGTTCATCCAAATCAATTGGTTTTTTGAACATAGAAATTATCACTAATACGATTTTACATGTAAAAATCTTAAAGTGTTTATGTATTCTAAAATTTTTTAAAGGAAAAAATATAGAATTTCTCTCAAAGTTAGTAAATCAACACAATTATCTTCATTTCATGTATTTATTCTTGGTTAAATAATAATATGAACTTAATATTAAGTCTGGTCACCTTCCATTAAAGATATAAATTATTTCATCTATAGAATTTGTATTCTAAGCTTAATAAGGTAATTTTCATATTACCTTATTTTATAAAAAACTGGTTGTTGAATTTAAAAGTAGTTGATTGTCTATTTAGAGACAAAATGGATGTCTGGTAGCATATTGAGATCATCTCGAGTTAATATTTCATTGAGCTGACCTTTTTAGCAACACTTTGCGTAATCATCGAAGATGGCTGTAAGATGAGAGAAGCTTTAAAGCCCAAAGTATTTACAGAATCCATTGGATGTGGCTGTTATAGGTCACCTTTAGTAAAAAAGTTTGAAATGAGTGAGGAAGAAATTATAATTTTCATTCATCTAAAAATATTTGAAATGTTAAGCATTAAATAAAAATTAAAAATACCATAAAATCAGAAAAAAATGAACAAACATAAAAAAATGTCATAATAAATGAACGGTTAAGAAAAAAACAAAAAATGATAAACTATTAAAATTTTAAATAACCCTATGTGCTCCTTAAATTAATAGTCTTCTCATTTATAACAAATTTGAGGTCATATCTTTTACAAAGAGAAAATATAAACAAAAACAGCCTTAAAAGAAGATTTTTTGAATGCATTTTCTGCAACTCTTCATGGTTTCTTGAACAACATTATGGAGGTTGTGACACTATATGCATGTTGTCTCATTCTTGCTAAAAATAATATACAATATGTCTTCAAGAACTATACACATGTTGTCTATCTTCTTGATAAAAAAATTGCAATTAGAAACCAGAGCATTTGTGTCACGGGCTGACTTTTTCAAGCCTTGTTCGGCCTGTGCGGCACCGAAGGTTTCCCCAAAGCCTTCGACTAGCCCGACTCTCTCTTGAGTTAGCAGAAGCGTTCATCTATCCTTTGGGACTGTGGACTAGACAAGGAGTGCAAAACACTCGGCACATCATCACCCATGTTTATCCTATTGCAGGCCATCAGTAAGTCGTGGCCATGAGGCCATGTTAGAACTTCGTCATTCCTCCAAGTGTCTATCTACTTCTATATGAAATCTGGATGGGGGTAGACTTTCCTTGGGAGGAAGTCTCCAGCTGAAGCTAGTTGACGACTATATGTCATTAAGTAAGATGGTCGACCATCGCCCAACTCGACGATGAGCATTCACTTGCTCATCCCCGCGTGACTCTACGTGGTTATGGAACACAGCATATGCGCCCACTGAGAGAATTGCCCCTAACCCACGCGCACCCCCTTGCGCATCCAAACGCTACGCGTGGGAAACTCATCTGATTCCCCAACAACGGACTTGCACTTCCAAAGGGACTGTTCACCATGATGCATTTATGCGCTTCGACTCTGCACCACCATGCTGCACATTCCACGTGCATTGCTTTCTACTTGACTTAGCGTTCGATTGGATCTCACATGCTTCCCGAGCTATGCCTAAGCTGGCCAAGCAGCATATCCTTCTACTGGCTTGGTCGGGCCAGACACAGCGACAACAATTTGAATGACACTTACAAAATTGGGTGATTCGAGTTGAATCACTCAATTATGACTCGATTTCAACAATTCATACAAAAAAGTTTTTGACATTTGGTAAACTTTGAATTAGCCACTATGACTTCGTAAAGTGTTGATTCAATTTGAATGAATTGATTTTGACCAAATCAAAGTGGTTATAATAATCCTAATGGTAGGTTGCTAAAATCTTCTTTGTTATGACATCAATAATCATATAAAAGATCACAAAATACAAATAAAATATTTGTACTCAAACATACACATTCCAAACATTCATAACTAGTCAAATATTCATACCAAATAAACAATCCAAACATCATTAGCTTTTGTAACAAAAAAACAAGAATAAAATTTATTTAAAATGGAATTTAATTTTAAAGTCTTTTCCTATAAAAAATATTTTAAATCAACTGCTACCAAAATTACGTTGGACTTCTAGCTTAGTCATTATTGAAGAAGTTTTCTCAGTCTCAATATCAGACTTGTGTTTGTTTCCAACTTCTTCCACTTCCTCTTCCTCATGGTCAATCACAAAAAAATAATGTATAAAAAGGTACAAGCAGCTCAAGGATGATGAATTGCATAATCAAAAGACTCACTATTGCTAATGAAATTCTGACCATTGGAAGTTAAAAACAAAATGAAGATGAATTTATGAGAGAGAGAGAGATTTTTAATTTTTAGAAATTGACCTTTATAGAGTAAATGCAACGCTAACTACTTCAAGCCAATTGTGAAAGTAACCCCTGTAAGTGTAACTCTTAGTTAAATAGTTAGATATATATAAATGGGAGGGATGATATTTTTTAAATTAAATAATAATTAAAAAATAAACATGACATCAAGTGCATATGAAAGGAGGACATTCAAATCTTAATTACAAGGTAAACTATTGGAAATTAAATAAACATGCAATGGTGGCAGTAAGACTCAGAGGCAACATTGTCATTTGAAATTTTTACAAGGTGTTTTGACATAATGGCTTGCAGTTAATCATGAAACAAAAATGAAAAGAAGGGGAGCATTGCCGGCTAGACTAAAAGCATGCATATAGAAAGAGAAAAAAAAAAGAGCATGGACCCTTAACCAGGGTTATCCTAAAGTAATTTCACAAACTAACGCATGATTTCTACATGAAGAAAAACACATAGACAGGCAATGAAAGTGAAAAAAGTTGCATAATGAAAAACATATAGGGGGACAAGTAGAGATAAACAAATATATAGAGACAACAAAAATTCAATCATAATTCATGAATATATAAAGTATATCATTTATCATAAAAATTCATCAAAAATATAATGTTTACCTTGAGAACAGAATCATTATTATAAAGTACAAGACTTACCATACCACAAGTTATAAGCTCTGCAAATTAGAAATGTAAGGTTGCCAGAGATAGATAGAACTAAATGTAGGAAGGTACACAAATAAATGCAAATCAAATACTACTATATATTAACCAAGAGACCAATAAGTCTTTCCAAACTAAAAAAATTGATAGCAAACAATCAATGTTATGTTATTGTTACATATATTGATTGGATATTTTCTAAAATTGAACAACAATATAAAATTGGAATGACAAAAATATATTAATTGTATTCATTTAAAAAATTAACAACATGATTGCTTGAAAAGGTCATTGAGAAGACCTCTTCTGAAACTCCCCTTTCTAAGTTGCGATGAGCTCACAATTCAACATTGTGTTGCCCCTTTAAGAAATAGATAGACAATTAAAAATAGTCAAAGAAAAAAAAAACGATTTAGTATAGTTGTTAACACTTTGACATCAAATCTGAATAAAAACCATCAAAACCTACACATAAATAAAAAACAGCCATTGTAAGAATTTTATTAGATTTAATCAAGATGCCAACCAAATACCAATTGGATTTTGTGTACTGTTATTAGGTGGATTTCGTTTAAGTTGGTGGATGCAACAAGTTAATGGGTTTCTTCCTTCAAGTTTCAAAAACATTATACTTTATTTAAAATCAAACACCTTAATCTTAAGAGCAAATCTCTATTTTCAACCTTAGACTTATGAAAATTCCTATCTTAGGGTCTTGCTTTGAAAAGTCTCAAATCCAAATCCTAAGTATTTATGCTCTTGATTTATGTCAAGAGCCTATCTTGGGTAGCGCACAATCCTATAATTTCCAAAATCATTTTCTTTTAAAAACAAAACAAATAATGCTAAGAAACATGAAACATGAATGATGAAATATGTTTGAAATTTTAAGTAAGTGTAGATGAATATGACGATAAAAAATAGATTTTGCATATTGATATACACATATTACATATATGATCAACATGAATGGAACAATATACATCTCCTGGTGAACCTTAGGAGCCAAATCTTAGTCTGGCTAAGGAAGAGTGAGACTAATTCTTAAGATCCAAAAAGTACAGTATATCATTAGTCAAACAGCCAAAATATTCTCACAATCCGTCAATCATGCTTTTCAAAAACACTTGAGCAAGATTTTGGCTCATTTTAACCCACTTTTTCATAAATATTTCAACTTTGTTTGAGATATCCAATCACTTTCCAGTTTCTGAACATTGCTTCACACAATATTTAAAACTCTTTGAAATCATTGCAAATGTTTATCAAAGAAATCACTTAATATGATTTTGTTGAGGACAAACACTTAGCCAAAGTGAAACCTAGTTTCATTCAAGGCATCTGTTTAACATCTTCTTTCACTTATAATATTTGATTATTTAATTAGCAAAAAGGTTCTTAAATTACATTTAAAAACATCATATATAAAAATCTTAAAATAAAACTTGATGATGTTGATATATGCAAAGGAAACAACCTAGCCCTTGGTTTGGTTACTCTCAAAAGAGTCAAGTCTCTTACTAATAGGCAGGCCTGTTTCTTTTACTTTCAAAACAAAGACCCTTTCAAAACTCAAAACAAGTTTGAGACATTTATAATTGTCATCACTTCTATAAATTTGTCACTTGAATGGATATCACTCAAGGACTCAAATTTGAATAATTAATTTTTACCTTTAGGCAAATTTTCATCAAGTTTTACTTGTTGCCTTTTAATCCACAATGTTTTTTATTGTTTAACATTTTGCCTTTTTATTACAAAATAATATTAAATTTGCATAATTTAGACTATTTATTCAAATAACATAAGAGTATTTAGGTGTAGTTCACATTTAAGGTAGTGCAAACTAAAAAATGAGAATAGAGACCAACTCATTGGGATCTTAAAGTGGGATGTTGGCAGTTATTTGAAATATTGGAACGATTGTTACATTAAAAAGTGATCTCATATTGTGTCTCAAGCTATTTTTCTTATTAAAAACATAATTTTATATATTCTAACATTTTTTTAAGAATGAAACCCATTGAAAATCCAACAAAAGGTCCACTCAAATCAAATAATTTTTAAAAATAAAAAATATCACAACTACAATTTTATATGTAAAGATCTTAGTGTTCATGAGTTCCAAATTTTTTAAGAGGGGAAAAAAGCTAGTATATCTCCCAAAGCTATTAAATAAGCCCAGCTACCTTTGCTTCACTTATTTATTCTTCATTAAACAAACAATATCAACTCAATATTGAGTCTGACCTTTTTCTTTAAGACATGAATTATTTCATCAATAGATTTGAATTCTACACTTATTAAAATGATTTCTGTATTACTTTTTTCTATGGAGAAATTGTTGTCTTAAAGTAGTTAACTATCTATTTGCAAATGAAATGGATGAGAAATTTTTTAAGTTGAACTTAATTGAGATACAAATATAGTTAACTAACTTATTAATTAATGGATTGATAAGGTTAAGTAGCGTCAAACATTCATTATCTGTAATAAACTTAATAACATTATTTTTGAGCTATAAAGTAAGCCACAACTAGCTTGCTCTACTTCTTGCTTAGTTGAGCTTTTAAATTAAAGTTTGTTTGCATTTAACCCACATAGAAAATGATTTAGGGCAAGCTAGCTTCAGTAATATTCAACAATAACTACTTTGTTCTATATATATGTCTATTCTATTTGAAATGTTGGATTGTGTATTATCACATGATCCTGAGCTACATGTGTGGGAAGTGTGCATGTAGGGAAAAAAAGGGCAGGCGAGCATGTTTCCAGTTCAAATAACAAATCAAAGTCTAAATGTTACTCAAAAGTATAATTATTTCATTAGATGTGCACATATAATCATGTTAACTTCGTTAATGAAAAGCTTCAAACATGGAAAATGATGGACCATTTATAAATGAAATGGACATGAATATGAATGCAAATATAAAGCTTTGACCTAAAACTATTTTCACATATATTTTGCCATCAGACCCAAACCTTATCAATCTACAAATTTCATATGCGTTTTTTTAGTAGAAACATTTGTTATTTCACATATAATCATCAATCTATATCACATAAGAGTCTTGTATGAGATGTAGTTAAATTTATAATGACAATTATATATATATATATATATATATATATATATATACCTGCCAACAAAATGTTTTACATATATATAATTAACTACTTAATAGAAAAAAGTAGCAAGCACTAGATGCTTTCACGAGTGATTGTAAGTAAATTTGATCATAAAAGGGGATGAACAAGTTTAGCCAATTAAACTCATAGATGATAATAGAAGTACTTGTGGAGCAATATAAACATGGAAAACTAGTAGAAATTTCCATGGCAGATGGAATCCAAAGGAAAGAAGACTAGCTTCTCTGGTACTTGCTTGAGACATATGGTGGTAAAACCTCTTAAACTTGTTACTTGCTATAAGTTATACATTTAGCTTGCAGAAATAGTTACTTCATAAAATCTTAGTCATTCTTGTTCAAATGCTTGGTTTGCTAACAAAATATTCCTATTGAAATGCCTCATTCTATCATATCCAGCATCAAGCAACTCATGTTTCTCAAAGAAGACAAGTGAACGGACTCAAACCTGGCGTTTTAAATTCTCCTTTCATTATCTTCTCTGTACACTGTGATTCAACACTGTTAAGAGGTAGACTGCTTAATGGCTTCATTGTCGAGTCACCACCAACCTTTATAAGAAGAACATGTGGCTTTTAATTGTGAAACCGTACAACTCTCACATGCAAATAATTTCCTCTAAACTTGCTTTCATAAGCTAATTCCTAATGGGTTTTAACCAGTTCAAATTAGCCTATCCTTGGCAGTAATAAACGAAGCTGATGAGGATATGGCAAAACTTTTGAAGCACTAAAAGAAGAAGAAGATGATGCTGTTTAATGGAGGCTCTACCATGTTCGAATAGGAAGTGAGCGTGAGACTTAAAATGGTGTGTTTTAGACGATTTTTTTCCACCATTCAAAATTGCCACAATAAATAATAATACAATTTTATGTTTCACGCTTTAACGACAAAGAAGTAAGATTGCAGTGGTGACCAAGAGACGGGCATGCACTCAATACTGACAGGAGGCGAGACTCGGTATTTGGAGTTCTGCAACTTTTGAGCCAGCGCATTCAAGATCCAAATTCCCTACTTATTTCAGCTGACCCGAACCCAATCATTCACGCACCTGCTGACGATCACGGGACAAATTTTACGGCTACAATTGGGCATCTGCGTTTCCAACTCCAAGGACAAAAAGGTCCAGCTTCATTCTCACCATGTGCAAATCGTCCTACCCTTATTTCCCGATATCATCAGGGGCAAGACAGTAATTACATGGACGGCAAACGAACCAGACCAAGCTTCGACCCTACCGAACCCTCGGCCGAAGCCGTCCATCTCACCTTGCCTCTTACCCTCGCCGGCCCGTCCGTTGCCTCTCAGGTCCCGAACATATACCTACGCCACAATCATCTCTAATGCCGTATGCTGTATCGACCGTACGATCGGAATCTCCTTCCAAACCCTTCTAGGGTTTGCCTCCCCCTAGATCCCGTCCCCAATTTCGGAAGCCTTTTGCCTCAAGGGTTTCGATGCCGTAGCGCGCGATCCGCACCGTCGCCGATAGATTCCGACCCATCCACGCAGATCGGACATCTCTTGTCTCTCCATGGGCCGATCGAGAGGAGTCCCCAACTCCGGCGACGAAGATCCGCACCAGAGGTGAGTTCTTGCCGTTCGTCGCGCCCTCCGTCCTTCCTCTTACAGGGCTAGGGTTTCCTCCGGATGCCGGAATTTCGGAAGTCCGCACGCTAGGAAAGGATTGCGCCTGCGAGTTTTTGGCTTCCGATCGTTTCGCAATCGATTGGATATCATTTTTATTTTCTTTTCTCACAAATTGTTTCCGTGCTCGATCGGTGCGAATTTTACATCTCTTTTCCCCTTTCTGGCCGATTCCGTGATTTTTTGGTTCCCGAAAATGCCCCTCCCCGGTCGTCCTTTCGTTCGCGGAACCGATTTTAACGTGTACTTGTCGGTGAAGTTAACGCGATATTAAAGCTGTTTTTGCTCTCCGGTACGATGAAGGGACGGAATGTTATGGTATGACCGTATGGGTTGTTTTTTTTTTTAATTTTTTTTATCTCGAAGGAAATCCGTTGTTCTGATGTGGAGGGGCGAGGGTGGGAGGGCACCTTCGTGATATTTTATAAAGTGAGGGGTAATCATGGAGCTGGCCATTGCATGGAACCGGCCCTATTGCCTCCGAAGTGAATCGGGTTTCACAGCTTAACGAGTCGCCTGAACGGGGCCACTGGGTCCTGACGATGTGGTTTAAGTATGGTCCGTGACGCCTTTGTCCCTTTCATCAAGAGGCTTCGCCGGAGTCTCATGGTCACGTCCGGTACGAGTCCGAATCTGCGGGTTTCAGGGTCTCGGCGCGAAATTTCGAACTTTTGGGCGAAAGGCGGGGGAAAGACATTCCGAAAATTCGTTGGGGGAGAACAACTATGCAGTCTGGTCCCCCTTGCTCGGACGAGGGGGACAAAAGAGTTCTGCGAGGATGGTGCCCATGCCGCCCTTCCCACGTAGAGATTGATGGTGTTATGTGGTTGGTCTTTTTTTGATGTTTGCGGCACCATGCGTCGGCCATCGATCAGGTGGGTGGTCAATGTAGCTTCCCTGAATGCATTTTCTGTTTGACCCTTATCTACAGTATATTTTTCCCAATTTTTTCGCGTGAAGTTCCTTTCGCACTAAAGGTATGAGACTCGTGGATGTTTTGGGACCTATATGTTTAATCCCTTCGTAAGTTCCTGCTTAGGCGAAGGTGATATTTGGGGTAACTGATATTGGTTAAAAGATGGCATTTCGCTTTAGGTGGCACGCCCGACTACTAAAGAAGCTGTGCGAAATGATGCCTGCCTATGTAGACGCACTTTCATGAGAAAATACTCTTATGTAATAGTGGTTTGTTTTCATGAAGTTATGCAGTATGTGTTGGAAGCCGGATGATGTTTTGCTCTGCATTACCCATGTACTAATCTGTACGTGTTGCTTGCTTTGTTAATCATGGTGACTTGAAAGGTAAACATGGAGCTTGCACATGCTGACGTGCTGCTGAACCTAGTAGCGAGTGATCTGAGATTAGGCCAATATGAGGTTTGTGGATGAGTATCAGTTTGTCGCTTCTAGGCAGTGGATAGTAGCCTAGATGCTCGACAAAGTCAGCTTGGCAGTCCAAGCTAACAAAACCTTCATTTTAGACGTTTAACTCTAAAAATTAACGTTTTTTTGTTCTATATTATAGTATATTGATTACACGGAGTTTTCCCTACTTTGCCCCTTTTCTCCTTATTTTTCCTTCTTGTTACATTCCCTTCCGTCCCTCCTTCTTGCTGAATAGAACTGCTCAAGTCTTGCCCAGGTGCTTCTAGGATATTTTGGGAGTCTGCCACCTAGCGCTTTTAATAATTCATATATGCTAGGGTGCGTGCTCGAAATCATTTGAGATTGCCTGGTAGTGATGGCATCTATTTTGAAAGAACAGATGGACTTTGCTGTAGAAATTCAAATGGTTTGGAATTACCTAGTAATGAGAGTATGCACTTTGATAAAACAAATGGAATTTGCTGCATGAGTTCAAGCATAAAAGATACTGAATTCCAAAGAAGATATCATGATTTTGTTATTGTTTCAACTTGGTTAACTTGATGGTGGAAAGAGACATGATATTTGTAAGAACTTATGAATCGTATGTCATGATGGCTACCACAGTTTTTATGCAGTAGGAAGAGAAGAAGCAATGGAGAGCAATACACAAAAAGAACCAACAACCATACAACCAGGCGTCCCCTAATCTCATTTAAGTTGTGTTACATATATACATGGACTGAATAGTCCATAACCTAAAGAGTCAATAACAATCCCACCTTTATGCACAGGCCGTATATAATGCAAAATACTGGATGCCATGGATCTGGTCCATCTGGACCCAACCTAGATTCAAATACCTCTTATTACCCTTCCTCAAGTTGCGGATTATATTGAATCATGTATAACTTGTCATTTAAGGACCAAAGCTGATGCTTTTTAAACCTTTAATGAACAAGTCAACGACTTGGCTTTTCTATTTGAACGTGAGGAGGCTTGGTTTCTTTGTCTTCAACCTTATATTTGATAAAGTGTTGATCTACCTCAATATGCTTTGGGCAACTATGATGTATAGGAAAATAAACAATGTCAATTGCACTTTGATCATCATACAATAAAAAAGTTCAAGAAAGTATTTTTCCTACATTGGCCAATAGATGTGTAATTGTCATAGATATCGTGAGATTTTTGAAAAACTTGTGATAGTTACGTGAAAAACAAATAAGACCAAAAAATGGAAAAATCTCATGAGATTTTGAAAATCCTGACAAAAATAACATATTTCATTTTTTTGCTATTTTTTGTGATTATTAGTCTCTCATTTATTTTAAATCTCTAATTATTAGGATTTTTCGTTTTTTTAAAATTTGCTGAGAGTTTTCCCAAAATTTCCCTGAAAAAAACAACTTTGTTAAAAAATATCTTGAGAAGAACCTTGCTGATGTTTTCCTGATAACAATATTTGTCACAATGGTGTGTACACTATGTTGCTTTTGCTATCTTAGCTGCCATAGAATCACATTCAGCTTCATTCTTATATCTTTCAACAAGCCTTTGTTATTTGCTACTTTATGATATCTTATGTCACATAGGTACGGGATATGGGTGCAGAGCATTTCCACAAAACATGGGGATACCACTGTGTATATATATATATATATATATATATAGGAAAAGTTAAGATTTTAAAACAATAGAATCATGATTCATAATTTATAAATTGTGAAGAAGAAACTAATGAACAAAGTAGGAACTAGAATCATAGGATGGTGATGGGGAAATAAACTCAGCTCATCTAACATAGAAGGCTCAAATTGGGGTGTCCATGTTACATTGTCAATATCAAACTTTTCTTAATAAATATGCAATATCTAGAACCAAATCTTTTACTTTTATTGGGATCTGTTCCTCAGTTTGCATAGATGTAAGTAAGGATTTCATGATCCTCTTTGCCAAACCAAGTTCTTCAACAAAGAAACTCATCTCTAGTGGTTCTCTTTGAACAAACCAAGTTCTTCAACACTCTGCATAATGTCCAATTTGCAATTAAAATACTTTCAGACATAAACCGTGTCCTTCACCAAGGTTCTGTGATTGGCAAAATTTTTACCCTTTCCAGCTGCCAGTAGATATGCCAGCTGATCCATAGTTAGACATGTCCAGAACCAAATAGATAATGGTGTATCGACTATCTTCCATTACAAGACTGTTACTGGAGTATGTTGCAAATTTGGGGAACAGTCCACTTTCTAGTATTGTAGGTTCACTTACCCCTTTAAAAAATGATTGACACTTCTATCTGCTGTTTTATTTGACCTCACTGATTTATAATAATTTATTTTGTTCAACCTTAAATCAGCTGAGTTAGTCACAGGTTTTGATAAATAATTTGAGTTAATTGTGTCTTGTTTTTGATGTTATATTATTTGCAGATCAAAGAGAAGAAGGGTTACCCCAAGTGGAGAGAACTTAGAGAATAATAGTACAGGTAAGTACACCTTGAGCTGTCCTTTTATTACGTGGAGATATCTATCACAGTTAGTGTATCAAAATAGACTTCACAACTCATTTGATTAGATAGGTGAAACCACTACAATTAGAAGTGCAGGAACAATAACATTTTGGAGTAAATAAATGCATAATTATGCTGAGCCATGACCATAAAAAATGGTAAAATTTTGAAAGGGAATCTCTTCAAGATGCACAAATAATTGCTACAGTACTGTGAATTTTGATGAGCTTTTGTGAAGAAGACAGTTTCTTAAGATATGGAGGTTTGCTTCCACAAAGCGCATGATGGAAACTTGTGAACAATGTGATTATCTGATTAGCTTGGCTCAATGATGACACACATGCACAAAGATTGTGTAGTTGGTGGCTAGGCTTTTCAACACATTGTTGATGCTTATTCACGCTTTGTTGTTCATTAATTCCCTTATTTGGCTTGAAAATTGAAATGGATTTACATTTTATTGCTTATCTGTTGTATACAGATTTGAACTGATTCTTTGTTGGTTGATCTTGCAGTTTATTTTTACATTCTCTTTAATATCTTTTCTTTCTTCATGTAATAGGAACAGCCGAAGGGAAGAGGGCTTTGTACCATTGCAACTATTGTAATAAAGATATATCAGGAAAGATTCGCATTAAATGCACAAAGTGTCCGGATTTTGACCTGTGCGTGGAATGCTTTTCTGTAGGAGCGGAAGTTACACCTCACAAAAGCAATCACCCTTACAGGGTCATGGTTAGTTCAAACTTGGTAGTTGTTTCATCATCTCAAATTTTTTTTTTTTGATATTGTCACAGGACTTTTTTCCTGGTTGGAAATGTAAATTTTCTTTCTCATTCTAAGTATTGTACTATAATCCTGTTGGTGTGATCTACCATGTACCCATTGTCACATAAAACACGCATTATTCGAAAAAACACGTATAATACCCAAGAAATAAGTCAGCCATATAAAATGACAATTAGTGGCATCTTTTTTAAAGAAACACCAGAAAATAAAAAATGTGAAAAAAATGCGTATTACACGCATTTTTTATTTTTTATTATTTTTATTTTTTATAATTTTAGGATTTGTTAAATGTTTTAAATTTTTTAAAAATTTGCCAAGATTTTCCTGAGACTTTCCTGAGATATACAACTTTGTCGTACTATACCCGAGAAATTCCTCACCGTATAATACCCGTACATGATATATGTGGCAATGCATGTATATGTTAGTAGAGGTGGCAACTGTGCCTACCTAAGTTTTAGCTGAGGCATACTAAAGCCTGATGGGCTAAGAAAACCCATCTCCGATCACATTGAGAATCTTCAGAACAGTTTGATGAGGATGGGGCTAAATGTCGGTGTGCCCAACTTGGTTCAAATGATACAGAAACTGAAATGGGATGTCATGAAGATTCATAGCACATACTATCTTTGTCATAATTAGTCTTGGCCTGAAATTTAAGGCTGTCCTGCTCTCCTCATCTGCTACTGGCATGAATCTTGTGATAAAGCAAGGTGATTTTCCCTCATCTATATGTTTTGAGTCATGCATGGGCATTTGTTTTGTTGTCTGGATGCCACTTGCAACTCTTAGAAGAAATTTTGGAAATATCCTTGGGTTTATGTATTCCTTGTAACTTTTATGAACAGGATAATTTGTCTTTCCCATTAATTTATCCAGATTGGAATGCAGATGAAGAAATATTACTCCTAGAGGTATGCCAGAATGTTGCATTGGCTTCTCTTGGAGCTGTTTCAACATTTATCTCTGTTTCTTTGACGTCAGTCTATCTTCTTGACAGTAATGTGGTCAAATCTGTCTTAGGGAATTGAAATGTATGGATTGGGGAACTGGGCAGAGGTTGCTGAACATGTTGGAACAAAGACTAAGGCTCAATGCATTGATCACTACAATACTGCATACATGAACTCTCCTTGTTTTCCACTCCCGGTAACTTATTTTTCTTAATAACAGTTTATGGTGGTCCATGGATATCCTCTTTTATGTTATCCAGCTTGATTTGATGATTTTGTTATTTTGTAAATAGGACATGTCACATGTTATTGGAAAGAATAGGAAGGAGCTTCTTGCTATGGCCAAAGGGCATGGCGATGAGAAGAAAGGTTTGTGACAGTCACCTTGATTCTTGGAATAGTTGGACTTTTCATTATTATTTTTTTGTGAGTTCTCACTGTTTTGTCATCTATGTGCTTTTCACTTATCTATTTACCTTTAAGTTTATTCTTTGAATTTTGGGAGCATCCAATTGGCTAAACTATGAACTGATAAATTGTCACATTAATTTATTTAAGGATTATTTAGTGTCTCCTTTTAGCACAATGTTTTCTTTGAACTAGTATATTAGGTCGGCCATGGGGTCTGAACAGCTCTTGCAGTGGCATGTCGAGTCTTCAGTTCGCAGAATAAAATCTTCTCTGTACATTGGTCTGTACTTTGATTCCTCAGACTCTACCCTCTACTGACATATTGGTGATTTCAATATCAATTATGATTTCGATCAAATTGTTTCCTTCTTTAGTATCTTTATCTATATGTGCAATTCCTTTAAAACCAGAGGATTTTCGCATATAGTTTGGCACATAATTCTTTATAGTTTATTCAATCCTATATTTTTTTTGTCTTTCTAGAGACCTTTGGAATAATTTTTTGGTTGTGGGAACCAAAAATAAGATGACTGTCCCTTCTTGTTTCTCAACTGTTTGATGAGCTAACATATGCATAACCAGTAGTGTTTCTAGCATTGTCACAGAAAACATGTCTTATTCGAAAAGAACATGTATAATACACAAAAAAAGTCAGCCGTATAAAACGTGAAAAAACACGTCTTTTTTAGAAAAACGACAGAAAATAAAAAAATATGAAAAAACACGTATTATATTACGTTTTTTCGCTTTTTTTGTATTTTTTTATGTTTTTTATAATTTTTAGGATTTATTAAATGTTTTAAATTTTTTAAAAATTTGCCAAGATTTTTCCGAGATATTCTTGAGATATACAACTTTGCCATATTATACCTGAGAAATTCCTCGCCGTATAATACCCGTACACGTTTTTTGTGACAATGGTTTCTACTGTTATTGAGTGCACATGTACATTTTAAAATGATAGCGAGTTCTTGATGAGCTCATCATGCTTTCAAGGACCCCCTTTCATGTCTGTCTGTTTTATTGATGGGTAGGGTTGGGGAAAACCCAAACCTCTTCTTAGAAGCTTGATTTTTGCCTTCCCTTATCTAGGAAGGCATGAAGTACTTTACTCACCTTTTTTTTCATAGATCTGGTTATGTGAATAATATATAGTTATATTGTACATTTCATTTGTTAAGGATGCATTAGCTTTTCTCATAAAACTTGACTTTTTCTGTTAGTTGGATAAACAAAGCTTCTATGTCTGACTGTGCATCTTATGAACAAACTGAGCTTCGCCGTTTCCTCATTAAGGTAGTCTGCCTTATTTGGCTAATGTAAGTTTTTGAATGTACTTCTTAAAACCTTACCTTATTTTTGGCAACCATCAAAGCTAAAAGTATTATATGTTTCTCTCATGGAAAATTATTATAGCCATTGTTTGCTAAAAATTTTGTAGTTTGTTTTCACAACATTGGCGATAATTTTAAATATTCCAACAATATCATAAAAAAGTTAAATGAGAAAAGAGAATTTGTTACAATGTTTTAAAATATCACGGAAACAAAATTATCATGATGTCTTTGCAAAAGTTCTTTAGTTAAAACTTCAAAGTATTTTAAACTCTTTTGTTCTTGTTTTTTAAAATCTTAAGAATTATTTTAAATTTCTGTCAATGTTTTGGTAATGAAATTAGCAGAAACCACTTCATAAGAGGAGCACTTTTTTGTTTACACGCCTCTATAAGAGCCATTATTTCATCTAGGGCAATTTTACGTGAAGCTCTTGTAAATGGATTCCACAAAGAGTCAACCAAGCCTTATAGAAGCGGATATAGATGTATGCCCCAGTCAGCCCATGCATGGTAGCAACCTCGGACCCTCTTGGCTGTAATGGGCTTGGATGGATTAGTCTTCTACATACCAGCAATGAGATGAAACCACCCCAATTCAGTGGTTTCCATGCCACCACAATGGCATGGCACGAGTTTTTATACTTTTCTAATTTTTTGGATTCGTGAGAAGACACTTTCCAATTTGTACCTGCGAAACCTTGCCGATAAACAATTAGTACCTGCGAAACCTTGCCGATAAAAACCTGAAAACAATATTTGTTATGTTGCTTGAAATTGTTAAGAAAATGAATCCCAATGCAATTTGGCATTGAATTTTGGTTTACTAGAATCATATTGAATCTGGGATGCATTTCCAAACGTAGATCAGATAATTTGACCAGGTAGCGTAGCCTCCATGAATTCAATGTTCCATCTTGTGTTTTATGTCAGCACATCTTTTCTCCACTTTCAAAGCTGATTCATATCAGGCCTACAAGTATTGGACCTTATTTTCAGTCAGAGTTGTATTTGGTTTTAGATAACTATACTATGAGTTTTGACCTGAATATGTGCATGATTAGCATAGAACTTATCAATTTGAAGTTGATTAAATGAAGGTCCAACCTGAGCCTAACCCATCTAAATATCTATTCAAGCTCACTTCAGAAGCATGAAACTACACACTTTTTCTTATCAAACTTTCCTTTTTGTATTTCTACTTCTAATAAATCTTTTGGAGTAATTAGTCTTAATTTTTTGTCACCACCTGTATAAAGTAGTGCCAATCATGCACCTGGACTGTATTTTTTAGAATTTCTAGGGTTTGAAAAGTGTGTACAGTTGAATCTTTATTTAATTTACAAACTGGGAAATACATAATGTATTCCCTATGGTAAACTGATGTGTGATAGGAAATCATTCAGAACCTATGGTTTCTTATTGCAAGAACATGTCTCTAGAAAGCCTCCCAACAACTCATTGCATTGCCTTTTTGAAGCATGGCTCTTCAGGTCATGTGTAGCATTTTGCATTTATGGGTATAATGTTGTTTGAATCATGTGATACCTTCCCGTGGATCATTATTTACAGATAAGAACTGCAACAGCTAAACCACAGACATCTTACCCACTGTATCCATTATGTTTTTATATTTATGCATTTAAATATAGTGTCTACTATATTTATTAGACCAATGTTTTCCTGAGATTTTGACAAATTGGAACTTAGTCATCATTTCTGCACACTTTTTTTGGCAAAATTTCCCAGCCTTTGTGGAAAATGAGAAATTTTTTTTAGACTGAATGTGGTGAAAAAACTTGGCAAGGAAAGTAGATCCGGTCCAATACTAATAAAAGCTCGTTCTCATGGGTCATGCCATTTCTCTGAAAAATCGAGTCCCAGCACCACCTACATGATTGCTTTTTGGCATCAAGTCTTAGTTTCTACCTAGTGTAGTGACCACTGATTGGCATAATTTTTGCATTTCTTAAGATATCTTTCTGAAACTAGTTTTCTTAGAAATCCTTGTG
Source organism: Nymphaea colorata (assembly GCF_008831285.2). NCBI lineage: Eukaryota > Viridiplantae > Streptophyta > Magnoliopsida > Nymphaeales > Nymphaeaceae > Nymphaea > Nymphaea colorata. The sequence goes on from NC_045145.1 coordinate 7,877,660, forward strand.
AAAATCCTGTAAGATAATTCAAAATTGAAAATTGTATAAAATTTCTTAGAAAAGGTATGAAATAGTATCTTCATGGTAGTATTGTTTTAAAAGCTAAATGGTCACTACAAAGCAGTTCACAAAAATTGTGATATTTTTGAAAATATCACAATTTTAACAAGAAAAATAAGAAAATAAAAAAATGAAAAATTCATGACATAGAAAACGTAAAAATATATTTATTGCACTTTTCACAATTTCGATTTATTTCAATTTTCTCTTTTTTAATATTATATCATCATGAATTCAAATTTAAACTTAAACTAAATTACGTTTCATCATTAAAGCATTCTTTTTATCACTTTTATCGAATTCTATTAATCTTTTCTTATTAGTTTCTGATTTATTTCATTTTTACCTAATTTTCTGGAATCTTTCTTTTTTTTTAAGTTTTTCAACTTCTTCCTCAGATTTTCTCAAGAAAAACAACTTTGCCGAAAATACCAGAGAAAAATCTCCCTATTGAAAATCCGAGAATGATATTTGTGACAATGCTATAAAGGTTTAATATAAAAAACATATAAAAAGGAGAAAGTTGTTGTGTAAAAATTAGAAATATTGGAGGAGATTGCTTTAATTAAAAATAAGATTTTTTTATGGTAGATGTTAGATTAACATTTAAATACTAAGTGATGTTTTGATCAGTATCTTTGCTAATGCAAGGGCCTTCACTGTTGCAGGATTTTCATTGCTTGGTGACACCACATCCAAAGACTCTCCATTTTCTTCACCAAGAATCAAGTACTATATGTTTGCAGTAGTGTTCTTTTTTTTTTGGTACTGCAGTATCATTATGGATTCTTGTGGCTGACTTTTATGAAATTATCCAAGGACTGAAGATTCTGGTAAAGAAGCTCAGTCTGGACGTTTGCCATCTAGTCTAGGTAACCGTCATTTATACTTATTGGAAATGTTTTACTGGAGCCATTTGGAATATTTGTTTGGCATCTACTGATACTGTTCTCTTCTTCATTAGATGGAGATCCTGTGGATTCCAAAATAACTGGTGCTGGTTACAAAGATCCTAATATCACAGCTGTTGGTGCTGGTAAGAAATCGTCTAGCATGTCACAGTTGAAGGATAATGATGGGGTCAAAATTGAGGGTCTAATCTCATCTGAAGGTATATTGATACCCCTTGTTTTTGTTTATGTGAATATTAAAGTGAATGATCTGCTTATTGTTATATATTAAGCTCTTTTGGGAGATGACGTTAAGGTGGAGATTGGAGTAGGTTTTTCAACAATTGGATGAAGTAGTTGGAAACTTGGAAACATTCCACTAAAATCACCATTCTTTCATTTTCAAAATCCATGTTTCCTTGAGAAAGAAATAAATATTGTGCATTCAAGGCACTGAGTACTCATTAAATTCCTATCAGAGCATGTCTATTCCCATGTGTGGTTCCTGAAGAGAACCCTAATATGGATATTCTTGGTACAGTTAGAGATGCTATCAGTATTCTGCTTGTGGCTTGTGTGACCCTTGGACAAGAGAAGAAAAACTTGGGGCAGTGAAAATAAATTGAAATGCAAGATTTCTGCACCACATCTGATTGTCTGCTTGATCCTATTGCAGTTAGGTAGCTTAACACCTGGTTGACTTTGGATTTTGAGATCTGAACAAGTTTTAAACATTTTTCTTATAGAAACATTCAGAGGAGGTATAGAGCTGCATTAACATGTTAATCCCAACATTTTAATGCATATTTTATTTTTAAAGTTCCTTCTCATTGATGTGCTTATATGGCTAATTTGCATTTTGTTCTGGTTTTATAACTTTCTTTCCTGTTCTTCCACTGTATCATTGGATTGTTGTTAAGTTTCATCTTGTGGGCTGGTGGTGCATTGTTATCATGCATGGAAGAATCTTTTGTATGTATTGTAAATATTTTGACAGAGTTAGATTGCTAGTTTTCTGTCCAAAGAAGTTAAATATTATTGCTGTGCAGACCACTCAGAAAGGAGTATTGGAGGGAAAAGACCTAAGGTTAGTGGAGATGATGGTCCCTCTCTAACCGAATTGAGTGGCTATAATCCGAAGAGACAAGAATTTGACCCTGAGTATGACAACGATGCTGAGAAGCCTCTGGGAGAGATGGAGTTCAAGGATAATGACTCGGAAGCTGATCGTGAATTGAAGCTGCGAGTTTTGCGTATTTATCTCTCAAGGTATGCCCACCTTATGAAAAAATTATTTTGCAAACATGGTGTGATGTCTATTATTCACTAAATAATTTTCCATTATGTGATTGGAAAATGTTGATTGTTTGATATGATGTAACATGTTTTTGATTTGTCATACATCCATATTGGTAGAAGGTGCCGCTAAGTATGGACCTCTGTGACTCAAATAATGTGGTGTGTGCTAAAGAAAGGAAGTCCAGGAAATCCAAGCTCTATATTTGTTATAAAAATCCAGTGATGTCTAGAAGGATATTTGATCCTTTAGCTATTTACTACCCAACTCTTTCTTTTCCAGCTTCAGATGAGTTGGAAGCATACATTTACATTTCTTGGTGATGTCCAGAGCTACAGAAACTATTGAAGATTGAGACCACATTTGTACTCATTGATGTACTTGAATCCTTCTGGAACCACGTAACATTTTCATACCAAAAACTTTCAACTGATATTCTATCTCGTAAATATCAATATGAACCTCATTTTTCTAGTTGTGCATAATAGGAGCTTATGAAAGTAAAAAAAGCTTAAGACTCCATAATAAATAAGACAATTCTCCTGTAACTAGATTCTGCAGAAATATCTTCCTCTTGATAAGTGAAAAATGAAATTGTTTTGTTTGATGGAAGCACATGTTATTGACTGCATAAATGGAAAATGAGTAGATTAATGTTGTGGACATGACAAGACAGAAAGACTGTTATAGGCCTATAACTTTGGAACAAAATTTTGGTGTCCATGATCTTGTTTTTGTTCTGCGGTTTGCAGTTTCTACTTAAGCAATGATGTTTTAAAATCGCAAGTGTTTCTTGACAGGCTTGATGAAAGGAAAAGGAGAAAGGATTTTATACTGGAGAGGAACTTGCTTTATCCTAACCCGTTGGAGATGGAGCTCTCCAATGAAGATAAAGAACTTTACCAGCATTGGAAGGTTTTTATGCGTTTTCACTCTCAAGAAGAGCATGATGCATTGATTCAGGGTTTGATCCTTGAACGTAAAATTCGGCAAAGAATTCAAGAGTTGCAGGTTTGTTTCTTAATTGAAATCTAAATTGTTACTAGATCCATTGGATATAAGCAAAGCAAGTTATATTTTTGTCTTGGACTAAAATATTAGTTTGTTTTTCCTACATTTTCCTATTTACAGACTATTCTGAATGTGCAGTGGTAACTGTAGGAATTGCTTCGTGCTAGTAGTAGGCAACCCATTTTGTTATGCTTTCCTTGCTTATGCTTCCATGGTTTCAGAAGTTTCAGAAGTTAAGCTAAATGAGATTCACAAGAGTATCTTGCATGTTATTTTGGTCCCTGCATAGCATCTGTGCGTGTCTCTATGTTTTCACTTTGCAAATGAGTTTTCTTCTCCATATACATTCAGGCTTCCATATTGGTTCTTTAACATGCTAAGTAAATGGGACGTTGGCTGAAATTCAAATATCAAAAGCATTGTTCGGAAACTCAATCGTTGACTTGGGAATCTTTTGAGTTAACTCAGGATCATTCTTTCACCAGGCCATGGGTCAGGACCCAAGCAAGTTAGCACAAAAACTCAGGTGGCTCAGCCTATAATCGGCTGGCTCACTGAATTGGTATCTTGGATCGGAATTGCCAGAGTTTGGTTCTATCTGCTTTAAGGCAGAAAAATTCATCTTGATATCTGTTATGGCTGGTTTTCTTGAGAGAGAGAAAAACCAATTCGATACTCATTAATCAGCCCTAATCTTTTGTTAAAAGAGAATTAGGGTGAAACTAAGAAATTACAAAATGAGTCCAAGTCTTAAACAATTATTAAGAAAGAGGTGTTCCTAAAACTATTAAATATTCAAAACACCACCTAACATAAATGTTATTCAACACTCTCCCTCAAATTAGAGCATAGATGTTAATCATGCTCAATTTGTCACAACATCTAAAAAACTCAGCAATAGGCAAAGCTGTAGTAATGATATCAGCTGTTTGATCTTCTAAGGCTACATGTATGGTGTAGATGATTCCCCCTTGAACCATGTCATGGATGTAATGGCAATCTACTTCAATGTGCTTTGTTCTCTCCTAAAATACGAGTTATTTGCGATATAGGTGGCATCCCGATTATCACAAAACATTTTCATAGGTATAAAAGTAGAAATACCAAGGCTCTCAAGTAACGATCTAGACCAAGTCATTTCGGCAGTAATTTGAGCCATAGCGCGATATTCTGACTCCACAGTGGAAACAACATTTTGTTTCTTACTCCTCCAATATATGAGATTTCCTCCCACAAACATACAAAGCCCTGTGGTAGACTTCCTGTCACCAACTGAGCCCGCATGATCTGCATCACTGTAAGCTTCAACATCAAGAGATGTACCTTTTTTGAAGAAAAGGCCTTTGCTAGGGATGACTTTAAATACTTGACAATCATCATAGCTTGCATCCCTATGTGTCTTTTTTGGCCTTTCCATGAATTGGCTAGTTTTCCCACATCAAAGCTAACATCTGGTTGAGTCACAGTCACATAAAGAAGCTTATGAATCAACGATCTATAGGATCGTGAAGCTATTTCTTCGAATTCATCATCATATAGGTGTAGCCGTGGGTTTATAGGAAGAGTTGCATGTTTCGATCCTAGCATCCTTGTGTCCTGTAAAAGATCAGAACATACTTCCTCTGAGATAACACCACACCTTCATTACTATGAGCAACTTCAATGCCAAGGATCTCTAGTTGGCCAAGATCCTTGGTAACAAAGTGTCTTTGTAGAAATTCATTTGTTAGTGCTACCTCCTGCTTACATTCACCCGTCAAAACAATATCGTCAACATACACTATTAACACAACTGTACTTCTAGATCTTTTTTTGATGAACAACGAATTGTTCAACTGAGACCTCTTAAATCCACATTCTAACACAACATCGAAGAATTTGTGAAACCAAGCACGAGAACTTTGTTTCAAGCCATATATAGCTTTCTTTAACCAGCACACGTTACCACACTCCCCTAACATTCAAAGCTCGGAGGCTGGTGCATATACACAGTCTCATCTAGATCCCCATTTAAGAAAACATTTTTGATATCCAACTGATATAAGGGCTATTAGAATATTAGTTAACGGGTTATGTAGTTTTATGGAATTTTAAGAAGTTACATGTCTTATTTGTTGTCTTTTATATTTCTTGAGGACTCATGTAATTTTTGTTTTAGCCGCCCCTCCCTAATATCTTTTAATCAGAGATTAGGGTTAATAGCAAAATATGTTTTGCTCTCACCGTCTCGCTCTCTATCTTGACCTCGTCTCTTCTCCCTTGGTCTTACACAACAAGGGCCAATCTTAATGTACAACAATTGGCACAATAAGACGTATGGTCTCCAACCGGGCCATAAGAGAGAAGGTCTCAAAGAAATCGACACTATATGTTTGTGTATACTCTTTTGCTACAAGACGAGCTTTGTAGTGCTTCATTGAGCCATCTGATAGATACTTTATGGTGAAAACCCATTTAGAGCCAACGACATCACAACCAGAAGGGGGATCAACCAAGTCCCATGTCCTCCATTGCAGTAGGGTCTCCATCTTATCCTGCATAGCTTGCTGCCACCTCGGGTCAAGTAATGCCTACTGATGACTAGAGGGAACAAAGCGCACTGACAAACACAAACTGCTGCATGCTACCACCAACACTATTAGTAGAAACAAACTTATAGATAGGATGAAGAGTCGTTTGCCTTTGCATAAGGCAATAGGTAAATTCGAAGATATTTTAAAAGCATCCTGAGGAGGAGGATCAATGATGTCAGGTATACTTACATCTTGAGAAGCAATTGGTAGGCAATCATGAGCAGAAGCATGTTGGTGGGTGTAAACCAGTGGGAGATCATGGAATCTGCTGACAGCTGGAGGCTGAGGAGACTCACAAGGAGTAGACTAAAGGGGAAACGGTGGTATAGGAAAGGAACTGGCGACGACATGTTTGATAACGGTAAAGTAGACTGAAAAGAAGGGCATGACTTGAACAATGTAACATCCGCACTGATGTACTGCTTATTAGCATGAGAGTGAAAACAGGTATAACCCTTTTGGTGTTTTGGGTAGCCAATGAAAACACATTTAATTGATTGAGCACCAAGTTTGTTTCTATTGGGGCCAAGGATGTGAACAAAGCAAGTAGACCAAACACATTCGGTGGAAGATAAAACAAAGGTCTATCTAGATAGAGAAATTGAATAGGAATTTGATTGCCAATAGACGATGATGGAAGACGGTTATTCAAGTAAAATGCAGTGAAAATGACATCATCCCAAAATTGAGCCGAAACACAGTTGTGTAACATAAGAGTATGAGCCATATCAAGTAATTAATGGTGTTTATGTTCGACAGTACAATTTTGTTGAGAAGTATGGGGACATGTAAATTGAGAGCAAATTCCATACTTGTGTAAAAGTGCAACAATGTATTGGATTTGAACTCAAGAACATTATCAATGCAATTGTTTTTTACAATGAAACCAAACTGAGTCTTTATTTTGATAGTAAAATTTTGATAAATACAAATGACTTAAGATCTGTCTTTTAACAAGAATACTCAACTAAGATGAGAAAAATCATCAACAATGACAAGATAATACCTAAACTTGGCCCAGCTTACAATCCAACTAGACCCCCAAATATCAACATGAATAAGACTAAAAAAAACATGACTAGGCGGCCTAATATTGGAAGGGACTACTTCTAGTGTGTTTGCTCAATTGATAGGCCTCACACTGGAATGACTTAGACACTGAAATATTAGAGAAGACACCACAAAGTTTGGACAATGATGGATGTCCTAGTTGGAGATGCCACTAATACGAGATAGACTTTGATAGAGAAGTAGATGCCGCAATCTCCATTGGTTCTGACAATATGTAAACTCCTTTGTGCTCACGGCCGCCAACAATCGTCTTTTCAGTTTGCAAGTCCTGAAAAAACATGAACTATGATCAAATATGACTCGACAACGCAAATTATTCGTCAACTAAGTAACAGACAGAAGATTAACAAGGAACTCTAGGGCATATAAAATGTTGTTGGAAGCAAGAAGGGAGAGGAGAAGAGGTTGAGAGAGAGATAGAGAGAATTTTTTTTCTTTGTTTCAATAGTCGGCTCTATTCTCACGTTAAATGAGAATTAGGGTAAGATAACAAATTACAAGATTAGTCCACTACTAGAACATTTATTTGTAAAGAGTTGTTCCTAAAACTCTTAAATATTCAAAACACCACCTAACACAAATATTATTCAACACTCTCCCTCAAGCTGGAGCATAGATGTTAATCATGCTTAGCTTGTCACAACATGTAGAAAACTTTGGAATAGGCAAGACTTTAATGAAGATATCAACGGCTTGATCTTCAGAGGCTAGATGTATAGTGGACATGATTCCCTTTTGAACCATATCACGAATATAATGGCAATGTACTTCAATGTGCTTTGTCTACTCATGAAATACAAGATTATTGGCAATGTAGGTGGCAGTCTTGTTATCACAAAACATCTTTATAGGTATATGAGTAGAAATACCAAGACTCTCAAGTAAGGATCTAGACTATGTCATTTCAGCAGCGGAGCTCGATATTCAGACTCTGCACTGGACCTAGAAACAACATTCCGTTTCTTGCTTCTCCAAGATATGAGATTTCCTCCCACAAACGTACAAAACCTTGTGGTAGACTTCCTATCATCAACTGAGCCTGCATAATTTGCATCGCTATAAGCTTCAACATTAAGAGATGTACCTTTTCTAAAGAAAAGGCCTTTGCCAGATGAGGACTTCAAATACTTAACAATTAGCATAGCTGCATCCCAATGTGACTTTTTTGGTTTTTCCATAAATTGGCTTAATTTTCCTACAGCGAAGCTAATATCTGATCGAGTTACTGTCACATAAAGAAGCTTACCAATCAACAATTTGTAGGCTTGTGAAGTTATCTCTTCTGAGTCATCATCATATAGATGTACCCATGGGTTCATAGGAAGAGTTGCAGGTTTAGCTCCTAGCATCCTTATGTCATGTAAAAGATCAAGAACATACTTTGTGATAACACCATTCATTCCTTACTCCAAGCAACTTCAATGCAAGGAAGTATCGCAGCTGGCCAAGATCTTTGGTAACAAAGTGGTATTGTAGAAATTTCTTTGTTTGAGCTACCTCCTGTTCACATTCACTTGTCAAAACAATATCATCAACATACACCACTAGCACAATACCTCTCGATCCTTTCTTGATAAACAACGAATGTTCCAACTGAGACCTCTTAAAGCCACATTCTAACACAACTTTTGAGGATTTGTGAAACCAAGCACGAGGACTTTGTTTCAAGCCATATATAGCTTTCTTCAACCTACACACGTTACCACACTCCCCCTGACGTTCAAAGCCAGGAGGCTATTGCATATAAACCGTCTCATCAAGATCCCTATACAAGAAAGCATTTTTGACATCCAACTGATATAAGGACCAATCATAATGTACAACAATGAATACAAATAACACGTATGGTGCCCATCCTGGCCATAGGAGAAAAAGTCTGAAAGAAATCGACACCATATGCTTGAGTATACCTTTTTACGACAAGATGAGCTTTGGAGCGTTCTACTTAGCCATTAGATAAATACTTTATGGTAAAAACCCATTTGGAGCCCACGACATTACAACCAGAAGGGGGATCAACCAATTCCCATGTCCCTCATTGCAGTAGTGTCTCCATCTCATCCTGCATAGCTTGCCGCCACTTCGGGTCAAGTAATGCTTGTTGGTGACTAGAAGGAATCAAATGCATTGACAAGGCCGACACAAACTGCTGTAAGCTATCACCAATATTGTCAGTAGAAGCAAATTGAGATATAAGATGCAGAGTACACTATCGTTTGTCATTGCATAAGGCAATCAGTTAAGTCCAAAGATATTTCAAAAGCATCTTGTGGAGGAGGAGTAGTGAGGTCAGGTATACTTACATCCTGAGAAACAACTGGTGGGCAATCAAGAGCAGAAGCACGTCGGTCGTTGTTACCAGTGGGGGATCATGGAATTTGTTGACACTGGGGGTGAACCGGTAGCACACGGAATAGACTGCAGGGGAACTGGTGGTATAGGTAAAGGAATAGACATCGACTTGTCTAATAGTGATGGAGGAGTAGACTTGAAATAAGGACGTGACTCAATGAATGTAACATTTGTACTGATGGACTGCTTATGAGTATGAGAGTCAAAACATATATAATCCTTTTGGTGTTTTGGATAACCAAAGAAAATACATTTAATTGATTGTGCACCAAGTTTGTCCCTATTAGGACCAAGGATGTGAACAAAGCAAGTACACCCAAAGACTTTGGGTGGAAGGGAAAACATGGGTCTATCTGGATAGAGAACTTGAATAGGAATTTGATTGCCAATGGACGAGGATGAAAGACAGTTAATTAGGTAACATGCAGTGAGTATCACATCACCCCAAAATTGGGCCGGAACACAACTATGTATCATGAGAGTACGAGCCATGTCTAGTAGCTGACGATGTTTATGTTCAGCAATTCTATTTTGTTGAGAAGTGTGGGGGACAAGTAAATTGAGGCCAAATTCCATATTTGATGTAAAATTGCAGCAATGTATTGGATTTGAATTCACAAGCATTATCAGTGCGAATGTTTTTTACCAATGTTATAAAAGGCGTAGCGTATTGGTCGGGCCGACCTATACGCTGTATCGTAACGTATCGCAAACGTAGCGTAGTGTATCGTAAAATTAATTTTTTAAATTTAAAAAATATTTAAAAATAAAAAAATAGAGAAAAATCTGAAAAAATGAACAAAAAATCAGAAATTAAGAAAAATGTATTCAAATATAAAAAAGATCATCATACATAAGGAACATTCATGTGTATCAACAACACATTCAAAAATAAGAAATTAGATATTCAAAATAACATAAAAAACATCCATCACAATTTTAAACTTGAAAATTTTATAGAATCTTAAGACTTAGAGTCTTAGGACTTGGAGTTTTAGGACTTAGATTACATCACAATTTTATATGTTCAAAACATATAGTTATCATCTTTCATGATTTAACATAATATCTTCCAAATCGATGAATCCTTGGTTATTTTTTATGAAAATGGGCAAAATCTCTCCCTCCTACATCTCTTGGAGTCTTTAAATACAAGAAGAGAGAGAGGAATGAGTGTTTAAACTTTAAAAAGTAAAAAATTTTGTGTTTTAACCTGTATCGTACGATACGGGGTTGTATCAACTGTATCGTACGATACGGTGCCTGTATCGTACGATACGGGCGATATGCGAGCGTATCACGTATCGCAAGCGTAACGTATAGGTTTCTTCGACCTATACGATACGTACGATACAACTAACATTGTTTTTATAATGGAACCAAACTGAGTCTTTATTTCAATAATGAAATTTTGAAGAATACAAATAACTTCAGACCTATTTTTTGACAAGAACACCCAACTAAGACGAGAAAAATCATCAACAATAACAAGGTAATACCTAAACTTGGCCCGACTTACAACCCGGCTAGGCCCCCAAACATCAACGTGAATGAGATAAAAAATTGCATAACTCGAGGGACTAATATTGGAAGGAAAACTACTTGTAGTGTGTTTGCCAATTGACAGGCCTCACACTGGAATGACTCAGACACAAAAATATTAGGGATAATGAAGGATGGCCTAGTCGGAGATGCTACTGATACGGGGTAGGCTTAGATAGAGCCATACCTTCCACTGGTTTCGACATAAGGTAAACTCCCTTGTGCTTATGGCCGCCACCGATCGTCTTCCCATTTTGCAAGTTTTGAAAAATACATGAACCATGATCAAATATGGCTCTACATTGCAAATCCTTTGTTAACTGAGTAACAGACACAAGGTTAGTAGGAAATTCTGGAGCATATAAAACCTTGGAAAGAGATACAGAACTAGAGAGTTTCACATCCCCAACTCCCATAATAGGAGAAAGTTTCCCGTTGGCAAGTCTAACATGTTGAGGTTGTGCAAAACGATGCAATAAGGTAAATGAGTGAGGTTGACTGCAAAAATGTTTCGAAGCCCCAGAATCAATAATCCACACAGTACCTGGTTCACGGGAAGTACTACCAACAGACAAAGAAGAATCCACCACAACCGAGGATGCAGTAGCAGACGTCGAGGCAGGGAGAGATCGCTGAGCCATAAGCTGATCATACTCTACCTTGCTCATAATCATCGTGGAGCTATCAGGAGTCGTCAAGGAAGGAGTCTTTCCAAGTGGTGTAGCAGCTCGGGCAGAACACCTACAGGAATCTGAGAAGTGAAGCTTCCTCTGCCACCTGAAGTACTGATTCCTCTTCCATGGGAATTAGGAGCTGGACGACCATGTTTGTCCCAACATCTATCTTCTAAATGTCCCAATTTGCCACAGTATATACACTGAAATCTCCCTCTGCCCCCTACACCACGGCTTGAGCCTCTTCCCCTTGTAGCATGTCCACGACCTCTAGACACGGTTAAGGCAGCAGCATGAGACTCACTCTGAGGCTGAGAGAGAGATACAACCAATCTATTGAGTCTATTATATGCCTCAGCAAGATCTGGAATTTCTGCTCCAGTAAGCATTTGAACTTTAGCTACCTCATATTTAGGGGACAAACCAGACAAGAACTTTGCCACCATTGTCTGCTCAAAATGAGTCTTGTAACATGCTTGACATGGAGGTCGAAGAGCCTTCAATCGTTCATACGCTGCTTTAATTGAAGCAAAGTATTGAGATAATTCCAAGTCACCTTGCTGCAATTTGAGTAACTCCTCCTCAACTTGTAGAATTTTTGAAACATTCTTGTCATGAGAATAGGTTTGTCTCAAAAAAGTTCACATGTGTTTAGCAGTTGTATGGTAAGCAAGAGTAGGAGCGATATCAGACTGCACAATGTTCATAATCCACGACATAACAATACTATTATCTTCTTTCCATGTGGTATACTTTCCTATTTTAACATTTGGTTCATCTTCTTCAATGATATGGTCTTTCCAATGTCCTACTACAGACATCATGAACGTACGCGACCAAATTTCATAGTTGTGACCATCTAATTTCACAATTGAACCATATAATAATGGATTCCCAACAACTTTGTATTCAATATGAGACTCGATCTTAGGGCTGTCTATTATATTAGACTGCTGTTCCAGATCCATCGTGAGACACAAACAATTGAACCACACAGTCTGACTATAATACGCAGCAGTAAGTAGAATATGCAGCAGCAGTGAGCAGTAAGTAGAACGTGCAACAATAGTTAAAGTAGTAAAAACAGTTAATAAGAAGCTTTCTGCTGAAAAACAAAAAAGATTTTTCACTTTATAACGTAGAGAGCTAGTCCACGGCAGATAAGAAGCAGGTCGTCATAGGTATCTTTTCCATGCCTTGTTTAACTCCACATGTATCAGTCCTAACATCCATGCCACGCCACAACTTGAAGACTGATCATATATTCCATAGACATGATAAAAAACACTTTTAACACTTATTGTTGTTCCCACGCTTAGCAGAAGTGACCAGCGACAAGGACCATTAACTATTTTGCAACCACGTCCACTTCAACAAGGCATCGATCTAGGGTTTTCATCTTCTGTTAAGAAAACCCTAGATCGAGCCCCAATATGCATGATCCACAAGTTTTACCCACAAAATCCACAACGATAACAAAAGAAGAGGAAGAAGATGGTTAAGATGACGAGGGAGAGAAATAGGTGTCAGTCCCAAGAAGGGTTGGGCTCTGTTACCATTTTGCTGGAAGCAAGAAGGGTGAGGAGAAGAGGTTGAGAGAGAGAGAGAGAGAGCAAATTCTGTTCGTTGTTCCAATAGTCGGCCCTATTCTCACGTTAAATGAGAATTAGGGTAAGATAACAAATTACAAGATTAGTCCACTGCTAGAACATTTATTTGTAAAGACACCACCTATCACAAATATTATTCAACATAAAACATGAGAAATAGAGACAGAACTAGAGGGTATCACATCCCCAACTCTCATAATAGGAGAAAGCCTCCTGTTAGCAAGTCTAACATGTCGAGGCTGTGAAAAGCGATGCAATGAGGTAAATAAGTGAGGCTGACTGCAGAAGTGTTTCAAAGACCCAAAATCAACAATCCACGTGGTACCTGGTTCACCACGGGAAGTACTATTAACAAATAAAGAAGAATCCATCACAACAGTGGAGGCAGTTGTAGACGTCGTGGCAGGGACAGGTTGCTGAGCCATAAGCTGATCATCATCTACCTTGCTCATGGTTACAATAGAGCTATCGGGAGTCGTTGTGAAAGGAGTCTCCCCCCAAGTGGTGTAGCGGCTTGGGTAGAACGTACAGGAATATGAGAAGTAAAGGTCCCTCTACCACCTGAAGCGCTAAATCCTCTGCCCTGAGAAGTGGAAGTAGGATGACAATGTTTGTCTCAATACCTATTTTCTAAATGTCCCAATTTTCCATGGTATGTATACTGAAATCGCCCTCTGCCTCTTACACCACGACCTGGGCCTCTTGCCCTTGTGGCCTGTCCATGCCCTCTAGACATAGCTAAGGAAGTTGCAAGAGCCTCACTCTAGGGCTGAGAGAGAGAGAGAGAGAGAGAGAGAGAGAGAGAGAGAGAGTCAGTCTACTGAGTTTATTAGATGCCTCAGTAAGATATGAAATCTTTGCTCTAGTAAACATTTGTACTTTAGCTACCTCAAACTTAGGTGACTGACTTGCCAAGAACTTTGCTACCATTGTCTGCTCAAAATGTGTCCTTTAGCATGCCTGACAAAGAAGGGGTTCCAACAACTTTGTGACCATCTAATTTCATAGTAGAATCATAAAAGAAGGGGTTCCAACAAAACTTTGTATTCATTAAGGGACTCAATCTTAGTGTTGTTGCCATAGTAGACTGCTGTCCAAGGTCCCTCGTGAAACACAAAAAACAGAACTACACAGACTGGCTAGAAGATGCAATAGTAAATAGGTACTTCCCATGGATTGACAAGAACGATGCAGCAGCAAATAATTAAGAACTTCTTGCTGATTAAAAAAATACCAATTTATAAGGTAGAAGGTTGGTCCACAACAAACAGAAAACTTGTCATCTTTGGTCACTTCTCATGCTCCATTTAACTCCACATGCAGTTCACGACAGTCTGATCACATATATTGGGCCTAACATCCACACCACCACTTGAGGGTCAGATCGCGTATTCGACATTGACCTGATCAGATTCCTCTAACACTTACTGCTGTTCCCACGATCAGCAGGAGGCCACTATAGACAAGTCCAGGTGGGGAAAAGAGGAGAGAAAAGAAGAGAGACACTGGAACTTAGTAAGGAGTCACTGGCAGTGATGGAGAGGCTGTTGTAGTCACCGGCAGCGATAAAGAAGACGTCTACGTTTTGATGCCATGTTACGGCTGGTTTTTTGAGAGAGAGAAAAACCAATTCGATACTCATTAATGTGCCCTAATCTCTTGTTAAAAGAGAATTGGAGCGAAGCTAAGAAATTACAAAATAAGTCCAAGACTAAAACAATTATTAATAAAGAGCTGTTCCTACTCTAAAAGGCTAAAACTATTAAATATTCAAAAGACCACCTAACATAAATGTTATTCAATAATATATAAGTTCTTAATCATCTTTTGCTTGTTTCTTCCTCTTATGAAAGCTTTTATTATGGACGTGAAAGGAAAACTAGCCCAACCATTCGCAAATATATTTTCAACATCAATCTCTAAATACCTAGAGACCCATGGGGAATCAGGTGGTTGATACACACACACACACACAAAGAGAAAGAGAGAGAGAGAGAAATACAAGCTATGAAAAGTGTTATTAGATTCATGGCCTCCTTCATGGTTAGAGTTGTTGAAAAATCATAACCAAAAATCATGTTGTTCCATGTTGGGTGGGGAAGTAGTAGATTATACAACAAGACTGCAGTAAAAATACACTGCAAAAAAGTTATGACCTGATCAGCCGAGTCGCTGAGTCAACAAGCCACTGACCCGATCGTCTACCACTCCAAGTCCGATTCCCGGGTTTGCCAACTATGAATCAAAAGGATGCATAATATTCTGCTAATGACATTGTCAAAGTCATTATAAAAAACAATTTTCTTTTCTGGCCATGCCAGGATATTTTTTTTCAATGGAAAATGTTAAATCATATCTCCCAATGTTGATCTAAATCATGCTCAATATGGAAGGGCAGAGCAACGCTAGGAGGTTTCTGGTGATATTTTCTTTTGAGCTTAGGGCCCTAAAATTTGAAAACAAGCAAATTTTAGACAAGCTGTATAGAATGATTAAGTCAAGGAAGATAGACAACAAAATTGTAGGCAGACCACTATCATGGTCTAAATAGTCAAAACTGGAAGTTCCACACAGGTTGGTCAAGCCCTTAAAGTTGGAACTTGGAACTGGTTAGCTTGAATTGGTCGAAGTTGAACTTCAAAAAGAAAAATAATAAAGAACATAAGAACACACAAGTACTATATGCAAAGAAAGGCACAAAATGTCATTATGAATCAAGTGAATGACAGATGCTAAATTAGATAATATATGCTAACATGCATACATTTGAGCCTTGTATATATTAAATTAGATAACATGCAAATACTACATGCATATGAAACTTGTATATGTTAAACTAGATAATAGATATCATCCTATGTCACATGAGTACAGATGTGGGTGCCGATGCACTTTTTAAAAAACTTGGTATGGGGACACACACACACACATCTACATCAGTTATAAAATAATAAAAGTTTAGAATAGATCAACAACTTTACTTGATTTCACAATAGATCTTCATATTTATATTCATCTGAAACAACACTAACAGAAAACTTGATATAAATCTAATAAAAACAACAGATGATCAGACTTCAAATATGATCCAACTGTCAAATAAGTTCCTAACTTCCTATTCATATGATAAAAACAACATTAACAGAAACAAGATCTGATAAAAAGAAGTGATGAACAGACTAAAAAAATAAGGCTATAAGTGCCAGATCAGATCATATTTGTGTAATAAAAAAAAAAAAACTAACAGACTTGGTAAAGAACAAAAAAGAATAAAATAAAACCCTAATGTTGGATGATTTTTGGACTTGTCAAAATTGATTGAGTGTCTGTCAATTTTGGCGGAGTCCAAAATTGGACATATTTGGCCTTGGGTGCATTGACTGCACTGAACACGGTGAGGGTCGCATCCAGACTGTGTTCACTGCAGCACCCACAACCTTACCCGTGTCAGGCCATGTCGACACTGCTACCTCTCTCTTTTGAAAGTATCTGTGTTGCATACGTATCATCCCAGTTAATGAATAAACATGCAGTAGACTGTTACGTAATATAGAAGAAAGAATGCATAGATGACAGAACAAACCCCGCTATTTACGTAGCATAGAAAGGGAAAACGAAAAAGGGTAAATTTAGCCAGTACTTAATGCATATTGTGCTTATATTTATCAATGTAGCATGTTGTCCTTGTTATGAGTATTCTGGATGAGTGGGTCTCTGAACACTGCCTTGTTAAACATCGTTTTTAAGATTTCTAAACACTGCCTTGTCAAACATTGTTTTTTAGATTATTACTTCAGTAGTGTTTTGATCAGTGTTCACAACAGTAATGCACATTTTCATGGATGCAGACAAAACTATGTTGACTAATAAAATATTTTAGTTGCATAGCCTCTGTTCCTTGTGGGTCCTAAGACAGATGTAATGCAGCAGTTTAGATCTGGTTCTTGGGATATCCTTTTGGCAAGAAACATCTCAGGAAAACCTTAGCAAGTTAAAAGATGTGTGGGATCTAACCTTAGTTGCTTAATTTTCTACTGTTGTATTTAACTGAATTGCAATTCTGTTGTGAGCTGTTCATTTGCCATGCAATCATTCAATTTGTTTTGCAATTCAGGAGTATAGGGCTGCAGGGTGTCGTACATTAGCTGAAGGGGAAAGGTATGCTGCAGAGAAGAGGAAAAGGGAATCTGAAGCGAACATGCTAAAAGCAAAAGACGGCAATCAATCATTTGCAGGTGGTAAAGTGCTTCAGCATGTCAATCGACCTGGGAGCAAAGATAAAAAGGATCCAGATGGGACCCCTGGCATTGACAATAATAAAATTAAAAGCAATTCACGAAATGAATCCGGTGGAGCAGATGCATTTTCCACAACAACAGGACATATTGCTAGGATACTAGATCAATGGGATATAACTGGTCTTCCAGGAGCAGAATTGTTATCCATGGCTGTAAGTGCAACTCTTTGATTCTGAGAAATGTAGCTTATCTTATTATCTTGCCTAAAGAAAAGAAGTTAAG
Organism: Nymphaea colorata; assembly: GCF_008831285.2. Lineage (NCBI taxonomy): Eukaryota > Viridiplantae > Streptophyta > Magnoliopsida > Nymphaeales > Nymphaeaceae > Nymphaea > Nymphaea colorata. The sequence continues at coordinate 7,895,251 of NC_045145.1, forward strand.
TGTTCTTTGCTATGAAGGTAGACTTTACTCTCATCTACATTGAGATTTTCTTAACTGTTCTAGATATACAGGTGCAGTATTGAATTATTTTGGATTTTTACTAAAATGAAGCATGTAATCCACTCCTGTTGTTGCTGCCGAACAAGTACGTCCTTGTGTACCCTGAAAGTTTAAAGTGAAGAAAATCCCTTATTTCATTCCAAATACTCAATATTATCTATATTGTGGATTTATAATTACGATTTAATGTTTCTTCATGGTAGGCTTAGAATTGTGAGTACTAGTAGAATGACATGGTATGTTGTTTCTATTGTGGGTTTGGATATAGTTACTGCCTCACTTTCAGATGGCATGAGATACTGAGTTTGACTACAGAACACTCTCACTAGCTTTAGCTCTTAAGAAGTGTGGACATGCTTGATTTTAACTATTCTGTATTCCTTTATGTATAATCACTGGACACTTCACGGCACCTCTATTATTTACCCCTTTTTGTGTATAAATTTTATGATTGGTCTACTTTTCTACTACTGTATCTCTTTGTTAAGGTTATTTAGAATGCCGGTTGCATGTAAACCCTCTTGGATTCAGTAACTGGATCGCAGGGGGCAAGGTTTTTTGGCAAATCAATTTCGCATCAAACCCGGCTTCTTTTTTCAGATTATATTAGCCATTTACCAGTCTGAAAATGAGCCAGCCAAGGTCACCTACTTTGTGACCAGTTCAGCTCTTTTTTTTGCTTGGTGGGTGGGCAAAATGCTAAAAGAAAAGCTGCTGGTTTCTGACAACCACCAGGTGGCACATAAACTGATCCGGGGTCATTGATACTGGTGACTTTTTTAGCCGGATCAGTTCCCAACAGGTGGATGGCCAGTTAAATGAAACCAAAAAGAGAAATAAAGAATATATAAATTTTTCTAAACATTTGCAGCCACAGAATAGCTGGATTGGTGTCTTTCTGCAGTCCTTGTTATTGTTGGCAGCATCTGGCCAGTTAAGTCACATGGGTACTTCAGTAAGGTCCATGTACTTGTGTCAACGTACATGTACCTAAAGTGGGTACTTGAGTACAGTTGGGTACTCAAAACTTATCCAAGCTACTTAATTTTACTTGATTTATTTTTTTCTAACTCAGTTTTCATTCTGTTTTTTAGAGTTATTGTGCATTAACATATAATGTTTTATTTATATCACTTGTTTATTTAAATGTTTCTTTCATTTTGATTTTTTTGTGCTATTCTGCATATAATATCCTGCTGTATTCCTGTACCTACATTTTCTCAAGTTATCGTATACGTACCCCTATCTCCATACCATATCCATCTGAGTTAGCTGGCCAATAATTGCTGAAGAGAGGAGACTTCCCACCACCTATGCTTTTCCAAATAGGATTATTGACCAGTTCAACCAAAAACCAGCTTTTGACAAAATTAGTTTTGCCACAGCTGGTTTTGACATCCAAAACAAATGCAAGCAGTCCCTTAGTTGTACATCTAGTCTAGCTACAAAATTTGCTTGGGATTCATCTTTTGTGATACTCGGTTCAAAACCAAAAATGCTCTTTGGGGCTATAAGACTATTAAGGAAAAAACAGAAACATGAATAGAAGTCGTAATCTGTTGTACTTAAGCTGATATACAATCTAATCTAACTTATTCTAACACATGGCTCTAGAGTGACACATCATTTAAAAGCGCAGTGTTGCCTAAAAGGTCACTTGAATATTTATAATTTGGTTGGTGGCTTGACAGATCCTATATTTGGTTAGGTTATCATAGTTCTGTATGACTGCTTACCACTACTTTCAACACATGTTATTCTTAGTTGCTTTCTCAGCTTACCCTAGTGACATTGATTAAGTTTTTGAATTTCTCATTGTGGATTTCTGCGCTTCATTAAAACAAATTCAGATTCAGATTGATCTCTGATAAGAAATTTTAGTTAGGGAATTCTGTTTAAACTGTTTCCTGCATATATGTCAGAGGTTTCGTTCTCTTTGATATAAAATTGAATTGGCTTCTGGTGTCCATTTCCTGCAAAATCATGTACACATTAGTCATCAATCTCTAGGCTTTTATCTGGAGAGTTCCTGTGACACTTCGTTCAAAGAAAGTTACAACTTTGATTTCTGAATAGGCTACTTGGAAGTTGGAACATAATTCAAATTTTGTTTTCAGGAACAACAACTGTGCTGTCAGATTAGATTGTTGCCAGCACAATATCTTAAGATGAAGGAGGTGCTGATGCTGGAGGCTCTCAAGGGTTCTGTCCTGAAGAAAGCTGATGCTTATGAGCTTTTCAAGGTTGAGCCCAGTAAAGTGGACAGGGTTTATGAGTTAGCCACGAAGATGGGTTGGGTTCAAGGTGAGGAGGCTGCCATTGTTTGATTTCCTTTCAGAAGCTATGAATGTAGAGTAATATTTGTTGTACCATCTCTTATCACTTACAGTATTAGCAGTCTTTTCACACGAAATTGGGTTCAACTGGACAGAGGGTCGGTTGCTGTACAGAAGGGACGTTGTTTTAGCTTATGGATGATTATGTATACTAGGTTGTCCGGAGTTTAATAAAATCACTCCCTTTGAACACGATGGTCTCTCTCCCACACGCACATGCCAAGCATGGCACCACCACCGTCGTGCCCCTGGCTCGCTATCGACATCACTTCCGATCATCATTTCTTGGGCCAACATCATCACCTTCGATGCCTTCGTTTACTTCTATACTGACATTATCAGCATAGCTGATACCGCTACCATCACCACCAATACGCGGCTACATCCACCAATAAGCAACTATAACCGGGCAGCTTCTCTATGTAGTCGAGGAGGCCTAAATTTTCGCAAAAGTTATATAAATACTGAGGATGTTATCAACAAAGCCCAGCGCCTCACTTTTTACGGTTTCATCCAGGAGCCCATTGTATAATGCTTATTTAAGTTGGAGGCTAATTGGAATTTTTAGTTGAAAGCAGATACGTTTCTCAATAGACCAATGCTATCATCGGGCCTACTCAGGTGATTGCGTCAGGTCGAGCCATGGATGACAACTTGGCTAATGTGGTCGAATTGGGATGTTTCACCATTCCATTTAGCGCCCCTGTTCATATGGCAATCTAAATCAACTTGGGTCAACTTTATCCACTTCTCCAGCTGAACAGTTAGTCGGTAGTCAAAGGAAAAAACAATAAAGATCCGTGGGTGCTGATAAATGGTGACCACAACTTGTTTACACAAGGTTATCTTGGCCATATTTACGATTTCCAATTATCAAGTTCTTGCTTTCTCAGTTCCCCCCCTCTAATGACCCAATAAAAAAAAATCCTCAGTTGCTTTCCAATTAATTGGACTAGTAATATGTCGTTGATATCTAGAAAGTGCGAGTCACCAAACAAATTAAACGAATGGCCCAGTCAAATTTTATCTAATGGTTTATTATTTAGGACGCTTAAGTATAGACATTCATTAAAGCAAGAAAGCATCACCCGTCATTCAACATAGTGCAGAAGCGTAACGACGGAATCTCAAGCTCAATTTCTGTTCTGCCAGATAACCGCACCAAATGACAGGCATAACATGAAATCAACGTGTAAGTCAGCATATTTGCTGAATTTTGTTCAGCAATGGAGGCCTCTATTGAGTATACAACTGCACGTTTCGTTATTCTCATGTGCTATTATGATACAGTAAAATCAATGAGGATCACGGATGCAGTAAAAATCGGAAAAGGCTCAAGCAAAATTTTAGGAGTTCCATGGTTGTTCTTTAACGCATGGCAGTAGATTATCTCCACCACAGACGTCCCTGCTGTCTCTGTTCTTGCATCCGCCTGCACAAGATTTCGTTAATTGCACCGAAGCATCTTAAATCTGGGAATCACAAGGGAGCAATATAAAGCTACTTCAAAGGCACTTGAGACGTATAAGACAGCTGCCAGTTGTTGCCACATTTTGTGTGCATTCTTTATATTCAACAGGCATGCACATCCATGGTGCATGCCTACAGAGCAGCAACACACTAACTGAATAATTTACCTATGTTTCACAAAAGCGAAGAGTAATAAAGTATACCTCTGGTGCTCCTTAGATCGTTCAACAAATTCTCTTGCAATATCATGCCCTTGATAAGAGGCAAGAACAGGTCTTATATCTGCTGGTCGATTCCTGGCCACATCTAAAGTCCAAAAAGTAGGCAGGTCAAAATGTGCAGATGAAGTAACCAATTCATTTATTACATGATAATGCCTGTACATGAACATGTGCACCATGATTATAGGAAACCACAAATAGCAGTATGCCACTTGACAATTATGCACATTTATCTAAAGGCAGGAATTCCAATATATAAGAATATTGGTGACAATATCGTTAGTACATGTGCAGAAATACAGCAGTCCTCTGTAACAGGACTATATTTCTTTTCTTTGATCAAGATCAAGGGAAAAGCCAATCCTGACTCCTTGAGATAACAGCAGTAAAATGCTTTAGATAAACCTCCTTGACAACCTTGCTTTGGCTTGCGCAACAACTTGATGCCCATAGAAGTCAAACTGCAGCTACCCATTTAGATCTCTAATTAATTTAATGATTCATTTCAAAGACAAGTTCTAAAGACCACTTAAAAAGGTTTATGTTGGTTACATAATTTAATAATTAAACAAAGGGAACATAAAATGATTTATTTAAACATCACAAACAATTCGTTAAAAAGAGAAGCTCAGAAATGGAAGATTGAATGGAGAGTTAAAAAACTTACATTCAAGAAATGGAATAAGGTCCAACAGAGCTGTGTCATCTGACTCAAGTTTCCACGGCTTAATTTGGATGGAATTTTCTGGTTGAAGGCTACTTTCAAGTGCATGGCCACTTATGTACATTACCCGTGAAGGGTCTCTATTCAACTTGGATAGGTCCTGTATGCAGCATACCACAGAAAAGGAAAAGTAGTATCATGATATGACCAACATCTTGGTGGCAGGGAAAGAAGATCCTTGTTCCAGTTATTTCTCAGCTTTTGCATGCAAACTTTTCAGGTACTATTTTTCTTTCTCAAGATAGTTTTCAATGAAAAGTTACATGGTTGAGAAGCAGTCACCGACCAGAAGACAATAAAAGGAAGAATCCAATAATATATATGAAATAAATCTTATCTACAAGGTTGATATCACGTAAATTCTGAAACCACTTGTCCCTTGCACAAGAAACCATGGATTGTCTGATATTGGAAGGCCCTGTTATTGGGAACCACGCACACAAACCACCAACATATAATGACTATTTCCTAGAAATGGATAGTTTTTGAACCTATGAGAAGCACCAATTCAGTGATTTTCAACTCCTTTTCTGGCAATTCTCATGGGTCATGATGACAACTTGTGAGTTACTCAGTTAGACTAATTGCGAGATTCTTAATTGGCATATCTATATCTATATACACACACTCACACACACACACACACATATTATATATATATACACACACACACCATCTGGCTTTTACAGCTGGATGCCTGCTGTTTTTCAGCAATCTGACCACATTATGACACAATCAACCTACGTTGTTATATTAGATGCTTTCTGAACCATAGTAAAATCCACAAAATAGACTTTTATGACCTTGTTAAAAAGGTAGAGTTTTTTGGCATTTCTACCACAGTGGTGTGGTTGGCTCACCAAGAGATGGCTGGAATGTGGCCGAACCAGCAGGATGGACAATCTAAGGCTTCGTTTACAGTTATATCTGTGTAATATAGGTAGAATTCAGTTGAATAGAAATCCATATCTCGTGCTTTTGGGCTTAATCTGAATTACAAATATGATTATACAACTGATTTAACAGGAACGGAAAAACTGATTTAGTATGAACAATAACTACGTAACTTTGAGCAAAAGTTTCATGGACAAAACTCAAGCTTTTGCATTTCCTTTTTTGCAAAATCCATTCAAACCAAAACACAGTTCATAACAGGTGAATAGAACAAGCACATCCATGCGTTCAAACTAAGTCAATAATGTATTACAGCATGTGTGTGTGTGTAAGGGACTTCCCCCCATGTATTGCCCCCTCGAAAACTGCCGAAAATTCCTTAAAACTGTTTCTTGAAAATTGCTTAAAACTGCCTAGAGAGAGAGAGAGTATATATATATATATATATAATCAAACAGAAGTTGTCAGATAGCTAAGTAAACTGTTGCTAGTGCTTCTGCTGCATGGTGTTTTTAGCAAAGGTTTTAAAATATTTTGTTATGGCAGCCTATATATATACATACATATATATATATATAACTGAATGAGGACATGAAAAATATGCAAGCAAATAGAAGCAGCTACACCCACACCTGCACCATGGCATATGCCATGTGACATGAATCCGATCATCAATTTTCTCTTTAGAAACAATAAACTGCTATTCAATTCCTCGCAGAGTTATTGATAGAGAGGACCCTATAGCATGACCATCTTAAACCTTTGGTGTTTGGCTAGCAATACTAAGGACACCCACCTGCCAACAATAATATCACATCACCCACCTGCAGTAGCCTTCTTCGACCTCCATTGGACATTCTAAAAGGTCTTAATGGTATGTTTCAATGAATGAAACAATCACATAGACAAGGTGGTTTTCTGAACTTCATAATCAGCTGCCCATTTTGGACCAGAAAAAGGAAAACTCACTTGACAAAAACAAGTTATGTTGAGACAATGCATCTCCAGGGAACACCCAAGGATAGATAGTGGACAAACAGAAAGAAATGAGCAGTTTTTTGCCCCAAGGGGGCATGGCCCCCTAAATGGAGACTTCTTTATCATGGAAACGTCAGGTCAAACTCTTTGTATCAGAGCCATTATCCTCAACACAAGCACCATGATTCTTGTTTATAACCCCAGAATCCTAACTTGTTCACTCAAATGAAGCCATCAAACTGCACATTCAATGTTATCCATATCGTATGATACGTACCGTATAGGTTTTCGGTACAACTTACTATACACGATATGCTCGTGTATTGTAAGCGTATCGTACGATACAGGAGGAAACGCAAAAAGGGGCCAACCTTTTTGCGTTATGTTTTAAAGTTAAACACTCCTCTCTCTCTCTCTTCTTGTTTCTAAAGACTCCAAGAGATGTGGGAGGGAGAGATTTTGCCCATTTTCATAAAAGATCACTGAGGATTCAGCGATTTGGGAGAGCCTACTAGCCGGTGAAGAAGCTTTCTCGTAGTGGAAACGGTGGGAAGCTTGGAGAAAGAGGGTTTTTTGGTTTCTAACACCAAGAAGGCCAAAAAATTACTCATTTTCATTGTTGAATCGTTCATTTCTCTAATTTCCTGTAGTTAATCGTAGGTTTTTACTTGTTTTACGAAGATATAATGTCAGACCCTACATGGCAGTAGTGTACAAGGGTGAATCCCAAAGATAGGTTAAAAGTTACGTGTAATTTTTGTAAGCAAATCATATCAAGAGGGATCTCTCGCTTTAAATACCATATAACTGGTACACACAACGACGTGGCTCAATGTACTGGCTCCCAAGAGAACCCATTGCCACCCTATGTCAAGCACCAATGTTTGGAGCTTATTAATGTTGTGAAAGCAAATAGGATTGAAAAGGAAATGCATGAGGCAGATGTAGGATATGGGGACCCATATGAGAAGAAGGAAGCGAAGGTGAAGATGTTCAGCTCGAAGAAGAAGATGTTGGTGTCAGTTCGAGAACAGATAAAGGGAAAGCCATCATGCATAGAGGTGGTTCTTCAGTTGCAACCAGAAAGAGAAGAGGAGAAAGTACAATTTCACGAGGACGTGGCAGGAGCCATGGTCATACTAGTGGAACTAGTGGTGGTAGAGTACCTAATAAGATCGAGTATTGGATCTGGTTTGATCAAGCATTTTTTTCCCACTTATACTACTGCATGTACTCAGCCTGAGATTCGTACAGCCATGTGTTCAAAGGATATTATTGTCGCAGTAGATGATACCATAGGGAGATGGTTCTATGATGCATCCATTCCCTTTAATGCAGCAAACTCTATTCATTTTCAGCATATAGCAGATGTGATCGCTTCTGTAGGTCGAGGGTGTAAAATGCCCTCTTATCATAAATTGCAAGGTAAAATTCTTACTAATGCAGTTAGAGATGTCAAGGTATATTGTGATGAATTAAAATTAAGCTGGAAAGACACATGACGCAATCTAATGGCAGACGGGTGGACGGGCATAAAAAACAGAACATTGGTAAATTTCCTTGTATATTGCCCCTTAGGTACAATGTTCTTAAAATCTAATGATTTTTTTGATACCCCTAAGACTGTTGCTGTTTTTGTATGAGATTTTTGATAAAATTATACAAGAAGTTGGGCCTAAGAATGTCCTGCAATTTATGATAATGCAATAAATTATAAAGCTGCAGCTAAAATGTTAGCAACACAATATAGGACATTTTATTGGAGCCCATATGTTGCTCACTGTTTAAATCTAATGCTTCAGGATCTTGGTGAAAGAGATGATATGAAGTGGACAGTTCAAAGATGCCAAGAAATCACGAAGTTTATTTATAATCATGCTTATGTCTTGAACTTGATGAGAAAATTCACAAATGGAGCTGAATTGACTCGACATGCACAAACACAGTTTGATACAAATGTTTTGACTATGCAGAGTATAGTTAAGCAAAGAAATCCTCTCAGACAGATGTTTTGAAGTGATGATTGGGGTGCATATCCACATGCCTATAAAAGAAAGGCCACGACAGTTGTGGATGCTATATTCAACACTGAATTGTGGAAATCATGTGTGAACTTATTGAAGGTTTGTGTACCTCTAGTGAAAGTCCTCAAATTGGTTGACAGTGAAGATAGACCTTCTATTGGATATTTATACGAGGCTATGGACAGAGCAAAAGAGGTCATTAGAGATAACTAAAGGAAAAAATGTTGTACATGCCTATATGAAAGATTATAGATGAAAGGTGGTTTGGACAACTTCATCGCCCACTTCATGCAGCAACCTACTACCTAAATCCTGCTATTAGATATCTTCCCACTTTTAAGGAGGACAGAGAGGTCAAGTATGGCACGTTGGATTGTATTGAGATATTGGTAAGTGATTATAGAGAACAAGAAGTTGTCCATGTGTCGATCAACAAATATAATACTTGGTATGGCAACATAGGGAGAGACGCAACATTTCGATGCAGGACATCCTTGCGTCTAGGTATTAGAAAAAGGGAATTTATCTCTTTATTGTTATTTTATTTGTTGTTTCTACCTTCTCGGATATATTTCGTATTCACTTTCCAATTGTTATTAGATTTGTAGTGGAGCAGGTTTGGGCTTGATTGCCTAGAAATAAAGAAGCTTGCAATTAGAATCCTCCGCCAAACTTACAATGCAACTGGATGTGAAAAAAAATGGAGTGTACTTCAGCACATCCACAGTACGAAGAGAAATAGGCTGGAATATAAAAGGTTAAATGCCCAACAAAGGCAAATTGAATACATTTGTTATGCAAAATTGCCAATTCTAATATATATTTTAATTTTTAACAATTTGTTAATTTTTTCTCTTGTTGCACTTCAGGAAAATAGAAGCAGCATCTGCGAGGAAGCATCACACTCAATTTGATCCCATCAGCCTTGACAATTTTGATGTACTAGATTCTTGGGTTGAAGAGGAACCATCTGTGATCCTTGATGAGGACGATCTTGATTTTCTAAACATTGAAGGAACAACAGAGCTTTTTGAAGGAGAGGTTGGAGAGAAATGGAACATTGCTGACATTCCAATAGAAGGGATAGAAGCAATTAATGAAAAAAATGAAGATGATGATGAGGATTATCGTTGAATCATGAAAGATGATAACTATATCTTTTGAACTTATGAATTGTGATGTAATCTAAGTCCTAAGAGGCTAAGATTCCAAGTCCTAAGATTCTATAAAATTTTCAAGTTTAAAATTGTGATGGATGCTTATTATGTTATTTTAAATCTTTGATTTCTTATTTTTGAATGTGTTGTTGATATACATAAATGTTTCTTATGTATAATGATTTTTTTATATTGAATACATTTTTCTTGATTTTTCTGATTTTTGTTTATTTTTTCTGATTTTTTAATATTTTTTAAATTAAAAAATTAATTTTACGATAAGTTACGCTACGTTTGCAATATGTTACGATAGAGCATATAGGTTGGCCCGACCGATACGCATTACGCTACGCCTTTTACAACATTGTGCACATTAGTATGGGAGGGGCAGTATTTAAATTGTATTTGTTGCGTAGAGAGGTGGAGAAGAGAGAGAAGATGAGAACATGAGGAAGGAGGAGAGAATAGGTAGCAATCTTCTATCGGCTGCTCCTTTTCAATTAGACTAAATAAGGATTAGGGTTATGTTTAACCCTTTACATAAAGAGTCCAACAAAATTTTAAAAATTCAGAAAACTACCTAATATTAAATTCCAAAATACATAAAACTTTAAATACCAAAGCAGCACGTCTCCTCAATACTCCCCCTCAAGCTAGAGCATAGATGTCTTATCATGTTTGGCTTGCTACAACAATTCATGAAATTGGATATCGAAAGAGCTTTGGTAAATATATCTACAGTTTGGTCTTCTGAAGCAGCATACTCAGTAGAAATAGTCCCTGCTTGGACCAAGTCTCTAATGTAATGACAATCAACTTCAATATGCTTGGTCCGTTCGTGGAAGACCGGATTATTTGCTATATAAGTAGCCGCTTTATTATCACATTGCATTTTTATAGGCAATTCTATCTGAATTCCAAGACCTTCTAGCATGGCTCTCACCCATGTGATTTCAGTGGTTGTTTGGGCCATGGCTTGATATTCTGACTCTGCACTAGATCGAGCAACCACAACTTGCTTTTTACTTCTCCAAGAGACTAAGTTGCCACCAACAAAGATACAGAATCCCATAGTAGACTTTCTGTCATTAATTGAGTCTGCATAACCTACATCAGAATAAACTTCTATCTAAAGTGAAGAACTTCTTCTAAATAATAGACCATTTCCAGAGGAGCCTTTTAGAAATTTCAATAATAACATAGTTGCATCCCAATGGGCTTTTCTTGGCTTATCCATAAACGACTTAGTTTTCCTACAACAAGTGATATATCAGGTCTAGTAATTGTTACATATAGTAGTTTTCCAATGAGAGACCGATATGATTTGCTATCAACAGGTTCAGATTTGTCATCATATAAGTGAGTACGAGAATTCATAGGAATAGATGTTGGTTTAGTTCCAGTCATACCTGTTTCGTGTAGCAAATCAAGAACATATTTTCTTTGAAAAAAGACTAGACCTTCTTTACTTCTTGTCACTTCTATCCCCAAGAAGTGTTATTCATAAGCCAAACACTAATAATGTTGTTTTCTTCCTCCCACCGTGCGTATTTACCAATCTTTTCAACTGGTTCATCTTCTTCCAATATGTATTTCTTGTAAGATTTTGATATCTAATACCAAACCACCGAATGAACTTAGATGCAAGAGGAGGAAGAGAGAAGTGGGCTGCATGTCCAAGCAAGAAAGAGATGAAAGAGAGCAGCAACAAATGACGTTTGCCTCTTGTTATCATTATATACTAATCACGATTTAGGGTACATCATAAAATACACAACATAACAATAAGATTTACAAGTATGCCACCGCCTATGATGTGTTGGGCGTGTGGATCAAATGGGTCGGGTCTGAGTGACCCGATCCATATGTACAAACTTAACAACCCCTCTCAAGTTGTGCATGGGGTTTGATCATGCGCAACTTGTTCTTCAATTCCCAGAAATGGTGCCCTGTGAGTCCCTTAGTAAAAAGATCAACCACTTGTTCAGACGTGGATATATAAGTGGGAACAATCTCGTCTTCCGCAACCTTTTGACGAATGAAGTGTTGATCAATCTCTATATGCTTAATGCGATTATGTAGAACATGATTGAAGGCAATCTTGATCGCGCTTTGGTTGTCATAAAATAGAGATGACCGAGCAATGGGAAGAGAAAGTTCCCCAAGCAGATGACGTAACCATGAAGCTTCAGCGCTGCCTGCAGCCATTGCCCTATATTCTGCCTCAGTGCTAGATCTAGCAACTGCACGTTGTTTCCTGCTACTCCAACAAATAAGATTGAAATCAAGGAAGAGACAATAACTGGAAACTGATCGTCTATCGTCTGGATCACCTGCCCAATCTGCATCAGTATAAGTGGAAATGTTGTGGCCATGAAAAACAGTTGACTGTCTTGTGTAGATGAGTCCATCCCCAAGAGTAGCCTTAAGATAACGCAAAATACGTTTGGTAGCATCCATATGCCCTTCTGTGGGTGCATGCATAAACTAAGAGACTTGATTCACAGCATATACTATGACTGGGCGTGTAAAAGTGAGATATTGCAATATGCCAACTATACTCCAACAGAAACTAAGATTTGGGTAGGCATTGCTCCCATCATATGCATTTAATTTTGTGTTGAGAACACTATGTGTATTTATTGGCTTGCAACTTGTCATACCTGCCCTATCCAAAATATTAAGAGTGTATTTATGTTGTGTAAGAGTTCATGTTCCACATTTTCTATCAAGCTCAACACCCAAGAAATACCGTAGTTCGCTGAGATCCTTCATCTTGAATTCTTGTTGCAATACCTCCTTAGCATGGGATATATCACATGAAGAGTTTCCACTAAGAACTATGTCATCTACATATATAAGTAGTCAAGTGGTAACTTTACCTGAATGATAGATGAATAAGGAATGATCAAGTGAACTTCTGAGGAAACCAACCTGTTGTATATGGAGGGAAAATCTATCGAACCATGAACGAGATGCTTGTTTAAGCCCATACAGTGATTTTTGTAATTTGCACACCCATTTAGTTGGATCATTGGAAACATATCCTGGAGGTTGTTCCATATAAACTTCTTCCTTTAGAAAGCCATGAAGAAAAACATTTTTAACATCCAACTGATATAAATTCGAACCATACGAGACGGCAAGAGAAATGATAACCCGGATCGTTCCCATCTTGATGACTGGACTGACTCATCATAATCTTCCCCGCACTGCTGAGTGAAGCCTCTAACCACGAGTCGAGCCTTATATCTATCAATGCTTCCATCAGGTTTATACTTGAGTTTGCAAACCCATTTTGAGCTCACTACATTCTTACCATTTGGACAAAGAACAATCTTCCATGTTTGACATTCATTTAAGGCATCCATTTCTTCATTCATGGCCTCGATCCAATGTTTGCTTTTGCACGATTGCTCATAGCATTTTGGCTCCACCTTTTTGTTCAATTCTGTCATGAAAAGCTGAAAATCCAAAGAGATTACCATAACTTACCCATTTATCAATAGGGTGCCGCACACGTTCTGATCTACGTGGACAAGTAGTGGCAGTTTCTGGATCAGCTGGAACTGATCGTCGATTATACACCATTCTTGAAAACCGATTAGGTGAAGTCATGCTCATGTTGTTGGTCTGAGTAGATGAAGGTATGCTGTCCATCTGAGTCTTTGTGGCTATCTCGAGCTCATCAATAGCTCTGTCACTTTGTGCGTGGTGTCTATCAACTCTTTGGTCTAATATTTCAGCATTCAGCCATGAGTCATATACATCATTTCTAACATTAAGTGTTGCATGTGGCTCCTTTAAATCCTTCAACCTCAGCTCATCAAAAACATGTCGTGAAATATGCACATGTCCAGTTTTTGGATTGTAGCAGCGATAACCTTTATAATTTTCTGCATAACCCACAAATCTACACGACAGCTCGATCTTGAAACTTATTTCTCAAAGAAACATCAACATGAACATAACAGATAACAGATGCATCCAAAAACATGTAGCTCATCATAATTTGGTTGTTCTAGATGTAAAATAAAGAATGGAGATTTTCCTTCAAGCATGGATAGTGGCAGTCGATTAATAACATGAACAGCAGTATGAAAGGCTTCAGTCCATAAAGTCATGGGCACATCAGTGTTATCCATCATACTGAGAGCACTTTCAACTATGTGCCTATGTTTTCTTTCAGCAATACCATTTTGTTGTGGTGTGTGTGGACAGGAAATCTGTCTAGTGATCCCATGATTTAGTAAGTACTTAGTAAATTCATTTGAAATGAACTCACCACCACCATCACATTGGAAATGCACGATATTACTAGAGTATTTGTTTTGGACCAAGGCGTGGAATTGAGTGAGCAAGCGGAAAACTTCTGATTTGCTTTTCATGAAGTGGATCCAAGTGTAACGAGAATAAGAATCAATGAAAACAAAATAATATTTACTCCCGGAAGAGGAAGAAATAGGAGCAGGCCCCCAAACATCAGAATAAATGGTGTCAAATAACTTCGAAGCTCGTTTATTTATTGATTGAAAAGGAAGAGCATGACTCTTAGAAATATGACAACTTGAACACATGCTAGACTCACTGACAGAACTTAGACCAGACTTTTGTAATAGTCCGTCTGCAACAAGACTTTGAATGAAAGACCGACTACAATGTGTTAAACGACCGTGCCAAAGAGATGGCATATCATACTCTGTGCTATTGACTTCACTATGACTGGGAAAGTATGAATCTGAAACACGACTTAGACACTTTTGGAGCTTCTTCAATGACGCACACGTCTCCTTTGCGAACACCCTCAGCGAATGTCTTCTTGGTTCGAGCATCCTTAACATAAACAGAAGAGGGAGTAAACTCAATAGAAGAATGAGTATCATCAATAAGCTTTCACATGACCTCTCTTATTGCAATAAAAACAAGTAGGTATCCTTCGTTGTACATTTGTCTGTGCATTTGTGTTAGGTATAGGAAGGATACCTCTCCCCATCCCTGCCTGTGAGTTCCAAACTCTTGGATGACTTCCTTGTAAAGCATGGGTCCCAATGACCAATACATTGTGACCGCCAGAATGAACTAATTCATGTCGTTGTACACGACTCGCTTCATGCTAAATCAATTTTGCTTTCAAGTCTTCAAAAGAAGGAAGAACAGACAATACCTCTAAAGCAGTGCAGAAAACATCAAATTCTGGCCCCAATCCACTCAAAGCATGTTGTACCTTGTCCTTGTCACTGATTGGATGCCCTATGATGGCAAGCTGATCGCTGACATTTTTGATCTCATGTATATACTCCAAGATTGAACGTGTGCCTCGCTTGATATCATGAAATTGTCTCTTGAATTGTAGAAATCTCGCTTCTGATACTTGAGAATATGTGGTAGCAAGTACATTCCACAACTCAAGTGCTGAAAGATCATCATCAACACCCGCCAAAACTTCCTGTGATAGTGTGGAGGTGATATAAGCAACGAGAGATTGATCATGAGCCATCCACATCTCATATTCAGGATTGATTTCTGCAATGGTCT
Organism: Nymphaea colorata; assembly: GCF_008831285.2. Taxonomy (NCBI): domain Eukaryota; kingdom Viridiplantae; phylum Streptophyta; class Magnoliopsida; order Nymphaeales; family Nymphaeaceae; genus Nymphaea; species Nymphaea colorata. The sequence continues at coordinate 7,910,650 of NC_045145.1, forward strand.
CTTGAACTTGCCTTGCAGCATTCTTCACCTCTCGCATAATCTATTCAGGTGGTGCAGTTGTGGTGCCATTGAGATGTCCATAGAGACGGTGACTCTTGATGAACGTCCATGTCAAATAATTGGTATGATTTAGCTTTTGTGAGATGAGTTGGGAGAGGAAATTGGACGATAAGATGCTGGAATTGCGGTGGGGATCCATAAATGCAATAATCAGAAAATAGGGAGAAATAGAAATTTTGAGATTAGGGTTAGGTGGCTGACGGTAGGGCAGATTAGGACAGATTAGGGCAGACAGTAGGATTAGGGCAGATGGTAGGATTAGGGCAGAAAATTTGGGGATTAGGGTTAGGGCAGAAATTTGGGGATTAGGGCAGAAAATAGAGATTTGAGGATTAGGGCAAAAAAGAAACAAAGATTAGGGCAGAAATTAGAGATTCTTACCGAACATTCTTAGTGGGAAAACCTGCTCTGATACCATATAAGATTTTGATATCTAATACCAAACCACCGAATGAACTTAGATGCAAGAGGAGGAAGAGAGAACTGGGCTGCACGTCCAAGCAAGAGAGATGAAAAAGAACAACAACAAATGACGTCTGCCTCTTGTTATCATTATATACTAATCACGATTTAGGGTACATCATAAAATACACAAAATAACAATAAGATTTACAAGTATGCCACCACCCATGATGTGTTGGGCGTGTGGATCAAATGGGTCGGGTTTGGGTGACCCGATCCATATGTACAAACTTAACATTTCTTTCCATGTCCAATGACTGACAACATGAAGGTTCTAGCCCATACATCATAGTTGGCTCCATTAAGTTTGATAGTAGATCCAAACGAGAATAGATTTGAAAAAGCTTTGTACTCAACACCAGCCTCTATGTGCTGATTTCCAGATTCAGTTCCATCAAGTTGTATAAATCTGTTGGCAGCCATGCTAGAACCACGAAACTAGAACCACGAAAATAGATAACTATAAAAGCCCACGGCAGACAGGATATATACTGGCAAACACAAAATTTTGCAGCCAGAGTTCAACACCAACCTACGGCAGACTGAATATAAACAGCATGCACAGACTTACTGCAATCAGATTTCCAGACAAACTGCTCCATTTTGACTGAGAATCGACTCTGCACCACAGGGCCAAGCAGATCAGACGTTCTCTGGTCTGAATTTTTTAACGACATCAACTGAGTCAAATCTGATATATTCTGCGACATTCTGATGTGATCAACATCAACTGTTTGTCAACGACATCACCTGAGTTAGATCTGATACACTGCGACATTCAAATCTGAACAAAGACCGCAACTGGTCAACTTCATCCGATTCGGTTCTTCAGCAACATCAAGACTTCGACAGCAACATAGGGTGCAGATCACGTCTCTACATGTAGAACGTGATCAGCCCCTTTTCATCAAACAATCCCACCGTATCTTTTGTAGGCAGCAGAAACTTTAGACGTCCAACCTTTTCTTGAATGAAGAGATGGAAAACAGAGAAGGAGGGAAGCCGCGTGAAACCCTAGATGGCACAGTCCTAGGTCCGCGGCTCTGATACCATGTTGCGTAGAGAGGTGGAGAAGAGGAGAACGTGAGGAAGGAGGAGAGAATAGGTAGCAGTCATCTATCTGTCGGCTCGGCTGCTCCTTTTCAATTAGACTAAATAAGGATTAGGGTTATGTTTAACCCTTTACATAAAGAGTCCAACAAAATTTTAAAAATTCAGAAAGCTACCTAATATTAAATTCCAAAATATATAAGACTTTAAATACCAAAGCAGCACGTTTCCTCAACAGTATTGATGGCAAATTGATTCAATTCATGGACCAATATATTGATGCCACATGTCATACAGTACATTATTAATAATGATTATTTTAGTATTTTAAAAGTTTGCATTATATTTCTATATATTTTCCATTTGTTTTTCAGAAATGTGTATAACAATAATTTTTTGCCAATTGACAACAGATTCAGTGCTGATTCACCGAATCAGCAGGGCCAAGTCGGTTAAATGTCTAATTTTTACAGCACAACTGAGAACCATTTCCAGAATAAGCTGGGAATTCCCCCTTCGACACCACGACAAGTTTTTAACAGTACTCAGCCAGCATTCATGAATGCAACCAAATTGCAATGTAAAAAAGTTACAGACTCTTTTTTACAATAAACAAAAAACGTGCAAGATCTAACCAGCATAAATCACCAACAGTAGCATTAGAGAGTTCAAGAAATAATGAGCCTATGACAAATAAAACAGAATTGTTGCCATCAAACCAGCAATAGCATATTACATTGATAAAATCGTTTTCCATTCGCTTTAATTATATGTTATACCAGAAGTTTTTTTTTTTTTTTTAGGCTAAACATATCCTAATCTGGTTGGCATGCATATTACATAGTATATAATTATGAAATGGCCACCAAATGCAATCTGATATGTTAAAATCCCAAAGATCCTGAAAAGTTGGAGGCTCTACCTAATTCCTCCGCTTATGGCAATGATGTCATTTTAAGACAGACATCATGGGTCAATCATGTGAGAAACATGGAGCAAAGTTTCACAGGGGAATCCTGCTACAGATTCAGACCTGTCAACCTCAATCTCGGATGGTGGCCCTTAGGCAGCAACTATAAGGAAAATCAAAGCAAAATATCTCTGGAAAGCGAAAAATCCACTTCAAAATATAGTGTTCATGTTCTATATAGAGAATTAGATCAGGATAGCGCACATTCCATTTCTAAACTTCACATTACAATCTAGAATTCTCTTTGGAACTAGGCAAAGCCTTGATTTTGCAGGGACATCAAAATCAATGGCCAAGATATACACCTAAGCAAAGAGTAAAATTTTTTATTAGACTGAATACCAGAATAAAACACCCTATTTGCATAAGTGCCCAATTAAGTAGGCTCAGTTTTCCAATGTCATATATATATATACAGCATTGTTTATAAATTTCGATGTTTGCCTATCAAATATTAAGTTCACTGGCATACAAAGCCCAGAGAACCTGCATCCTGAATTTAGCAGCTCCCAGTAGGGCCTGGAAGGTTGGTCAGATGTAGATTGGAGCGGTCTCTCAGAAGATCTGAACAACTTGTTAGGGCATCCGCAAGGGCCATGAGCAGTTTCCTTAATGAGATTCTCAACTTACAGGAGTTGGGTGCTCTCCCTTCTGTTGATGGACGCCCAACAAGTTTATTGGAGGAGCAGATCTAGGCACTAAGAATTCAGCAGTCAGTTCTCAGCCTGCATACAAAATGTAAATCAATTCTTAATACACCATATGGGTGTTTCAGTGGCTAGTCCTTGTTGGAATATAGAGAAGATATTAAGGTCAGCCTCCAGCTGCTTGTGTTCTACACTATCTAGAGAATGGAATGTAGAAAATGTTATCATGGTCCTCTACTTCTCATTGTATCCTACAGTAACTAGGAACAAAATTTTAAGTGACCCTTTACATTCTAAAAGTATATAAATAAACAGGAAGAAGACAAAATAAGAGAGTGGATTCGTTCTCCAAGAAATGGTCAGTCAGTCAGCCAAGACTTACCCTGTAATGCTTTCCATTAACATATCTTGTTGCAGCCCTCGAAAGTCTATATCGTATACAGCCTTTTCCGTCCAGTCTCTCAAGGATTGGATCAACATACTGCCAAAGAAAATGAAGTAACTACAGCCATCTTGACCCCAAAAAAAAAAAAGAAACTGAACTAAATATTACCATGCTCAACTGGTCTGAGTATACAACAATCTCATAAAACTGTGCAAGATGTTCCAGGAATGCATCAACTCCAGGTCTTTTGAATGTTCTCCAGCCTCTCTCACGCTTTTGGACAAAGACAAAGAAGAGAAAATTTGATTAAATTAAGCAGAAAAGGATTGCATGTTTTAAGAAATAAGAAGACCAAATCCATGTTCCACTTTCTAGGGTAGACCCTATGGAGGAATTTCACTCAATACTGTTCACTTTCTAGTTTTATAAGAACATGGACACATTCTAATCCTAAGCAGGTTTTACAGGTAGATGTTCTTGAAGAAGTTACATCCTTCTAAAGTTCCCCTCTTTTTTTTCTTTTTCTTTTTCTTTTTTTTTTGTTTCTCCTTTTTTCTTTCACTTTATTAACTACCATTAAGGCCAGATTGCAGTTCCGCACAAAATCATTGACATATTCTCACATATAGGTTCCTCCAAAATATTATTTTTGTAAAGCAACAACCATATCCTAGTAGCCATCTTCCCATTTTAAGTTGGTCAAACTTAAAAAATGAAGCATATACTAATTCAATCAACCACAGAAGAGGACATGAGGCCCTGTGGGCATAAAAAGAGAACTGGTTCATTTCATATATGAAATTGCTTTATTAACAATCTAATGGAAAAGAGACAAAGAAAACAAAACAGTCTCTGTTTAGCCTAAATATAAATCTAAGTATATAAAGAGAAAAAAAACTAACTATAAGAAGCTGCTATTTTATTAGATATATTAGCTTCCCTTTTAGTACCTTGATAAGATTTCAGCTGCAAACGAAAATCTCCAGATTGAGAAAATCAAACATAGTTAACATCAATTAAACCCGTTCATAACAGATGAAATGAAGATCTAATACAACCACCTATTTGCTTAGGGTGCAATTCAGAACCAAGGATCTTAGGTCAACCGATTTGATATGACAAAGCTTTGCTGATGTGGCATGCTAGCAAACCAAAATCCAAGGTTTGACAAGCTAAGAATCTGAAGTCAGAACTAAGATCCAGATTTTGCCATTTCACATCATTAAAAGATCCGACCCATGAATTTAAAAATCTAAGAACCTTGGGATCCAATCATATTATAGTTTAATAAAATGCATCCTTCCTGAAAAGAATTTGAAGATGGAAGAAGATGAGCTTTCGCTCATTACTGCAAAAGGAAATATAAACTAAAAATGAAAAAAAACAATCATTATTCTAAGTCCCCTATCTCATGCCACATAAAAAACCACAAAATTGCTTATTACATCTCCAAGGGCACACTAAGCATCCAATGGATGATTCTATTGCATTTTTTAACACTAGATTGATCAACAAAACAAATCTAAATTTGTCATGAATATTTTGAGATGGTGAATAATCATTCATACAAGGAGTGAAGAATATGTTTCAATTCTTTGAACATATCTATATTTAAGTTGGTAGAAATGGAGCATATTATACTCCCAAGCACATCATTGTTACCACACTTCATATACAAGCTGATTCTAAGCTCATAAAAAATGTATCCAATACAAACTACAAAAATGGAACCTATCACCACCAACCCAACATTTACCTTCCAGTCAGAATATATCAATGTTTCATTAAGATCGAGGACTAATGTAAAGACATGCTGTTCCTGTGGAAGCAGATCTGGAAGAAGTTTTTCTGACGATGGATCTGTAAATCCCTGTTACCAGAGACATCTATGAGTGCCTATGAAGTAATTATGAATAATATTTTCATTCACTTAGAAGCTGCAAATATATGAACTCTCTCACCTTAACATGCTCTTCAATTGACCTCCTAACATCCATATATAACTCCACACATTTAGCAGGCACTGAGATAAAAACAGGATAAGTTACTGATCTAACTGTTCTTTACAAAAAGTACATGCTGAACAGGTCAGTGTATATCAAGGCCCAAGCACGGAAAAGAGAGACGTGTTGGAAGCATGTCTCATGTAGGTAATCATTTATCCATTGCAGATGGTGCTTTCTAGAACATAAAGCTTTATTCCTCCAAAACATTATTCCAAAGAAAAGGTTTCTGATAGCATCTGGAAATTCATTGTTCATGCTGGAAATAGTACATCCATTTGGTTGTTAATCAATAACAGTACGCCCTAGATCCATGTTGAGGACAGGAATCATGAGGAATATCTCTTAGAAGTGAGAGAGGAAGAGAATTGTAACTTCCTTGAACTACTTTTGGAAAAAATAGGTGGTTAAAGCGATTGTGATCTAGACAACTGCACTAGAAGCATGCAATCCCACAAAAAGATCATATGCATTTACTAGGCAAGCCTAAGTTTCTCAATGTTACTAACGAACTAACACTACTGATTCATTTCTTCCATTCAGCAATATGCACAGGCATGTTACCTATCAGAAATGCATAACAGCTTCTCTGGTTCCTTTCTTCTTCTGTAATCATCTTTGACATGGTTGTGGAGGAGCTAAGTCAATGCCAGTACAGCGAACCAGGTACGCTGACACGTGGTGGGTACTTTTGGATTGGTTCCGATCCAAACCACAATTTTTTTTCACGTTTTAACTTTTAAGTCGACACCCTCTGCCTCCATTCTTCAATGCCTCTCACCTTCAGCAATCACCAGAAACACATGCCCAGCTGAGGGGAGGTTTGCCGGCCAGCGGTGACCGGCAACGGACAGCAGTCTTCAGCATCACCAGTGATGTAAGTTTTTTTTTTTTCTGCCTTCTTTTCATTTGACTCTGTTTTTTGGGCTTTTTTGCATCATTTCCCCCTTTAGCTGTTTGATACCTTCATTTTTAGCTGTTTCCCCTTTTTTTTGGGTTCCTAACTTTCTTCTGTTGTTGCTAGTGATGTTTCTTCATGATTTTGATTTTGAATTGCTTTACTTTTTCTAGTTCTGTTTTATTTATGATTAAAATGTACTCGATGATTTTGGGGTTTGATTTTTGGCCCTGCCATTGATAATGCATCTCTTGAGCAGCTGAGGTCTGCCGTATTTTCCATTTAATATTTTTGAGTTGCTCAAAATCTGCCGTGTTTTCTTTTGAGATCTACTATGTTGTTTACTGAGCTGCTCAAAATGCAGTTTTATCTCCTTGATTAGGTTATAGTTTGTAAGATATAAATATTGTTCTGTTTTGAACTGTTAATTTTAAAGCTTTTCCTTTTAAACAGCTAAAAAATGCAGCTCTTGTTTAAACAAAGTTATGCTGCTATGCAGCACTGCATTTTTATTTGTAGATCACTGTGTTTCCATTTCAAGTAAGGTCGTCACCAAACAGAGCCAGTTGCCAACCACATCTCAACATCTAAAAAACAAAGTATCAAGTTTATTAATCAATTAGGAGCTGTTGATTCTGCTAATGTGAAAACGTTTGGCCAGAAGATTTCATCTCTAAAAGCCTGGTTTGGACATTGGCTCACATAATAAATAAAATAAAATTGATCTAGTTAGGAGATAGACACGCCTTACTGTCTGAACAATTTTCACAATAATGTGAGATCACAATGGGAAACTATTCAACTCAAATAACTGCCTTATTTTCTCTAAAGAAAAATATCTCTTTTACCGGCATTCAGCAGTTAAGTATTTTTCTAATTTTCCTCAACTGAAAATATTTATCTCCTCTTAGCCAAAAGAAAGAGGAAATAACCATAAATCCAGAGGAGAAATTTCTCACGCCAATGGGAATCATAATGTTTGACATGGTTATATGCGTGCATCACTTGATATAACTGCCCTTAGCGAATTGTTGACTAGAAAAATGATAAATTTGTTGCCCCATTTCTCCTTATTAAGCCTTCCAGGTCGATTGATGTTGTGATCTAATCTTGGGCGAGTGGATTTATGCACCTAAAGAGGGGAAATATGTAAGCATGTTATACAACGCACTTGCTTGCTCTTGAAGTTATCATTTGAAAGTTACTATTACTATTTTCAACCAGATTTTACTTCCCAATAACCCACAGTGCATGTAGCAACAAATTTGTGAAACATTGAAAGGCTCACATTAATGGTATGAATTAGTCCAACACCTACATTCAACCATGTGAGTTTGTTAGCATATCTGCTTGACTCAAGCACGAAAAGACATTTTTGAGTCACTACACCATTGAAAAAAAAGAAAACATTTTCAAGACTTGTGATACAGGTTTCACCATTAAAAAAACATGTATATACATGTAATTCGCCATAGCATTTGCATCATAGTACACCTCATATTGACTGTAGATTGGCATATTTCCCCAAAACCCCATTCCTTGTGAACATGGACATGCTTGCACATACGCGCACACACAAAACAAAAAGATAAACAAGGAAAAAACTTGGAAGTAACAATGTATCACAACTCAGTTTCCCGGTAATGCTATCAGCGTACCACGTGAACATAAACAAAAGCATGCATAGAACTTAAAACTGTTTAAGAACACAAACAGTGCATCATTTATCAGCTTGACCAACAGAAGAGCTAACACTTGATAGTCAAAAAATTACCTGTCAGGACAGCTGAAGAAAGGACAGCCTGAATTTTCTGCTCCAAAGAAAAAAAAAAGCCCCATTTTATGGAAATTATAAAAGTAAAACAAAATGAAACTGCAACAATAACAAAAGCAAACCCAAAAAAACAGCCAAGGCATTTAACATCCCTAGGCTAGAAGGCTGATAAAGCATGAAAAATAGCTATCAGATGGCTGTCAGATACGTTAAAATGCACAAAAAAGTGACAATCATCAATTTATTTAAGATTATAGACATGTGGTCAAAAGTGCACTTAGGTTCTAGGCAGCAGAATAGACACCTAAATTGAGGCACCTACATAGCTGAAAGCCAGTAACCAAAATAAAAAAAATGTTAGAAGGTTTATTTTTTCTGTTTGCTATCCTCTATATTGACAGGATGGAGTTTCAAAACCACATTTTGCCCCATTTTGCTTTCTTTATTTCTTTGCTTCTTCAACATTTCTGTTGACAGACCGTCACGGTCTTCTGTATGGAGCCTGAACCTAGTGGCTAGAGATTTTAGTTAAACAGTTAACACTGCATAATAAGGTGGACACAAATGCACAAAAGAGAGAGAGAGAGATGTAGTGAAGGTTCATAAAGTGTCTAACAGTCCTAACTTCTGCATCTGCTCTACCGTATCTAAAACAACTGTGGTCAACATTCCTCAAAACCTCACAGAGACGAAATAGTTATTTCTGCTGATATCTTCCAAAGTTCCAGGAGAGAGAGAGAGAGAGATGCAATTAAAGTTCAGAAATTGTCCAGGAATCCTTGCAACTTCTGCATCTGCTATACCACATCTAGTAGGACGGTAGGCAAGATCCCTCAAAACTTTGCACAGGCAAAATAGTAATTTCTGTTCATATCTTCCCGTTTCCAAAATATATCTAGCTTATCATTCTATATAAGATTACCAATTCCTTCTCTTATATTTCTCCAGTTGCATTCCTTCGCGAAAATGTCAGAAACTAGTTGCTAAGAATGAGGGTTACCACATACCAGCTCTCCTATGGCACTTCCAGGCATTGAGTCTGGATCCGTTGTCAAAACTCCCAAGCATCAGTTATCTTTTGAAAATAATGGAATACTATTGTCAACTAAGAGCAAGATGATAAATATTGTGAGAGTTTCAAACCAAAAATAAAGGTTGATAATATTGTAATCTCCCCTTAACATAGTTCATTTTATATGTACTTTAAGTTTAAATTCTCCAATTTGAGTTTTAAACTTTTAAAAACTATGTTGAAGCTTAATCAATATTGCAATAAAAAATTAGTAAAAGGATTCATGATGTCATATTTTTTTATCATCTTTTTTGAACTTTGGAGATTATTCTGAGAAAAACAAGAAATTAAGAATAGAAACCTTTCAGGAAACCCTTAAAATAAATACCCGAAGACGATGATTTGTGACAATGGATTAAAGTTACCAACTCAACTGAACAGATGCATAAAAAGGAAAAAGAAATAGGAAAAGGAAATAATTAACTTCTGAAACATTTTTAAGCCACCCACCCACCACAACCACCTCTCTCTTTCTCTGTGTGTCTGCCAAAGAAAAAACAAAAAACTCAACACTCACAAGTCACAACACGAACAACACCAGAAAAAAGGGGAAGCAATTGAATCCACCCAATGGCCATCCCAAGCTAATCCTCTCCATATACGAAGATTTTCTCCAGCCCCAGCTCTGTAACCATCAACTATGAATCAGTTTCCATTTTCTTCCTCTTTTCTCCCTCCGTGTCAGCAGTATACAGTTGAAAATTGATAAAATCCAGTCCTTTACTCATGCCATGGTTGCTCTAGTTAAGCATTTGCACTTTTAGAGTCACTAACATAATTGAACTGTATCCTCCATAATTATGCACCAACGTGGAGAGCTGACTATGAATCCACTATGTCAACCTCTTTAGGAATCTCCTTCTAGTTCATCAACAGGCCCAAGCAAACTGGAGCTAGGTACCCAAAACATGATGATAGCATACACATGCATATGTTGAGTCCTACTAATCACATAAACCAAGTTACCAAACCATGGACCAACTAGCTTCATACATTTAGAAGGTTAAAAGCTAGTATGATACAAAAAGTGAACATATCAGCTGATTATTAGGGCATTTGAGCTCAACTAATACTGTCTTATTCATTAGTCATTACTATTCTAGTATGAATGAACATTGCAGCAATTAATGAAATCTAAGATTGATTTCCAGTGTAGATAATAGCAAACTCAATCATTATTAGTCTTGACTTATCTAGTTCTACACATTGTTCAATGCATGCATAGGCCCCTCAACTACCTTTTTAGTTAATCATCGGTTAGTCTGGGAAATCGCATAATCTGCACAATAATCTGATAAAATTTCAAGCCCCCTCCAGTATCGCTGAAAAGTGAAAACTACCTCCATCAACTTAGCATGTTCTTTTCCTACAGAAAATTAATATATGTTGTAATGTCATACTTCCTTTCAATGAGTCGGTTAACAATGACAACTATGAATACTAAATGAGAACTTTACAGAAACTGTTCAACTTTTCAAGAGGTAACAAAAGACATCAGGTTTGAGGATGTTACATTATCTGTCTGATTTGCACATAGAAGAGGCAGCTAAATGAAAGAAATTGGAACAAATTTTTTTTTTTGTTATTCTGCCAAAAATTGGATGTGCTTTTGTAAAATTTTCAATATTAAATCAAACATAGAGTCAGCATCACCGGTTTTATAAGCACCACATGTAGCTGAATGTCTCCCTAGGCAAGAAAGAGACAACTATCTGTTTCTGACTTACATCAAGAGAAGAAGCCTCATCCCCTGCAGTATAACTTACAGGACTCCGCAATGCAGCTGTCTTCTCATCTATTTCTTCCAGAGAATATGCTGAAAAATACATAATTACATAACAATGTTATACTTCAGGTCGCAAAGCATTGAAACAACAAGAGGGTGAAAAAAGAGTTACATTTTATGGGCCTCATCAAGTTACAGTGTCTATCAGGAGAAAATCTTAGACAGTTTAAATGTAAACAAAAGCTGAAAAGATTATAGGTTATGGAGAAAAGCTTTTCTAAGCAGCTGTCCTGAAGGTCTTCTATGTTGAGGTGCTCCATTAAACTAACTTATATAGAAATAGTTTTCAGCCAACACTACATGTTTCTGCACCAAAATAAGGCGCAACTGGTAGCAGATTGTGCTGCTTTCTTAGAAAAAAGATCTGAAACCATGACCTAGACAAAGACCGGATGACAACAATTATTACTGTAGAAACAAGCAACACAAGAAAGAACAGAGAAGAAACACACGATATACGTGGAAAACCTCAATAAGAGGTGAAAAACCACGGAGAAGCTCTAACCTAGGGGCAAAACCGCAACCCTAGGAGAGAGAATGTTATTTCCACTTAATCAACCATTACACAATAAGTGAGATTATATAAGTGGGAGACCCACCTAGGGTACCGAGCCACCCTCGGTACCCATGCCCATGGGACCGGGTCCATATCCAGACCCGGTTCCCTATACAAGATATTCTAACACTCCCCCTCAAGCTTGGCATACATGTCAAACATGCCAAGCTTGCTCACATTTTTCTCGAATTGAGATGTACATAAGGCTTTGGTTAAAACATCGGCAATTTGATCTTCAGACTTCATATACGGCAGGATCAACTCCTTGGAATCTATGCGTTCCCGTATGAAATGGCAATCAATCTCCACATGTTTAGTTCTGTCATGCAGGACGGGATTGTTTGCAAGGTTAATCGCAGACTTGTTGTCACAGTACATCTTCAACTTTTCTTCCGTTTCAACACCAATATCAGCTAGGAGAATCTTTAACCATAACATTTCTGTAACTCCCATAGCCACAGCCCTGTATTCAGCCTCAGCACTGGATCTAGAGCAAACTTCCTGCCTTTTACTTCTCCATACAACCAGGTTACCCCCCAGAAAGATGCAGCACCCTGTGGTAGACCTCCTAGTATCAGTGCATCCTGCCCAATCTGCGTCAGAGTATCCTTCAATATTAAGTTGGTCTTGCTGAGTATAGAGTAATCCTTTCCCTGGGTCATTCTTTAGGTACCCCAACACTCTTTCTGCACTCTTCCAGTGACAATCAGTAGAAGCATGCATAAACTGACTCAACACATTCACAGCATAAGTAATATCAAGGCGAGTAAGAGTAAGATAGATGAGCTTACCAACCAACCTCTGATACCGCCCTTTTCCTTCCTCATCTAGGATGTTGCCAGTTTTGATGCTTATCTTTGTACCGGACTCCATTGGAGTTAGAAAGGGCCTACATCCAAGTTTGTCAGTCTCCTTTAAAAGATCCAGTGTGTATTTCCTTTGGCTCATAACAAGCCCTGTCTCTGAGCGAGCAATCTCGATCCCCAGAAAGTACCTTAGTTTACCCAGATCTTTAAGATCAAATTCGGCCGCTAACCTTTCCTTCATCTTCCTTTTTTCTTCTTCATCGTCACCTGTGACTATCATATCATCAACATACACAAGAAGAAGACTCACCAGGCCATTTCTCTGCTTAATGAATAAGGTGTGATCACCATTTCCCTGTTTGTATCCATTAGTCTTCATCACTATCCTCAGCCTTTCAAACCATGCTCTAGGAGACTGCTTTAATTCATACAAGGCTTTTTTGAGATGACAACATTTTCCGCTTTGAACATATCTAGGAGGCATGCTCATGTAGACCTCTTCTTGTAGTTAGCCGTTCAAGAAGGCATTCTTGACATCCAGCAGGTCCATGCTCCACTTCTTTTGCACGGCAAGAGCTAAGATGACCCTCACAGTTTTCAGTTTAGCAACAGGGGCAAAGGTTTCAAGGTAATCAATACCATATTTTTGGCTGAACCCCTTTGCAACAAGACGAGCCTTATACCTCTCCACGGTACCATCCGGTTTGTATTTCACATTGAACACCCACTTGGAACCAACTAAATGAGTCCCCTTGGGAATATCAACTACTTCCCAAGTATCATTCTTCGCCAAGGTATCCATATCCTCTGTCATGGCATGTAGCCATTTAGGATCCTCTCTAGCATCTTCCACACACCTGGGAATCACAGACTTAGACAAGGATGTAATAAAGCATTTGTAATCTTTACTAAGTTTCGCATAAGAGACAAATCTCAGAATAGGATGAGAAGTACATGACCTGGTGCCCTTGCGCAAGGCTATAGGAAGCTCTTCATTGATTTGACTTGGGTCATCCGGGGAACTCACAGGATTGGGATTGGTTATATCAACATTCTCAACCACATCTGTCTTCTTCCTGGTGTACACCTGGCCAAACAAGTGATCACGAGCTGTGGACTGATTATCAACAAGGCGCCGTCCATGTGACTGACTCTACCATCTCTGACTGTGTCTGCCACACTGTGACTAACCTTGTAATCCAAGAAATCCATCAATTGATTTGAGGAATACTCTTCACTACTGTTCCCTAGACACTCCCCCTCAAGAGGATTCAAAAGAAAGTATGTCTCATGCTCATGAAAAGTAACATCCCGGGAGACTAGACTTTAGAAGTGGTAGGATCAACACATTTGTGTCCCTTCTGAGTGGAGGAATACCCCAGGAAGACAGCCTTGATAGACCGAGGGTCAAGTTTCTTGAGGGTGGGACTATGGTCATGAACAAAACAGACACACCTGAACACCCGAGGAGTAAGAGGCCAGGGATTCTGAGTAGGCCAAAGCATATAATATGGGGAATGACCCTGCAACACACGGGTAGGCATATGATTAATAAGGTGGGCACTAGTGAGAAGTGCATCACCCCAGTAGCGCTTAGGAACCTGCCGATGGAACATAATAGCCCGAGTGACATCTACTAAATGGCGATTCTTCCGTTCAGCCACGCCATTTTGGGGAGGTGTGTAACTACAGGACGTTTCATGAACAATACCCTTGCTCTTCAAGAAATCATCTAGAGATTGAGAGACATACTCTCTAGCATTATCAGTGCGGAAAGCCTGAACAGAGGTCTGAAACTGAGTCTCAACAAAGCCACAAAGTTTTTGACAATGACAGGAACGTCACTACGTTCTTTCAACAGGTACACGAACGTACAACGGGAGTAGTCATCAATAAGAGTCATAAAATAATGAAAACCACGATAAGTGGGTACTCCCGAAGGACCCCAAACATCAGAATGAACCAAAGCAAACGGACGGGTGGTTTTATTGAAAGAAATAGGGTACGAAGCCCTGACATGCTTAGCCAATTGACACACTTCACATGTGAAGGAGTCAATGGAAACAAAAGTAAAAAGCCTAGGAAATAACTTCTTGATCAACTGGAATGGGAGATGTCCAAGACGCTCGTGCCATCGCATAATGATAGACCTGTCTTCCACACCTGACAACTGTCCACTAGTGGCTGAAATCAAGGCAGACGCAACTTGCACGGGCAGTCTGTAGAGTCCATCAATAACCGAACCAATCCCAATCTTCTTCCCCGTCACCAAGTCCTGTAGGAAACAATGGTCAGCAGAAAAAATCAGATTACAATTTAGTTCTTTGGTAATACTGCTGACAGATAACAAGTTCACAGGAATATTGGGAACATGAAGAGCATTATGCAGACAATATTCATTCAACAAGGACAAACTCCCTTTTCCAGCCACAGAGATAGAAGACCCATCAGCCATAGACACGCGTTGCTGCCCTGAAGACAATTTGTATTCTTGAAACAGCTTAGGATCCCCTGTCATATGATGTGTAGCCCTACTGTCAACAATCCAATCACCAAGGGAGGGATTACCTTGATCACTTTTGGCCACAAGAGCTTGAGCTAACTTAGCTCCCTCGATCGTGGAAGTTTCCTCTTGTGTAGTAGAAAGCTGGCTGATATAAGCTTGCAATTCCTTGATTTGATCAGAGGAAAGCTTTGATTTTTTAACATGACGAACTACCCTGACTAGAGTCAGGCACAGAAGACCCTCGCCGACTAGAAGGAGGACGACCACGAACAAGTCTCTTCTCAGGATGAATATCCCAACAGAAATCCACAGAATGCCCCAACTTGTTACAATGACTACAGCGCCGAATAGGACGTTGTCCAGTCCCTGAGGCATGGCTAACAAACGCTGAGGGAGAACTCCCTTGGCTGGAGTCAATATGCATGACTTGGCGACGTTGTTCCTCAGATTCTACCCGGGCATACACCTCCTCAATCCCAGGAATCTCGTCACAATTGAGAATTTGGCTCCTAATAGATTCAAATTCATCACGTAATCCTCCAAGGAAAATAAAAGTCCGGTCCATCCATTCTTTTTCCCAGTACAAGGCATGATCAGAACCACAATGCCAGTCATCATTCACATGATAGTCCAGTTCCTCCCATTTAGTCTTCAGGGATGCAAAGAAGGATGCCACAGACAAGTCACCCTGTTTGAGGGAGTAGATGCCACGTTTGATTTGGTACGTGCGCAAGACTCTCTTCTTACGGCCATACATCCGTGCAAGCACAGTCCACATGTCATATGCAGTCAACTTACGCAAGATCAGAGGCTGAATATTAGCGGAAACAGAACTAATGATCCATACTTTCACTTGGCTATCTTCCAACGCCCACGTCGCCCATTGTGGATCCGTTTTAGAAGGTGCAGGTTTCTCCCAAGTGATATAGGGAAGGCGACCGCGACTGGTAATCCCTATTTCAAGTGCAGTAGACCAAGAGAGATAGTTGTCTTTGTTCAGCCGAATGGAGGTGACTTGAACAGGCAAGTTCTCGCTCTTGGTATTATTGCCCGAGTCAAAGGCAACATCGATCTTGTAAGTCATCTCTTCGACCATCACAATCCCAACACCAGGAAACGCGGCACCAACACAAGAGACAACAGGACAAGAGGCCGCGAAGGCGGAAGAACCACGGCGGAAGAAGGCCTAAGGCCTGACGGCGGCGGCAGAAGTAGCCCTGACGGCGACGGCGAGTGAAACCCTGGCGGAGTGAAACCCTGGCGGCGGCGGAAGAACGACGGCGCCGTAGGTCACCAGCGGCGGAGGCGAAACAACAGTCACGGCAACAGGTGCACACGCCAGCGGCGGGCGCAAAGAACGTCCAAGCAGCGGTGGCGGTGGAAACGTCAACGGCGGCGACGGCGGCAGAAACATCAGCGGCGGCGGGCGGCGGAAAAAAAGGAACTCCAACGGCGGCGGAAACAGGCGGAAACTCCACGATCACACCAAAAAAGCCACATGCGCTGGCTCTGATACCATGTAGAAACAAGCAACACAAAAAGAGAACGGAGAAGAAACACACGATATACGTAGAAAACCTCAGTAAGAGATGAAAAACCACGGAGAAGCTCTAACCTAAGGGCAAAACCGCAACCCTAGGAGAGAGAATGTTATTTCCACTTAATCAACCATTACACAATAAGTGAGATTATATAAGTGGGAGACCCGCCTAGGGTACCGAGCCACCCTCGGTACCCGTGCCCATGGGACCGGGTCCATATCCAGACCCGGTTCCCTATACAAGATATTCTAACAATTACCAAGAGTGCAGAAAAATTAGAAACAAAATCATGTCAGGACTCCAGTCATTCAATTGGAAGAAATTTGTCATGGCATATTTAAGAAAGGAAACTGCTAACATTAAGCATGGCACAAAACCTGATGACACATGACTCAACTGTGCATAAGTTCATGTTTGCCACATCAGCATATGTTTGACTTTCTTAATACATTATACTAAATACTAATATAATTTTATAATATCTGTAGAAACACGAACCACGTAGAGGAAGAAGAGGAAGAACACACGATGTACGTGGAAAAACCTCGAACGAGGAAAAAACCACGGGAAGCTCTACCTAGGTGCACACCCGCAACCCTAGGAGAGAGAAAGTTCTATTTCACTTAATTCAACACTTATACATAAGTGACAATATAAAGAGGGAGAGAGGAGAAGCCGCCTAGGGTACCGAGCCCGCCTCGGTACCCGCGCCCCATAGAACCGGGTCCAGATATGGACCCGGTTCCCACAACAACATATTCTAACACTCCCCCTCAAGCTTGGCATACATGTCAAACATGCCAAGCTTGCTAACATTCTTTTCGAATGAAGAAGTACAAAGCCCTTTAGTTAGGACGTCTGCAACTTGATCTTCAGACTTCATATATGGCAGAATCAGCTCCTTTGAGTCAATGCGTTCCCGGATAAAATGACGGTCAATCTCCACATGTTTGGTCCTGTCGTGTAGAACTGGATTATTGGCAAGATTAATCGCAGACTTGTTGTCACAGTACATCTTCATTTTATCTCTCCGTTCCACACCAATATCAGTCAAAAGAATCTTCAGCCACAGCATCTCTATAACCCCCATTGCAACAGCTCTGTACTCAGCCTCAGCACTAGACCTCGAACATACTTCTTGCCTCTTACTTCTCCAAACAACTAGGTTACCTCCAAGAAAGATACAATACCCTGTAGTGGACCTCCTTGTGTCAGTGCAACCTGCCCAATCTGCATCTGAGTAGCCCTCAATAGTAAGTTTGTCTTGTCGAGTATACAGCAGTCCTTTTCCTGGGTCATTCTTTAGATATCCCAACACTCTTTCTGCACTCTTCCAGTGACAATCCGTGGGAGCATGCATAAATTGACTTAGCACATTTACCGCATACGTGATATCAGGGCGAGTTAGAGTAAGATAGATAAGCTTGCCGACTAGCCTCTGATATCGCCCTTTTCCTTCCTCATCCAGAATAGTGCCCGTCTTGATACTTATCTTAGTCCCTGACTCCATAGGAGTAAGATAGGGCCTACAACCAAGTTTACATGTCTCCTTTAGTAAGTCAAGAGTGTACTTCCTTTGATTCATAACCAGCCCCGTCTCTGATCGAGCAATCTCTATCCCCAGAAAGTATCTCAGCTTACCCAGATCCTTGAGGTCGAATTCTTTAGCTAATCTCTCCTTCATCTTTCTGTTTTCTTCTTCATCACTGCCAGTGACAATCATATCATCAACGTAGACAAGGAGAAGACTCACCAGACCATCTCTCTGCTTTATGAATAGGGTATGATCTCCATTTCCTTGCTTGTACCCAGTAGACTTCATAACGATCCTTAGTCTCTCAAACCAAGCTCTAGGCGACTGCTTCAGGCCATACAAAGCTTTCTTGAGGTGACAACATTTTCCCTCTTGAACATACCCGGGAGGCATGCTCATATAGACTTCTTCCTCCAGATGGCCGTTCAAGAACGCATTTTGAACATCAAGCTGGTCCATGCGCCACTTCCTGTGCACAGCAAGAGCAAGAATAACCCTCACGGTCTTCAACTTTGCAACAGGGGCAAAGGTCTCAAGATAGTCGATCTCATACTTCTGGCTGAACCCCTTTGCAACCAGACGAGCTTTATATCAATCTACAGTGCCATCAGGTTTGTACTTCACGTTGTAAACCCACTTAGAGCCAACTAAGTGTGTCCCTTTAGGGGTATCAACAACTTCCCATGTTTTGTTCTTAGCTAACGCACCCATCTCCTCCGTCATAGCATGTAACCACTTGGGATCATCCTTAGCATCATCCACCGACCTGGGAATAACAACTTTGGATAAGGTTGTGATAAAACACTTGTAATTTGTACTGAGCTTAGCATAAGAAACAAATCTCTGAATAGGGTGAGAAGTACATGACCTGGTGCCTTTGCGCAAAGCAATAGGGAGCTCTTCATTCGATGGACTTGGGTCATCCGGGGAGATCACAGGATTGGGATTGGTTGTAGCTTTCTCCTTTCTGACATAAACCTGGCCAAACAAGTGATCCCGGGCAACAGTGGGCTGAGCATCCACCGTGACCCCTTCCATATGACTGCCCTTCTCATTACTGACCGTGACTGTGTCAATCACACTGGGACTAACCTTGTACTCCAAAAACTCCATAAACTGAATCAGCTGATTAGAAGAATACTCTTCCCCTTTGTTCCCAAGACACTCCCCCTGAAGAGGATTCACCGGAAAATACGACTCATGTTCATGAAATGTGACATCCCTCGAAACATACACTTTGGAAGTAGTGGGATCCACACATTTGTACCCTTTCTGAGTGGAAGAGTACCCCAAGAAAACTCCTTTAATAGACCGGGGATCAAGTTTTTTGAGAGTAGGGCTATGATTATGCACAAAACAACTGCACCCAAAGACACGAGGAGTAAGAGGCCACGGATTCTGAGTGGGCCACAGGGTAGAATAAGGAGACTGACCATCCAACACCCTAGTAGGCATACGGTTAATGAGATGTGCACTAGTGAGAAGTGCATCACCCCAATACCGCTTAGGGACATGACGTTGGAACATAATGGCCCGGGTAACATTCAAAAGATGACGATTTTTTCGTTCAGCTATACCATTTTGAGGAGGGGTATAACTACAAGAGGTTTCATGAACAATACCCTTGCCTTTCAAGAAATCATCAACGGATTGGGAGACATATTCCCTTGCATTATCCGTACGGAAAGCTTGAACAGTTGTATGGAATTGAGTCTCAACAAAGGCAACAAAGTTTTTCACAACTGCTGGAACCTCACTACGTTCTCGCAACAAGTACACGAACGTACATCTAGAGTAATCATCAATAAGCGTCAAAAAATAGTGACAACCACCACACGTGGGTACTCCAGAAGGACCCCAAACATCGGAATGAACTAAGGCAAACGGATGAGTGGTTTTATTCAATGAAATAGGGTACGAAGCCCTGACATGTTTAGCCAATTGACACACTTCACAAGCGAAGGAGTCAATGAAGACAGAAGCAAACAAATGAGAAAACAACTTCTTTATTAACGGAAAGGAGAGATGTCCAAGACGCTCGTGCCATCGCAGAACAGTAGATCTATCGTTCACACCAGACAAGTGACCACTCGTGGCAGAAATCAATGCTGAAGCAACTTTTACCGGCAGCCTGTAGAGCCCATCAGTAACCGAACCAATCCCAATCTTCTTCCCCGTCACCAAGTCCTGCAGGGAACAGTGATCAGCAGAAAAAATCAGATTACAGTTTAATTCTTTAGTAATACTGCTGACAGAGAGTAAGTTCACAGGAATATTTGGAACATGCAGGGCATTGTGGAGACGGTATTTGTTCAACAGGGACAAGCTCCCTTTCCCAGCCACAGAGATAGAAGACCCATCTGCCATAGACACACGTTGCTTGCCAGAGGAAAGTTGATATTCTTGAAAGAGTTTAGAGTCCCCTGTCATGTGGTGAGTGGCTCCACTATCAACAATCCAATCACCAAGAGAGGGGTTACCTTGATCAGTCGAGGCAACGAGGGCTTGGGCTAGCTGAGCCCCTTCAGACGTGGAGGACTCCGCAGGGGTAGTAGATAGGCGGCTGATGTACGCCTGTAGCTCCTTGAGTTGATCAGGGGACAGCTTGGACTTTGCACCACTAGAAGGATTGCTTTGACTGGAATCAGACACAGAAGGGCTACGCTTGCCAGAGGGAGGACGACCTCTGACCAGTCTCTTCTCGGGATGAAGATCCCAACAGAAATCCACCGAATGCCCCAACTTGTTGCAATGAGTGCAATGCCGGGCAGGACGCTGCCCAGTCCCTGAGGCACGGCTGACAAAGGCAGAAGGGCCATGACCGGTATCAAGATGCATCACCTGGCGACGTTGTTCTTCAGACTCAACACGAGCATATACTTCCTCTATCCCCGGAATCTCATCACCATTAAGAATCTGGCTACGAATAGACTCAAATTCATCCCGCAGGCCTCCCAGAAACAGAAACGTACGGTCCATCCATTCCATTTTCCTAGTAGAGGGAATGATCTGAACCGCACTTCCACTCATCAGTCACATGATAATCTAGCTCCTCCCATTTGGTCTTCAGGGCAGCATAGAAGGCAGCAACAGACAAATCACCCTGTGTCAGGGAGTAAATACTGCGTTTAATCTGATAGGTGCGCAAATGTCTCTTCTTGCGACCATACATCTTTGCAAGCACAGTCCACATATCGAAAGAGGTCGGCTTCCGCAGAATGAGGGGCTGGATATCGGAGGACACGGAGCTGATAATCCACACCTTCACCTGGCTGTCCTCCAACGCCCACGTCGCCCATTGAGGATCAGATTTGATGGGCGCAGGTTTGTCGCCAGTGATGTAAGAGAGACGCCCACGGCTAGTAATCCCAATCTCGAGAGCGGCAGACCAAGATAGGTAATTGTCATTGGTCAGACGGATGGAGGTGACCTGGATCGGCACGTTCTCAGTCTTGGAGGCGCTGCCCGCGTCAAGAACGGCATCTTTTTGAGTCCCCATCGCTTCTGCCATCACAAACAAGCACACAGCAACAAGAGGCACAGAAACGGAGAGTTGACGGCGGCGGAAATGAGGCAGCGGCGACGGAAGGCAGGCGACGGCGCAAAACAGAGGCCACCCACGGTGGCAGAAACCTAGAACGGGCCGAACGGAGGACTGCGGAGGCGCAACCAGCGGCGGAATGGAGGACGGCGGCGGCAGAGCAGGGCGACGTCACAAGGGCAGCAGCGGCGCCGGAACTTCAACGGCGTCGGGCGACGAAAGACTTCCACGTCTAACGATCCTCGGGAAAAAAAACTCTTCTCCAACTTCGATTGCTCTGATACCATGTAGAAACACGAACCACGTAGAGGAAGAAGAGGAAGAACACACGATGTACGTGGAAAAACCTCGAACGAGGAAAAAACCACGGGAAGCTCTACCTAGGTGCACATCCGCAACCCTAGGAGAGAGAAAGTTCTATTTCACTTAATTCAACACTTATACATAAGTGACAATATAAAGAGGGAGAGAGGAGAAGCCGCCTAGGGTACCGAGCCCGCCTCGGTACCCACGCCCCATAGAACCGGGTCCAGATATGGACCCGGTTCCCACAACAACATATTCTAACAATATCCACTGTACTAAACAATACATATGTATACAACTATACATTATTAATATATGAATATATCTTCTTTTACATATTAGACACATAGAATAACAGTGACTAAGAATACATGCATATGTGACTGTTCAACTTGAGCCAAAACAAGGTGACAGACCAAGTCAGCCCATGACTTGGCCGAGTCTTTTGGAATTTTGCATTGTTCACTCGATTTCAAGGAGAAACCAACCAAGCCGAGCTAAGTGTTCCTAAGGCTGAGATATCAGAAATCACCTTTAAGAACATCAACGTGAATTGGGATCATTAAAAGAAAGACTTGCTAAGAAATTGCTCCATCCATCCAATAAAAGTACACAGAAGAAACTATAACAATCAAACAATTACAGTTAAAGCAATTGCAACTATAATAATCAAACAAATACAGCTTAAACAATCTTCACAAAGAAATGAAGCTACACCATCCATATATTGCATGTTATTAACAATATAGAGAGAACTATGTTTTAGTTCAATAACAACAGTCTGAGAGAATAAACATCATTTATTCTGTGATTGGAAAATGGTAACAGTAACATCAAGAAACATACATAATATAAATGACCTTTGATCTTCCACTATTAGACAATATAGAGTAGAGCAAGGATTGGTTCATGATTATGCACAATGGCTGTTGAGGTGGTAAAGAAACCTGTACCTTTGAGTTTTGAAAGTTATTTTCCAAAGAAATGAAATTTCTTGCATTTACCATTTTTATGTCTGCCAGTTCGGTAGCTTTTCCATTACTTATAAGCATAGTTGAAACCCCAATTGTAGAGAACAATACAATGCTGGTGATCAAAAGATGTTCCAAGCAATAATCTCCTTAATATAGGTTCAATGAAAGGGGTTCATTATTACGAAAAATTATTTTTCGGGTGATGAAGAGATTGGATGTGTCCATACCCAGAATCTCTGGTATAAATAATTCACTTCCTAGCTTTGTCACATGGGTACTGCTGTAAAGGCAGCGTACCTGCACCAGTCAGGTATGACACTGGTACTGTCTCGGGTACTTCTTGGGTACAAGTTAAAGTTAAACAGCACCGGATACGGTCAACGTACCTAAGACCATATCCATCCGATTTAGGACTCAGTCAAAGTTGACAGAGTCCTTTCCTATCCAAAATTTAGGATTTTAGTTTTGTCCTTTACACCATTTACACTTAGGAAATGCATACACTGCGTTTTCATATTTTGTTCAATAGTTTCTTCTTTAGAATCTATAAAATATAAATTTTGAATCATGAATGTGTTATTTTGTTTGAATTCTTTTTTATGTTATATATTTTATGTAATATATATATATATATATATATATATATACGGCCGACCAGCACCCGTACCTATGTGACATAGCTTCTTGGTCTCCAACCTCTTCCTCATTTAAGCACCTCAATTGTGACTATTGCATGAAGAGATGAGAAACAAAATTTAATCACTCATTCATCTGCTGCCCAACTATTGAATCCATTTACCAAAGGATGTATTACTTATATTCATCCAATGAACCAAAATTAAAATTCAAGGTGCTAGTTTATCAGTTGTACAGGATAGCCTTGGAGAGAATACTATTACTTGTTGCTTGTTCTGTCAAATCACCGATTCAGCATATTGAATCATTAGCAAATTCCAACACGTTTTATGTGTTGTGACATGTTCAGGGCATTCTGTCTCATTGTTCCACTGGACCGGAATAGAGTTTAGAAGATATTTTACTTCAATAGGCCAAAACAAGAAAGAATAAGCAACTACACCAACTTCTTGGCATAACTTAGAAATTAGATATACAAGACATATTTAAAATTTTCAAGAGAACACCATCTCCTTAAACAGGCTCAGAAATGTTTTAGCTAATGCTGCTGCCACTCAGCTACTAAGGATCAACGCAATTAGTACCTGCTTAGATTCCAAAGAACTGAAATATGGCCTTTGGCTTCACTGACCAAATGCAAAAGGCAAATATAGGAGGCTTCCTCCCAAAAGGTGGAATCCAAAGAAAAAGCTTCCAGTCAATTGTAGTTTTTTGCAACTAGTCTTGCCTTAATGACTGTTTCTCATTTATTCCCATAATTTGTTGGGACTAAGATCATCATCATCATCATCTTCATAACACAGCAGATTAGACAAAAGACAATGAGATTTGAAGGCTAAGCAAATTGAAGCAACTAGTAGATGTTCAAATGGCGCATTTACACTAGTAAGATAGCACAGCATGATGTGACATTGTGAAGCTCCAGCTCACTCTTCATGAAGACTTACTGTTCTGCAGAAAATTATGATGGTAGCTCAAAATAGTCCGTTCGATTCAATTGAAGCTTCTTCTCTATTTACTTAGTTTGCATGTTTCCACTAGAATGTGTCCGTTTATTCATTCTCATGTATATAATGTCTTTTGTTGATTTATGTCTATTCAGGCGTGGGGTTGATTTCTATCGAGAGCTAGTTGCCCTAGTGTTGCTGATAAAAGTTCCAATGTTTGGCACAGAAGACGGGTAAACTCTCTATAATAAGATAATGACAACAATAACTTTCACAAAAAAAAAAGTCTCGCCAAATCGTTGAAATTGCCAAAAAATGTCACCAATGGCTTCAACACAAAAAAAGCAAATAAGAAGATAGAGCCATAGAAGTCCGAAATGCGGAATGTTAATAGAAGGCGAATAGGAGCCGCACAATCTCTAAGATCGTTGTCGTTCCTAATCACGATCACAACAATGGGAGCAGCATTAAGAAATCTAGGAACCAATATCAGCATAAGCTGGACCTGATCGAAACAAACCCCATGCAATTATCAAACATTAAGAAATAATAGATTCTCCTAAACACCCATAATATGAGATGAGTAAGCAACTCAATACGCCAAAAAGAAGAATCGAACAACGACACCACCAAACTCCAAGAAACGAAAGGGAAAGGAGAAAGCACAGGAAGTGAAGAAAAGCGCCACCACCCACCGGCGGTAGCATATCCAGCCAAAGCTGCGCATGCGGTGATCGATCCCCACACACCAAACTTGAGGAAGCTCCATGGTTTCTTGTTCTTAGCTTGTGGCGATGGAGTATGATCAGATACGCCAGCTGACCCAGAAGAAGAAGCTGGAGCAGAAGAGGAAGGAGAAGAAGCATAGGCACGTGCAGACGCTCTACAGGCAAGCAAGGGCCTGGATTTTGAGAGGTTTAGAAGGAGAAGGCTGCTCCCTCTCCGAGTTGTCGCAGCCATCATTTTTCACAGTGGCTCACGGAGACAAGAGAGGTGACAGGCCAGGTAAACCCAAAGGAAATGGCAAGGGCCTCCTCCGCCTGAGGGTTTTGTGAATTGTGAGGCTTTACGACGGGCCGTCTTTTTTTTAGCGAACCAACGAGCCAACCGCCTCATCTTTTTGCACCTTTTGTAGGTTGGCCCCGGCCCTCTGGCCTCGCGATACGAACCTCCTTATGCACATGGGCCGGTAAGCGAAAGCAGCACAGCTATCACAGGGAAGGACAGGGCAGTGATGGTCAGTCCGATGCAAGGGCCGACCGTGCGAGCGAGACTCGAAAGCAAGGCACAACAGTGGGATCAATGTTAAGGTTTCAACCAAAGCATCGGCCGCATTATGCAAGGACCCCCCAACAAAACAATGGGTGAATGATTCATAAAAAAATGACTGTGTGTGTCTGTTTCCGAAAAGTTGGTAAAAACTAGAACATTTGGGTAACAAACAAAAATAGATTTATTAAAATCAATCATTAAAATATTTTTTTTCAATCTAACCTTATAGAGATGATTTAAGAACGATTTGGTGAAAAACATACATTAAGTTAGTCATTTGTTTATTTTAATAATATTTTTTAGCAATAAAAAAATGAACAGTTCTTATAACGTCAAAATTTTGATCATATAAAAAATTAATTTTCACAAAAATAAGTTGAACTAATTAAACATTATTTATATAAGATGAGTGTTTATAAATACATTAGGAGGTTCACATTTTGTTTAAAACATTTTTTTAACACAAATTTAAGAAGCTTGGTTCTATCCCTTACTCAAATGGTCTGCTATTTACCAATTACCAATTACTATATATATATACATATATATATATATATATAAGGGGCAGAAATCCTCCAGCCATTTTGTGCTTGATTTAATCATGGTCATTTGATGCACTGCATGTGGCAGAGGTGATTACCAGGTTTGCACCTCCTGATGTTCAAACCTGGATGGAGAGATCTACAAAACACACACACACTTATATATATATAAGGCTGACTCTATGTTTGTTGTTGTCCAATGGGCAACCCATCTGGGCATCCATTATTTGATCAGAGGGAGGCAAATATCTCAATTCTCCACCCATCTTGGTTGCCACCATCCACTGCCTTCGCAATGGGCCAGTTGGCCAGCTAGGGCTCGACAGGCTTGCTGCCAAGGCAATGGTAGTGGCAACATAGATGGGGTGAAAAATTGGAAAAGGAACTATCCCTTCGTTCCTTCCCAGGTCACCCATCCAAGATGCTAGCGTCTTTTCCTAGTGCTGGTAGGTCTGCCGGTGCTCTTGCCTCTCGATAGAGCCCCGGTGGGCTCATCAGCATCTGGGCAAGGTATAATGGTACTACCCATAATCATGCATTTTGTACAAGCATGATGCAATATATGTGATGTATGCATAGTGAATCTGATTTGCCTTCATAATTGGAGAATAATGCGACTTGACCTATGTCACAATATAAAAGCGGCCAACATTTTCGACTTGTCCTAAGCTAATATTTGTTTTACTCTATCAAAGTGATAGGTCAATGAGTGTACTATGCAAAACACACATAGCATATGTAATATTAGCACCTAGCCAAAAACTAAATCATAACATAGTAACTATATAAAAGGGCATCATCCTACAAGGCTATATGTACACAAAACATCTCCATAACCAAAACGGGCAAAGATTAACACTAATGACATTGCCCAAGGATTACAAACATAGTTCAAGCTATTATCACATAATAGTGTCAAACCAGATTGCATACACATTTATGAAAATAAAATGACAAAATCACATAATATTTTGGATAAAATTAATGAGATGATTAGTCTTACATCTGACATGTAGATTTCATCTTTTTAGAAACATGGTTGTTTATGTTTGACTGCATATTATATTGGTAATAGTTGAGAAACACAAAAGAAAGTTCTTAACATTGTTGTTGTTGAAACACTTTATACAGGAGAAAAACTTGCATCAATCGTCAGAGGTTGTTTATTAAAATAGAACATTGAATGTAAGTTATTTTCAGTTATTTTAGATAATTATTTGACAAATGGCAGCATATGTACAAAATTGATGGAATGACTTTTTGAAAAAATACATTTGCTTGTAATGAAAAAATTTTCAAGTTAGATGTGCTGCTCATATTCTTTAACTTAGTTGTGCAAGATGATATCAAAGAAATAATGATGTGATTGTTAAGATCAGATAAAACATTAAATATATCAAAGCATCTTCAACTCAATGTGAAATTTTTGATTGAGCAATACATCATGTCAAAGTTGCTTGTGAAAAAAAAAACTATATCTTGATGTTCCAACTAGATGGAACACAACATTTCTTATGCTTGATATAGTTTTAAAATATAAAGAAGTTTTCGGTTATTTTCAAGAACTTGATTGTCAATATCATTTGACACACAAATAAGGACAAGTGGAAGAAGGCTGCTATTATTCAGAATAATTTAAACATATTTTATGATGATACTAATGCCATTTCTAAGGTAAAGTATTAAATTTCTAATATCTTTCCTAAAGAATTTTTGTGAGAGAAAGATGAAAATTAAGAAAATGTGTTCAAGTTCAGATATTTGTCTTTTAAATACGGGGATGAGGCTAAAAGAAAAGTTTGATAAGTATTAGGATATGTGAAATCTAATTTTAGTAACTACAGTGGTTTTTGATCTTCATTATAAGATGAAAAATAATTAAGCAGACAATTTTATAAAGATGAAGCATATGAATATGTCTCTGCAATTAAGAACTACATTTGTGATATTCATGATTAGTATAAAGCTACCTATGCATCGAAAACACCCTCTACTAGTTAGGTTATTGATGTTGAGAAAGACACTGACGTATCTAGATTTACTTCTTTGGTTGAATTTTCTTCTCATAAGAAGCCTAGAACAAGTGAATTAGATGAGTTTCTTGAAAAATCATCATAGAGTCAATAGACTAAATTAGATTTGGAAGAACCTATTTATCAAAAAACAATCCAGTTGATATTTTGACATGGTGGATCCATGCACATAAATACCTAGTGTTATCTAAAATGAGATGAGATATTTTAGCTATTCTTATATCAACTATTGCATTAGAGTCAACATTTAATACATGTAGATGCATTTGTGATTTATATAAAAGTCGATTAGGTGCAAAGACCATTGAGGCTTTGATATATGCATAAGATTCGTTGCATACACCTTGTCTTGAAGAGAAAGTACCATTTGCATTTGCTTGCATTGAAACTAAGTCATAAATTAGAGGTATAATATATTCTTTTTGTACTTATATGATTTCATTATATCAAGTGAAACCTATAGTTATTTGTGTCTAAAATGTTTATTTATTTAACAGTTTCATTTGTATAATGTTGGTTAATTTGATAACATTGTCCTCAATATAATATCAATATGGTCAAAGTATATATTAAAAATACAAATAACATATCTACTTTGGCAAGTGAAGGCATTGAAAGACAATCCTTGCAAGCTCATATTATATGGTGAAATGCATTTTTATTGAGGTTGTCAAGGAGTGACTCATCTAGTCTCTTGTTGCATCAAAGAACAATAGCTAAGTACAATTTTGAAAATTGAAGTTTTCATGTTCTAGAGAATGAAGTTTGATGATGTGGTGTGACTAATACATACTTCTTTTTGCTTTTTTTTGTTTCTCTCTCTCTCTCTCTCTTTCTTGCTCTCTTTCAATAGGTTTAACAAATACCACTAGCCAAGTTTGGGCTGGTAAGGTTAAGATTGGGTTTCATAGTCCATTTGGTGATTAGTGTATATTTTTTTGTACATATTATCTTATTATATATTACTTAAAATGGGTAAACCCTTGCAAGCTTAATTTGAAAATGTTTGACTATTCATTGTCTCTCAAGTGATCGTAATGTTTTGTTGTCTTCTACATATCTATGGAATTGATTCTGCATGGATGAGAAGCATGTTACACATCATTTTATGCAAGAAAATGATAAAAAATATGATAATTTTCCCTTGGTAATTATTACCTCATTAAATAGAATAGGACACTAAGATCCAACTCAAATGGCTTGGTACTTAAGATCTGAGCATGTAGTTACACTTGCCTTCATTAGATCTGTTAGTTCCTTAACTATGTTTAAAATACGATCTATAAATCACATGAATGCATTCCTTCAGTATTTACTCATTACTTCAATATTGGTACACATTTAAACAATATGTTTTTGGCTTACTTTATTAAAATTAACTAATATTTAAATTCTGAATGTGGATACATACATTTCGAACTTAGCTAATTAATAAAATTAGATTTCTAATCAAATTTTGATCGAATTTAAAAGTCAGATTTTGATCAGATTTACATATGGCTTAAAAGTCATATTCCAATTAGATTCAGATATGATTTAAAAGTCAGATTTGGATATAACTTAAAAGTCAGATTTAGGTCGGATTAGGATATGACTTAAAGTCAGATTCAGATGTAACTTAGAAGTCGGATTTGATAAGATTCAAACATAAACCAAAAGTTGGATTCAGATCACATTCAGATGTAGATTTAAAAGTTGGTTTCAGATATGAGCCTTTTTTCATCTACATTCAAATCCGAGTCCGAATCTGAATATATAAATATCTAAAAAATCAGATATTGTAAAAGGTATATCCGATTCAAATCCTATCAATTGAGGAAAGGAAGAGAGTCAAGGAGAGACAAATGAATGACAATAATTTAAAAAAATTGGAATGCATCAGGGCCATCCAATCAAATGATCAGACGACCCTAATGGGTTGTCTAATGGGACAAAAATTGCTAGAGTCAACATTCTCTCTCTCCCTCTCTGTCTTTACATATATACAAAGGCAAGATTAGCAATTAATTGTTTTTAAGTTTGTATGGAGTACTTACATAGATTGTAGAGTTTCATCAAATTCGTTGAGGACAACAATGCAATTGGCGAGGGAAAACTAAAGTGTCCTTGTTGAAAGTGCTTCAATACCATTTTATAGACAACAACAAATGTGTTTGATCATATAATATGTTATGGCTTCATTGAGACAAACATGTGGGTACCATCATTGGTGCTGACAATAAATCAGGTTGACATGCTGATGAGATGAACGAATTTACTTGCGATTATTTTAGGGGATTTGATGGAGTTATTTGGAAAGAGTAATAAAGTGGATGATATGGAAAGAGATAACTCACTTCAAAATCTTGTTGATGAAAAGTTATATTCTTGGTATCATCAATACATGAAGTTGTCATTCTTACTATATGTAATCCACATTAAGTGTTTGAATGGTTGGAACAATAAATCTTTTGACATGTTGCTGGAGCTATTGATTGAAGCATTTCCAAAACCAGCAAGGTTGCCAAAGTCATATTATAAATCAAAGAATGTGATCGCAAAATTAGGTCTTAACTATAAAAATATACACATTTATCCAAATAACTGTATATTGTGTTGGAAAGATTCCATAGAAAAAGATAAGTATGACATTTGTGGTATGGAGAGAAAGTGAAGATAAATCCATTTTTTTTAGAATATATTGCTTCATTTTTTTTAATACCATGACTTAAAAAGTTGTTTATGTCAATAAAGATTGCTTTTGATGTGAGATAGCATGATGAGAGTTATACAAAAGATGTTAATTTAAGACATCCTATAGATGGCCAAACATGGAATCATTCGATAAATTACATCCAAGTTTTGCATTAGATAATCAAAATGTTGGATTAGGTTCGGCAAGTGATGGGGTTCAAAATCTTTCAAAAACCTAAATTCATTGTATAGTGTATGACATGTATTAATGGTTGCATATAATCTACCTCCTTGGATATGTATGAACCAATCTTCAATAATGTTCACATTATTGATACCTGGACCAAAATTGCCTAGCATGAAAATTAATATTTTTTTGCTGCCACTAAGTGATGTCATGCAATAAAAAAAATGTATGAGAGTATTATGGAATATTATTAAATATAGAGGGAAAGTAGGAAGATCATCTTTATGATCATATGGACCTACAAGAGATGAATATCAAACATACACTTCAGCCTATCATCTTTTTTATTGTGCAAAGCATTGATTAAAAGTCTTACATGGTTTTGCCTCAAATATCGCTCATCATGTCAACAAGAAAGAGCAAGAAGTAAGCAGGTTAAAAGTCATGATTATCTTTATTTATGCTTTTACATCAGTTTCTTCCATTAAGATTGTGAATATCATTGTTTCAGCAGGTGGCTTCAATGTTAATCATGTTTTGCCGATTTTTTGAAGAATTGACTTCACAAGTAGTGATAAATGGTGAATTAAATTAATTTAGGAATACATAGTTATCATCTTATGTCAAATAGAAAACATATTTCCACTAGATTTCTTTGATATTATGGTGCATTTGACAATACACCTAGGCAATGAGGTTCAGATTATGTATTATCATAATATGAAAAATTATGGAAGAATTGGCAATTTAATTTGAGGGGGCTATTTATAAACAACATAACAATATTGAAGAACGTATGTGACATCATCTTCATGATATACCTGTTGATTAGTGGAAGCAATTAATGGAGCGATTTGATGCACTCGAAGAGAAGGTAGTGAAAATATTAGATATTAACTACTTTGTATGTGTTATTAGTGTTTTTCACAAAAGAATGTGTCTTTTATAAAGGAAAAAAGTGAACAAAATGTAGTCACCTCATGCTTAAAGTTTCATCATACAAGTGAGACCGAAAGCTTTGTGTGATACCATGGTGAAATAGTAAGCATAACTCCTCCTATGGCTCTTTTAAGGTAAACTATACATTGTCAACGTTTTGTTTCATCATTTTGATAGTTATACGCTCCAAATGGAAAACTAAAACCATCTCGAGTAGAATGTGGATCATGACTTGCAGAACACCCAGCCCGAACTATAATGTGGAAACTGAAGCAATGATTGTTAGGAACTTACTTTTTATTGTGTTAATTTGAGTATTATAAGAATTATTGTCATGCATATTTGTGTAATTGTTCACTTTTTATGTAGGAAAAAATTAAAGAAATGGAAGCTCAATTGCCGAAAGGTGCTCAGGCTATGGATGAAGACGGGAACGGGCATGATCACACATATGGGAATGTTGTCCCTGCTCTTGATATACTTGGCAAGATGCCCACTCGAAAGGAGCTCTTACAGCTGATCTTACTGAGCAAATAAACTGAATGAATGATGTGATCAAGTAGTTCCAAACTAACATGAATGAATTAGAAGCTCAGGTTTAAAATGCTGGTAGAATAGAACAACTACCTTAGTCAAATGTTGGGGAAGACAAGCCCCAATAAACACAATAGTTCACAAGACTGTTTTTCATGGTGTTGACATTTCTTTTTTATTCAGTGTTTTAATATATTTAGAAAATGTTGACTTTGTTATTGGTAGGTATGATGGTGGCAATCAATAGTGAAGGATCAAATAATTCTTCATTGGGGGAAAGAAGTTTTGAGTTGTTGCTATTGGACTTTATTGTGACTGGACTGTTTATTTACTTTTTGTACTTGGACTGTTTGTTTTGGATTGTTGTTAGATAACTATTGCTATGTTGCCATTGGACTGTTGTAACTTTGAATTATAGTTACGTTGTACGTTAGACTTCTTCAATATTGATATAGGTCCATAAACTTTTGCCACCTTAGTTTCTTTCCTCATATATATGTTTGGAGCATTACTAAACATGCAAGCAAAATTTGATAAAGCAACCAAGCTAGTCAAGAGATCAAGTATTGATGAACGAAGCTGTTACATCCATTAGTCCTCAACTTTGAATAAGAAGGTGAGATACAATAAACATTTTCTGCTATCTATAGTTAAGAGACCTTTTGTTGTCTCAACGTGTAGAAAGAAGAAGTTTTGAGCCTCCTCACTTATTGTGGTATTTATTTCAGGCAAAAGTTGTCTCTCTTGAAGAAGCAGCCACGTTGTTGCTTGGATGCTTTTATTTTTGAAGTTCCAGGTAGATACCTACCTGTGTTGATATGCATTAGGCATCTTATCGAGGCATTGAAGAAGCTCCATGAGAGTCGACTATACATAGGAAGAGATAGGAGGCGAATTTTGATGGTGGACAGACATGAATCGGCTCATTGGGTGGGAACCTCCATGATTATTCAATATAAAGTGCCGGTTAGTGATTTTGCAGCTCATGTTCTTGGAGATTTGAATCTCTATCAGTATCCAACTTACAGTGAGGTGCAGTGTACATGCCAATTAATTGATGAATGGCATTGCGAATAGCTGTTATTGCTGTGCATGCTAAGTAAGCATCGACCTATTAATGCACTTTGGCTGTCTTGCAGTTTTGATGGGCATGATGTATCTAACATTTGAATCCTTTCTGCTATTTTCATGTTTAATTAGTGTTTTAGATGTGAGAAGGGTTATTTGTTTTATGATAGTGGCTGTGAGGATAACGACTGGGTCCTACAAATATATGGGAAACCTTCACTTGACTAGGGGTGGGCAGGACAATGCATTTTTTCTAAAATTAAGTGAGCCATAGTACGGCTTCCATGGGCTAAATTAGTTAGTGTTTTTTATGTGTAATGGTGCAGATGGCATATGGGATAAAACAAATAAGCCTACGGGTTAGATACAAAACTATGATAAAGAGCAACATCAATGAAGTGAAGAGCTTGGGGGATGGTAGAGCCACTCGCCTTATCATTGTTTATGAGATGTTGGTGGTAAAGTCTACACCTGAAGGAATGAACTGGACTACTAGAAGGAAACAATCTATTGAAGTAATAGGAGCTGGATGTAATGGCCGCTAGAGGTACGTTGTTACGTGGACTATGTACAACTTCCCCACTTGGGTGCACACATACTTGAGCATGCAGATAGTTTTTCCCATAGGGACCGGTGGACAGCCATGATGAAGGAGGATATAGGTGATTTTTGTAAGAATGTGTCACCTAAGAGGTCGTTTGATTGCTGTCCATTGGAATAGGACAGATAGGACATCCTGTCCTTATGGACAATGATGTTCCTTGTCCACCGTTTGATGATTTTAGGAACATAACACTATATTCTTTTTGTTCGGCATTTGTTTTGTGTGTCTGTTCTGTCCGTCCCGTCTGATGTTTGTTTCTGCCTTATCCGATCTATCTGTTCTGTTTGATGTTTGTTTCTTCCATGGTTAGTTTTGTCTATTCTATCTGTCATGTCTAGTGTTTGTTTATATTCTATTCGAACTGTTTGTTCTATCAGGTGTTCGAACAGAGTCAACAGACCACAACCACATGTCTGCAACTTTCTTGAAGGCAACTTCTATATGATGGTGAATCGTAGACTAAAAACATCTAGCATTTTTTTTCCAAGAAATACTTCACAAATATGAGAGTTGACCGACCATTCTGCAGTTCTCGTGTGTGTGTGTGTGTGAGAGAGAAAGACAGACAGAGAGAGAGAGAGAGAGAGAGAGAGAGTGAGTGAGAGCGTGACAGAGAGAAAACGAGTTACCGGTTGAAACAGTAAGAAATTTTACCATGAAGTAGGATGAAAGAATCAGTACGTGCCAACTATTCAAACAACAAAAAAATAAGACCCAAAACAGCTTATTTTTTCATTAATGAAGAAAGTTGACAAGCAAGCCGAAAACCAGTTCGCCATGTTGAACCAGAACTGGTGCATCTAAGATTCCGATGATACTTTTTTCTGCCAATTTCAAGTAGATGTATAAATAGTATATTATTCAATATTTGAAACCCTCCTTTCTACAAAAATGCCCTTGTCTACAAAGATCAATCTTTATGAATTTCAATGTTCGGCCAATTACAAGATTGATTGAATGCTTTGGGAACCACTTACAGGTTGCAGTATATTCCCACCACCATCATGGCATCCAATGCAGTATATTCGCTTATTTGGGTTTTGTCTCCATGCACTTGAACACAAGCATGAAAAGAGATTCATCTGAAAAAGGTCTTGGAAATAGTAGGAAATCAAAGAAGAAAAAAGAGAAAGGGATGATGAAGGAGGATCCTAGATCTAGACCTGACATGCCAGTTGATAATGCATCTAACAATACTTCTAATTCTCAAGATCAAAGTGGACTAGAGCATGGTTGCTTTTGACAGCCTTTGAAAAGCACCAACCTGGTATGAGCCTGAGCAGCCTGAACAACTCAACATTGGAAGACTTTTAAAATAAGCATTTGTCTTGCAATTTCACAGTCTATAGTAATTTAGTACATCTTACATGTTTTGGAACAGCTGCAGCATGTGTGACTCCCCAGCCAATGGAATGAAGTTTTCGACATAAAGCAGATGCAAGCTTATTCTGAAGAGCCCCAAACCTGAAACAAAAACCAGAATCACATATTGCACAAAGGATAATGGATATAGGACTATAACCAAATTAGAAGCACAGTAACACCCAAAACTTGGAAAACAAGAAGACCAATAAGTTACTAAATGTGCAGTGCCACAATGACCATCTAAATTCCAGAAGTCAAGACTCTGGATGAAAAGTCTGAACAGTCAAGCTGGATTATCAGGACAGTGAGCAATTAAGAAAGGAAGCAAAGAAAAGGTGCAATGCATGTTGTCATTCTTAACAAACAAAGAAGGAGAGAGAAGGGAGGAACAGAGAGAGAGAGAGAGAGGGAGATGACATATGAGCAAGTCGGACACAGGTTGTTCCATACCTTAATAAGGCCAACAAGGACTAGTCTATTCGACTTCCAAGTTGATCTGAAATTTGTATGGAAATAAAATATAGAAACATGTATATTTATACAAAAAAAAATGCACCTATATATTTATAAGCCAAGGATTAGTTGGCTGACCAATGACTAGACTTACTAATTCACTACTTTGACCAATTACTTGTTGGTTTGCAACACAAGTTGGTCAACAAGTGACTGAACTGATTGAACTAATCGGCCAACAGGTTGGGATTTTGACCTAAGCATATGAGGTAGCACACTACTAAAGCTGGTGACACCAGATTTATGAACACATCTTTGACAAGGAAAACTAAAATGTTGTCATCAGTTGGAACACTAAATAGGAAAAGATAAAAGTAAAGCTATAAGATTTTGAGATATAACGCCAAACCACTGGATGGAATCTTTTGTAGATGCGAGAGGAGAAGAAGAGATGACTGCACGTGCATAGAGAGAGTGAGAAAAGAAAAGAGGGCAGCAACTGTGGCCCTTCCTCCTTGTCATTGATATAACCTAATTTATGTTACAAGTAAATACAGAAAACAACAAGTATTTACAAGTATGCCACCACCCATTATGTTTGCGTATGTGGGCAAGATGGATCAGGTCTAGGCAGACCCGATCCAATTCGTACAATCTTAACAGCCCCCCTTAAATTGTGCATGAGGTTTGATCATGCACAACTTGTTCTTCAATTCCCAAAAATGGTGTTCTGTGAGCCCCTTGGTAAAAAGATCAGCTACTTGTTGAGACATGGCTATATAACCAGGAACAATCTCGGCTTCCTCGACCTTTTGACGAATGAAGTATTGATCAATCTCTATATTTTAGTGCGATTATGTAGAACAGAATTGAAAGCAATCTTGATCGCACTTTGGTTGTCACAGAATAAAGATGACTGAACAATGGGAAGGGAGAGTTCCTCAAGCAGATGATGTAACCATGAGGCTTCAGCTGTGCCTGCAGCCATTGCCCTATATTTTGCCTTAGTGCTGGATCTGGCAACGGAACGTTGTTTCCTACTACTCTAACAAATAAGATTGGAATCAAGAAAGAGACAATAACCTGAAACTGATAGTCTATCGTCTGGATCACCTGCCCAGTGTGCATCAGTGTATGTGGAAATGTTATGTCCATTTAAAATAGTTGACTGTCTTGTGTAAACGAGTCCATCCCCAAAAGTAGCCTTAAGGTAATGCAAAATGCGTTTGGTAGCATCCATATGCCATTCTGTGGGTGCATGGTGCATGCATAAACTGAGACATTTGATTCACTATATACACTATATCTGGACGTGTAAAGGTGAGATATTACACAGTCGACCGGCAACACTAGGTCAGTGACGATTTTGGCGGTGGGAGAGTGTTGCCGGTCGACTGTGTCTGGCCTGACCAAGCCAGTAAAAGGTGATGCTGCTTGGCCAGCTTAGGCATAGTTGGAAAGCATGTGGGATCAATCGATCGCCGAGTCAAGCAGAAAGCAATGCACGTGGAATGTGCAGCACGGTGGTGCAGTGACAAGGCGTTTAAATGCATCAAGATCAGCGGTCCCTTTGGAAGTGCAAGTCCATCGTTGGGGAATCCAGTGGGTTCCCCACGCGTAGTATTTGGATACACAAGGGGTTGCGCGTGGGTTAGAGACAATTCCCCCAGTGGGTGCATACGCTGCATTCCACAACCGCGTAGAGTCACGCGGGGGTGAGCAAGTGAATGCTCATCGTCGAGTAGGGTGATGGTCGGCCGCCTTACTTAATGACATATAGTCGTCAACTGGCTTCGGTTGGGGACTTCCTCCCAAGGGAAGTCTACCCCCACCCAGATTTTGTTTGGATGTA
The DNA here is from genome assembly GCF_008831285.2 of Nymphaea colorata. Lineage (NCBI taxonomy): Eukaryota > Viridiplantae > Streptophyta > Magnoliopsida > Nymphaeales > Nymphaeaceae > Nymphaea > Nymphaea colorata. The sequence goes on from NC_045145.1 coordinate 7,948,626, forward strand.
GATAGGCACTTGGAGGAATGGCGAAGTTTTGAAAGGACCTCATGGCCACGGCTTGCCGATGGCCGACAATGGGATAAACCTGGGTGATGGTGTGTCGAGTGCTTAGCACTCCTCGTCTAGTCCATAGTCCTGAAGAAAAGATGAATGCTTCCGCTAGCTTAAGAGAGAGACGGTTGGCCGAAGGCTTTGGGGAACGCCTTCGGCGCCGCGCGGGCTGGAGAAACTCGGCCCGTGACAGTATCAGTCCCTTGGCTTAATATTTCAGCATTCAGCCATGAATCATATACATCATTTCTTACATTAAGTGTTGCCTATGGCTCCTTTAAATCCTTCAAACTGAGCTCATAAAAAACAACTTGTTGTGAAATATACATGCACCCGGTCTTTAGATTGAAACATCTATAGCCCTTATAATTTTCTACATAACCCACAAATCTGCACATAAGAGTTCGATCTTGAAACTTATTTCTCAAGTAAACATCAACATGTACATAACAGACACACCCAAAAACATGTAGTTTATTATAATTTGGTTGTTCTTGGTGTAAAATAAAGAAAGGGGATTTTCCTTCAAGTAGAGACAATGGCAGTCGATTAATGATATGAACAGCAGTATGAAAAGCTTCAGTCCACAAATTCATGGGTAGATCTGTGTCATGCATCACACTTAGTACACTTTCAACTATGTGCCTATGTTTTCTTTCAGCAATACCATTCTGTTGTGGTGTGTGTGGACAGGAAATCTGTCTAGTGATCCCATGATTTAGTAAGTACTCAGTAAATTCATTTGAAATGAACTCACCACCACCATCACATTGAAAATGCACGATATTATTAGAGTATTTGTTTTGGACCAAGGCATGGAGTTGAGTGAACAAGCGAAAAACCTCTGATTTGCTTCTCATGAAGTGAATCCAAGTGTAACGAGAACAATAATCAATAAAAACAACATAATATCTACTCCCGGAAGAAGAAAAAATAGGAGCAAGCCCCCAAACATCAAAATATATCGTATCAAATAACTTCGAAGCTCGCTTATTTATTGACTGAAAAGGAAGAGCATGGCTCTTACACATATGACAACTTGAGCACATGCGAAGACTCATTTACTGGACTTAGACTAGACTTTTGTAATATTCAGTCTGCAACAAGACTTTGAATGAAAGACCAACCACAATGTGCTAAACGACCATGCCAAATGGATGGCTTATCATACTATGCTATATTGACTTCACTATGACTGAGAAAAGATGAATCTGAAACACAAGACTTGGATACCTTTGGAGCTTCTTCAATGACGTACATGTCTCCTTTGCGAACACCCTCAGCGAATGTCTTCTTGGTTCGAGCATCCTTGACATAAACAGAAGAAGGAGTAAACTCAATAGAGGAATGAGTATCATCAATAAGCTTTGACACAAATAATATTTTTCTTGACGTTTGGAACAACAAAAACATTCTTTAAAGGTATGGAGGAATGAGCCATGGATATGGGTGCATTTTCAATATGTGATATTTTGTGATGGGAACCATCTCCTGTGACAACTGAGCCTTTAGCTAAATAAGGGAGAGCAATAGAAAGTTTACCTGCATCATCGGTCATGTGGGCTGCAGCACCAGAATCCATATACCATTGTCCTTCTTCATTTTGCTTAAGATTGACTTTAGACAAGGCTGTCATTAAAATTTGTTGCACATCAAAAGGAATGTTTGATGCTGCAATCGTGTTCGATACAGTTGACCCTGCTGCCTTCTTGTCACGCCTGACTTGTTTTCCCTTGTTTTGAGGGTCATGCCAACATTATGACTTCACATGACCTCTCTTATTGCAATAAAAACAAGTAGGTATCATTCTTGGTACATTTGTCTAAGCATTTGTATTTGGCGTTGGAAGAATACCTCTCCCCATGCCTGCCTATGAGTTCCAAACCTTAGGACGGCTTCCTTGCAAAGCATGGGTCCTGGTGACTAATACATTGTGATTGCCAGAAGGAAATAATTCTTGTCGTTGTACACGACTTGCTTCATGTAGAATCAATTTTGCTTTCAGGTCTTCAAAGGAGGGAAGAACATGGTATGCCTCTAAAGTAGTACAAAAAACATCAAATTTGACCCCAAACCACTCAAAGCTTGTTGTACCTTGCCCTTGTCACTGACTGGGTGTCTGATGATTGCAAGCTGGTCACTGACATTTTTTATTTTATGTATGTATTCCAAAACTGAACGTGTTCCTTGCTTGATATCCTGAAATTGCCTCTTGAGTTGTAGGAATCTCGCTTCCAATACTTGAGAATACGCGGTAGCGAGTACATTCCACAACTCAAGTGCTGAAAGATCATCATCAACGCCCGCCAGAACTTCTTTTGATAATGTGGAGGTGATATATGCTACAAGGGACTGATCATGTGCCATCCACGTTTCATATTCAGGATTAATTTCAGCAATAATTTCTTGAATTTGCCTGCATCATTCTTCACCTCTCGCATGATCCATTCAGGTGGCGCAGGTGTGGTGCCATTGAGATGCCCATAGAGACGGTGACTCTTGATGAAAGGGATTATTTGACGTTTCCAAGTCAAATAGTTGGTGTGATTCAACTTTTGGGAGATGAGTTGGGAGAGGAAACTAGACGACAATATGGAAGAATTGCGGTTGTGATCGTCCATGGTTGATTTTGAGGCTAAACGTATAAGGATGAAGGCTTACGATAGGTACTAGGGTAGACGATAGCAACCAGAACAACAGGGAATTTTAGATTAAGGCAGACGTCAAGAACAAGGGCAGAGATCAAAGATTTTAGGTTAGGTCAAAGATTTTAGGGTTAGAGCAGAAAAACAAAAAACATGGCAGAAATTTTAGGGTAGGGCAGAGATCAAGGATTTTAGGGTTAGGACAGAAAACAGAAATTAGGGCATAGAATGAAACTTCTTACCGGACAATCTTAGTGGCAACAACCTGGCTCTGATACCATGTAAGATTTTAAGATATAATACCAAACCACTGGATGGAATCTTTTGTAGATGTGAGAGGAGAAGAAGAAAAGGAGATGACTGCACGTGCAATAGAGAGAGAAAAGAAAAGAGGGCAGCAACTATGGCCCTTCCTCTTTGTCATTGATATAACCTAATTTATGTTACAAGTAAATACAGAAAACAACAAGTATTTACAAGTATGCCACCACCCATTATGTTTGCGTATGTGGGCAAGATGGATCTGGTCTAGACAGACCCGATCCAATTCATACAATCTTAACAAAAGCAACTAATAACTATGTTATTATGTTCAATATACAGTTTGTAGCATTAAAAAGCTACATTGAATGAACTTCCAGCAATATTATCAGATCCAAGTTATAGCTTGTCATACTAATATGCACATTAGGTGGCAATATACAAGGACCAGCAGAAGTGCCATAAGAAGCAGGAAAAAGTGCCACCCGCAAACTGCACTTTAGAAGTGCAAAATACGATAATTTAAAACTAGAAGGAAAACACTATTTATGTAAGGAAACATGCTTCCCTCCTCATTCTTTTATAGCAAAGCTCACTTTGCCCTTGCATCTCCTGGCTTCCCTATATATGAGAAGCTCATTTCCAAAAAGGGAAGCATGTTTCTTCTTCTTGTTGTTCTTTAAAAATGCAGAATCAACTTAAATCCAACAATGTAATATTAGAGGCGAAGTCCATCCAAGATCTCATCACCAATGGCAACAAGTGATGCTGTCAGCAAACTCTTTGAATCGGTGCCGACTTTGTTCATCCCATTGCTCATAACATGTATCTTTTCATGGGTGGGATGAGCTATCTTTTTAACTCTTCCAGCTCTTTCAAGTCTTCCATCTGCAAGCAAATATGCTGGCCTGAAGCTAGCTTTGGAGCTAGATGAATCGCTAACAGACAATAACGAATCAGGAACAGTGTCATAAATGCTCCCTATGGATGTGCACCTGCATAAAAGTCAGCATAAGACAAAAGATGATCTTCAGCAACTATTAAGGCTCAGCTGAGCTATGCTACCTAAAAACAAAAAACAGAAGTTACACATAAAGTAAAAAGCGCTAGGCACTCTAAGGCTGCCTAACTTTGCAATGTTCTGCAAATAAAGAATCACCAACCATCATTAATATGATAAAGTAAGAAAAGGCACACACAACCATCCAATATTTGGGTCATAAGGGAAGCGAGATAGTTCACAAGTTCATACTGCATAGCTTATTGTTGAAAAGTGAAAAATATTTGAAGAATCAGACTAGCCTTTTAAACTAATATCATGATGGACAAAGTCAACTGAAAATTTCCATTAAAAACTCAAACACCTGAAGAACTGAAGGAACTAATATGAAGCTTCAAACAAATGCAATAGTAACTCCAAATGACGGATCTGATGCAGGCTGTGCAACATGAGAAACCGATGCATTGTTCCTTTTCCATTGTTCATCCTATGGTTATTCTGTTTCCTTTTGCTGTCAGTAACAAGAATTTCCGAAAACATTAACCAGATGCAACCTTAAAAAAATTTGGATCTTAGTGGAACAAGTGTTGTCTTGCCATGACAGCAATTGAGGAAAAATTTTCATTTTCGTGAAAGATCCTATGGCAAGCCTCCTTGTTGCTGCCAAATCAAAACAACACATTTTTAAAACATAACAGAGAAAAATTGCATTAAGTCAAGGAATACTATGAAAATAATCTGGTACTAAACCAAGACGTAAGTGGAACTCTCGATTAAGAACCATAATCTGGAAGGGGTACATGCATACTCTGGCTCAAAACAACAGAGACTAAGCTCAAGCACAGTAACAAGTACCAACTACAGTTTCAGGAAAAAGAGGGAGAAAAAGAGAGAGGATTACTGACTTCACTGCCGCTGCTGAAACCTTCAATCACTCGGAATCAGAAAGCTCCACGTCTTTCTCTCCTTCTTCCTTCTTCCAACTGAAGAGGCCGATAAACGGCAAAGACCAACGGGTGCAGATAACTCCCTCAGTGACTCCGGCGGGCCTGAAACCAGAAAGGGCTAGGGCTCAGGAGACAAAGGAGAAGGGGCTAAGGCAGCTTGAGGGCGGAGATAGAGGAGAAAGGCAGCATGGGGGCGGAGATGAGGAGAAAGGCAGCGGAGATGGTGGCAGAGATGGAGGAGAAGGAGATGGCATCGAGGGCTCGTGGTCGTTGGGGTGGGAGAGGGAGAGTATTCTGTCTGTTTCGAGGGTTAGCTCAGAACGGAATGGAACAAAAAAACAATTTATACTGATGTCTAGTTGGACAATGTTTGATGAAAAATTTGATTAGACAGGACACGCATTCCGTTCCGCGTGTCCTGTGGTCATCAAATGACCTCTAAGGTTTTTTGGAGAGGGACGATGACTACTGCCTTGTTTCCATTCGGCTGCAGAGATATGGACCTTGCCTGCTTGTCTTCTACTCCCAAGGTTAAATCGAGTTATTATTGAAAGGCAAAGCAAGAAAGGCAACCCTTGAGCATTTATCAGGGTGACTAGCCCAAGCTACAGACACAAACCTTCAAGTGCTTCAAGAAGAAAGGTTGTGGAGGAATCCTACTTTCTTGTCTTCAACTCTCAACAACATTGTTACTCATTGCAGCAGAAATCTAGCGACAGAGTGTAATGTGGACTTGAGAACACATGTTATTTACCTTGATGATTCAAGCGAGCATGAGTTGCTTGTGTATCAAGGTACTCTCATAATTTTCATTATAGTAAAAAGTTTTCTACTATCTTACCTCTTAAACCAGCATACAAGAGACTCTCCTACTATCCATTCCAGGAAACTCGGGGTTTGGAGACGTCACTAATGTATCCAATTCCACACTTAATTATGGCCAAGCTGGTACACATTCCACTAGAAGAGATGGATGCATTTGGTACATTGTGTATGAGCACAGGGCTTGGACTTAAGGGCGTTGAAAGAAATGAAAGAAATTGGGGCTCGTCGCTCCTTTCATGTTGCTCAGTTGCTGGTCATCAACTGGGAGAGTTGGGACCCAAGAACAAATGCAACAAACATGATTGGAGATAGTCATCCTTAACACCAATTGTTGTGGTTGGTGATTTTGGAGTACCTCTTGCAATCAATGTCTTTCTTCTGACATACCAGTTCAGTTATGATGTTGCCCCGCTCCCACTACCAACAATTCCTATTTTAGTGTTGCAGCAGGTGGTCATATTTTTCTACATGGAAGGTCAACAAAAGAAGCAGTTTGAAAACTTCTACCTAGGGGTGAACACGAGCCAAGTCGAGCCCGAGTTCAGTCAGTTCGAGTATGGCTTGACTAATGAAACCTTGAGCTCAACTCATCTCGAGCTTGAGAATAGCTTGACGGAAGCAGCTCGAGCTCGACTCGATTAAGGCTTGACAAACTTGTTCGAATAAAATTGATATTCATCGTGTTGAGCTCGAGCTCGACTCGATTAAGGCTCAATAAACTCGTTTGAATAGAATTGATATTCTTACATGTTGAGCTCGAGCTCAACTCGATTAAGGCTCGACAAACTCGTAAACTTGCTTGAATATATCGACTTGATTAAGGCTCGACAAACTCGATTAAGGCTCGAGCTCGACTTGACAGTTACGTATTGAGGTCGAACTCAACTCGATTATTTGAACAAGTCGACTCATGAACTCGAGTTTAACTCGTTAAACAAATGACTCCGCTCAAACTCGTTCACGAGGCGAGCTTTAACAAGTCGAGCTCAAGTAGCTTGACTCGTTGTTTACCCCTACTTCTACCTTGTGGTTGTGGTTACAAAGATGAAATAATCATTCTTTGAGGTCAAATTGAAACTTTTAAGTAAACTATTGTGGGCATTGAGACTCAATCTGACAACCGAACTAACAGCTCTAGACAGAAGTCATGGGTACACAATGACTGGCAATTTGAAGGGGTACCGTACCACAACCAAGAGAACTTTACTCCATCTTGAGGACGAGGTGTTCGGGGGGGGGGGGGGGTGGGGGTATTTGACAATCTCTGGGTCTGGGGTAGCAGATCGGGCCCAATGGACAGATCCATGAATATATATAAGAGTCGGGAGAGTAATTGGGGTTATCCTTGAGTTTTGGGGTAGTTGTTCCCTTTGGAGGGAACCCTAATCTGGGATTTGGGTGAGTATAGTGTGTGGGGGTCTGGGTTTTTGCTTGTATTGGGTGGGAACAGGGTAGTAGACGCTACCACCTAGATTGAATAAATTTCTAATGAGAAAGTCGGTATGCATAACAACCTGTCACGGTACATGTGGAAGCAGGTACAAGTACCACAATCTTCAAAATTTGGGTACGGCGGTATGGCAAAATTTATAAATTCAAAAAAAAAAATCATACGTATAATCTCATAAAAAAGCTTAAATAGACTTTAAGTAAGACATAAATAGACCTTAAGTTAAAAGACATAAATACTGTAACAAAGTTAATTAAATAAACAAGCAACATAAATATAATAGAAAGACATATTTATGTTGCATAATAGGCAGAACTATGAGGGCATAACGATTAACACTTAACGACATAACAAGGTTATGCAAAAATTAACAGCAACGGCATAAGCACGAGGGCAAATCGGTACTCGGTAGGTTTTGGAAGCATAACAAAGAAAGAGGGGAAACATTCATTACTTATATAAAATTAACGATATTTACAGTTTTACACAAACCTAAAAAAAGGGCAAATCGACAAGTTTTGAAGAACGACAAATGATTATGCAGAATGGCAACAGCGGCAGATGATCATCCAAAACGGTAGCAGTAGATAGTGAAGAACTGATGGAGGGAAGATTTTGAAGAACAATACTAAGGCAGAAACCCTTAAAAAATGGTCAAATGGAAATATAGAAAAAAACACTTATGCTGCCGGTGAAGACAGACGCCAGTTGCCACCGCCAGCTGGCAAAGCTCCCCACTGCTGTCGACCATGACCTTCTCTTGTGGACCAAACGCAGGCTCGGGTTTCAGGGGTCGGGCAGACCCGAGCAGGGCTCTTATCGGGCGGGGCCGGCCCGATGCCCAGTTCTAGAACTGGTGTGCTGGGGAATGAAGAACAAGTCAAAGAGGAGGAAGAGGAAGAGGAAGAGGAAGAGGCGTCGGGTACTTTGAACTTTGAAGATTAAGAAAATGGTTTGGATCGGTTCCGACTTAAAACCGATCCAGACTTACCTACGGTTATTTTCCCATACTGGTGTACCGGTACGGGTACGCAACCCTCCCAGTCTTACCACCGTCACATAGATCATGGCTCTATGAGCATCTAGGTATTATGACCCCTGTCATAACCTTGGATTAGAGTTTTCTATTTGCACACCCCCCTGATAGCACCATAGGTTCAATTGCTCAAGTTAACCAATAGTTTCTTCTCAATACACCCATCTGTTATTTTTGTTGTTGCTCTAACTAAATTTTTGCTACATTTTTTAATGTTGAGTAGGGATTCAGTCAGCAGCAATGGGACACATGATGCTAAAGTACATGCTAGCCAACAATTTCTACTGTCGTGTTACTTCCCCTCTCCCCCCTTTCTTTTACTATGAAACATAGTATCGATGTATAACTTTGACATTCATGTAAATGTGCTGACAATGTTATAGAAAAGTCAGGCAGCTTCTTTTATTTTTCTGTTTATGAAACATTGTATCAATGTATACATTTATAAAGATAAATATAAGTATTTTTCTTCTCATCTATATCAGTTGCCATATTTAAGTGTTTACAGTTTTCATATGCAAACATGTTCTGTACATGTCAATTGTAGCGATATTTGCTTACATTGACAACAAACATTCCAAAAAAGTAAGCCTGGGCACCGGGCCGGGCCGTCGCCGGGTACCCGGTACCCGGCCCGACTCGGTCCCGGGCCCGAGCCTTGCTTTTATAGTAGTCGGCCCGTTAGTTACCGGGCTCGGCCCGGCCCGGTAACTAACGGGCCGGGCGCGGGCCAGCCGCTTTGATCGGCGGCGGCCCGCGAAGCCCGTTGTTTTTTTTTTTTTAAATGAACTTCGTTACTCGTTAGGGACCTAGGGTTAAATAAAAATGAACTTGAGCTTAGAGAGTTAGGGTTTAATTTTCGACCTTCCGTCGTCACCGTCGCCGGTCGAGGCTCGAGAGATTGCATTTGCGGCATTGCCTCCTCTTCGCCCATCGGCTGCTCCTCCGGTCGTCGCCGTCGCCATCGGCTGCCTTCTCCGGTGACCGTGTGCCGGCTGCCGTAAAGGTCTTCAGTCTGTAAACTATCAATGTGCCTATAAAAGAACTTGATACTCCATGGTGTTTCATCATCTGAAGCTGTAAATTGTGTTGCCTCCTGCATTCGTTGTGTCTGAGTTTTTTCAATAACGGGCCGGGCCGAAGCCCATCTCAGCCCACCCGGCCCATTATTAATCGGGCCGGGCCGGGCCTCGGGCCTTGACCGAAGCCCGAGGCCCGATATGACTTGGGCCCGGCCCAGCCCGTTTAGAAACGGGCCGGGCCTCGGGCCGGCCCGTTTAAGTTATTGGGCTTCATTTTTACATTTTTATCGGGCCGGGCCGGCCCGATGCCCAGCCTTACAAAAAAGGGGTCACTTTCACTGACGATACAATGCAGTGTCAATCACACCTTTTCTGATGACATTCGGCCAAAGAATACTATCACAATATCACATCAACACTGATGGGTTTCTGTCAACAGTGAACCTAACACTGATGATAAAATACTAGAGATATTGATCAGGGATGACTGAACAATTAAGTGACGGTACATTCTCTTCATTAATAGTACTAACGACATGCTATAGCATTGTATTATATGGTCATCACTGACGGTAAGGAGACGTCAGTACATCCTTTTGTGACTCTATACACAACCACACGCCACTGTTGGCAACTAACATTCGCGGTTGGTTAGAGCATCAGTGAACCCTATTGTGACCGAGACAACAACAACAGTCTTCTGACGTTCTTTTACCATCACTATCTGAATTATTGAACGTAGAAACCCATCAGAACTGAATGAACGTGTTGAAGTGATTTTTGGAACTTAATGCAATTATACAGATGATGAACATAGCATTGCAGCACCTGAGAGCTGACGAGACGTAATGCATTTAATCCAGCTTAGCTAATAAATGTGAAGTCTAAGATGCAAGCTGAATGTAACTCCTACATTTTCTTTATTGATTTGTCTAATTGCTGCCATCACATTAGAAATCTAATTTGGTATTCTCCTACTAGAAATATCCTAGGGAACTAAAATGGTGGTTCTGGGGTAGTACAAACGAGGGCTGTTCAGAAACAAGTAGGAAACTAGCTTTCTCCATATGTGCATGGAACATCCGTCTCGCTATACATCAGGTTCAGCAATAATATCTTGACATTTTTCGGCCACAAATGAAGAGGAGAAAAAGGTGCACATGACATATGCTTAAACTTAATTTGATCTCATCCCGGTTCCCTGGATCTTAGACTGGACGCCCAAGTGGCCACTCAGATTGCGGTTGCAGCAAGAAAGCATTATTTGAAGGGTACAAATGCAGTTAAAAGCCAACATAGGCCAGTTTGGTGGATTGGAGAATTTTTCCCTTGATGACAATATTCTATGGCCAGAGCCTACTCCACGAAGGCATCCTTGTTTTCCTCCTAATACTGCTTGATATTTTTAATCTAATTACATGGAAGCGAAGAGCACGCGACCTTCTCCTACCATGGCACCTTGCAAAACCATAATATGGCTTCACCACTCAGCTTTGCTATGGAAACCCTCAACTTTTTTTTTTCTCTTGACGCAAATTGGCAAGGTTAATTTTTGGGACACATAAGATGGAGCGACAGTCATTGCTGTTCTTAAAAGTGATTCTTAGATTCTACCTTTGGCATCTTCAAGTTAGAACTTTCTCCACTTATAAAATTGGAAAAAGATATAAATCTTCTTGACCTGAGGTTTCAAGTATATACACCACATTCATGCAGTGTCTTTTTTTTCTATCATACGTCTACGACAAAACATTCGTGTGCATGTTAAGAGTAGACAGAGACACGTCTCAAATTTGACTTCCAAGAGTCTCCAATGCACATTGGTTGCTGGCAGGGGGTCATCTCTATTTGATTTCCATGAGCCCTACACTTCCTTATCCACTCATCAAAGTCAAACAGGAGATAAGGTCAAGCAAGAGCAGGGTCAAGCAAGGGACCCAATGAGATGCACTTCTTGAGCAAGGGACCCAATAAGATACACTGTTTGTTTGATTCTTGTGTACACAAATCTTCGTTGTCACCAATCCACCCACCCTTTATATATATAGTACATACACACACACACATGTTCCGAACGTGAAACAAACCTCCGTGCTCTGGCTTATTTTTGAACATGCGAACCAGCTGTGGTTGCCCACCTAATCCGACGAACGTAATTACCATTGTCCGGGAACCAAGTCCAGCAGCACCGCAGACTGCTTTATCCATTTCGCAGCCCTAACCAGCACTCTGGCAAGTGGCAACAAAACTGAACATTTCCCCAATTGAATGAAAACACCCTTCAAGAAATCCACAAATTACCATCACCGTTCGGAACGTGCAGAAACTCCCCCCCCCAAAAAAAAAGGAACGAAAACGCGAGAATCTGCCACGCAACATAATTTTAAGGTGCAGTACTTGACAATTAGCAATGATAAAAGTCTCAGAAGATTCTTCTAGAAACATATATACCGCAGTTCAGTAACTAGTGAAACACACAAAGTATAAAAGGGAAAGAAATCAACCCTCCAGCTCAGAAGACCAGTCAAGATAAAAAAATTTATAGAAAGCTTCTAATGGGACTTCTCAAACAAAGATTCATGGCAGTGTGGATCCAGCCAATCACGAGGCGAGCTCTTCGTCATTTTCACACCTACCTTGCTGCCCACAAGCTCCCGCAGATTTTCAACCTTATTTTCTCGCCCCGGGCCAGAGAACCTCTTGTCTGCTTCCTTTAGTTTATTTTTGAGTCGTTGTTTCCGTCCAGTAGAATTCAATTCTTGTTGCTTCACGCGTGGAGGAGCACCGTGAGGACCCAAATAGATGTTCTCTTCGTCCTTTACAGCCTGCTGAAAATGGTACTAATCTTCAACTTCCTTCAAGTATTAAAAGAAAAAAGATAGAAAGTGAACTCCATAGAGAGCTCCTCGTTGCAGGAGCTGGAACTTCCGCAATGGGAGAAGTAAATCAAAAGTATATGCTGGTACTCTACAAAATCTAGAAAAATGAGGATAATTGTGGATTTCCTTTTCTTGTTTAAAAAGAACTATAGTTTATAAAGTAAATTGGCTTCAAATGGCAATAATATCAGGATATTTTCAAAATGTTGGAGATACTTGTGAAGAATGCCATTTAAAGAAAGCAGAAATGTATAAAGTATAAAAACAAGGGGTGAGGGGCACCAAACCAATCACGACAGCATCTCTCACTAGGGTCCAGGAACATTCAGAGTACACAGTTCATCCATGCTAGCCTCCAGCTATACCATAGCTATTATCCCAATGAAACTAACCTTGAACGATGAATTCTGACTATTATTCAAGGTTGGCACATCTGGCTTGGCAAGATCTGGCTGTCTTACCGCTATGCTTGGAATCACAAATCCATCAGCATCTGAAGGGCAGAAATGCACCATGTCAGAACAAATAATCACAAAGCATTCATGCATAGAGTTCTGACATAGTTTGTGAACAAAAGTCAAGAATGCTCCAGAAAAAAAAAACAAAAATCTGGACCCAGCTGATACCCTATAAACCTATCATTAAGACCATGAGATTAGCCACAGCAACAATGTAAGGAATTTCACATTTTATGAGGACCAAAGTCCCTGAATAAGCTTAACAACTCATCCAAATACAGGTCCCGCCTACTAGTCATTGATATATTTTCTATGGCCATGACAATAAAATACCAATATGTTAAAGACTAAAACAATAAATAATCAAGCAAGACTTTGTGAGTCTACCCCTGACATGTTTGCCATACATAAACAAGCCAATCTGAACAAGTATTATTATTCTCAGTGCTCCTTGCATGTTCTACATAAAACATATTGTGCTAAACACCATATATTTAAAAAATTACAGATACCGACTTACTTTGCACAATTGATCATTGAGAGAGAGAGAGATGAAAACTGAAACTCATGATCTTCCTAAAACGCTTCACTAATCTAACTGTATAGATGTTTTACAGGATAAATCCATTTGCTAAGAGTGGACACTCGAACAATGATTTCTCATGAAAACTATGGCTCCTTGAGGCTACCATAGCTATGAAAATCAAGCTGCAAACCTTTAGGAAGATTTGTATATGCATCACAATCAATCTAGATGTTGCTTATCACAAAATCAACCATGTAGATCATGCAAGTTACTTCACAGGCAATTAAATCAATGGCATGAATTTTAGCAATCAAGTCATACACATTATTGGCCACACTTGAGGGAAAATATTTTTTTTCACAAAATGAGCCACCAGTCTCATAATGAACTCTAAGTTACTTTAGCTTATGACAACCTTACATGAGAAACCAACACAGCAAAAACAAATATGCTTTCAACCATTTGTACGATTTGTATACAGCCAAATTAGGCATCACTCAAGTAGAAAAAAGATGGCTGAGGCAATTAAACACCAGCACCAGACCTTCACACTTGTCTACACTACAGTTGGAGCAACATCCTCAGCAATAAGCTGCATAAAAAGATCATAGTGCAAGCTTTGGACAAGAATGGAAGTGTGCTGAAAGTGGGACATTGAACATTAAAGGAAAATTTAGAAGATGGCTCAAATAACACAGACAGGACATCAGCAACAGAAATTTGACTATCAAACTTAAACAAACAGATGTTTCCCCATATAAGTTCCATAATCTTCACAAAACAGCACTCCCTCCTGCTTCACCCCCCCACCCCCCCTCCTAAGTTTGACGTGCTAGATTTGGGTCTAATGTATCCAGATCCAGACGTCCTTGTGTGTTAAGAGTGTAGTTTATTAAAGTAATTGAGGGTATTCTTGTTTCATGCGTTTTGATTAGCTGTATGCATACTTATGAGAATTAGGGCATATCTGATCTGAATCAGAGGCAACTCGTTGCAGCAATAACACTTGAAGTCTTGAACAAATGCATATCGGATGCCACAATTGATATGCAGATGATAAAGCCCATTGTCACATATATCGTGTACGGGTATTATATGGCGAGAAATTTCTTGAGTATAATACAGAAAGTTGTATATCTCGGGAAAATCTCAGCAAATTTTTAAAAAATTTCAAAAATCCTGAAAATTATAAAAAAATAAAAATTAATAAAAAATACCAAAAAACGCATATAATAGGGCGTATAATACCCGTTTTTTATTTGTTGGCGTTTTTTTTTTAAAAGACGTGTCTAATTGCCGTTTTATATGGCTGACTTGTTTTCCACGTATTTAACGTGTTTCTTTCGATTAAGACGCGTTTTCTATGACAATGAATAAAGGTACCTAAAAGGCTGAGTCTGGCTTGTATAATTGAAACCTAACTCAGAATCCAAGCATTCTTTCCCCTTTCAAAATCCTTGTCCTAATAAGAGAATGAGAGATCACCTTCAGTGGAATTTCCATCTCATTCAACTGAAAGAGTAAGCTTCGCATCTCATGAAACTGAAGGAAGAAGATGAATGAAAACATTAATTCACAAACAAGCTTTTAATCCACCCAACAAAAAAACGAGGCCTATTTGGACAACATTCTTGAGAAACAAATTTTGATCAAAACAAATTCATAAACTGCAATAGTTTTTATTTGAAAATAAAAATATTTAGTTTGAAAGTGTTTTTGTACCATACATCTACTTTGTAAAATGATTATGATAAAATCTCACAGAACCACGCACAAGAGCAATATATGTTGTGAGAGATTTTGTACCCATTCTTAGAGAAGGTAAACTGAAGGAAGAACAAGGGAGGGCATCAACAGAAAGCGTGCCAAGCTGCCAAGCTTCATTCATGTCTAGACAACAAGCCAGTGAATTTTCCTAGGACCCCAAGCAGCGGTATAGCTTTCTAAAACAATTTCACAAGTTCACTTTGCTTGTTCAAACCTACAGATTTTGCAGCCCCAAAATCACAGTTTCATAATGCAATTCTTTTGAGTAACTTGTACCAAACAAGCAACAAGATTCAGAAGTTGTTCTGATAAAGTATCCTTTTTAAAATGTCATTTACAGCGTTACAAAATGAGCCCCAAAAATAAAAAATCTGTATTGAACAAAGATAAGTTAGTCCTAGCAAACCACATAAAAGTTCACCTATAAAGCCACATAAAACTCCAAAATCTTTATCCGAAAGCCTGAAAAAAGGAAGCCACCCCAAGAAGGTCCCAACTAGGCAACTCCCAACTCGTACCCACACATACCAATTAAAAAACATGTATAAATCCAACTTCATTCTAAGAAGCCCCAAATTTCTTAATATCTCACCCACATAAAATTACTAAAGAAAAAAAAAGAAAAAAAAGAAAAATCTGAACTCCACTTACAAACTGAAAACGTGACTGCCCTTTGCAGCCCTAAAAGGATAGCTTAATAATGCAATCTCAAGAACCTCGGCACTCGAAACTCTATGAAATGATGCTGTGATAACGCCTCAACCAAGGAAGGGTGGTGAGATTGAACTTCGAAACTGGCAGATGTTTTTACAGTTAACCAGAAGCCAGACCCAATGAAAAACAAAAAGCCAAAAAATTTCATTGCCACGTATGAGTACTTACCAACCCCAATCCTTAGGCAAAACTAAATATCGAATCTTGATCACGAAATGAAACCAAGAAACGATAACTTATTTGGAGCCTAAATCGGATCGGAACACAATAAGAAACTCGTCGAGAGATGTAACCCCAAAGCTCTAAGCTTATCGTACAGGAGATTTATCTTCTTACCGCTCCCAAGTCCCAACCCAATCGACAATCCAGAAATCAGTCTCAACGATATCACACGAAATCCATAAACCACAGTATCCATCATTTACCATTCATTCGCAATCATATTAGAAAATAGTAGCGACAAAAAATGCCTTCAATTCGCATACCAAAACCAATGGAAAGGCGAAACAATTACCAAAGAGAGGCGAAAAATTCTCCAGACCAACAAGCAAGCGACGTAGCAGAAACTCGTTTAACAGGAAAGCAAAGAAAGGGAGCGGGTTTTATATTGTTTACCCCATTCGTCGCCGTCTGCGGTGTGAAGAGATGGATCATCGATCGGAGTTGAGTCCATATGAGGGTGACGCAGACGCTCATGGATTTCTACGGCGACAGGGCGCAAGGCAGGCAGGTTCGAGGCACACGCCTGATCTTCCTCCCCACTATATCTCCCCGTTCTCGCTTTCTTGAACGTTCGCACACAGAGAGAAGGAGAGAGAGGGACAGGCAGAAGCCACGCGAAACCGGGGCCTCCTGCCTTAAAAGGCCGTTCATGCCCACAATTACAATAGCATCCTTACTCACGTCTGTATATCCACATCGAATATGGATAGCAAACCATATGAGTTTAGTTTGCTACTATTTATCATCCAAACACAATCTAAAGGCAGGCGTGCACGAATGTCGTTTAGAGAGCGTCACTGCTTTTGAGTCACTGACATAGTGTCTCATGATCGTTTGTTTCAAATGCTTCAAAATGGTTGCGCCTCGGTAGGCGTGAGAAATGCCATGACGTTGAACGTAAATACTGGAAGAACCATGTGGATCTTATCATAGCATTGGACGTTTCTTTGGAAGTGGATACAAGAAGGTAAGATAAACTAAATTCATATGGTGTCTAAGATGCTTTGGACAGTGTAAAACATGAGGCAGAACGTTCTATTTTCTATGATCCCGTCCAAATTTATATGGAAAGCTGGTGTTGCTTGCGTAGGAGGCTATCAATGTGAAGGGAGTCCTTGCCCCTTGGGGAGAGAGAGGCTCTGATCGTGGTTTGAAGTTCGTGCTTCGTCGGCTGCACGAACGGAAGGGGGAGGTAGAGTGAATCCGGACTCCAGTCAGCTCGGCATCGGTCGGGTATTCGATACTTGACCAAACTCGGACCCCAAAAAAGACACCGAGCTAGCCCGACAACTTATCTGGCTGGTTCAGGTGGGCCCGAGTAAGCTCGTTTTGGTTCCATACGATTTCTTTAATATTAATTTTATTGATTTTTATATGTAACTGTAATATTTTATTTTATATATATATATATATATATATATATATATATAATTTTAATCGGCCCAAGCTCGGATTACTAAGCAATTTATCTTGCTCAGTGAAATTATCGTTAGGTTTCGACTTCAAGCTTTTTCTCTTAATTTGCGAGGAGTTTTTCTGCTAGTTTTGCCTCATTTTGCAGATAAAATACTTCCACTAACCTGCCTAATGCTTGTGTACGAGCTGTTGATGTTGCAAACCTTTGTTCTCTCATAGTGCAATCGAACAAAGTTTATTTTTTTCATGTTTTTGCATTTTCCCTAAAATTGTTTCTACTATCAAAATATTAAAGCTTTATTTCCAACTAAATTTTAGACATTATGAGTGAACCAACTTAGCTGTAAGTATAGCATTTATTTCCATCTACTAGAAATAGAGAAAAAAATTCTTTATTTTTCTCCAAGTCAACTGTCACTCTTTACAAGTATACTATTTTTTAATACATACATTATGAAATGTACATTTATATGATGATGTCAAATCTACAAAATATATAGCAAAGTGGGTACTTAATATAATGGAGCATATGGTTGTCATCAATGCAAAATACGTTTTCGATAATTCTGTCATATGCATGGGGCCAACCATGAAAAATACTTCTACTTATGTGTTTGGAACTAATAAGTGCAATTCTGGTTCAACAGGATGAGCTACATGAACTTACAAAACTATATTTGCAATCTTAACATTTCATTTCTCTATTCAGTTTCTTAATTAATTATTTGAGCTACATAGGTTTCATGCATGCGTGCTGCCTACCATCCACTTCATAGGTGTCTCGATCTTCCTTTTCGAATTCTTGGAGCACTTTGTGCTGTTTTCAATAATCCAATCATATGGATGAACTACGCATCGATTATATTAGAAAATGTAGATGTTTTCGTGTGTTACTTGCTATGGATGATAACTAGGTTTTTTTTATCATCAAGTTATTTATGGTGATATTTAGCCATTTATACTTTAAAATACACTTTTTAAGTAGGAATAACTGGAGCTTCTCATTAGGTCCAACCTGCATTAAGTGCATAGATATAAACAACTTCATGATTGTGAAATAACAATGAAGTGAAATATGAATGCTAGGCGATGGTGGTTATAGAAATGGTAGTGCACTACTGACCTGTTTATTTTTCTATAGATGAATGGAGATGTAGACCTTAGCACACAACCAACAAACTGTAAATGATCCTGAAGCTTGAAGCATTTAAACTCAGCTACTTTAGATGTTGTATGATCTCAAGTCACTGACCCGTTTGAATGTGTATGAACTATGATGTCAAGTCAACATGCCTTGATGTATGATCAGAGAAGCCAATTGCATGTCAAGTTCCTTTTTCAATATATGTAGACCTAATTAACACTTCTTTCATGCTTAGTTTCACACATCCTTGGTGATTGATTGCTGTTTTGCAAGTAGAATATTTTCTATTTTATTATTCTTTCTACATAAGTGAACAAAATGGGAAGTGAAGGGGGCAAGAATGGGCAAGATAATGCATAAAAATATCTACTAAATTTTGAATGTCATGTTGTGGAAATTTGAATGATCATTTTGTTACTTATCTTTGGTGGGATTGTTGTATAGAAGTTTATTTTTCGTATTGTCTATAAGCCTAAGTCACACGGGTGTGCCAAATATGGTGGCGCACTTATGTCAACTCGAGTGCGAGTGCGGCCTGACATGGCACCCGACTCGATCAAACCGAATCAAGTGCTGCTGACCGCACCCATTCTTCTTTTCTCTCTTTTTTTTTCATTTTATTTTTCTCATATCTTTCCCTCTTCTTTTTTCTCGAGATTACTTATATAAAAGATTATATATATATATATATATATATATCCCGCATCCAATTTTGTTTTTGAACTTGCTGCATCCTGCACCAGCACCCACACCTGCACCAGCACCCACATCCTGCACCCATGTGATATAGCTATACACTGATGTGCACCATGCCCTATCTATTGAACGTATCCAATTTTAGTGAATAAAAGGGCAGGAAATGGTTGCGTGCTGCCTAGGCACATTGTAAGTTGTTGGTTTATGATGGCATTTGGTAGTTTATGATGTCAATTGCAAAGGAAAAAAATAATTAAAATGAATAAGCCCTTTTTTCCACATATATATGAATAAATTAAACACATGTACTTGTTGGGGAACTATGTTTCCACATACCTGCCAAATGTTCCATATAAAAGAAAAAGTCTTTAACCTATATGCCAACTAAATTAGATCAGCTATTTGTGGTCGGCACTGCAAGGTAACGACTTGCATGTGCCCTGTCTGTATAGCATAAGCTCAGCCTGCATAGTGATCTCATTTTCATTCCTTTACGGAGTGGAGTCCAACTAGTTGGTTAATTCGACACATAAACCAGAACACGAGTTCAAATATCACTATAGATACTCGTTTAAGACAATTCTGTTTTTTAGAAAAGCTAGCTCAGTTCAGCTTCTGCTGCTTTCAATCTCATCTTGGCTCACACAAGTTACACAAGTCTGAACTTAAGTCAACTTTTGGCCTTTGTGAATTAGAGCATTCAATCCGTTTCAATTGTGAAACGTTCCATCCTAAACAAGCCATGCTGGGTTCATATGATCAGCCCTAATTAGATAGCTGATGATCAAAGCATCTTACATGGAAGGCATTACCGTTTTTGTGGTATCATGGAGAAAAAAAGCAAGGCAAAAGAAGGATATGTACAAAAGTTGCCCTCATGTCATCTTTCTTAGACTTGATTATTCATGAAGGCTTAATACATGCAAAATACTGTTAAAAACATGAAAAACAAGGAAGAAAGACACAAGCATGTACGTGGTTCGGCAATACAATGCCTACGTCCATGAGAATGGGAGCACTCCTTTATTTCTCTGTGATGATCTTTGAGAGAGGATGAACTCTCTCTTTATAGGCTACAGTCCAGAACAATATTAGGCAAGAGAATCACACAGGATTCATGTAATAAACAAGGCAACACAGTATGATGAATAAAGAAACCACGACAAAAGGAAACTGGCGTCTGTAATCTTCCTCAACACGGAAGGGAAATAATGGAGGCAATCCCTGTAATCTTGCTAACAATCGCTGCCTCAAGTTGGTAGACAGATATCTATCTGTCCCAACTTGTTAATCATGGATTTATGCTTTTCTTTTCCAAGACTCTTGGTGAAGATGGCTGCCAATTGATCTTCACTTCTAACATGTGAGGTTCGTATGGTGTGGTCTTGAATTTTTTCACGAACAAAGTGACAGTCGACTTCAATGTGCTTGGTTCGCTCGTGGAATACCGGATTTGCTCCAATGTGAATAGCTGCCATATTACCGCATTTTAGTTCCATTGAATCCCTAATATCCATATTCATATCATTGAGGAGTGCTTTGATCCATATTAGTTCACACGTACGTACCGCCATTGATCTGTATTCGGCTTCTGCACTTGAGCGAGCAACAACAGTTTGTTTCTTGCTCTTCCATGTCACAAGATTTTCTCCAATAAACGTACAATAACCTGACGTAGATCTTCTGTCATTGGGGTCTCCAGCCCAATCAGCATCACAATACCCAGAAACAATCAGTGATTGGCTTCGTTTTATTAAAATGCCTTTGCCTGGACTTCCTTCCAAGTACTGCAGTATTCTATGTGCTGCCTCAACATGGCTAGATCTTGGAATATGCATAAATTGGCTGATCAGATTGACTGCATATGTGATATCAGGCCGAGTTACTGTAAGATATATAAGTTTGTCGACAAGTTTTTGAAAGCTTTCTATGTTTTTTACAATGCAACCTTATTCTTTCTTCAGCTTGCAGTTGGTCTCAAGAGGCATCTCTGCAGCTTTTGATCCTAGATATCCTGTTTCCTTGAGGAGATCAATAATATATTTTCGTTGGTAGACAAAAACACCTTTATCAAAGTGAGCAACTTCAATGCCAAGGAAGTATGGAAGAGTTCCGAGATCTTTGATCTCAAATTCTTTGTTGAGATACTTCTTTATCATTCGCATGTACTCGACATCATTCCCAATAAGCATAATATCATCAACATATACAAGCAGTATAGTTACCTTGTCCCCTCGAGTAGCTGTGAACATGGTGTAGTCTGCTGTACTTTGTTTGAAACCATACTTATGTAGGGCTAGACTGAGGCGAGAAAACCATGCACGCGGCAACTGTTCGAGACCGTACAAGGCTTTCTTAAGCCTACATACGTGACCTGGTCTACTCGCGACACCTTGTGGGACTTCCATGAACACCTCTTCGGTTAATTCATCATGGAGGAAGGCATTTTTAATGTCAAGCTGTAAGAGACTCCATCATTTTATGGAGGCGACTGCAAGAAGAGCCCTTACCGTATTCATTTTTGCAACCGGGGCAAAAGTCTCTGTGTAATCAATCCTTTCAGTCTGAGTGAATCCCTTTGCAACAAGTCGAGTTTTGTACCGTTCTACTTCCCCATTGCTTTTGAATTTGATTTTGTAAATCCATTTGCATCCAACAAGTTTCTTTCCCTCTGGACAAGGAACAAGGTCCCATGTATGATTTTTTTCAAGAGCTCTAAGTTCCTCTTTCATGGCATCTGTCCATTTTTAATCTTTACTAGCCTCCTAAAAATTTTTCGGCTCTTGAAACTTGTAAGTTGCATAAACATAAGATTTATATGATTCAAACATTCCATCAAATGACAAATATCTTTCAATAGAGTGAATGTTGTTAGTGGATAGGTATGTATAGTAGTCGCTTAACCTGACTGGTGGTCTACATTGTCTTGAGGAATGTCTAAATTGAGGAACATTGGATACATCGCTGGTTGAATCCTCCTTCATCAACCACTTCTTGATTGGAGGATGGCTGGTTGACTTCATCATTTTTTCGGTGAGGAATTTGGTTGAAGGCGTCAATCAAAGGACGAGGAGTGTTGTTTTGCTCGGCGGGCTGGGAAAGAAACTCTTCTTGTTGAGCATTCTCAAAGTAATTTTCAGCTTCATAAAATTTTACATCTCTCGAGACCATCACCTTGTTTGTAATGGGATCAAGGCAGCGGTAACCATGTTTTTTGCTTGAATATCCCATGAAAATACATTTGACTGCACGTTTCTGAAATTTGTTTCGGAATTTCTCCTACACGTGGACATAATACTTGCACCCGAATACCTTGAGATGCTTAATGGAGATGGGCCGTTTGAGGAGAAGTTCAAGAGGAACCTTGCCATCGATACTAGAATTAGGAATCCGGTTAGATAGATAGCAGGCGGTCCCAATGGCTTCATTCCAATACTTTTGTGGCACGTTCATATGAATCATGAGAGCACGGGCGATGTTTAAGAGTTGACGATTTTTCTTCTCTGCGACGCCATTTTCCTGAGGAGTTCCAGCACAAGAGTATTGCGGTTGTATGCCCTTCGCTCGCATAAACTCTTTAAGATTGTCATTGACATACTCCCCACCATTATCGGAACGGAGTTTCTTTATATTGATTCCATACTGCATATGAATGAGATGATAGAATTCTTAAAATATTTTAGGTACCTCACTTTTATTCTTGAGAAAATAAATCCAGGTTACACGAGTCATATCATCGATAAAAGAGACATAATATCTATATCCGGCAT
This sequence comes from Nymphaea colorata, assembly GCF_008831285.2. Taxonomy (NCBI): domain Eukaryota; kingdom Viridiplantae; phylum Streptophyta; class Magnoliopsida; order Nymphaeales; family Nymphaeaceae; genus Nymphaea; species Nymphaea colorata. The sequence goes on from NC_045145.1 coordinate 7,971,449, forward strand.
GAGATATTTCAGGAGCTGGTCCCCATACATCAGAGTGTATAAGATAAAAAACTTCTACAGATTTTTCTACTGACGATTGAAACGGAAGTCTTGTGAACTTGGAAAACTCACAAGCGTCGCATGCCCAATCTTCTGTAGTAAGGTGAGGAATAAGTTGTTTGATACTCCGGTCTGAAATGTGTCCCAATCTAGCGTGCCATATCTGGTACTCAGAGTTCCGTCGGTTGCTGATGAGAAGGCTAACACAGTCATCATCGAGAATATACAATCCTCCTTGGAGATGTCCTTTACCAATCACTTTCTTTGAGTTCAGTTCCTGAAACGTCACGTCCTTGAAAGAAAAAATTGCCAAACAATTGTAAGCTTGAGTAATCTTACTAACTGAAATCAAATTTGCTCAAGTTTAGGAATTAGAAGAACTTTAGATTTCTAATTTCCAAAGAACATCATTGTACCTGCACCTCGACATTTATAGAAGAACCATCGGTAGTGAACACAGGCTGTTTATAATCTTTGATAAGTTCACTAAGTGTAGATGATTCACTAGTCATGTGATCGGTTACTCCACGGTCAATAATCGATGCATTATTATTTTTTTCATAGAAAGATAAGCTAAGGAGTTACCTTCAGAGCTTTCATCGACTGGTTGAGAGGAGACGAGATTAGTCTTGGAAAATTTTTGAAAAAGTTTTTCCAGATCATATTTGGTAACAAAGTTTGCTAAATTGATATCCTTGGAAATCATGCTTGGTTTCTCCTTCTCGGGTCGTCCTATAATCTCCCAACACCGTTCACGAGTGTGACCGTTTTTTCGCAGTGGGTGCACTTCAATTTGCTGTGGGATTTTATATTATTTGATGTGCTCCTTTGCCCTTCTTGCATGCGAAAGATATACATCATTTTTTCAGAATTTTCTCCTGCGCCTTCGTCCTTGGTGGCTGAGTTCATGACTTTTCGCCTGGAAACTTCTCTTTGAATGATTTGGCGAATAGTATTGAAGGTTGGGAGAGGAGATGAGTTTAAGATCTGGCTGCGCAATGTTTCATAGTCTTCACTGAGACCAGCCAGCACTTTGAATATTTTATCTTCCTTGAACTGTTGCTTGAAGATATCGGGATCGGACGTAGCTGGTTGGTATTGGAGGAGTTCATCGAAGAGACTGCGAAGTCTTCCGATGTATAGCTGGATGTCTTTGTCTCCCATCGTGAGGTTAGCAATCCCACATTGGATTTGATATATTCAGGCAGGATTATTTTGCTCGCTGAAAAGTTCTTTGAGTGACTCCCAAATACCTTGAGCCGTGTCTTGGTACATGAACATGTTAGCTATTGAAGGCTCCATCAAATTTATCAACCATGACATAACCATGTCATTTTTAGATTCTCACTCTTCATACTTGGGATCATTAGTAGCCGGAGGTTTGATTTTTCCATTTACGTATCCCGCCTTAGATCTTCCGCTAAGAAAGAGTCTTGCAGCCTTGGCCCAACTTAGATAGTTTGTGCCATTGAGAAGAGTGAAAGTAATTCTTAATGTACCATGTTGATCAGAGGATTTTAGCCCTCTGAAATGTTCGTCTCCTTGAGCGGCCCCATTTTGAACGTTAGCCATCGGTAAAAAGAAAATCGCCTTGCTGCTTGGGTTGATTTCTCCCTTGTGGCTTTTTGGTAAAAGGAAACTCGCTCTTGAGTTTCCTTTTGGGAGGAATTGGTGGGACTCTCATAGGGAAGAACGTGCGAGAGGTCCTCCCACGTCTCCCTTCCTTTTTTTTTTGAAGCGGTTGGCTTGCCCACAGTATCACCCGATTACAAGGAGGCAGTTTCCTTTTTGGAAGTCCCTTCCTTTCTCACACGATAACATTTGGCAGCCCCATGTAATGGATGAAGAGGTGGCTGCTGCTAGTGTCGCCCCCTCTCAAGTAAAAGGAAAACTTCAAGAGGCAGAGAAAATAAAGATGCAGTGTGAAGAAGGGTGCACCAGAGGATGATGGGCGTTCCACCAAACTGAATCAGAAGAGGATGACCGTGCGACGCTGGAGCGATGGGCGGCCTCTCTCTCTGTCAGATGACCTTCCCAAGCTTGGGCGATGCGGATGGGGGTTTTTTGGGCGACGCCGGTGGAAGTTTCAATCGCTGTGAAACACAAGAGAACTTTCTGCTGGAACAGGGTTGATCCAGCGAGCACTCTTTCGCAGAACTTTCTTGGCGTCCCAGCATTCCCACCGGCTGAAGGATGATCCAGCGGCACACTGGTGCAGAGACAGAGGTACTCTGATTTTTGCACAGACGTTGAAGAATATGCTATGGGAAACAGAGGATGATGTGCCCTCCTCCTAGGGATAATACCGCTAACTCTCGTCGCTCTTGAACCCTGCACTTTTGGCTAGAATCGGTCACAGGTGGCTCACAAGCGATCTTGCGGTAGACAGCAAGAATGCTCCCTTTCAATAATAACCTGGCTCTGATACCATGTTAAAAACATGAAAAACCTTGAAAAACAAGGAAGAAAGACACAAGCATGTACGTGGTTCGGCAATACAATGCCTACGTCCACGAGAATGGGAGCACTCCTTTATTTCTCTGTGATGATCTTTGAGAGAGGATGAACTCTCTCTTTATAGGCTACAGTCCAGACCAATATTAGGCAAGAGAATGACACAAGATTCATGTGATAAACAAGGCAACACAATATGATGAATAAGGAAACCAAAAGGAAACTGGCGTCTGTAATCTTCCTCAACATGGAAGGGAAATAATGGAGGCAATCCCTGTAATCTTGCTAACAAATACACCTTGAATACATACAAAGTCACCATGAGATAGGTACAACCTTCATGTGCCCTTTCCTTAGCCATGATACAATGTATATAGAATTCTGGTTAAGAAGCTTCTTCCAAAGTATTAGCTGATGCTTTGGTTTCTGAAAACAGCAAACCACTCTCCAGCGATCATCGTGAAATGTGGTTATGAAGCTTCCTCCACAGCATTAGCTTACCCTTCTATTTCTCAAAACAGCAAAGCCACTTGCCCAATGATCATCGCAAACTCGTATTCAAGTACTTGTTCATTAACAATTGTTCCAAAAAATATGATAGCTCTTAATTCGGTATCATATAAACCTTTTTTCTTCGATCAGAAAATAGTCAACAACAAAAATAATATGTGTAACCAAAGGAAAACTACAAGATATGTGATGTTCAGTGGCGTGGCAAATCAGGAACGTCATTCAAGATTTACTTTTTATGGTGTGGGCAACAAAGTGCCACTGTAAATAACTTTCCTTGAGTTTGAGCGGCTGGTGCCATTGTTACTCAAACAAATGAGACCTCTCATGCGCCATTGAAAATGAGTAATGTTCAAGGCACCATTGAAATGTCAATGAAAATGGAAGGGCTGTTGGCGATCTCCCCTGATTCACACGCTGGGCAAGGCTTGCCTTTGTGGTAGCAAAGATAACGAGCGGTTTGAGGAAATGAAGGCCACAGAGTGTACAGCCTGCAGCAATACACTAAAGGAAATGTAGAGGTACAGAGAGAGAGAGAGAGAGAGAGAAAAGGGGATGACAGGGCAGATGCAAAATTTTTTTTTTTTTCTCTCCTTTTTTGGGCGTACACTTCTCAACTACACGATAAGACTAAATAAAGAAAAACATCATTAAAGAAAAAACAAAGGCTGAAACTTGATCCTTGATCCTCAAGTTTAGTAACTACTGGATCGTGCTTTCCCACGATCCCCTCTCCTTCAACTTTTTCACCCCCACTATTTCCTCCACTCCAAATTAACTACCCATGATTTTGGAACCGGCGCACACTCTCATGTTCTCCATGATCTCCACAACAGGAGTAGAGTAACATTCTCCCCCTATACTGGTGTGTCCCGAGATCTTGAGCACCCAGAAGGTGCCGCATTGTCGCCAACCTTGCTGCCGACAACACCTTTGTCAACAGATCCGCTCATTGCTCATCTATGCGCACAAATTCCACAACAATCTGTCCTCTTTAGACACATTCACGTATGAAATGGAACTTTGTGTCATTATGTTTGCTGTATCCATGGAAAACTGGGTTCTTCATTAATGCGATCGCAGACTTATTATCCACATACAACTTCACCGCATGAGGCTCTCTTTCAGCCAGCTCGGCCAGCAATCCTCTGCTGCTTGAACGCCGTGATTGCCTCTGAATCCTCCCCTGTTACAATTAGATCATCAACATAAACTCCGACGATGACACCGGTACGATCTCTTCCCCTCGTACACATAGCTTGTTCCAGCGCACATTTTGTGAACCCAAGGTGATTTAGGCGCATGTTCCATGCACGTGGTGCTTGCCGGAGACCATACAATGTCTTGTTTAATTTGAGTACCATATGCTCCCTATTCTTCACCGTAAAACCCTCCGATTGGGCTACATAGACCTCCTCCTCGAGTTCACCATTGAGAAATGCTGACTTGACGTCGAGATGGTGGACTTGCCACCCACGGCTGGTTGCGACAACAAAGATGACTCGTATGGTGTCGAGCCTAGCGACTGGCACAAACACATCCTCGAAGTCAATCCCTGGCCACTGGACATAGCCCTTCACGACTAATCTGGCCTCATGTTTGATAACCTCTTCGTCTGAGTTTTTCTTCAATTTGAACACCCATTTGAGTCCGATTGCTTTGGTTCCGATCGGCAGGGTTGTCAGCGTCCAGACTGAGTTTTTCTAAATGGATTAGATCTCCTTGACCATAGCTTCCTTCCATGCTCGCTGGCTGGCTGTCTCTTAGTAACACGACGACTCCTCTGTTGCTGGAAGCATGGCCTCTTTTTCGACGTCTTCATGATCAAGTTCGACGCGCTGAGCGTCTCTCATGATATCATTGATGTGTCTATACCAAATGGGTCCATCATTATTGTCCTCCATCTCCGAAGCCGTGGCAGCTTCGTTTGCCAGCAGCCTTCGAGCTAGCGCTACCATCGTAGTTGAAGGGTTTGTCGAGGGATTTGTCTTGACATGTGATGTACCCCGTGCCCTACTTGCTAATTCTTCCAGCGTCGGTTCACTGGCCATCGGCATGGATGAGGAGGTCGGGTAGCACAATTGCAAGGACACCGATCTATCTACTTGTCCGCCTGCATACTGAGTTGTTTATTGCCGAGTCAGCATTGGAGTCCTCCTCAACAACGAAGTTTGACGATTCACTGTCACCTGCATTCATGTTCCACTTCCACTTCAAATCTTCTTTTAATTTAACATCACGACTTACATGGACTTTTTCCCGTCGTCCTCGACACCAAGATATACCATTGGTTGGCCGTGATCATCAAGTTTTTTCAGGGGTGGCATCGTCATTCTACCATGCGTCGTGCAACCGAACAATCGAAGATGTGAAATATTCAGTTTCCTGCCACTCCAAGCTTCATACAGGGTGCGCTCGCCCGTGGCCTTTGTAGGCAAGCGATTCAAGACATAGACTGCGTGCCGTACCACCTCCCACCAAAATCTACCTGACATACTCATGCTCTTGAGGAGGGATCTTGCCATTGCCATCATCGTCTTGTTCCTCTGCTCCACGACTCAGTTTTGCCGTGGTGAGTATGGTGCGGTGAGGTGACTGCAATGCCAGCATGTTCGCACACTTTGGTGAACTCAGAAGAGAGGAACTCACCTCCCTGATCGGTTCTGAGCGTCTTGACGCGATGCCCGCACGCGTTCTCGACCAGTGCCTTAATTCTCATGAATGCCGAGCTTGCCTGGTCTTTTGTTCTGATAATGCATAGCCACATCCAACGAGAGAAGTTATCAACGATTAGGAAGAAATAGCTATTACCGGTAGAGGTGGGTGGTGTGATCGGGCCGCAGAGATTGGCATGCAAGAGTTCAAATGGTTCTTTTGCTCGATAGTTGGCTGCCGATAGGAACGGCTGTCTCGTTTGCTTCGCCACCAAACAACCCTGACATACTTGAGTGAGGTGAGTAATCAGCGGTACCCTAGTTGCCATCTTCTTGTCTACAAACATCTTCATTACTTGAAAGTTCACATGGTCGAGACGAGCATGCTACAGCCATGCTAGATCCTCGAGGTTTGCAAGAAGGCACACTGGCCTAGCAGTCTACAACTCAATGCGGTAGAGATGATTCAGTGTGCGTCTCACCTTCATGGTAACCTGCCATGGATTTTTGATGAACACCTCGAGCTCGACTTCATCCATAACAACCTGTGGCCTGTCTCGGTAAGTTGCCCGAGACTCACGATGTTGCTGTGAAGCCTCAGGATATAATATACTTCCTGAAGCAGCAATTGATCATCATTTTTTCATCTAAAAAGAATTGAACCCTTACCGCCGAACTTCACATTGCCGGTGATTGCCTTGTCCAACTTGCGAAACTTGACCTTATCTTCTGTCATGTTGTTGCTGACGCTATTATCCAAGTACCAAACTTCGTTATTTTCGATGTCTTGCTCAGTCCCATGCAGTTCCGGCCATACCTGTTCTTCATTCAGTAGGATGGCATCGTGCCGATCCAACCATGCTGGTAGTTCAAGTGCTGCGGGTGCCACTTCTTCCAATTTTGCAACCGACAGGGTTGGCTTGGTGTTGTCAGTTTGTGTTAGATGTGCCTCCTCATTCTTCTTGGGACCCTTGCACCGGTTCGCGTAATGCCCTAATTCATCGCAATTGAAGTAGCGGATGTGACTCTTGTCACGACCACCACCTCCAGAGCAACCTGCTCTGTCTTTGAGTGGGAGTTGCCGTGTTTGCTTCCGCCGCACCCTCTGCCGTGTCCACGACCACCCCAGCTGCGAACCCCTCCTTCCCCCTGAGCCTTCTCTTTTCGTGTCGATGACAGGTTGTCGCCGCTTCTCTTCTACCATGCCTCCCACTCGGCCTGAGTGAGAAGTAGTTGAGCAGGCACTCGGCCTGAGTGAGAAGTAGTTGAGCATCGCCGTTGCCACCGGTACCAAATGCTCGGGGACGAGAGCATTCTTCATAGGTCTTGAGTCACCCTATGGTCTCTACAAACAATATAGTGTCGAGGTTGCAAAACTGCTCTATGTCGGTGATTACGCTGAGTAATCGATTTGGAACAGTATCAAATAGCTTCTTCACTAAGGCTATTGGCATACTTGACGAACATCCCGGTAAGCCTGCTAGCATACTGATCCAACGACTCTCCTTCCTGCATTCGCATGACATCAAAGTTGCTCTTCAATGTTCGTAGGCGTGCATTCCTCATGCGGTTTGCCCTAACGAATCTCGTCTTGAGGCAATCCTAAACCTCCTTCGCCGTCGCCTTCTTTGCCACCTGCATTAAGGGATCCTCCGGGAGGGCTTGGAGAATATGCAACCTCGCCTTCTTGTCCTTCCTCGTGTCTACAGCCACACGGACTGCCGGCTCAACTGCCTCCCAGATGCCTTGATCCTCCATCATCGCTAGGGCTGCACAACGAGTCGAGCCAACTCGGGCTCGACTCGAACTCGCTCGACTAAGCTCGGCTCGAGCTCGACTCGTTTATAAACGAGTCGAGTTCGAGCTGAAAGTTAAGCTCGAGTAAATAAACGAGTCGAGTTTGAGTTGAAAGAACTCGACTCGATTAAACTCGACTCGACTCGACTTGATTTTATTTTTTTTTTTTAGTTTTTTTCGTTTTTATTTTCATTTCGTTTTTTTTCTCTCTCATTTTTCTTTCCTCCATTTTTTCTTTTTTGTTTCCATTTCGTTTTCTTTCCCTCTCATTTTTCTTCCCTCCCTTTTTTTCTTTTTTCTCTACATTTTCTCTTCTCCCCACGCACACCTTTTTCTCTCTCATTTTTCTTTCCTCCATTTTTTCTTTTTCTCACCTTTTCTCTTCTCCCCACGCCCACGCACACTTTTTCTGGCATTTAATGTCAATGCCTCCCTTTTTCTCTTTTCTCCCCCACGCTGATTTCTCTCTGCAGATCTCTCTTCTCCCGCAGCATTAATGCAATGCCATTATCGGGTGTTGAAAAACGAGCCGCATTTATGGCAGGTGTTGGAGGAACACCGTGAAGGAGAAATAAAAAGTCGAGCCGCTCGAGTCGCTCGAGTCGAGCTCGAGCTTCAAAACAATTTCTCGAGTCGAGCTCGAGTTAAAGTAATGAAACTCGTATCGAGCTCGAGTCGAGCTCGAGCTGGTTAAATATAAGTCGAGCCGAGCTCGAGCTGGTTGAACTCGAGCTCGACTCGGCTCGTGTGCAGCCCTAATCATCGCCTGGACCCTACTTACCCAGCTGGTGTAGTTGGTTGCCGTGAGCAGCAGATACTAGAACGTCCCATTGGCAATCTCCCCCGTTGCCTCAGTTGTGATGATTGACATTGGCTTGAATTGAGGAAGTTTTGGCATACAATGTGGATGCTCTGATACCAAATGTTGGTGATCTCTCCTTATTCACACTAACGGAAATGCAGAGGTGCAGAGAGAGAGAAAGAAAAAGGGGACGACAAGGCGAGGCAAAAAAAGCTTTTTTTCTCTCCTTTTTTGGGCGTACACTTCTCAACTACACAATAAGGCTAAATAAAGAAAAACATCATTAAAGAAAAAACAAAAGGCTGATCCTCAAGTTTAGTAACTGCTGGATCGTGCTTTCCCACGATCCCCTCCGCTTCAACTTTTTCACTCCCACTATTTTCCTCCACTCCAAATTAACTACCATGATCTCCACGATAAGAGTAGAATAACAAAGGGGGCAATGCTATTGAAAAATGGATTTGCGGGCATTATTTTTCTCCCGCTCCATGCTTTTTCTTTAAGTCTATTGAGATCGCAGTGCCACTGGACGTATCCACTCGACAGCCAGAAACCTTCCATCTCAAGCGAAAGTTCCCACTCTGCAGGAGGGTGTCTCTATTCATGCAATAAGTTTTCAAGCTCTTCGTCACCTTCCTTCGATGATCTTTTTCCTTAATTTTTGATCTTATTCCTCTAATTTCTACCTTTCCCCATCTTCGCACATCGTCTTACAGAAAATGCAGCAATCACAGCCCATTAGTGTGTGGCTCCATATGCTGTGGTTTCTGCATGTACATGACCAAATCAGCACTCCATTTCCCACACCGTTGTTCAAGTCTCTTCATTCGCCACAGGTAATCTTCTTCCTCTTCCTCCTCCGCCTCTTCTTCCTACTTTCCCCCATTTTTAACAAAATTAGTTGTTCGGTATTAGATTGCGTTAGAGGAACTCATGCACAAGTGCCATTGATATCCCTTCGAAGCAGTCTTAAATCTTCTCAACGTACATTTATATCAACTTCTCTAGCTTGCATCAAAGATCTCCAATATAGCAGCTTGTCTCTATATATAACAAGCATTGATTTTCTCTTATCAGATTTGACAGAAATCACAACCTTAAGATAGAAGTCGCTAAATCCTTTGGCCGATTGAAGACTTGCAACTATAACCTTCAATTTTGTTGAACTTACCAACATGTGTAACTGCCATGCATCACATCAACAAAAAAACGCAAGCAGATCTCCATTTATGGAGAGGGCTACCCAAATCACAGCTCACGCATAATTTAGCTACTTATTTAAAAAAAAAAACATCAGAATTATTGCATGTTCAACGCCAATTCATTTGTCTACTGGCCGTGCATGTGCACAGCCAAACGGAAATTATGAACCTTTATGGTTTTTAATAATGAGGGCTGTAAGAAGCATATGGATTTTGGATAGAATAAATAAAAAAAGAGAAAAGAGGAGAGCAGTACAAGAACTTCCAGTTTGATTTCCTTCTTTGGGGAGTGGAAAAAATAGAATTCACATGTAATTTAATAATATATATATATATAATATATATATATGTATATATATATATATGTATATAATATCAGTGTGGTACATAAGCTGTTATAACCTTCTCTCTGGTTGTTTGTGCCTGACTCTCCGCAAAGGACTTCGCATTCGCTGTTCTTGTCCAGTAGTTTGAGGGCCTAGTCCATTATATATCTATTTCTTGTCAGTATAACAGAAAAAAAAATTATGATAACTATGTTAACATGTCATAAATGCCTCATTGGACAGATTTGATGCCATCATTTTTTTGGCATCTGTATGTTTCTATTATTTTATGTTTATGTTTTTCAGTAGAAAAATTACTTTCCCAAAAGTTTCTCAAAGATGAAAAATATTTAATGTCGCTTCATAAGTTCCTTGCTGAAATCATGTTATTGAACAAGATCATAGTCTATGTTTTACGAACAGTATATGCGATTCTGTGATTGAGCTTCAAGAGTTCACTATATTATCAGCACATTATTTATTTTCTTCTCATCAGCAGCAACCACAAGATTTCAGTAGAAAAATCCATTATGTATACTCTTAATATTGTTTATCCTTTCAAACATATTTATTTGGCCTAGTAACTTATTGCATGAGATATTTTCAATGTATATTCTTGCAAACCTCGAGTCACTTAAGTCCATTGTGCTTTTTACCATGTTGCGATCTGCAGAGTTTCCTGAGACACTGTCCATAATTGCCTTGTTGTGTTTTTCCAAATATGGCTGCTAGTTGCTCCAGTGTAGATTAGACTGGAACAAACAATGCTACTTTTTAGAGTGGAACTAACAACTTGTTACAATAATTACCTGTACCACTTTAACAGTGAAGTACTGTTCTGACATGGCCTGCTTGGGATTGTAGAGAACCTACATTTTCCCGTAGCAGGGAACCACAATATCAGCTGTTGCATTCTATTATATTGTATGTACAAAAGAATATGGTGTAAATGGGAGTCCATTTTCTGTATCTGCCATCCAACGCACTTTACTTGTGATTTTCATCCTACTCTCATTTCTTTAGAGGGAACAACTTTCACTTAGAATCCTCTGTTTATAAAACACAATCACTTGCCTATGTTACCAGCATATTGGATATATATATATATATACATATATATATATATATATATATATATATATATATATATATATATGCACACACAGATACTTGCAGTGCTTTCAACATGCACTTTGTGGACTAGTTTAAGGTGAACTCTTCCTTCTGCTTTTTTTACCAGTATATTGGAGGTTTAATGTAAACAGAAAATTGCTCTTCCTTCTGCTTTTCGAAAATATCACGATATTTACAGTAAAAATAAGGGAAACGATAAAAACAGCAAAATATTGCAATATTTTCGAAATATCGCCAAAAAATAAATACCGCATTTTTATCAGAATAAAATCGCAATAAAAACGTGTTTTTATTGCGTTTTTTTGTCGCCGTCTAAACCAGCGCTCAAACGGGGGCGTTGCTGGTATTTTTGAAAAATTTTAAAACTTTAGCTGTCCATTTCATTTTTAAAAGTGGTAGTTTAGTTTTCGTAAAGAAAAAAATTTGAAGGTTAGTTTTGAACTCTTTGTTTTTTTCCTTTTAATGGCAAAAATAAAAAAGGAAAAGAGGATTAGGGCATTTAAGCCTGTTTCCCCTTGACGAAAGGGTTTAGGGCCTTTGGTCATCACAACTCTTGAGACAGTCAGAGAACTTGGAGACATGAGAAGAAGAAGACCTGCATCCAGCAGTAGTTTTTATTCAGTTTTATTTTTTTGTTTTCGTTGTTGATTTTCCTTCACTCCCACCTGCTGCACTTTGTAGATACGTAGAATGCATACTTTCATTAAAGATAAGGACATACGGACATAGCAACGAATGACTTTATTTATTTTCTACTCAGATAGACTTGTAACTTTATAAGGCTGGTAATCTATCAATCTTTAAATTGCTTCCCAAACTTAAACTTTTAACTATTCAATAGAGGAGCAGCGATAAAGCTTGCCTTCAAGTTTTTCTTTATTTTTTTATTTTTAAAAAAAATTACCAAGATTTTCCCAAGATTTTTTGGAGAAAATTGCTTCACCGAAAAAAACCTGAGAAAAACTCCACATATTTGTGGCTCTGATATATATATATATATATATATATATATATATAACCTTACTTGATGTTTAGTCTCCTAATTGGAAGATTAAAAGTTGTCCTTTGTTACATATTTTTATTAATTCACCATAAAAAATTTTCATTTCTATGAATGTCCACTACAATTTTACAGCATACATTGTTATTCTCTCTGTCAATTTTTTGGACTGTTATCTTTCTAATTTGCATTTCCAGGTTTGTCAAGAAAGATCCCATCTTTTGTTCTGTGCTCCAAATTTTACTGCTTTTGTGTATCTGAACTTTGGCACCATTTGGTCCTTTTCTTTTTCGTTTTTTTTTTTGGCAGAGAGAGAAACCATTGATGATGCAGTTGGCTGTTGTAGCTTGTCTCTCTTTGGCTGCAAAATTGGAAGAAACACGTCCCACTTCTTCTTGACCTACAGGTGGAGGAGGCCCAGTATGTGGTTGAGGCCAAGACCATTCAGAGAATGGAGCTCCTGGTTCTACCAGCAGTAGAGTGGAAAATGCACCATGTAACACTTATCTCCTTCATTAATCATGGCTGAGGATACATCAACATTGGAAGCTCTTTAGAAGATGCGAATGACTACTCCTTTCTTTGAACACAGGTGTGTACATCAATAATACATCTGTAGAAGGAGAGGTGAAGTTCTTGGCATATATTGGACTTGGGATGCTTACATCATTGGCCTATCTTGATCCAGCAAAATGCAATCTTTCTTCTCACTAATATGGGATTGATTCTGCTGCTTTCAATTGTCCAAGCACGCTGATTAATTATTCTTTTAGGTGCTCTTGGAATGGTAGTGAGCAGTGGAAACTGATCTACAAGGAGGCGCTAGTTATTAATATGAGGTACATTCATTCATTTGCCTTTCAGTCACTGGGATTGTCTTTATTCTTGCTCATTCAGACATTTTTTTTCCTTTTTTGTTTAAATGGAAGTGTGAGAATAAGGAAGTATGTACAGTGGGTAAGTCATGGATGGGCTCGAAAAGATGAAATTTCATGTAAATGGATGAGATAATACCTGACCTCTTGGTTGTGCTAAAACATAGATATGTTAGTACGTCCATCTTTTGTGGTAATCAATAGTGCAAGTCATACACCTCCTAGTAACCTATGCAGCTGTTGACTGCAGAATGTTTTCTTAGAAAAGGAGAAATAAGATCAAAAGAATGGGGGAAGCATATTACCATCTCACACTCTTGCTTCCCTAAAGGTGTAATGATCCAACATGTTCTTGCTGATTTCTGGCTCTGGAACTCAAGACTATAATGCAATCATTGAGGAATGTTGGGTTATATCTCCAATTGTTGATGTTAGTATGAAGTGGCTAACATTACATTTTGCTGTAGTTGTAGATTGAGAAAAAAAAAAGCACGAAAACTGGCAATCACCGAAGAAGCTGTTTGCCAATGCAGTCATGACTCAGCAACCTTGCAAGCAGAAACCTACAATCAAGCAAGTTTGTTTCCGAAACATTAATATATATGTTGAGCTAGTGAACGCCAACATGTCCTTGAAAAGTGTCAGAATTCTCATCAAGGATTTGATGAACCGGTCCTGCCATTTTCGTTACTTGAGAAGTTGTTCTCATGCTGTAGTACTCAATTCGAGCCACATTATCATTCAGTGATAGAATTCAGCAAACAGCTCAAGTAGATCGTGCGATCCATTTTAGCACCTGCTGAAGTACCAGACCTTGCTGCTGCCTTTATTTTGTCTTTTAGACTGTTGAGTTCTATGTTGTTGAAGAAGAAAGCATGCAGGACTTCTTCCTACTATATTATGCATTTGGATGTATCAAATTTTATTTTGACGACAATGATCTATATATTGATAAAAAATATTGCCATTTTCTGTAAGAATCTATAGTGACATTTTTAACTTACCGTCGAGTCCTTTACCAGCATTCTAAAATGCCATAAAATATCAAACAATGGCCTAGAGATATGACATGGAATGTGTGTTTGGATGGTCTTTAGTGGCACTTAAAAGTTACCATAAGATGTGAATACCCACATGTAAATGAAGTGTCACTGAAAATTAGCAACAGAATTTTGTATTAGCCATAAAAAGTACTTCAGTGACGTTTACAGTGCCATAAAAATGCCATACAATGACATGTAAAATGCCTGGTGTGGCACAAAGATAGCGTCAATGAAAATCCTTCAGTGGCACTAACTAAACGCCATCAAGTAGTCAACGGTGGCATAGTAAAAGTGTTACTGAAAAATTTTCAGCGTCATTCCTTCTGTTCCCCTGTGTCTGAGAGTCTGTACAGTCCTTTGCTTTGTGCTTCCTTTGCTTATGTTGAGTCATTTGCTTATGCATGTTTACTTGTAAGGGAGTACCCTCCCACCGGTCTAAGTGTCAAGTATTGGGATTTCTTGTTTTGGGTGGTCGACATGGGAATCCTGTAAGAGGCCTCGGCCATCCTACATAAGTAAAGTCGAGATCATTCTCCTTACTTATCTTTCTCGTGATGTACTAATTTTTCAAGCAAATACATTGCGAGATTTCTTTATTCACAAACATTCTTTATACACTTGTTTTTTCAAACTACTTTTGCGCCCCGTTCGGTGGTTTGAAGGCTTGCGGCAATCAGGTTCTTGCCGCGCCGCACGGGCCGAAATTGTCAGCCCGTGACAACTGGTATCAGAGCCCAGGTTCGGCAATCTGGGGAAGCGGTTGGATAGTCGGTGTAGAACTACACGCCGACGATCGTTGATCGAAAGAGACCTCCGACGATCGCTGATCGAAGAGGAAGAAGCCCTGACGACTCAATATAATCTGCGAAGTGCCAAGGGCAAGGGGGTAGCCCATTCTGACGAGATGGGTACATCCCAGGGTCCGAAAGACCTGACCGAGATGGTGAACAAGCTGGCTACCGACGTAACTACTCAAGAAGAAGCGTTGGGTAATGCAGCTGAGTCCTTCGGGAAAATGAAGGACGAGATGAAGGTACTACGGGAACAAATGGCCTACCTAGTGGCCATGAATCGGGCACTGACTGACAAAGTGACCGCGTTACAGGCTGAAGTCAAGGAACTTCAGGTAAATAACCGCACACTACAGCGACAAATCTCTGTAGGTGGAAGTGACGATCAGCAAGCGAGGGTCGACGTTCAGACACCAGCTAAATACAATGGAACTCGGGATAGTCGAGTGATCGACAACTTTTTATTCCAAGTGGAGTATTACCTGGACTTGCAAGGCGTTATGGGGGACGACCTTCAAGTCAAGACTGCGGCTATGTTGCTAGAGGGCGATGCTGTGGCATGGTGGAGAAGGAAAAGGCTCGACATTCAAAAGGGGATCTGCACAATAGACACTTTCGATGATTTTCAGCGAGAGTTAAGAACTTACTTCATGCCCCCGAATGCGACACGCCATGCCTATCGGATGGTTGGTGAATTGAAACATACCGGATCCTTGCGAGATTACGTGAGGGCCTATCAAAGGCTGATGTTAGATGTGCCAGATATGCAAGAACAAGATAAATTGAACTGGTTTATTTTGGGACTTCAGTCGTGGGCACAATCCGAAGTGGAAAGGAGTAATCCGGAGACCTTGGAGGATGCTTATGTAGTAGCAGAACGTTTGGCTGATACTCAGCGCAAGAGCTACACTAACGCCTTCAAGCCGTCGAGGAAGCCTGACCATGGAGGAAAGAAAGATGATCGAAGGGAACGGAAAGATGAACCATCAACTCAGCGCCAAGTCGAAAGAAGAACTTTCTTTCGCAGAAACAACAACTCTCATAATATAGTGTTGAAATGTTGGTTTTGTGATGGCAATCACTTAGGAAGGCAATGTCCACAGCGTGTAAACAGGGACAATCAAACAAGCTCTTCAAGGCAATCTGCTAATGCGGTACAAGGTGAAGATGGAGAAGGACCAAAGATGGGTGCACTTCAACTTCTGAACACCATAAAAATGGAGGAAAAAGTGAAGGTGACAGCAACACCTTCTAACGATCTCATGTACTTGGAAATCCTGGTAAATGGAAGGTCTACCCTAGCTATGGTAGACACGGGAGCCACACATAACTTTGTCTCAGTTGAGGAGGCGAGGAGACTAGGCCTAACCCTTGAGAGGGGAGAGTTACGCATGAAGGCGGTGAACTCAGAGGCCAAACCCATCCACGGAGTGGCCCGGGATGCGGTTGTGAAGATTGAGAGTTGGTCAGGAAGGGCCAACTTCTCGGTGGTCCCGATGGATGATTTCTGGATGATCCTAGGCATGGAGCTCCTCAGTACTGCGAAAATTGTCCCAATGCCGCACCTACGCAGTATCAGTATCATGGATGAGAAGTCCCCTTGTATGGTTCCAGTAACATCGATAAAGAGGGATAAGGGCAAAGCCGCAATGATATCTGCCCTTCAGTTGAAGAAAGGCCTCAAGCACGGCGAAGAGACGTACTTGGTGGCAATCAGAGAAGTGACTAATGACTCCCCTGGTTTGGTCCCAGAGGCGCTTGCGCCTGTCTTAGCGGAATTCGCAGGAACAATGCCTGCGGAGCTCCCTAGACGGCTGCCACCTCGACGTGAGGTGGATCATGCCATCGAACTCCTTCCTGGTGCCAAACCCCCGGCAATGGCACCATATCGAATGACCCCTACAGAATTAAGAGAACTTCGACGACAGTTGGACGAGATGCTAGTTGGAGGTATAATCAGACCCTCCAAAGCTCATTTTGGTGCACCAGTGTTATTCCAAGCGAAGCATGATGACTCCAAAAGGCTATGTGTGGATTATCGAGCGTTGAACAAGGTAACGGTGAAAACAAGTACCCCTTACCTTTGATTGCAGATCTGTTTGATCAACTAGGCAAAGCTCAAGTGTTTTCCAAGTTAGACCTCAGATCAGGATATTGGCAAGTTCGGATTGTTGATGGCGACGAGCCAAAGACCACTTGTGTCACTCGTTACGGTGCCTTTGAATTTTTGGTAATGCCGTTCGGGTTGACGAATGCCCCAGCCACTTTTTCGATTTTAATGAATAAGATATTCTATCCGTACTTAGATAAGTTCGTGGTAGTCTATCTTGATGACATTGTAGTGTACAACAGCTCCATGAGGGACCATGTGGAACACTTGTGAATAGTGTTCAAGGTATTGGAAGAAAACGAACTCTATGTGAAGCGCGAGAAGTGCCTATTCGGCCAATCGAAAATCAGTTTTCTCAGTCACATTGTGGGAAAAGGTCAGCTGCGAATGGACACAGAAAAGGTGAGGGCAATTCGAGACTGGAAACCGCCAACCAATGTACCGGAACTACGTTCTTTTCTTGGTTTGTCGAATTACTATCGACGATTCATTGAGGGGTATTCTTTGATAACTGCGCCTCTCACTGATTTGTTGAAGAAAAACCGAACTTGGGCTTGGGAAGAGCTCGAAGAAGATGCCTTCGACAAGTTGAAGAGGGCCCTGACGCAGGAGCCTGTGCTCAGGTTGCCCGACCACACAAGAAAATTTGTAGTCCACACGGATGCATCAGATTTTGCCATTGGTGGAGTTTTGATGCAGGAAGGTCATCCAGTTGCCTATGAGAGTCGGAAGCTGAAAGACGCAGAGCGACGGTACTCCGTGCATGAAAGGGAAATGACAGCCATTATTCATTGTCTTCGCACATGGAGGCATTACTTATTGGGGTCCCAATTCGTGGTAAAGACTGATAATGTAGCTACAAGCTACTTCCAGACTCAAAAGAAGTTGAGTCCGAAGCAAGCTCGATGGCAGGAATTCCTTGCAGAATTCGATTTTGCCTTGGAATACAAGGCAGGGAAGACAAACGTTGTAGCCGATGCACTGAGTCGAAAGGCGGAGTTGGCAGCTACCCGGACAGCATCATCCGAAGCGCAACTCGTGGGTGCTCTTCTCGGGCGGATTCGAGAAGGCATGAAGCAGGACCCAGTGGCCAAGCACTTGGTCGAAACAACGGAGGCGGGAAAGACGCGACGATTCTGGCTACAAGATGGCAAAGGGCGGACGAGTGTTCGTGCCTAGATGGGGCAATCTCCGACGAGAGTTGCTGAAGGAGTGTCATGACTCGTTGTGGGCTGGCCATCCTGGCCAGGAGCGGACACTGGCACTGCTCGAACGTGGCTACTACTGGCCACAGATGCGCGACGATGTTGAAGCATATGTGAAAACATGCT
Source organism: Nymphaea colorata (assembly GCF_008831285.2). Lineage (NCBI taxonomy): Eukaryota > Viridiplantae > Streptophyta > Magnoliopsida > Nymphaeales > Nymphaeaceae > Nymphaea > Nymphaea colorata. The sequence goes on from NC_045145.1 coordinate 7,989,517, forward strand.
TGATCTGTCAGCAGGACAAGGGAACAAACCAGAAGCCTGCCGGCCTCCTGGAGCCTCTTCCTATTCCAGAACGTCCATGGGAATGCCTCTCCATGGACTTCATCGTCAGCTTGCCCAAAGTTGACGGCTTCAGCTCCATCTTTGTGGTTGTGGATAAATTTTCAAAGTATGCCACCTTCATCCCAGCCTCTAAAGAATGTCCCGCGGAAAAGACGGCCAAGTTGTTCGTGAAGCATATTGTCAAGCATTGGGGCGTGCCGAAAAGCATTGTCAGTGATCGGGACGCTCGCTTCACAGGGAAATTTTGGCGCGAAGTATTTCGTTTGTTGGGTTCGGATTTATTATTCTCAACAAGTTTCCACCCTCAAACGGACGGCCAAACTGAACAAATCAACGGATTGTTGGAGCAATACCTTCGACACTATGTCAGTGCGAATAAAAAAGATTGGGTGAAATTGTTGGATGTAGCTCAATTTTGCTACAATTTGCAGAAGAGCGAGTCTTCTGGACATAGTCCATTCGAAATAGCCACAAGACAACAACCGTTGATGCCGCATACCCTTGCAACCCAAGAAAAGGGAAGACCCACTTTTGCCTACCAGTTCGTTCGTGATTGGCAGGAACAGACGGAAATGGCTAAGGCGTTCTTACACAAGGCCGCCAAAAAGATGAAAAAGTTTGCAGATCGGAATCGAAGGCCAATGGAATTCCGAGTGGGTGATCAAGTCCTCGTAAAGCTCTATCCTGATCGCATGGGCATTTTTCGTGGTCGACACAGGTCATTGATCCGTAAGTATGAGGGACCCTTCACAGTGCTGAAGAGAATCGGAAAACTAGCCTACAAGCTAGACTTGCCGCCAGACTTTAAGGTGCATTCAGTGTTCCATGTTTGTAACCTGAAGCCCTTCTATGTCGATGAGGAAGACCCCGAGCGAAGCGTTCCAGAACGAGACCTGATCCTGCAACGAGCCCCGCCGACCAAGCGAGCGGCGGACCGTCAGATGGAAAAGATTCTTCGGCACAAGACAAAATATTTGGGGGAGCCGAAGAAGTACCAAGTGAAATGGATAGGCGAACACAACCACACCTGGGAGTATGCATTCCGCATGAAGCAGCGCTACCCGCTGGAAGTCAAGGCCTATCATGAAACTGCTGGCGCCAAGGACGGCACATAACTTGAAGGGAGGAGCCTGTTCCCTTGTGTCTGAGAGTCTGTACAGTTCTTTGCTTTGTTTTGCATTGTGCTTCCTTTGCTTATGTTGAGTCATTTGCTTATGCATGTTTATTTGTAAGGGAGTACCCTCCCACCAGTCTAAGTGTCAAGTATTGTGATTTCTTGTTTTGGGTGGTCGACATGGGAATCCTGTAAGAGGCCTCGGCCATCCTACATAAGTAAAGTCTAGATCACTCTCCTTACTTATCTTTCTCGTGATGTACTAATTTTCCAAGCGAATACATTGTGAGATTTCTTTATTCACAAGCATTCTTTATACACTTGTTTTTTCAAACTACTTTTGCGCCCCGTTCGGTGGTTTGAAGGCTTGCGGCAATCAAGTTCTTGTCGTGCCGCACGGGCCGAAGTTGTCAGCCCGTGACACCTTCAATGCCGTAGGAAGTGGCCATTTATGGCATCCCAATAACTTGTCAATGAAGGGATTTACCTCATGACTTTCTCCGCCGTTTTAAGTGGCATCCCATGTAAGCCACTAAAACCTTTAGTGATACATTAGAAACACCACTAAATATTATAAATCTTGCAGTTGAAGAAAAATAGAACGTCAAAATCCAGCATACGAACCTTGTGAGGTGAGATTGGAAATTTAATTTTTGCAGTTTATCACAAAAGAATTCAAAAAACCAATTAAAACTATAAAAGTTTAGAGATCTTCTAACTCAAAGAAAAATTAAATATCTTTTGAGTTCTAATTTTTTAATAGTGAGATGTCCTCACCTTTTAAGTTTTCTTGTTAAATTGATATTAGACAGCATGGATCAATTTAAATATAGCATGTAAAGTGCTAGGTCACATTTTTCTCAAGCCGAAAGGAAAAACATGAGAAAATAGAGGTATGGTAGTACATAAGTGGCCAATTCAAGAGAGCCAGCATAGCCCATGACTTAGGACCTAAGCACATCACGCAATAATCCTGAATTAGTTGACGGTTCATCAAAGTAATCGATCTACCTTAAATTTGGGATGTAAAAATGATGGTCGTATTTTTTTTATACTCCAAATGGTCAACAACTATCGATTTTATCTGAATTAATGTAATTACAAAAAATGAACTCTACTCTATCGAGCAATGAAATTCTAATTACATATGGCAATATATACATATATATCTGTTGCAACTTTTCCAACTTTTAGTGAAATAAAATATGTTTGAGCAACTCATAAGTTTTGAGAGATATCTATGCAAGAAACAACAGGTGCAACCAAATGGGAAAAGCCGAGCACCACTGGCATAAGGATTACCAAACCAAATTTCTTCTATAGAGTAAGTGGTCAATTCATCGATTGATTATTTAATTCCTAGCTTCAGAAGCAGGATGAACACATCCATGCCCCTTAGGATAAACTTTCTTTTTGCCCTCTTCGTTTGCCTTGTAATCCTTTGGTAGTAGAGAACTTCTACCAGCAGATTGCTTATTTTTCCCACACCACAACAAACTCTCTAGCCTCCGTTGAATGTTTAGAGATTTAGACTGTGCAATTTGAGATCCAAGTCAGCACAAGAATCACCATCTTTCTTAGATTGCCTGTAAGTCAAGTATCATCGAACTTGTAAAAGGAGGTGCATTGCTAGATTTGATTGTCCTACCAAATCAGATTGTAGAATTTATGTGAGAAGATGATATTTGCACCAATAACAATGAAACTCATCAGTGAATAATACCAGAACTCGCTGTTAGCCTATGTCACATGAGTGTGGGGTGTGGGTGCCGGCGCGGAGCATCCCAAAAAAATTGGGTGCAAGGGTGCTTCAAGTATTGATTATATATATATAAATGTATGTATTCATAATATATATAATTTTAGTTTGTTTCTTAGCCTAATCTGTCTTTTTTACTTTTATTACTATACATAAAGAATGAAAGGGACAAAGAGAAGAAAGAAAGAATAGGAAATATTTTGAACATGCATAAGAAAGGATGCGGTTGGGGTGCGTGTTGGAGCCGGACTCATATCAGCACCAGCACCATTGTCTTGACGACATGGGTGCGGCCCCTTTTTTGAAGAATCCGTGTGACATAGCTAGTCTCATAATGAGGCATCATGATTGGTGAGATGATGCCTCCCAAGTTCAATAGACCAACCGATATGGGGAAAAGAAAATTAAAAGGATGCTTACAAAATTTATATAATTATTACAAAATGTAAAAGGATGGTTCATAAAAACATCTACCCCAATTATTACAATGTTTATCATAGAAAAAGTCTTGTCTATCATATAGTATATGCCAGTAAATCTTATCAGTTCACAGAAAGCTATGTTAAAACAGGAACATGGAGAGGTACTGCCGTCAGCTTTTGCAGTACTGATATAGATTGTAGTGAATGAACCAATATTTTCACTACCAGCCTTGAACTTCAACTTGTTTATTGACATCTGTAATCAGTCTTATATTTTACTAATATAAGTTTATTGGACAGAGCATCTTTTTCTCTAGAACAAATAATTGTATAAACGGTTTACAATTCATATATTTCTTGTTGGCTTTACTCCCTTTTCTTGATGTATTTTCCCATTTTTCATTTCCTTTTTCTTTCTAGTTTTTGGCTTCTTCGCTAAATGGTACTTTGTCCCTTTGTGATAAATTTGACAACTTTGTAACTTTGGACCCTTTTGATACATGTTGGGTATGATCTTCACCATTAGACATTAGTACACAGGAATGCTACTCCTAATTAATAGAAGAATATTCCAATATCTAATTCTAGAAACGAACTCATCATGAAATTCCATCTTCACGACCACAAGTATGCAGTCAGAGGTGTCAAACTTGAATAGGCCTTGACATGTGAGAGAAAAAAACAAGGAAAAAAAACATATAAACTGACATTTCAACAAACAGTTTAAACCTGAAAATGTACTGAAGGGTCATTGTTCCACGTAGTCCTATTGCAGATTGAGCAAGGAAGACAAAAATGATTGAGAGAGATAAGGAGAGGGAATGTAACTAGCTATGGCCAAAGAGAAAGAGATGGATTAGAGCAGAGCTGTTTCGGTCATGACTGATGAATATCTTCAGCAGGGTGTTTTCTCTCTCCTAGAGCATAGCAGATCTTGGCATTGTGGAGGAGGTAGCAGCTGTCCTCAGTGGGCCTCTGGCCCATCAGGGGCATCAGAGCATGGAGGAGAATGATGGGATTGGTGAACCCATGGTCTTCGGTGGAGCTGAAGAATCTGTGAAGGGTGGTGAGTTTTCGCCGTCATATCCCAACCTTCAAACTAGAAAGTCATGGGCCTCTGTGGTTGATAGGGGAAGGCATGAGATAGAAGAGGATATGCCTCCACTAGAGAAAAAAGAGCTGGCAGGCAAGAGGTGTGTTCGCATCCCCAAAATTTGGTTGGTTGTTTTTGGTTTTTCGAGTGATCCAGAAAAATGAGGTTTTGTTTTAAAAATGAGAAAGAAAGGGACTCGCCCGTCGGTACGAGGATCGTCCTTTATCGGGGCCTTTACCAGAGGTAATCAATCCAATGGCTATATTTATTATTGATGCATTTCATTTTGGCTTAAACATCTCCTCATTCTATATGCGGTGTAGTGCTTGAGAAAAAAATATTGAAAGTTTGATGTTTCAAACTTTTGAAAAGGTTCTTGAAGAGTTACTTGAGAATGTAAAACATTTTGGGGAAAACTAGAATTGGAAAATCTTTATAAATATTATTTGGAAAGCTTGGAAAATCAATTTGAAGTCATTTTTGTGTTCTCTTAAGACATTAAGCAGGTTTGAGATTTTACTATAATTCGGTCACTACCTAGTTAGAGCTCCATCTCATCTTGCTTAAGTTCTTTGGAGTGGTGCTTGTCGTCATAAATGATATTAAGTGAGTTTGAATGCATGAATGCATTAATCCTATATTATTAGAATAAAGTAATTCATTCATATCACAATATTCATTTAAAAGCATTCCTATCATAATATACATCTAAGACTTGTTTAATATAATTATCGTAAATATTTTTTATAAAGAAAGAAAAGTTTTTGAAAATGGATTGGGTTCTAGACCATCAAGCATGAATCCAACATTGCATCATTACTTGAGTTTTGGTCTTGATGAAATCAGTAAATAAAAGATTTTGAGAGAAAAATGTTAAGAAAGAATGAAAAAAATGAAAGATTTGATTACAAGAGAAATATAGAGGAAGAGAGAGAGATAGAAAAAGATATGCATATACATATACATACCATCATATATACACATATAGGAAAGTTTAAAAGAAAAAGAGTACTGTTTTGAAGAGGAAATTATATTTTAGAGGAAAAGAGAGATATATATGCACACGTATATATATACATATATATATGTGTATGTATAAGAAAATTTATAAGAGAAGATATTTGTCTTGAAAAGCGAAATAAAAGATTTTTGAAAGAGAAATAGAACACATATATACATGTATTCATGTATATTTGAAAGTTTTGTAAAATATGGAAACATAGAGAAAGAATGACGAAAATCATCATATGCACATATATGTATATAACATGTATATATATATATATGTCTTTCTGAGATTAAAAACCAAGAAATAAGAAATAACCGACTTCAAGTTTGATGTAGGCTAGAGGGGAGCTTGGACTCAAGCAAGAGCTTAAGCTAAGTCTCCAAAGCCATATTATAAAAGGTTTTTTTTGAAAATATTTTGGAAAAGCGTGATTTCAAATATTTTTATATATGAATATAAAACATAGTTACTTTGTTTGTTACATGAGAATATGTTTCTTCCACCATTGGGTATGGAAGAAAATCAAACCACATGATAAGGTTCTTAATTGGATGGTTAAAAAGAAAATTAATGCAAAATGACATAAATCGGGTTAGACAAGCCCCAACCTCAAAAATTAACATAAGACTAAAGAGACAATCCTAAACCGAACTCTCATTATCATCGTGCATTCACATATGAATAGAAAAAAAAATTAAGCAACTTTGCATGAACAATATTTCCAAAACAATGCAACATTCAAGTAATAGAGAGAACATGTTCAATCATAGAATGCAATATCATCTCACCTTCTCATGCTCCCAGTGCACTCGAGCATAGCTTTTTTACTCTAAAATAGATATTTGAGAGCTATCTCATATGGCTATGGAAAAATGAAGAGGAGAGAAAATGAAAACAAGGCTACATTCAAGAAAAGAGAGAGAACATGATTCAATCATAAAATGAAATATTACTTCACCTTCTCACGCTCTCGATGCACTCAAGAATAGCTTTTTGACTCTAAAATAGAGATTTTAAAGCTATCTTACATGGTCATGGGGAGATGAAGAATGGAAGAAACAATAAAAAGAATAGCGTGTGATGTTGATTACATACCTCTAATGAGAATTATTTTAGAAAAAAATGATCACCCTAGCTTCGAATGATCCTACATTCACCTTAAATGAAGCTCCAAGATGATGAAGAGGAGGCCTCCAAGAGATCTTTTGTGCTCTCTTGAAGAGTTGTAGCTTGATGATCAAAGTTGGAGAAGAAGAAGAAGAATGAAAAGGAAAGAAGAAGAGGAAAATGAAGGAAGAAATCTTAGGGAGAACTCTAAGTCTTCAAATGCACTAGAGTTTCTCCAAAGGCAAGCTCATGCCCAAGAAGGAGGAAAATGAGGGTTTTTATAGAGAGTTTTGAAGCCAAAGCTCAAAATTTGAGTTTTTTTTTTAAATTTGATAACATTTCATATGAATTTCAAATAATTTTGAATTATTTTCAATTTTTTTAAAAAGAAATAGGTTTTGACAGTATGGCCGGCCATTGGACCTACAAATCCCTTTTTGAGGTGTAGGCAGGGTTAATGCCCACTTAAAATGTTCAAAATCTCCCCCTAATGGTCGGTTTCTGGAGAAAATGGGGTCTGCGTCTCAGCAACGCCTGCCAGCACAAAAACAAGCTTGAGGGCTGTTGTCTGCATCAGGCACACGTGGTCATGCACGTGATCGCATGCGTGGTCGCATACTGTGACATGCGTAGTCGTGCAAGTGCACACGCAGTCACGCAAAGACCTTTTTTTTTAAATTTAAATAAAATCAAAATGAAATACAAACTATTGTTTGCATAGGAATTTTTTTAATTTAAAATGTAAAGAAAAAGTTTGTTAAAAATGGGTGGCCAACTCCATTTTAAGCTACTCCGGGCTCTTCCAAATCCTATTTGGGTTCAATTGGTTTTCGACTCGTTCTAGCATGCGACTTGGGTTTAAAACATATTTTGACGTGAGAATGAGACCTTAAAACAAAGGGAATGTCTGTGCATGTGCGGCGCTCATAAATTCGATTTTTGTCTTTTGGAACTCGATTTGAATTTTGGGTTTGAAATGTTTGATTTGTATCTGAACTGTGGTTTTGGATTTAATTTAGATCAAAAAATTGGATTTTGGATTTAAATCTCACATCTAAAGTTGAGTTTTGTGTTTTGGTAAAAGAACGTAGCCTTTTGGTAAAAATTTGGGGTGATTACAAGCTGCCTAGTAATTTCTCAAGAATCGTATAAAGTTTTGTCCTAGGCATTTCGGTTCAGTGCTATAATTACTCTTTACTGGAGGTGCCAAAAAAGGTCGCCTTGACTACAAGTTTATCTTAGTCAGCCTCAAAAGCCTATGGCCTGGTATAGCTAATCTCAGGTTCATGTCGGTGGGGAAAGGTATGTTTCTACTTCGCACCTCCACTGAAGCTGATCTGAAACTCATAACGTCTCCTGGCAGATGGTACGTAGGAGGAAGATTCCTCATTGCAAACCAATGGCACCCTAGCATGCCCATGCAGATTGAGAGTTCCAATCGAGTCCAAATATGGATTAGGTTGCTTGACCTACCAGTCGAATGGTGGAGTCCACATATTTTTACTGACATTGCAGACATTATTGGTGGTTCCTTTGTGGAGGCTGATGAATATACTAGGCATCTCTAGCCTTTTGGTTTTGCTCATATTAAAATTGAAATACCATTGGGGTTTAGCCCGATTTCTGAGATTGAGCTGGATATTGTAGAGGGAAAGATCTTTGTGCAACTCATCAAATACAAAACTAAGGTAAAATACTGTCAAGATTGTGGGTCTACAGCTCACTTTGATGGCTGATGCGGCAGAGGCCTCCAAGGAAGGGAAGAAGGTCATCCTCAATGCTTGGCAATTGGTTAAAACCCCGAAGAGATGACCATAATACAATAAGGAAAAAGAGGATGCTCAGGTGAAACAAAACAAATTTGAAGCCCTTAGGGTTCTATCAATGATTGAGACGGACATGGATGGCTCTTCCAAACGTGCTCATGAAAGGGTTCTGGGCCGCATAGAAGGAAAGGGGCATGAACCAAGTAAGCTAGTTGATGCAAGTGGAGCAGAGGCTGGAGTAATTCCAGATGCTCAAACCATGCAACAAGGAAGAAAAGAGGTGCAGGTCTCGCAAGAAACCTTGGTGTCTTCAGGGCCTAATTCAAGCAAAATTAAAGGCACTGCAACTGTCAGAAAAATTGATCCAAACACTTCGTCAGCGACCAACATTACCCAGATGGTATAGAAGGCCAAGAAATGAACTCTTAAGCATAGGGAGGTGAATGGTATTAAAAAGCGAACTAGCCCACCAAAAGTGAGTGACACACTTGGGGAGGTAGGTGGGAGTATACAACAATCCCAAGATCTCACCATGGTGGGGGGTATACCAGGTCCTAAGGATGGGCTACCAGTATATGAGATAGATGTTGGCAAACGCTGAGGCAAAGGCATTTGCATAGGCTATGAATGATGACAAGGGCAATGAATTCTCCAAAGACCTATTGGTCAGCCGAAAGTTGATGGGGCACAACCACCCTTGCTTATGAATATCCTTGTCGGGAATGTCCACAGGTTGGCAGCGCCTCCAGCTCAACATGAGTTCCTAGGAACTTTAAAGAAAATGAATACAACCATTGCTTTTTCAATTGACTTCAAGTTCAATATGGAACAACTTCAGAAGTTCCAATTAAAGATCCCATAGAGATGCTTGATCTCTAACATCCATATAGCGGGACCATGGGTGCGCATTATCGTACTATGAGATCCACACGAAGTGACCCTCCAAAACTGGTATGCACATCTTCACTAGGTTGTTTTACATTTCTCTACAGTCTCGTTTGGCCTATGTTTTATGGTTATAGGAGTTTATATGCATACTGATTATAGAATAAAAAAGGACTTGTTTTTGAGCTTATGTTTTGTACTGAACCATTTTAGTGTGCCCGTGATTTGTATGGGTGATTTCAATGCTGTTCTAAATAGCAAAAAAAAAAACTGATAGGGCGCCAGCTCTTCAATGCATTGCTCTCTCTAATTTTGTTGCCCAATCAGCCTTATATGAAATATCCTGCCCTGAGATGAAATTCACATGGACTAACAATCATGTGGGCCATGAGAATGTCATGTCGAAGATTGACAGGTGCTACATCTCTAAGGAATGGGTGAATTACCCAAAATTGACTCTGCGCTTGGAAGTGCAACCAAGGACTATCTCATACCACATCTCAATCTTGCTATGCATCTCCAAGCGTAGGTTCAGCACTTGGGGTCATACCCCATTTTGACACTTTCAGTATTGGCAGGAGATGGTAGACTATAGTGATCAAATTCTTTCAGCTTGGGCAGAGGATACTAGGGTTGTGCCATGATCAAGCTCATTCATAAGTTGGAGGCAACCAGGAACAAGCTAAAAGCTTGGTGCAAAGGAGGAGCAAATGATCTCCCTCACCAAATCATGGAGGTTAAGAACAAGATCAAACGTCTTCAAACCCAAAGCGTAAGTGGCGTGATAGAGGCGATAGATGAAGAATGCAGGCTCAAACAAGAATTATCCACGCCCTTGTGGCTAGGAGAATACCTATGGCGTCAAAAATCAAGAATCAACTGGATGAGGGATGGAGACATAAACACAAAATTTTTTCAAGGGATTGCTAATGGGAGAAGGCGCGGTAATAAGATTGAGGCTATCTCTTACGAGGGGTGGCTTGCAGTGGATAGTCCCGATATATTTACAGTTTGTACTGACTTATTTGCTGACTTACTAGGGGCCACCCATGGCTCAGGATGCCTACCCCAAACCATCGCACCGGGTCCTACTGTTTTGCATGAGGAGAATGATGAGTAATTGAAAATAGTTATTGAAGAAGAAATCAAGTGGGTGGTCATGGATGCAGAAAGGGACTCAGCGCCAGGACCCTATGGGTTTGGAAATAGCTTCTTTCAAAGTAACTGGAATGTCGTGCTGGAGGCAATAGCAGGGGCTATACATGGGCTAATACCAGAAGATTGGTGAAATCTGTCAACAAGACCCACATTGTTCTTCTTCCCAAGGAGCAAGGCATGACATAGGTGGAGCAGTTTTGGCCCATCTCCCTCTACTAGAGCATGCTGAAATTTATCACAATGATTATGGTTAAGCAAATGTGGCCTATTCTAAAAAGGATTATCTCAAAAAATCAAAGTACTTTCCTACCTGGGAGGTAAATTCAAGATAGTTTTCTTCTCAGCCAAGAAATTGTTCACATCTTTGAAAACAGCAAAAAGAAAGCAGCTTGTGTCAAAATTGATTTAAGTAAGGCCTATGACAAAGTTAATTGAGAGTTCTTGAAGGCAACCTATGCCACTTAGGATTCCATGATTCATGGGTAAAGGAAGGAATGTGGTTTGAGAATAAGAGAAGGCTCAGGTAGGGGGATCCGCTCTCCTCCTACTTGTTTATTACAGTTATGGAAATGCTTACTCGCAGTATACAAGCTCTAGTAAATAACAAGCAAATCGGGATCCCCTCCATGGGGGCTATGGTCACTTCCCCCTTTTCCACTCTATACGCAGACGACATCCTATTCTTCATAGAAGGAAGGCTGAAGAACTTTCGAAACTTAAAAGCGTGTCTTGACAAAATCTCTAGTTGCTCGGGCTTTGCCATGAACATTGCCAAGAGGTCATTCTTCCTTTCAATTTGGATAGCCGAGTGCATACTCAGATAGAGCAGGAATTAGGCTGGCGTCAAAGTTAGCTTCCTTCTATGTACCTTGGCATTCCCCTCCAAACGAATGATGTGACTGAGGAAAATGCAAACATCTAATTCTTCGCTCATCCCAGAAGCTAACTCTTTGGAAACTAAGATGTCTTTCTTTTGCAGGCAGACTCAACCTAATCAAACATGTTATATCTTTGTTGCCTAGTTATTGGAGCCTGGTGGTTAAACTCCTTGCTACTACCTGCAAGAAACTGAGTAAAATGGCAGCCGACTTCTTATGGGGTGATACGACAGACAACAAAAGCTATCATCATATTAAATGGTCTACACTTTGTCTCCCAAAATTAGAGGGAGGCTTAGGACTCAGAGACATCAAGAAAACCAATCTGGCCATCTTGGCCTTTTTAGTGTATCGCGTGACCCAGCAATCTTCCCTTGGGCAGACCTTGTTAAAGGTTGATACTGCTAGTGGAAAGGACTGATTGACTGCAGTGATAAGGGGGAAAGGCTGTCTAAAGCATAGCGAAGGGCATTGCAATCTTGGAGCAGGATTAAGGCAAATGTTGGCTGGAAAATAGGCAAAGGTGCTATGGCCAAATTTTGGACAGATTATTGGGGACCAGAGGGTCTGATTGATAAGATCCCTATATTTTGGCAAAGGATTCAGAAAAAGGGCACAAACAGTAATGAAAACACGGTTGTCTAGAAAGGGAGAGGACTCTCAAGGGCCACCTGGACTGTTTATTTAGGTGTTCGAGGTCGTCTACCTACCGATGAGTTTGTACAAAAACAGAGTCGGTCACTTGCCGCTAGGTGCCTAGTATGTAAGCAAGAGATTGAAGGCATGAAACACCTTTTTTTCGTAGCTCGTTTTATATGGACATGAATTTTTGGAAAATTTGGGAGGGTCAAGCAGTGGCATAGAAGTCCCCTCAACCTGATTTGGTGGAATAAAAACGGATTCAAAGACAAATTGCTTGATAAATAGTGGAAAGACAGCTTCTATATGGCTATATGGTTTATTTGGAAGATTCACAATCACATCAATAAGGGTGGTCTACCAATTGGCAACTTGGTGGATCAGTTTTGGGCCCACTGCAGTGATTACTGGTGGAATTTTCAATGGAAAGGAACTCGATGGTCAAAATTTGTAACTGGCTCTACTATGAGATTTTATGGAGCATTGGAGCTAGATATGATTATTGATGGGTGGAAATCAACATCAGCTCGTGGAGCAAGGGTGGGAGAAGAGGAGTGCCTGGTCACATTAGAGACACCTCTGGATGGTTCCATTTTGGTTCGGCTTGCTGGTTTGAGAATCATATTGGATGGAAGTCTATTTATTAATTTCTTTTTTTTTATGGCTTGATTGTTTGCAAATGTGTATTATGATGTGAGGATTTGGAGTGTATTATATTTCTATTTTTATTATTTCAAGGATCGAACATGTCTAACTCGAGAAACAGCAAACACATTTGATATACATGATAATTTGTATCAAGCATATCATTTTCAATTTTTCAAATTTCAAATTCATATTCTATAGTTTTTTCAATCATTCATTTCTTCCTTGCCTTTCCTTGACAACCTATATTTTCCATACATCATTGAGTGACTCGCTAGATGAGATCCTACCTCTATCAATTTTCAACAAATTTTTGTTTTATGTTGCAACATAGATGTATCTTATGGTAGAAATTATTTATCTCTTTCGTAATCATATATAATTTATGTAATCATACATTCACGATCGCTTATAGGATTCACAATGCTTACAAATATATTTCTAAGAAGCTTAAGTATGAGAAAATGAAGCCCTAATGAGGTGATAAAATCTTAATATTTACTTAAGTTTCAAGGGAAGTTATAGTATTTTCTTGTTTCAAATATCAAATCTTCACTCTTTTCAAGATATTACTTTGATTTTCAAATATTTACAATATTGTAAAATCTCTCTCTTTGTCCCTATAATGGACAAGAACTATGGTAATCATTCTTTATTTTAATATCTTATTTTTCAAACGAAATTTGAAAAGCTTGCTTTAATAAAACATGTCAAGTTGAAACCATGTTTTTCAAAACATACAAGTTATAAATATGTTTCTAATCATATTTCTCCAAACAAGTTTAAATTTTCAATTTTCAAAGCTATATTCAAATATAAGTTATTTTTTATTTGAGTTCTAGTGATAATAATTGAAGAACTCAAATGATCTTACAAGTGTCTCTATTAAACAATTTATTTTCTAAACTATTTGGCTATTCCAACATTTCAATCTCAATTTTCTAAAGCTACTCATTATTAAGGGTTCATTAATGCTTAAGACCATTGTTTTAAACCTGGGGGTACAATATTTTAAACCAAATCTCGTTTAATCTCTTTAAGATTTTCCTTAACTCGATCACACATGCATTTAGGATTTTGGAACAACACTTTGAAGTATTCAAATATGCAAAACAAAAGGCTAGTTTTTGGTCAGGTTACCACCAATAAAGGTGTTCGGAACGGCCAGACCTTTTACCAGACAAGTACCTTTCTTTCTCTCTTTTCAAAATAAAACCCTATTTTTCTGAGGCACTCCAAAAACCAAAAACAATTTTGCAATGCGAACAACTATCTATCCCTTAACTCTAAACATATGCCTTGTGCTCTATCCCAACACATTGTGTTGTTAAGTGTCCTTCTGTGGTACAGTGAACTTGTTGCTAAGCAAATTCATGCATCTTAAGGTTTTGACCAGCCCTAACATACTCATATTCATTTATCTAAAATACAGGTTCATGCAACCATCCAAAATTTTCTTGTAAAAACTTTCAACTTTCTATTCAGCTACTTCGCCATCTCTGGTCACCCTAGCGTAACTAATCTTTGTATACTAGACCTCGTTCTAGTAGGAATTGCTAGCAGATAGGCTGATTGATAAAAAAAATTAGGTACATGCTCCAAAAAATGGGATGTGTGGCATCCACCAATAAATATGGACACAAACAAAGGATAGCCTAATAATTGTGACCCAATCTCCCACCGTAAAAGATCACCATTCTAATCAACCTAACCAAAGATCCATGCATCGCTTTGAATATATTTACACAATAGTTCCACAATATCTATTTAGCAATCATGGGAAGCAAACACTCCACTTAAAAATGACTGAATAGAATATGATGTGTTCAAGCCCATTGCATGAATATTGATTTGCTAGTAAAGATAAAGTCTAAGTTAATAAAAGGTGGTCCATTCACTGCCATTATAAGTACTCAGGGTTGGCAGCAGCATGTTTTTCCATATTCAGTAGTAAGCCAAATGGCATGGTTGAAATCATCAACATAGCCAACTAATTTTAATCTTTTTAGCAAGGAAATAAATTGACATTCCTATAACAAATAGTTATTTGTTGAGAGTTTTACAAATTGGTGGGGCAGAAACAAGGGGCTAAGATATAGACACAGCAAAAGAGTTGCTTCTTGTTGTGTTAAGATTTAGATGCATCAGAAGAGCTATTTGTTTTGTTGATGGTGTTGCGACCTATTCCATTGTAACTCATCTCCATAGATGAAACCAAGTGCTTTGATGCCATATAAAAGTTTAAGAAAGGAGATCAAGAAACACAGTATAAAGTTGTTCAACTGGTCAAGTCTACAGCCATGGAATAACAGAGAACCTCATGCCTCACCAAATGGGTGGGAGAATGTTAGAGAAAACTTTCATGTCATGGGCCAAGACTCTAAAATGTTGAACTGTGTTATACTTTGTGCCTTCTTGATCTCTTTCCCTTAAACTTTTATAGTTACACAGTAAAAATAATATGTAACTTCTCTTCTATGATTGATTTATTTTGATAAAAAATGTTTGAAGCAAATAATGTCCCAACTGCTATTTTTTTAGTCTAAAATCATAGGAACATGCTGACCTAGAGAAAATCTCCAAATGAAACAAACATGCAACAGGTAGGTGGAAGAAGTTTGAGTTGGAGGATGTGGGACCCTAGAATTTTCTCACTGTTGCTTACTTTGTAGGCATAGTCAAACCACAACCAACACCATGCGATTCTAGATTGACAAGTTGGTATTATATGGGCAACTACCTTAGAGAAAACAGACTTCCTTAATTGCTTGAAGAATCAAATAGGAATAAGAAAAGAACAAAAATTTCTTAAAAGGTATGGGGTTTGAAGGGGGGAAGGCCAAATTAAGGTAAGGAGGCATAGGTCTACCTTGGATTTTCAAAATTTTTGAAAACTATTTATCATTTTTTGCAAACATTCTTATAGACTCTTTAACATGATAGTAAATTCAACTAGTGCCACCCCACCCCTGCTCCCCCACCCAAAAAAAAAAAGTGTACAAAAGGATAGAGGCATGCCTTGTCACTGACTGGCATTCATAAAAACACTTTGGTGTCTAACTCAATGAACTATTGCCTAGGGTATGCTAATGACAGTGTTAGCCAGTGATGCATAGCAATGGGAGTGGAATTATGCACTAACAATGTAATGTAAAGGACAGTATAGGATGGTGGCTCCACATGGCTCGAAGTAGTATAATGAGGATAATTGTGGAGCTCGGATGCAAGTATTTGATTGGCCGTAGCTTGAATGTTTTGGAATCTTACTAGAATAGTGTTGAAGCAACATATAGGACATGGTTGTGCAATGGCATTCAGAAGCATGCATATAAATCTTGGCATAATTCTTTGTTCTCAATGACATTTCAAAACATATTCTTGAAGCCCTTGTCCTATTCATTCTTTACAATTTTAAATTTTGCCCTTCTTCATGAAGTGCATATGGCACATACTACGCATCCTTGAATACATTTTGGAAAAATAAAAATTAGACCCTTGATTTCAATCAATTACCTTGGTGTTAACATTTAATAACTTGATGCTGTGCTACAATTAAATGATCTAACATTTGCCATAGACCTTAATTTGATCACCCCTTGTAAATGCTCCGAGTGCAACCAAATCCCATACTAACATATTAGTCTCATCACCTAAACTTAAAGAGTTTAAAACAATGTTTTAAAAATGAAATTCGGCATCCCTTTTGGCATATGATTTTAGAAAAACCATGAGTTTATCTTTGGTTTTATCAAACTGACATGTTTACAATTGTAAAGAAAAAAGGTAAATTATTTACAAGAAGAAGTAGACAACATTGACAAAAACGCAGGTCGCCCATATGAGTTCAACCTTAGTCTAGGCTAGAACTTGATATGGGCAACTGAGCTAGAGATTGTGATGGTTCAGTACATCTTTGTGCTCCAAAAAATGCAATTATTATTGCAAGAGGTGCAACAGCAGCATAAAAGTATGCAATAATGGAAGACTGAGGTCATTATCTACTGGCATATAATGGAAAGGGTAAGTTGGAGAATACTTTTTTACAAGTTCAACGTGGAAATTGGAAAACATTGGGTGCATGCGTAAGCTCATAGACAAAAATGACATAATATGCAAGGTTTGCATGTGAGAATGTAAGGTATTCCAAACTGCCTGCCAGATTTTTATGGTTCATTTTCAGTACACCAAATACGGCCTTTCCCTGCACAAAATAAACGCTGCGAGAAGGCTTTGCCGGTGTTAACCAAGCGGTGGTCAGTAATTTGCATGTTGGGACCCCCAGTGCATTGAAGTGCCAAGGGAAGGAATGAATGTGGCTGCCACTTTATAAATGCTGGCAAAAGTCCATTCTACCTCGTGCTGCTCCTACAATGGCCAATGGCTAGCAGATGCTAACAGCTACTACCGGCAGCAGAAATGATTACATATATAGATAAATGTGTGTGTGCGTGTGTGTGTGTGTAAGTAATCATAAACTACCATTTATACATCTCCAAAACTAAAAAAAAAACTTTAAAGTTAAAAACAAATTTCACCATACAGAATGGAGGAAAAAAACAGTTCACAAGCAACCAGAGATGTACCCATTTTGCAGTTCTAAGAAGCACATAATAGAGTTTCCACCTTGTCATTGAAACCTAAAATTTTGGTTGGTTCATATCGTAAGAACTACATTTCTTTTACGCATATAATCAAGCATTTATATGTAACCAACTGCTTCATAGATATCCACAAAAAACAATATTTACTAGCCGATAATTGGGATTTTTCTAGCAATAACAAAGTTTTCCTGTAACAAAAAAGTATATATACAGCAGACTGAGATTTCCGGCATTCATCATCACTGATACAAGGCATTTCTATGAAATTAAAATTGCTATAACACCTAAGTTTGTATACTGTGAATATTTAAAATGATTTTCAATCAAAATTTGCTAAGTGTGAAATAGTCTTTAACCTCCATATATAAGTAGGCTAACTACTACATAATATATTGCAAAAGGTCTATCTGAACCAATATCTTTAAAAGATTGTGATTGGCTCAATTGAGGATTGAAATAAAGAGAGAATGATTGAGCTACTGTAAGGAGTCATATCTCAAAATAATTATTTTCTCAGAAATCATTAAGCTGTTATGTAAGTCATGGATAGTTAAAAATTTTCTATGAAGCAGGTAAAACCTTAACAAGATTGCTATTCCCACAGTGTATTCCATTCATCGGAAGAAACTAGGAAGACCTCGCCTTTAAAGTTTAAACACATGGCCTAAGGGCCCACCACAGGCTGCACAAGTGATCTGAATTCTCAACCCTCCTGTTCTAGTATGTAGAGCCTCATGCTTCCCCTTTCTTACCACCAAAAATATGGCTCCACTGTTTTGGTTTTCCAGCAAAGGCTGATGCATCCTAAGTGTCAATTTGACCTTAACATGATCAAGGCTTCCTTTTGTAATCATACTTCAGTAAGAAAGTCTGAGTATGCTCAGGGAGACTCAAAGAGATGCATGAAGAAGGTGAAAATGACTTGAGAAATCGCACGACTTACCACCATGGAAGAAGATGAATAAGCGAGTCCAATGTTAGTGCATGCACCCAAATTGCCCAAAGGTCTTCCTTTCTCGTCACATATTGCAGGAACGATTATCATCATTAAATTGGCCAAGTTTCCTGTCAAAAGAATAATACGAAACTGCTATCTTCAATTGACCATTATACCTCACAAACAAAAGTAAATAAGGAATCATGTTCATATAATCAACAGAGCCCAATTTAGTGGTTTGGCAGGGTGCTTGATCATGTTTTACTGCTATTACATTAGAATGGGCAATCAGCCTGAAGTGGTTGATTCAGTCAAATTCAGACTTTGACTTTAAAAAATTACCAAGCTTTTTACATAGTAGGCCTTCATGAAGACTGGTACGAAACGATATATCTTGGTTCTTTCCATCTTTTCTGTAAGATGATTGACCAGTACTGCTATTGACAACATGCACCTTACAACTTCATCAAAAGTCAATTATATGAGCTTTGGTATGACACCATCTCTTTCCATATTTCCATGCACTGATTAAGTGAACAAAAAAGAGGAAGTGACGGAGTAAATTTTCACCTGCAGAGCAGCAAGCAATGACTACACCTTTCAAGAAAGATACAAGCTTCAGTAACTTGACAGCTGCCCACCCAAGGAACCCCCCAATTAGGCAGATCAACGTGATGTTGACAGGCATGAACCACCTGCATAGATATACACACATGCATGCACATGCCCACACTTGCACAAAAGCTTTCAAATTTCATTATTAATTACACAAAAAAAATTATCACCAAAAGATCAATAAAATGATAAAAGCATGATTTAAAGGTCACTACTTGATCAATAAAATGGACCATCAGTACAACTCTCAAAAATTTGTCTTGCACCAGTTTTTTAGTCATCCATTGCTGTTCAGATTGCCCATCCAAAAACTGCTTGTAATTATAAAAACATAGCTTGTGGCCATTTAAATGAGGATTGAATATTTAAATTGGACAGAGCCGACTTGTTCAAAGAACAGCTATGTTCCTGTTCTAATAAGCATTGTGTGGTTATATTCAGTTTTTGGTTGGTAGATCTATGAAAAAAAGCATCTATAAATATTACTTATGTTTGCTGAAAGCAAAAAAAGGGTGTTTTGGATCATCAGTTTTAATGCAACCCGAGTGGGGTTAATGGAGTCGAGAAGGTATGACAGCTAGGCTGGCAGTCTTAGTTTCATTTTCAAGGGCATCATAAGCTGGAGCTAGATTTACCTGCTGCCATCTAAGTGGACCATAGGATTTTGCTACTGCTTCCATAGACCAGATTTCTACCACAAGCAAACAAGAGATTTGTGTTGAATGATATTCATGTTATCTTGTATGAAGGGGGTTGAAGAGAAGTCTGTCATGGGAGATTTCCCTCATGCATATACAAAAACAATATGCCATAAATAGGATCATGTGCATGCTAAATCATTGAATTAAAACTATAACTGTAGCGGCGTACCTGAATCCATCTGAACAAATGGAGATCCGATTGCAGTAGGATCTTTCAGGGTCTTTGTGGCGCACGTGAGGTCTCTCTCAGATGGAAAAGAGACAACCCTAGAAACCAACGTTTCAAGCAACCATTCGCACGACCCCAGGGACCACTACCATTTTATATTATGAACAATTATGGATTCAACCCATCAAAGAGTCCGTAATTACGTACAAGTATCTATACATCATAAAATTACCCCATACCATCTAAAACGACGTAATATTCCAAAATGCAATCACTTAAGCGGATATTTATGTTAAGACAACCATAATATCTGAAATTCCTCATAGACATATGCCGGCCCATCAAATGATCTTACAAACTATAGATCAAGTCTTAACTCTAGCACTATGCATCTCAAGGTTGAAGCTTGTCACCCGATCTTAGTTTGCCCTAAGATCTCAGGTTGTTCACCGCCAACAACATTGCTCAATTGCTTTTTAGGAGAATAAAGACCAAAGCGACATCACTGTGCTTGGCAGTGACTATTTCTATGAACTACTTAAGAAGAAAATACCGACCATCCGATATGTGAAGAGCCTAGGACTACTGCCACTATAATGTTAAGGGCTATATAATCAGGAGAATCCCAAATAAAATATTTGGGGTGACTCCATATATTGCAACAGCTGGTCGATCCTTTCTCCCTTTTGAAGCTCCTCACTGTCTATAAAAGTTGATTGCCCTAAATTGGTTCAACTCTTTATTGAGATATTTTGTGAAGCCTTGGCGGACTATTGCCTGAAACTCATGAAGACCCACCTCCATTTAAGGATGACATATTACTATATACAGACACATATGTTCCAAGTTCTGCCAAGCAATATTCTTCCTTTGGGCTGATCATTATCTGCATGAAGGACAAACACCAAACATCTTAATATTCTAAAATGAACTAATTTCAACAAGACAGACTACTTTGGTAGCATGATATTTCGGTCGATTCATCTTAATAATATCATATTTAACCACAATTAGAATAATTCAAATATAATAAGACTTGCATGCCCAAACTATTCGACATCCAAAATAAATGGATCTATATCATGATCTTAATTCCAGATCAAATGGATTAAGATCATGAATTTGGATACAAAACCAAATGAATCCAAATCATGACTCCAGATTTAGATCCAATCAGACCCATACCATGTTGCTAAATAGATCCAAATTATGACACTATATCCAAATTATGACTCCGGATCTAGATCCAATGGATCCATATAATAGATTTGGATCTAAACCATATAGATCCAAATCATGACTTTGGATTGAAAACCAAATATATCCAGATCATGAAATTGTATCCAAACTATACAGATCTAGATCAAAGATTGAACCTAACTAAATGGATCTGGTACAAAATTTTGGAGCAAAAAATTAAATTTAGATCTGACAATCCCATAACATGAATTTAGCATGGATCCAAATCAAGATAAAAGATCTGCATTTGATTCTATATGGATCTAAATCATTTTGCCACAGAAAACAAATCCAATAAATGAAACATGATACAAAAATGCAACCAAGTTAGATCTAGATCCAACCACAAAGATCCAAAATAATTTCATATAGTTCCGAATCATGCTCAATCTAAAATGAGATACCAAACATCCAAACAATATATAGTTTGGACATAAATTGATAAATGGCCATTGACAAACAAAAAATTAATTGCATTCGTTTCTGAAAACCAATGCATTGAAGTAGTTAACTCGTAAACGTTTTCTAAAATGGAAGTTAATACAATGATTCATATGTTGCACACGAACCACCAAAACGGCAGGGGGAAGCCAACGGCCAGACCCTTCCATCCACAGGTAACGGCATGCCAGCACCTACAGTGCTCTCTCCCTCCACCTATACCCTACGGCGGTGGTGTAGCCTCGCAGCTGCAGTCACCAAGAGGGTGTCTGCCGTATTCCATCTGTTTTTCATCGGCAGCGTTTGCCCCTGCTCCCAGGGGGGCGGAGACATGATTTAATCTCGGGGCAGGTCGAACGGTCCAACGAACTGTAATGTATTATATATATATATAATCACATACTTTAGATAGTATTTGCAAACCACAGTGTAGTAGAAGTGAACATATACTGTATATAATTGTTCACGTCATGAACGTGAAGCACGACCTGTCCTACGACACATTTTAATAATTGTTTGTGTCATTAGCATGAAGCACGATCTGTCCTAAACAGATAAGGTGCTCTATTTCTATTACAATGACGTAGGTGTAAACATAAAGTGGACATACAAATATTACAACGAAAAATGTAACACGATGGATCACGCATATAGAACGTTGTAACCCTGGATATTATACCCTTCTTAGTGAATCCGTTCCCTTAAATTATTATTAGAAAACGAAAAAACAAATAAAATAAATAGTCTTGACTTCATGGAAAGATTGAGCAAGTTCGACCACAGGGGAATCTCTTAGTTCTTGTATTTACAAGTTCAGATCAACCGATTAACGCATTTTTTATTGCTATTGTAGCTTTTTCATATTCATTTATTTGCCTATTTTGTCACGATGCTTTCTACAGTTTCAATTTTTGAATACTTAAAAGGTGGAGGATCTGAGTACAAAAAAAACAACATCAAGAGCTTTCTGACTAGAACAGCCAGCATTTTGGTTTTCTCCCTCTTCATTTTCTCGCAATTGATCAATAACTTGTTTTTTTAAAATAATCTTGAATATTTTTCTTCATCTTCTCAATAAGCTAACACAAAAAATCTGAAATTTAAAATAGACAATAAGATTTATACACATCGAAGAAAGATACTAAAATTTTAACTTATGAAAAGCATGAATTTAAAACCAACCACCTTATAAAAAGCAAATAAAGAAGACAATATTCACCTGTTGAACCTCTTGCACTCTGTAGATCTATGAAGAGTTGTTTTCTCGCCTCGCTAACTTGCTTTTCGAATTATCACGAGTGGAGTGAAGTCTTGCTGCATTATCAGATACTTGATTGGACAGTCAAAATCAGCTACCTTAGCTGCATCATCATCAAAGGAAGGAACCTCAAAAAATTGTTCACATGAAGTGGTGACTAATCTGAAAAATGAAACAGGGAAAAGGGTCTTTTCGACCATCTTGTGGCAAGGTGCAGGACATGTAATTTATTGACTTGGATGCTTTAAGTTAACCCATCAGAAAGGTGCACAAAGCACTTTGCACAGTTTACAGTTTATATGTTTATATGTATGGCCAATTGAAACAACATATAAAGAAAGAGACAATAGAGCACTACTTAGATACGAAACTAGAAACATATAGGAGGGACTGAAATCTTACTAAACTGAACCAATTGCAATGCAGGAGCAATCAACTCCTTTGGTAATTGAAAAGTACCCTCTTTGCCCTTACCCTCAGACAACAAAGCCTCCTCCTAGGTGAAGCCAGACTTCCCTGTCATCTTACATGTCCATATTCACTTACGATACAAATTTATTCGGTTCAAATAGTCTCTGTTGAAAGCTAAGGAACATCTGTCATTGTCGAGAACCATTGGCTGAGCTGCTAAGATAATGACCCAATGCCAATAAACACTTTCCTTTTGATAGACAAATTGAACATGAATATGGATAAATGAATGCTCTAAACATGTTATGGGTGAGCCATTACTTAAGGCTCACAAACCAGTAAAAGGGCATCTTAAATTGGTCAAGTTAGCTTACAGTAGCACTACAGCAACTTTAGCAGCAGCTTTCCTTCACCATTTTGATGCCTTTCGGTACCATCATCACCTAAGCAAAGTGAGTATCTTCTATTAGTCATTCATTTGTTTGTACATAGCTAACACCTGAACAGTTGTAGGTATTTGTTTTTGCTTATGGCAGTTTATCGGTTACTAACTGTTTGTTTAAGTAATATATGCATATTTCTGGAAACCAGAATGATTACCCTCATTATTTACATTTTTCATAATTTTGTTGAATGGTTTCTCTTCATATTTGCAACTCTTGCCAATGTTCCAGACATAGATATCTTCCAAATATCAAATATTCAACGTGAGGTTTTTATCATATTGAAGTTTAGCAGTTTACTGAAGCCTACTCTTTTTTCAAATTTACAGTGTTTGAAATTGTATCAGTAGGTTCAGTACTTCTTTGTTGCTCTCGCACAGGTTGCTTATTAATTCTTAATTTTGATGTTGGATATTCGATAAGCATTTGGTTAAGAGCAGCACAATAAAAGAGGTCAACAAACAATAATAGATTCAGTGAAACATCAAGGTTAAAAAATAAAAAAATGTGCATAATAGAAATTAGAAACCCACCATAAAACGGAGAGAAAAAAATGACAGAAAGAAAAAAGAAAAACTGAAGTATGAAGGAAACGACCCCACCATAGTTTACTACGCAACAAAAATGGAAGACCATTAAATAAAGTATGGAAGAAAGTCAGGAAACGGCCCATCTCCTTCCCGTAGCCAGCAGGCCCAGCACAGCAGCATGCTGAGTGCTCAGTGCTCTCTTCTCTTGTCTCTTGGTCTTCCCTACGGGCTGCAGACCCGCTCCCTTTCTCACTAGTTCATATTTCTGTTTCTCTAATCTCTCCCATCTCCTTCCCGTAGCCAGCAGGCCCAGCACAGCAGCCTGCTCAGTGCTCAGTGCTCTCTTCTCTTGTCTCTTGGTCTTCCCTACGGGCTGCAGACCTGCTCCCTTTCTCACTAGTTCATATTTCTGTTTCTCTAATCTCTATCTATCAGACCATCTCCCTCACAGCCTCACTCAGTCACTCTGTCTCTCTTTTTCTCCTTCCTCGCACACTCTAGTCTCTCCATCTCTGCCGTGCGTTTTCCTCTTTCAACAAAAATTGAAATAAGGCAAACCAAAGGGGCGGGCCTGTTGGAATTGGATCCCGGTAGAGTAGGGCCAAATTGAATCCAGATTCAAATATTACATAACTGGCTGCTCCTACAACAAGCGGGCACTAGACAGTGCCTGCGCAGCTCGCTCGGAGGGCCGACAGTCCCCCCTTCCTCTCTTGATAGTCAGTTGCAGTTGCCCTTTATACGAGCGGTGCTTATAAGTTAGAAATCTTTTATTGGAAAGACTGAATTAAAGTTTTTAAATTTTGAATAAGATCGAAATATCATTTTTTAAAAATTTTATATAAAACAAGTGAAATTTTATAAAACTTATACATATTTTTTTTTAAGAAAAAATTAAGGTGTGGCTAGGACCCATGCAGGCCCTACCTTAGCTCCGCCCCTGACAGCTACCGCTGGGAAGGGAAGGGACTCCACGTGAAGGCATACACTGTACAATTGAGGTTTGGGACTCTAAAATCAAAAGAATTGAACATACTTAACATTGAGAAGTTTGCGCAATTATACTGATGTCTATGCACACTTGAAAAAGGGCTTAATGGACCTTCCATTGATTGCAAAGGTGTAACATGAAATCTTTAGGATGATTTAAGATGAGATAGAAGAGATCGTGTAATAATTTTTTTTCCTAACTCTTGAGCTATGGGGACTACAATTTTATTTATAAACTTATGAGGAGATGGTTTTGCCATCATAAATCAGATATAGTTTCTCTGGTTTCTACACATATGATTTTTAATAAAAGAATATATATATATATATATATATATATATATATATATATATATATATATATATATATATATATATATATATATACGGTCCAGCAGATGTTATCGTTTTGACAGTTAAACCAGGCCCCTATCGAATTAGAAACTAACATAAACTGCAGGTTCTAACACTCGTGAAGTAAAAGAATTGGTTGGCTTCAAAAGGTAAATACATGAATTTGAAGAACAATCTCGAACGGTCTCAATTATGCCGGATCAGCTCACGCTATACGATCATCGACCATGGCCAATCATGACAGTTCTCTTCACCAGTAAAGTTTTTATCACGGGCCAAGTACGAAAAAAAAAAGAAAAAGTTGATGTGGTCATTAGGCAGCGGATGGTGCTGGTAAAAAGATGGCAAAGTGGAGGATGGTGATTTCATATCGCAAAAGTTCATATGTTCTGTCATATCACCTCATCTGAGATCCCATATCTGTACAAAGATATTGCATACAACAAATAGATGTGACCATTCACAGTTTTCAACATTTGCAATTGTTTTTAGCATCCAAAATTAAGAAAAATACCTATTTAACCAGAGAGCTAGCTGGCTTATTACAATTTTTCTATATATATATATATATATATTACCTACGATTAGCATTTGTACAGTGCCTCGTTCTAAGCAATCACTCCCTCGACCATTTCAAGCATTTCTCCATTTTGTCTTTCCCTTTTTTCCTCCACCATTTGAGGCACTTTCTAAATGACGATCTCTCTTTTAGGGGTACGTAAAGCAAGATTGTCACTTTCCCGGTGTTCATCATTCCTTTTCCATGTCTACAATGTTCCCGGCTCTATTATTAAAGTAACAAATCCTAAATTCTGGTTCCCTTGTACTACTGTTGGATATAAATAGGACGGTTCGCTGTTGTTCTTTGTTCCACTATCACGTTTGCTGGTGAACTGAAATGTTCACTATTGACTTATTGGAATATTTTGTCGTTTGACAGACTTTGTGTTCTCTTTTCCTAGCAATGGCTTCATCTCTTTTTTCTGGTGACAGCCAAGTCGTTGGCTCTCAAATTTTAGCGGTGGGTTGTAATCCTTTGGCTCACAGAAAAGTGTTTTGGGCTGTCCATGACACCATTTTCTTGAGGCAAAACTTTTGCAGAGGGAAGTAATCGCTTTAATTACGGACATATATGAGTCCCTCCTTTGATTTGTTGTACTTAGAATCTTCGATCAATGAAAATGGTAATATATCGATCATCGACTTATGGGTTGTTTCGTATTAAGGATATTACATGAGTGTCTTATGAATCTACCTCAAAAATTAGGCAGATTCATGGAACAGTAGAACTGGTGTTACATAAATCTGCTCTAACTTATGGGTAGATTTATAAGACACACATAAAATGTCTTAGAACATGGTGTATGAAGGACTCTATTATATATATATATATATATATATATATATATATATATATATATATATATATATATATATATATATATATATATATATATATATATATATATATATATATATATATATATATATATATATATATATATATATATATATATATATATATATATATATATATATATATATATCCAGTTAAAAGGAGCACAAAATTGTATGTATGCATTTGCACTAGCCGCGGGCAACGGCAATCGCCTACACCAACTCACATAAATTTGCAGTCAGGTACTGGAGACTTGCTCGTATGTGGCTCCGCATCAGGTAATGGGGTTATGACAAAGCCAGCATTTTAATTTATGCATTTATTGACCTGAACTTGGATTTGATTTATGATTTTTGGGAACTCCATCAACAACTGAATCCACGTTCACTATGCAATTTTATCTGCCAATCTTTCTATATCACCATTTTCCTATGGATGTTAATATGTCCAATTTGGATGAGATATTTAATATACACCGTACTGAAAAACATTTAACATCTGATTAAGAAATCAGATCGAATTTAGATTTAAGAAATGACACCCCATTAGATATTGATTTGGATAGACTCAAATATCCTACATTCAATGCCCTTACCTTTCGAAAGTTGGCCTGATTTAATTTAAAATTCGGATTTCAATATGAATTTAAAAATCAGATTTACACCTGGTTCAGATTGCGAAATCAGATTTTGGATTTGGATTTGTCTTTATTCATTTGTATTCAAATCCAAATTCAAATGAGTATATGAGAACATGAGGAAAATAGATATGGTTAAGAATATATCTGATTCAAATCGTATCTGTGGACATCTTTAATTTTCCCTTGCATTGCAAGACACATGCCAACTTAATTTCCTTTGATTTTGGGACCGAACCTGCAACTAGAGTAGGACAAAGTCAGGCAGAAACTAGTTTACACCCCATAGCAGGACAGTCTTTACGGGTTTATGCTAACAAAGATGAGAAAACTTTACCCTTTTTAACTTGGAAGTTAGCTGTTGTCCTAGTCGTAAGAACAGTGCCTGCCTGCATAAACATTTGAATACAATGCCCCAGTAATTTTAAACATAAAAATGTAGGAAAAAAGAGAAAAAGCTTCATTTGTTCGTAATGCCAGCAACAATTGGATCAATGTTTTAATCCCATTCTAAGATCCTAAGCTTTTACAGTTCCTCCCTTCTTAACTCTCTCTCTCTCTCTCTTTCTGTTTAATAGCTCTGGTTCTAGATGGTTTTGATTGTATGCTTGAGCGCTCTTTTGTTTTGACTTCTTGTTGAGAGTATGTTTTAATAATGTTGAAATATCTTTTTCTCTCTCCCATAGAGGAAGTTTTTTTTTTTTTTTTCTCTCTCTCTCATATGATTGTTTGCCACTAACAATGGCCTCAGGGTAGGAGATTTTCTTTTCAGACATTCTTTTGGACATTCTGCAATCATGTACACTTTGTCCCACAAGCTTATCTTGGCATAATAATTCCTGGTATAGTTATCCTTTGAGAGAAAACCAACAAAAAAATTGCACCATCTTGTGACTTATGTAACCAATTTGACTTCAAAGAGATGAGCATGAACAACAATATGCGAAAATGAAGGGTGTTCGTAGCCCTCAAGGAAGGGAAAGCTTGGGGCTGGGGACTATATCGAATGATGCAACACTAATAATTGGAAAATGAACCCAAAACAAGGAAAAAAAAGATTCAAGCATATCTTAAGAGAATTCCGTCTGCATCGTTGATGGCACTTTTTTCTTTTTTTCTTTTTTTTTTTTTACTTATGCTAAAATTTTACAAATAAAAGATTTGGCAAGTGCGTTTGCCTTTTTTAGATGGAAACATTTTGTTTTCTTTTTTTCATGCAAAAAAAAATCACCCTAGTAAAAGTTTTATGTGATCACATGACAAAAAATCTAAACATTACCGATGGCCAGAAAATGTCGGTGAAATAAATACGTGTAAATAATGCTTTTACCTACTTTTTGTGATATCGTTGGTGAAGAGTGTGTAGGTAAAAATCATCACCGATACATTGGACTGGCACATGAGTGTAGAATATCACCAGTGTGGTCTACACATAGGTAAATATTGACTATTACTGACGTTTGACCGTGTCGATAATAATCAATTATTTCAGATATCTTAAAGAACATTGATAAAAACTATACCGCCAATGGACATGGATGTTAGTAAAATGTTTTATCGACATATAACTAGACGTCGGTAAATCGATAATACATATAAAACATTGGCTTATATTTTTCATCTATCTTCATCTATTAAATGAAAGGAATGAAACAATTACATGTTCTTGAACCAAACATATATGTATAATAAATATTTGCACTTATATTACAATACAACTGATTCACTATAATTCAAAGTTATAAAAATGTTTTTAACAAGTGTCAACAATAACGAAAAGTGCTTTCACGGTAATCTCATCCCTGAGGTGAAAATCATACAAAGTTTGTCATGGTTCTTAATCTTAGGCAAACTAGTGGTTGGTACTTTCTTTTAGTTTTTTTTTTTTTTCGGAAAAACAGAACTTTTTCAAGACAGTCTTGACCTTTCAATTTTTGGTAAGGTGAGTACTAATGGCATCGAATAACTATACATATATGCTTTTGTCTTCAACCATACAACCTGTAAATAAACCGAGTGTACTCCCATCCATTCCTTTGCGCTTTTCTTCTTATTCCTGAAAGGCTTTGCTTTAATATTAACTGAAAGTTAAAACCATGGCACAATGCCTGGTATCATGAAGAATTAACACATGCTTTTTCATGGTTTTGGTTGCTTTGCCATGAGAAAGTTAGATACTAAGGTTTTCCATTTTCCATGATTGATATATATATATATATATCCCTTTCCAGAAGATGAATCTAAGAGCATGTTCTCTAACATTATACCAAAAAGAGTCCGACGGCGGGTAGAGCGTCTAGAAAAGGGACTTGCATGTGCCGGCGGACGGAATGGTGGTCAATTGATGCTGTGCCCATCTTCAATCCCGCAGAAGTCGTGAGGAAGAGCGAAAGGTTGTCATTGGCAAAGGATGACATTGTGGAGCAGTGCAGAGTTAACTCCCTTATGGATTGCTTCTTGCAGCCTACTAATTACAGAAAGGCCATTCTTATACACTTATTGCAAAAAATGAACGAATAACAAAAGAACAAAGGACAGAATCGGCCCCAAACTACATAAAACTATACCAAAGGTTCCCCACTAATTAAGAATGACCCATTTCCAAGTCCAACCCAATGCCTAACATGGTGTGTGTGTATATATAATAATAATAATAATAATAAAAAGAGAGAAAGAGAACAGACCATTAGGTCGGACAAAAACCAGAGCCTTTAATTTTTTACTAAAAGTTTATTTTAAATAAAATGTAAACATACTAATATCTATAATAACTATTTTGATATAAAACATGCATTATTAAATTGCTTCCCATGAAAATTATGGATTTTTTTATTATCAAAATCTTGATGTTATGATAACTATTCATTTTTGTTTATTATAAAAACACTATTAAAGTTCAAAAATTGATCAAATTAATATATGTTTTGCATCAAGCTATTCCTAAGATCATATCAATAAGGTTAGATTGCCCAAAAAAAGCACCTTAAACGATCAAATTTACTCAAACTAAAGCATGATATATATTAAATTAATCTTTATAACCACATTAAGAAGTTCACATTTTGTTTAAAATACTTTTTAACATGAATCTAAGAGATTTAGTTTTATCACTTACTCAAGTGGTCTAGTACCTACCAATTATATATATATATATATATATATATAGGTTGGTAAAAACCAGACACCTAGGTTATTTTGATTTTTTAAAGTGTTTTTTTTGGCAATCTAACCTTACTGGTATAAACTTAAAGAATGAGTTGATGCAAAACATATACTAACTTGATCATTTATTACATTTTAATGACGTTTTACAATAAGAAAAAATGAACGGTCTCCCTGACATGATAATAAAAGAATCAACATTGTTCATTAAGACGACTTGAATCAAAGCATACTTTATGTCAAAATAGTCTTTATAAATATATTAAGATGTTTATATTGTATTAAAAATAGTTTTTGAACAAACAATCAATGGGTCCGTTTTTATCATAGGTCTGGTTTTTACCAACTTATATATATATATATATATATATATATATATTGTGTATATCCTTTAATAAAGTTTTTGGTATGGTTCTCTCTGCTGACGTTTCTTTACACGTCAATAAAGGTCCTTTTCTTTGGGTTTTGCAGAAAGATTTTACTAAAACTCAATCCCACTCCACCATGGAATCCCGGGACATTCTAACGGATCTAAAAGCTTTCCTCCACGGCTCTTTCCATATAAATGGACCACAAAAAGTCGGGGCCGTGTTTGATTCCTTATCTTGTAAAAGTACTTCCTCTGTATATAATAATATATCCAGACAACTACGAACCTTTTGCGGTCAATAGTACGCCGTGCTGGGTATCCACGTCTACAATATCAATGGCATTATCAACTAGAATTAATAAAGTACCCATGAGTCCTGAACAATTCTTATTAACTTTAAGCTAGGTGCTCTAAAAGGTAAAAGATAATGCACTTGTGATAAGACATGATAAGACAAGACTCAAAGGTGTTACTTTTGTTAAAGGAATCTATATTTTGTTAGTGTTTTTAGACTTCGGAGTTCTTATTGTTTTTGTTTTGGATGGAGCCAAAGTTTTTATCTAACCTCTTGTTACTCTTACGGCACACACGGTCTACTTTTCGTGTTTTACAGTGTCATCTTTATTGTGCTTTAACTTGCGTTATAGTGACCCTTCTTGCCTTTTGCAGCATATAAAATTAATGCTTGAGACACTCGAAATGAAGACTGACCACCTACCAAACTCTCACCCTAAATGGTTTTACCAACCTTTTCTTCATGGACCCTCCTCCAATTAACATTCTACAAAATTATACCTCAATTTGGTTTACTTACTTTTTCTTTTTTCTTGCTACCAGAGTTGAACCATGTCAGGAACTGACTAATAGAGCCGATCCACCGGCCCTAATTGCCCCTTGGACTCAGCCTTGGATCGCACCGTCAAATGCTCGTCCCTCATCAGTAATATTAAAGATGAGAAAAGAAAAGCAAAGATTTAGCAAATTTAGTCTTTAGCCGTTGCAAACATGTTTGACTTTGAATTATTTTTATTTGCCTATTATTCAAATAAACTTGGTGCCTTCTTTTTTGAAATAAAAAAGACAATAAGGCCCAGCAAAAAGAGTGCGGGTCATTTACATTGACAAATGAGCAAGTGCATACAAACATAGGTCCTTTTTTATATCAATTTAAAATAATTTAAAAATATTTTTACAATTCAAAAGCTAGTAAATCAGAGCGATGATGGACTGTTCCATGATGACATATCTGCGGCATCGATATTGTAACTTACAAGATTGCTTAATTTTAGTACATTTCTTTTAGAAGGTCGCACTTTTCACGTGGAAACTAATGTAGGCCTTATATTTATAATACAGGCGTCACTTTTATTGCAGTTTGGCATTGTCTTTTAACTTACCATACTAAAATATCAGCGAAGCTGAGTAGAAAATGACAAGAATGTTTTCTTTTTCATGTAAGCAGTAGAAACTCGAATGAACCTTAATATTGAAATAGTTTTTCGTTGCTTCTAACTTAATACGATTTAAGTTGGGCTTCTTTTTTGAAAATTGCACGGGAAGAACGCCAATATCTGAAAAATAAAACACATGATATTCACACCTATTGTAACTAACCGAGTTGGTTCTCGAACCAAATTAACAGTTAATGAAATAATGACATGGGAGGGAAGAATTGTATTTAGCATATGAAGGTTTAATTTTTCACGTTTTGAAGCAAAAGGCGCACTGTTGAAAAGGAAATTTTTTTCCTAAGAGTTATATATTATTCTTCTTTCAAGGAGGGTGCGGTTCAAATGTGCGCCTTTTGCTTCAAAATGTGAAAAATTAAACCTTAATATGCCTGAATTTTCTAAAAGAAGATCTCCGGATAAATTGTCAAAAGAGATGCTCAGTTTAGGCAAAGCTGGTTACACGAACCGTCCTTACTTGGCCATTCCAACTAGCATCTGAATCAAAGTTACAAGCCTTCTTTCTTTTTCCCTTTCCAAAGAAGTACAGAAGCATTTTTCATATATATGCTGTTTGAGATCAGGTAGGGGTTGGTAGATGACCAGTTATCGTTCTAGATCAGGTAGGAGTTAGTAGATGATCAGTTACCGTTTTGAATCTATGGAGTGTCACGCAAACAAGGACCCACAAATGTACAAATTGAAGCACAATGGAGGTAGCACTTTGGGGCACCAAAGCAAACCCTATGTCTTGGAAGATGAGAGGTTGAGTGGACCTTGTTCAAGTAGAGGGTCAAACCCCTCTCACCCACCGAAGTGAGGGTACAATGCCAGCTTTCCGCAATCCACAATCGCTGTATGGGTGCTTCTCTTGATAACGAGCAGAACCGTACCAAAGAGGACCCTGTTGTCCAGAAACATTACCTCAGTTCTGCACTTGGGTCAGAGTTTTGTGAATTTTTGAGATCCAACCCAGATGCAAACCCAATTGAATCCAGATCTGGTTTGAGTCCTGACCTGATCAGCCCAGCTGGTGGTCTACCCAAGATTAGTCTGCCAATGAGGGTACCACATCCCCAAGGAGGTTGGCACAATGAGATCGGGTGGGATCTAGCAGATGTCCAGCACGGGTGTGGGCAGCACTTCCAGGCACCAAAGTAGGTCTTATATCTTAATTGATATGGGGTTGTGTGGAGGCTTGGGTGGGTCAAACCCTACTCACCTAACTGAATAAGGGTATGGTGCCAGCTTTCTGCATGAGCTATGCGGGTGCTTCTCTTGATAATGAGCAGGGATGTATCGAAGAGGACCCCATTGTCCAGGGGAATTACCCGAGTTCTGCAGTTGGGCTGGACTTTCTGAAATTTTTATGTCCAACCAGATGCAAACCCAATTGAATCCAGACCAGATCAAGTTGAGACTCAACCTCATCAGCCTGGCTGGCGGTTTGCCCAAGATTAGTCCTTGCGGGCAGCTGTTAAATGCAGTGTATTGTTCCATGAAATGATGAATTTTAAACAATGGCAGCTGATGCGGACCTGAGTCGGGCTCAATAATGTATCAAAAATATTATTTTATTTTAAAAATTATATATTTTATTATAATTAATTAATTATATTATATATATATATATATATATATATATATATATATGAAATACCCACACACACATGCACATTTTCAACGCGTCAGGACGTCCAGCCAAGCTCTGGCTACAGGCATGGACTGCAGCCCAGCCAATGTTAACTTCTTTTTGGGTCGAGCCTTTTTATCGCACCAGGCCAGCCTAGTCCCAACCTTAATATAAATTTAGAGGACGCTTCGTTCCAAAGGATCCAGTGTTCCTGTTGTCAAAGGGCCCCTATAGGATGCATGGAAATGGAAATAAGATGCACTACACTTAAGTTCCAACTGGTATGTTGGGGTGAGAAGAAGCACAACCAATTAAACAAGGTAATGTTAAGCTCAGTTTACTATTTTGTAAAAGCGGCTCAGACCTGGCTCATACTCATTAAGGGGCGAGCCATAGTCGAATCACCTGATAATAAACATAGCTTCTTGCCCATGCAGACTTTGTCTGGAGCATAACTTCTGGTTTGAGCTACTCTCGTCAATCATTCAACCCATATAATAAGCGACCTGCTGGAACTTGATTCCTACTTGTGGCCTAGGTTGATTTAATCATCACCAAATTGCCAAAAAAAAAAAAAATTGAATGTTTAGGTTGATAATCTTGTTAATGATCAGTCCAATGCATGAATTAACGTAAACGTAAAACACCTTGAATAAAACATGAACTTAATAAATGAAAACACATATATTGGTCGGCAGCATGGAGAAAACACAGTGCATATACTCTCTCGCACACACAACGAGATCTGAGTAGCTTATATATAAAAAAAATCATTTGACTAGTGAGTTTAATCAAGCTAAGTTGGATTCACTAGTGTTAGCAAGTTTACTCATGTTCAGATTATTAACTTGTTAAACTGAGTTGAAACAATAGCGGTATATAGTTGAACAAATTCAAGCCACAAGCTACTTGAGGAGGTACTCATATAAGAACATTGTGGTTTTGGAACCATAGCCACAGAAAATTCACGTTTTTTGAAAAAAGGCAACTGCAAAATAACCTAAGGACCACAAAAAAAACTCTAAAAAGACATGAAAAATGTTTTTTTTTTTTTGCTTTTTAGGTGCTTTTTCAAATTTTCTAACGACATTGTTGCACCCTATTTTCAGGTTTTTTAACTATTTACAATTTTGCCCAAATTTTACAGAGAAAAAAAAGTTCCCAGATTATACATGAGAAAAACCTCATTTTTTAAAACCTGTAATCCATCAAGAATGGCTCTAATTTAACAGAAGGAGTTCACCTCCGATCTGTACAAAAGAATAACATCATCAGCAAAAGTCAAGATGGGTGATGACTTTACCCTCTTCAGGGGGGTCTGGGAATTTTGATGGCACCATGCTCAGCTCTCCTCTTGATCTTCCTGGTTAATACTTCCATTACAGCTATGAATAGATGGGGAAAAAATGGGATCACCTTGGTGAATCCCTCTTCTCATGACAAAGAATTCATCAATTTCACCATTGACCATCGTCATTGAGAATCTTATCCAACCACCATTGGGCAAAGCCTATGTAGAAGAGGGCTCTAGGAAGAAAGTTCCAGTTATGCATATTATAAGACTGTATGATATCTAAGTTCAAGCAAAAGGCTTCATCACCATGACTTTGCAGTGAGTGCATCATGAGCAATAAAAACATTGTCATAGAGACACCCAAGAATTTTGGAACTACAAGTAAGATGGCTCTATTAATTTTGCATACAATTCGCCCTGATTTAAAAAGCTATCCACTTCCCTGTAGATGTCGTCACCCACCACCTAAGAGAAGAATTGAAAGAAAGCTCCGGAAAAACCATATGACCTTGGAGCACTGTCCCTGCTAAATTAAAAACTGCTTTCCTAACATACTCTCAAGAGATGGGTCTTAGAAGCAGGGAATTATCATCTGTGACCTTGTTGCTGTCTTGGAGATTTGAAAAAGCTCACCTGATGCTTGGTTCGCACACAAGAGGTTAGAGAAAAACTGATCACATATAGACCTGATGTCATCTGAGTTAGACAAAATGATGCCGTCCTTTTGCAGGGAGTGGATGGAGTTTTTTGATCTTTTCCTTCTCACTGACGCCTAGAAGTGAACTGTATTTCTATCTCTTTCTGTCATCCATTTCACTCTAGCTCTTTGACACCACATTTGTTCCTTCTCATCAAGAGAGTAACGCAACTCTTCTTTAAGCAATCAATCTAGATTAATTGCCTTAGATTCTGCACTTTGTCAATCTCTTTGCCTTCACTTACTAAGATTTTTGCCCAACATGTGATGAAAGTTAATGCAAAATTAAAAGCATGCAGCTGCCTTTATGAAAAAGGTGAACGGTTTAACTTTTGGGTTCTCCAAAAGTTCCATCGTGCCAAGACATGTGCCCCTTTACCTTGCCTATTTTAATTTTCAGTTTTTTGTTTTTAATATGGTCATTATATTTTCAGTTTTTTGTTTTTAATATGTCCATAATGACCATGAATTACCAAGAGTCAATGTCATTTATTTTTCAGTTTTTTTTTACATGTATAAATATGGCCCTTTGGGTTGGCTAAATGTGTATGAAAAAGCATTTCAAGTGTTCTCCAAAATTTAGTGTTGTGTGCTCTTATCATGTGTCATGCCTTTGTGATCACTTGTAGAAACAAGTGCTCGATTAGTGTGTTGTGTTCTTGTGTTGTGTCATTCACAGAAGCACAAGAAGAGGACGTGCAAGCAGGTCATTCCTTTTGCTAACAACATGTTTCTATTCCACCAAGATAGCTGCCTCTTGACCCTTTCTAGTTTGTTAATTGCTTCAGTCATTGCCAGGTTAGTGCCAAATATCCTCCACAATCCCCTTGTAACTCTCGCTGGAACTCCAACTATGATAATAACAAAAGAGGCACAAAGGACCTCAGGCTCTATTGATAAATGCATTGTGATCTGACACTGTTCTCGGCAATAAAGCAAGATGACTATCACTCCCATATGCATTTGACCATGCCTGGTTGATCATGCACCAGTCTAGTCGGCAAAGGATGTGCTCCCTCCACATGATTGTTGGACCATGTGAATGATCTATTGGGGTCTTCCATGTTTCTAAGATCACAATCCACAATAAATTTGCAAAAGGATCGATAGGAGAGTTTGTTGGACAGCTTGATAGTTTTATCATCATTCCATCTAAGAACACTAAAATCCCCTATCATCAACAGAAGGGGTTCACCATAATATTGGATAAGTCGTTGTAGATCAGCTACAGCTTCTAGTATGTTGTTAAGATTAGGAAGAAAACCTAGGTTCTGTTTGTTGGTAGGAAACAATAATGGAACACTTTACCTTATGTTGCACACAATAACTTTGCAAAACAACTTCCGAATTAGAGGAAGAGAGCACTCACACAACTCACGACACCCACAAGGCCACCTTGGCACATTTTACATTTGATACAAAAAACACGAACCCAGGCACCTGTTTATAGACTACCCCAAGACACTCAACTTATGACATATAAACCTCCATATTAATGGTCATTACAAACATCATATTAAAAGACATTAAAAATAGAAAATCTCCTCATTACCACCTTAATTTATTATGTCATAACTCTTAACATTAAACTCTTACTTGACTATGCCATAACACTATGGCATTAAAATGAAAACTGTAATATTTATTCCACACATTTACTAAAATTGTTTGAATCATATTTCAATACTGTTTTCCACAAAAAAAAAAGAGCTTGAGAAAAATCCAATTCTGCTCTATGACCAGCACTTGACCCATAACCCTTTCCGGGTCCTAGCCATAGATGACTCTGGCCTGACCTGCAGCAAAATCACAAGTAGAACTACTACATAGTGGTGGATCCTCTTGCTTTAGAACTGAAAATTTTCATTGACAACATGGAATCAAAAAATAAAGAAACAATCAAGTTTTGTTCTTGAATAAAAAAATCTAACTTCAAACATGCGACTCCCCTAACCCAGTCACAAATATTCTAAGCCAGCCACTTCATTGGAACAAAGATAAAAACCAATCTCAAAAACTAGCAAGAATTTCACATCGCACCAGCTCCGAGATATCCCCCATCGGTGCCTCACATCGCCTTTTCCTCTTGCATAAACCTATATTGCTCTCCAAAAAAGATGATACATTTGTTGCTCAAATCCTTGAGAGCCGCTCTACCCTTTTGTGCCCTGGATCATCTACCTTTACTACAATGGGTTGGGTTTTTCCCTGCACTTGACCAGAGGTTGTGGTTGCAACTAGTTAGCCTTTAATCAAGCTATTGCTTTCCTATATCCTATGCGATGCTTCAGCACAAAAAGCGAATGGTCTATAACTTATCTTCATCGAGAGGATCATTATTTTTGTCCAAGTTGCTTTACTACAACTCTTATAGTGTGTGTGGCGTAGCCATTTATGCTCAATCTTCTCGTTGATTTTACTCAAACCATATGCCTTTCTAGTTTCGGTAGTGAGAAATTGATACTAGGCTGCAAGTGAAGCAGAAGATGAAACAACAATAGAAGATGACCGATTTTGTAGTATATCTAATTACTGAATTCTTTGTACATGTAATGGCTAAATTAGTGTATGTCATATATAATTTGATGTATTATGCAATAGCTATGTGTAGTTTCTACAAAATGAAATAATAATGATTGTGTTTGTTAACAAATGGTCTCTCTCTCCCTCAATCTCTCTTTTTTTCTCTCTCTGCACACACGCATCCAAATACCTAGGGGTCAAATCATTGGTATTCAATAACAATTCCTCATTTCGTAGGTATTTGTACACTATTCCCAACATTTACAACCATTAGCATACAAAATAATACAAGATATAGAAATGTGTTGGCAAAACATTTCTTTCACAATGGTTCAAAAGTTGGGAAAGATGCTTTAGATCCCAATGGTGTGAGATTCAGGAACGATATTACATTTTTTTTAAAAATCTTTAATGTTGGCAAACAAAGTGCTTACGAGAATTATTGACAGCTACGATCCATTGGCAAATGTTTTGCCGACGGCTTAGGTACACTTTTGTTGATGTCGAGGGCTCACATTAGATATATGTTGTAGCTAGTAAGGGTAATCTGTATTGAGACTTATGTGTGTTTGTAAGCATATGCTATCTGGTCTATCATGTGTTTCCTACATATCAGAGATGGTGATTGTTAGAGAACCAATTTTGGTGGCAAAGGATGATCATATGCATAAGTTGGACAAATCTGATAAATCAGTTGTCAGGAAATCAGAAGATGATACAGTGCAATCAGTTGCCAAAAACTCAGGAGTAGATGAAGAAGAGGTCGACATCCAAATCTCTTTATTTATGGAAAGAGATAAAATAGGAAGTGATATTTTGAAGAAAACAAGTTGTATATCAACTTCATGATTTTAGGAGTCGAAGATTGTGATTTGTATTCTTTAAATAGTGGAACTTGAGTCGAAGATTGTGATTTGTATTCTTTAAATAGTGGAACCTCTATCTCTCATTACATGTTGAAAAGAGAGCAGAGAGACTTTGAGGACGTAGGTGATTTCAGCACTGAACCTCATTAAAATCTCTTGTTCATTCTTGTTCATATCCTTTTTGACATGGTATCAAAGCTTTACGGTATTGATCCTTAGATGGTGAATCATTCTGCAGCAAATTTTCACAGATTCTTCCCTTGGATGTGTGTTCTTTATTTTTGGTGTAGTCCGACTACTTTTAGAGTTAAATCCGTATGATCCTGAGATCAAAACGTGTTTTTGATCATTTGAGGAGAAAGCTGACAAAATTCTGAGCATTTTGAGCCCTTACCCGTCCAAAACCGTTGAGAAATCAGGGAGAAATCGATTTTTGAAGTCCGTCGACAATTTTTCTGCTTTTTCCGATGCAGAAGAGGGATTCTGGTGAAACCCGACGAACCCAGCAGAATATTCCACTGTGTTCTTCGTTCCCCGGCGACTTAGCTGTCAACGTGTCCTAAAAGATCGTGTGAGTACCAGATTCGCGTGCCCCGGCAATTCTCCTATCACAGTGTCAGAGCTACTCGATGAATCCCGCCAGCGACTGGCTATCTGAGCACTACCAACTCTTTCGAAGTGCCGCCAACATCATCAAAATTTCCACCATGTCATCATCTTTATTCAGTGATATCTATGGCAACATCTTCATCGTCGACCTCTTCAATGTCGAACAGAACTCTCACCGCTAATTTCAACTTTAACCAAGTGCCATCAAACTTTTCTAAGTTTCTTTCTATCAAACTTAGAGCAGATAATTATATGCTTTGGGCTGCTCAATTCAAACGCATCTTGATCACTTATGGACTCATGAGTTATATTGATGGAACAAACCATTGTCCGCCCAAAACTATTGAAAATTCTGATGATGTCAATCATGATTATATATTATGGTTAAAGCATGATCAGCTTGTTTTAAGTTGGATTATTACCTCATTGAGTGAAAATGTCATGAGTCAAGTCATTGGCTTGGAAACTACATATGAAGTCTGGTCTTCTCTAAAAAGATCATATGTCTCTCATTCTCGTTCACGGATAATTCATCTTAGAGGTCAACTTCAGGATCTAAAGAAAGGAAACAAGATAGTAAATGAATATTTTCCGCATGAAAAATCTATTGCGCATCAATTAACTATTGTCTCTAAACCTGTTCATGAAGATTATGTATATAACTCAAAGTCGGTGCTTAATCATTCATTCAAAATGCCAATCTTATGTATATACAAAGCTTGTTAGTGATGGATAACAACAATTATCCATCAAAGTATGTGTGTGTGTGTGTGTGTGTGTTAGTATTTTTTTTTGTGTGTGAAAAGGTCAGTGTTGTTGGTTGGCCAATATTTGTCGAATAGCTAGAATTTAAAAATTCATGATCATTCAAAGCACCATAACTTATTTGTTAAAGCTACCAAAACTGTTTCTGCACCATAAACCTTCTCTAATGCCAATATAGTGACTATTTTGATTGACAATTTTTTAGGTTTTAGCTATCTAGAAGAATTGAATCATCCATATGTTGCTAGTTGCTTCATAGATACTGAATGACTAAAATTTAAACGCTCATTGTCAAAAGAACCACAAATTGTTGCTAAAGCTGTCATAAAATGCTGCCGCACCATAAACCTTCACTAATGCTAAGCTATTGACCATTTTTTAGCTATGCTTTTTAAAAATTTAGCCATTTTTCTAGATTGAGTCATCATATAAATAAATAAATAAATAAATAAATAAATAAATAAATAAATATATATATATATATATATATATATATATATATATATATATATATATATATATATATATGTCAAATCTCCCATTTGTAAAACATAGTTAACCAAGATAGGCTTCCATATATAAAGAGCACACACGAAATTGAGGGAGATTTATACCAAAGTTTCCCACTTAAAAAATGTGGTTAACTGATATAGACTTCCATAGCAAGCCAACCAAATAAAGGGAGGTATATACCAAAAGAATGCAAGCTCTGGGGATGTTCCAAATCAATCTTATCAAAGCCAAGCAGCCAAGCAAACATTGGACCACCACTAGCCACAGGTCAATTCCCAACATAGGACAAGACTAATTGAGATTAAGATGGGCAACATATTAAAACTTGCCCTTAAATAAGAACCAAATTGGAATACTAAAGGCAAACATGGTGAAGTATTAGGTCACAAGTCAGATCCTGCAAGGATGAAAGCTAGATGCAGTTAGTATCCTATGACCAGATGATTTCAAAGAGGCAATCTTCCCAAACTATTGAAATATTATGGGGAAATATATTATAACATAATTCCAAAGTTCATAGCTAATGGCGAAATTGTGAAGAAATTCAATAGATTTTTCTTTGTTTTCATCTCAAAAAGAGGGAGCAAATCAAGCAAATGAGTTCCACATTATTGCAATTTGTAACTCCCTATATAAATTTATATCTAAATTTCTTACCAACTACATGAAAGGTATTCTTTTGTACCTTGTTAATTCTGAGCAGTCGATTTTCATCCTAGGTAAGATGCTAACTGATCATGTTATTATTGTGCATGAAGTTGTGCACTCATTGATTGGGCCCCCTAGGTCCTCCTACAGTTTGAAGCTTGTTATCTTTAAAGCTTACAACAAGGTTAGATGGAGTTTTCTAGAAGATGCTCTCTTAAAACTGGGGATTTCTTTGATTTTCAGCATGGGCTTTGACAACGGGATCAGCATGGTGAAGTCTAGAATTGAAAAAAACCCAATCAAAGGTCTTTAGATTCCTAGAGTTGGCTGATGCCTTCATATGCTTGCCTTTAGAGATGATGTGTTACTGTTTAATAAGGCAAATAGGAACTCTCTTTGATAAATTAAGGGTGATTTAGTCAAGTTGCACAATTCATTGAGTTTGAGCATTAACCCCTCTAAATCTAGGTTGATTTTCTATCAAATAGATCATATGTTTAGCCACTTGCTTATCATCATCCTTGGGTGACAAGTTGGCTCCTTTTCAAATCTATGGCTCCCATTGAAGAGGAGTGGTGTTGTGCTCTTATTGAGAAAGTGGAAAACGGGCTAGCATGGTAGAAGGTATTATTATATTATACTATTCATTTATGACTTGTTAGACATTCTCCAAAATGGGATTCAACTGTGTTGTGTAGTCTTGCTTCTTTCATGTAAACTTCTTCATAAGATGTCAACATCTACAACCCAATTCTTGTCAAATGACAATAGTCAAGTTGAGTGTTCACATTTGCTTGCATGGCACACCAAAGGTGAGGCAGGTGTGGCAAACATGTAGAATAGCCTACTTAGCTCTCATGTTGTGCAATAATAAACTCAATTTGTCTATATATGTGTCAAGAAGTGTCTCCATTCTCATAGTTCATGGACTATTAAGCTACGCCCAACCATTCCTGGTTGTTCAAAGATTGGCTATGGAGATGGGACAAGGGGGAGGGGATTCACTGCAACAAATATGGGTATTGAAGACAGTCCAAAGCATCAACAAAGACTACCTAAGGCCGTCGGCAACTCATGTGCTGATGGCTCCAAAGTCTTTATGGCAAAAAAAATTCTAATCTATAACAGTGAAAAAAATCACTGATAAATTTCTTTACTAGCACTTGGAGAAGTGGTGGACAGATATCATTACTAGTGATATTTGTCACCTTTATAGATCTCTATAAAAAAATCTCCTGGTCGCAGTGATTTTGTCATTGCTATGTTCCTTTTCTTTTTATACAAATTGAAAGAGAGAGAGAGAGCAAGAGAGAACCCAAATCAAGAGGAAAACACAACCTTACTACATTCAATCCAATCTAACCCCTAGTTTGATGATTGTTTTGATTAGTAAACACATCAAGATCAAAACCATCTCTTATGCTCTTCATGGATAATTGAAATACAAAACCACATGAAGAGACCATTAGTATGGTAGTCTGAAGAGAGGAACAGCCACTGCAACGATTTATTACATCCTCATTGATTGATGCTTTCGGCATTGGCCATTGCGGATGAGTCACATTCCTGCCCACTTAGAGAGCAGCAACGATCGTGAAGAATAAAGGGCATTTTCTTGGAAAACAAATAGTACAAGAAAGGAAATTTTTGAAGGCTTCTGCTTGTACTGAAGATCCCTCTCTGAACTGCTCGACCAGCACCATGATGATATTGGAATCCTATGTTTTTCTATCTTCTCTTTGCATTGCCTAATTCATAAGTTTGAAGTGGGGAGCATTAGGGTTAAAGACCTAGGGTTTGGTGGAGGCATTGAGATATATCATGGTGTAAGGGTTCGTTCTATTGAAACCCTTAGTTTTTTCATCATGTTTCCTCTCTTGTTGTAACCTTTTGGGACTTTTGTGGTGGATTACTCCTTTCATTTGTAGTGTCATTAATGTTAAGCCAATTTGGCATGAACATGTATTTTGCCCCTTGATGGCATAAAGCTGGTTGTGACGGAGTTGATTGTGTAGTATATTGACTGATGATCACATTGCTGCTACTAGTAAGTATCTATTCTCTAGTATTATTTGCTTTGAACTTCAGTTGTTTGTGTTTTAGCTATATCATTTTTCTGCATCTTCCTTTACATATTTATAGAAATTTCCAGCTTCCTATTTAATTTATTTTCTAACATTCAGCTAATGATCACCTT
This sequence comes from Nymphaea colorata, assembly GCF_008831285.2. NCBI lineage: Eukaryota > Viridiplantae > Streptophyta > Magnoliopsida > Nymphaeales > Nymphaeaceae > Nymphaea > Nymphaea colorata. The sequence continues at coordinate 8,033,502 of NC_045145.1, forward strand.
GATGCTACTAGCAAACATCTTTCTATAGTATTACTTTGCTTTAAGCTTTTACTGCTTGTGCCTTAACTATATCAATTTTCTTCTCCTTATTTATTGAAATTTCAAGCTTCCTATTTCATGGCTTTTCTAACATTCACAATACAAGAAAGGGGGGAAGACAATGATGGCAGTTTTAGGAATTTCAGCAAATATCGGTTCCTCTTTATTTTATGCATGAATAAGTTATTGATCATTTGTTTCTAATTTTCAGTTAGAAGCCGTTTGTTAGGGCACTTTAATTTAAACATGTAATATGCACTTTTTATCTACTAAGGTATCCTGATTTTCATGGTTTTTCAAGTATGGTCATTTAGATGTTGCACCATTTAAATTATTTGATATTGCTTATTTGTCTCTAATTTTCAACTAGGAGCTAGTTGTAAGGGTATATGTTGAAACCCTATTAACACTAGTTTCCTTATGAAACTACATCTAGGTCATACTAGTTCTGTTTCAGAGTCATGCATGATAAAAAAATAGTTGATGGAGTAACTGACATATATTTTTTTCCCCAAGTGATAGAGAATTTGTAGTATTGACACATGCTCCTCTATGGATGTGCTAATTTTGTTTTTTTCAACTTTATTTGTGCTATGGAAAAAATGTAATCTTCTAGATTTGATATGATGTTCCTCTGCAAAAGGTGCTTTGAGATTCTAAGCCAAATCCCATATTGAGCTTTTCTACAGAAGAAGATACAATTTCAATTCAAATTGGTTAGAATGAAAGAGGCAATGAGGTCTCTTAGCTCAAGAAGGCTCCATGTGAAGAGAAAAATTTTTAGCATCAATGTTTCATGAGTTACAATCATAGTTCAACTAGGTATTCTTATGTAGATTTCTGTATGGCAATATTATTCATCCAAATTTTATTTTTTATTATTTTTTTTTCATGGACCAACAAAATGCCACTTGTTATGGGATATTTTTATAAGCATCATTTGCTAAGACAATGTAGATATGTCTATCTGAATCATCATGTTTCTGTCGCACTTGTCTCAAGATGGAAGCGACCTGGAAAGGGACCCAGTTGGAACAATGAACAAAAACCAAATTGTACTAAGAAACCAAGAATTTGGTAATCAATTATCTATGTTGGCAAAAACCTTGTTGCTTTATGTTTGGTGTCATGACCTCTAAACAGGAAAAGGAAACAACATCACCTTGCTTGTGCATGTTTCTGGAATTTCCTATAGGTGTAGTTGTCAAGTCCAGAACAGGGGAAAAAAAAAAGCTTAATGTAGGTCCCTTTTCAAAAGATTTATTTAACTTGCAAATATTTGAGTACAATTTACTTGAAATATATTTACTTGCTTCCAATTCACCCATAGATTATTGAAACCTTGTTGTAACATATGAAGCTTGTATGTTTACATTTACTGTAATAAACTTAATTACTCTAATGTACTAACATCTAGTGTCATATTCAAGTGTCTTTCAGTGAGGAGGAGAAAATCAGAGACTTTCTATGTAAATAAATTACTCTTTATTTAGTAAATGGGCTTCTATGCGAATTCAAATTGTGATTACTTCATTTGAATTTTTCATATTATTAATATTTCTCTTATTTAATGTTTAAATAATATCCATTTACTTCTAGTATTGTTTTGTTGGTACTTCAGAATTTGATTGTGAACTATTAACCTATGTAAATTCTGATTATATTTGTGATTATTCATCCTAATAATAAATTGGGGGTACCTACTACATAAGCAAATGTCTTTAAAATGAAAGACCTATAGCGGTGTAACATTACGTTTCCACTACTATAGACCATATTACCAATGACTTCCATTCTTGCCAATAATTTGGGAGGTGTTGCCAATGGTGCTATTGGTAATGGCCTTTACCAATGCTACAAAGGGCAAGGGCAACCTAGATTATCCCATAGGGAGACGGTCTTTGCCTATAATGTTATTGGCGAAGGCTTTAGGCCAACTGACAATGGCAAGAGCTGCTGCGAATAGTAATATTTGTTGTAGTTTGCCAAAACAAGAAGGAAACATCATCCCTAAGAAGCCAAACATAACTCAGATTGTTAAATTCTGGTCTTGTAGTGCATTCACTCATGCTTGTTCAACTTTGAGAGACAAATATACTAATAGTTACTTCATATTTTGTTAATTAGTAGTTAATGCTGAGTTAAAGAAATTCTCTGATTATGCTAATGACCAAACCTCTAGCTTATGGCTTCTGAAAATTCATTTAATGGATTATTGCACCCTTTTTCCATTTGTCTTACCTTAAAACAAAAGAATTTGTTTCCAAACATGCTAAGATTTTGGAAGCACTGCTTGGTAATTGAACCTCTTTTTCTTTTTGGCAATCAATAAAAGGACCATATTTAGACTTGCCTATTCCCACTAAGTTGCAAATACTTTAGAAGGCTTAGTATCATTTTTACAAGCATTCCTGCTTGCCTTGTAGTCATCAACAACAAAAAAAATTACAAATTTATACATAACAATATCACATCAAAGCAAAACATCTAAAAAGCAACAAAGGATTTATAACAATCAATTTAGAACATATTTTCTCAATAAATATTTGATAAATTTAGGCTCAAAATATGAGGCCCAGTCAATGCTTCTTGGAAAACATTAAGAACTGTCACTTGTCAAGAAGGTGCTTGTATAAGGTTATTTGCATGAATTTCCTTTGATGAAATCTAATGGTGATTGGAACAAGTTACCAACAGCATCACGAAATCCAGAGAAAAGGAGATAAAAGTGTTTCCCATTGAAAGCTTGTTTCTTCATGACCATTTTAATTTCAACTTCTAGACTTGTGTGATTGTGACCTCTTCATCTTGTAACAAGGCATTCCTGTTGGAAAATCAGGATGGCACCACAAAATTTAAGAAAAAATTGCAACATTGTTTGATCAAATAATGCATTAACATTGAAGATGCAAATTAACAAGGTCAACATCAACAACAGGACAACAAACTTAGAGGTGATTTAACTATTTTGGCTTCCTGTGTCTAGGATTTGAATTTTCAAGCAAGTTACACTAGAAGATGTTAAAGCAACACTATGTTTGGATATCTAGTAGGTTTTCTGCGAATGCTAGACTACTGATGAAAAAATGAAAATATTGTGATTATGCATATAATAGAGCAGAGGGAACCTTCTCCCCTTGTCCTTCTGGTCATTTGAAACCTGCAGATTACTATGGCTATCTCAATGTACATTGCAAAGAAAAGGAAGGAAAGTCCTTTCTCCTACCTGAACATCTTTGTTGGTTGCAATGCAAGCTGCCCTAAACTCATAATTATGAAGTTCTTGACTCATTTATTTTTTCTTGCAATATTTGAGAGGATATTTTACATTCACTGTTCCGTCAAGAAACAAAAATTAACAATGAAGAAAAGCGCACAAATAGAGATAAACTCATCAAGAAGTCATATATATATATATATATATATATATATATATATATATATATATAATGGTGCCTCAAGCCGTCTAACTAGGGCTGTCTAATCTAACATGACAGATAGTTAAGAGAAAAACAAGGTAGAAAAGATGGTGGTCATTTTTATTGTACATTTTTGTACATGTTTTTATCTCAACCATCACATTAGATAGACAATATTGGTTAGATGGCTGGGTGACTTTCGATAGTCATAGACCTCATTCGCTCATTCTATATAAATATATTTGTGTTGCATCATTCTCCAAGCTCTTTTATTGGTTTTTCAGCAAATTTAAGGTCCCAGTTATGTTTTCTTCTTCGTCCACGACTCTATACTAGTCAATGCCTGAATATAGTCTTTGGCGAACTAAAGGCTTATGGCGCTTTAAAATTAGCGAAATGTTGAAGTTGCAGAAGAGTAAAACGGGTGATTTCTGTGCAAAAAGCATGAAAACAGTGCCCCGTACATCCGGATTTTAAAGGAACAAGGAAAGAAAACCAAAGAACTGTCGGTGCATATATATATATGTATAGTTGACGTTGCTGGCTTACTTGTCTACGCATATATGCACGCAAATTAATGCATATAAGCTCTAGGTAGCCTTTTGTTCCCTTGAAATCTTGTATTTTCTAATATTGTCCATGCATCATCAAGATGGCATCGGGCTCGAGTATTTCTTTTAATTGGCAACCTAGGGCTCTGTGGAGTTCTACCAGTTTACGCAACGTAAGTGAAGAATATTTCACAAAACATGCTCAAGTTTGAGGAATAACAAAGCTTGTTCTTGAATGTTTTACATATATCCACCCAAATTGATTGACTTGTTCATGGATAAGTTGTGAACTAAAAGAAATTCTTTTGGAATGTAAGCTTGTTTTCGTGTTCCTGCAAATGATACATGGTTGCACTAATTCATGCATGTTAAACTATTAATATCGTTCAGCTTAATTAATGCATCATTCCATTGCAAATGAAACGTATTAAGTGGAAAGCAGATGAAAAGAAGAAACTGTGATCAACAATATCAAATACTTCAAGTAAGTGGAAGCCAATCGAAAAAGGGGCGAAGCCCTACCCTTTTCCTTCCAATATGAAGTCTAGTATTGTTTTGAGAATCTTAAGTAGGCATATTTTATACCTATCAATTAGAGTGTTGTATTATCACTTACACAGTTGTATTATCACGTACACTATAAAGGAGTAACACTAACAAAAATCGAATGAGTGTAATCAAAGCAGCAATGTCTAGTACTCTACGGTTAAATCAATTGACCTTTCATATTTCACAACAGTTGGATCCACTGTGAAAGGTGAAAATGCGTGTGAAAAACCACTGGAAAACATGCACCAAGTTTGATCATGTCACACTAAGCCACTTGAGCAAAAATAAGTGGTCAGGTGAAATTAAAATTTTGAAACTTGAGCTTGAAAGTTGTAATTTCAGAGAAAGTTAAGCAATTATTGGATGAATAATGAGGTCTTGATTGAATATGGGTTTTTGTGCCCACAAGCAAATCAAATACGAGGCCCCTCTAGGACCGAAATCTCAACCTTCAAACCTATGGTTTTAATCTTGTGGACCTGATTTCAGTCTTACCGGATCCCATCCCGATGAAACCTTGCATTTAAGTTTTACATGTCTGGACTGGGTAATAAAGCTCGAACCCGACCCGATGTTACTCTTCGGGTCGTGAAGCTGGGAGAAGCAAACCCGAAGTCCAACCACGAACACATCGTCTCGTGCCACGGGGAGGGTACAACGGTCATTTTTCTGAAAAGGACTGGTCAACTAACCCTACCAGTTTGAGTATAATACCTAGAGTGTCCTCATCCTTCAAACAACCCTTGCTTAGTAAAAAAAATAAGAAGGCCTTGTGCTTTCATTGCCCAGAGTGGGGTGCAAAGGCTGGGATGGGTATAGTGGTCATTTGGAGAAAGGTATGGGACCGACTGATCGGACTGAGATGGGGTCGTCACTCGTCAAGAGTGACGTGAAAACAAGTGGAGTCGGGAGGGTTGAAGGGTCGGAGCAGGGGAAGGAAGAGAATTTACTGCGCTGTAATTTCTTTCCTCTTTCTCCCTTTCTTCTCTGTTCCGTTCCTCCATTTTCTTCTCCTCTCTCTCTCTCTCTCTCTCTCTCCACGAGCACATTGTTTCCCTCTCTAGAAACGCATATAAAAAATGCTCGGGGTTTCCTTTCGCAAGGGTCGAACGACGAGAAAGAAACTTTTCCATTTCTCTCTCACGAGTCACAGCAGAGCTCCCGCTCAAATGGGCGAAGTATGTCTTACCACCTTCTTCTCCTCCTCCTCCTCCTCCTCCTCCTTCTTCTTCTTCTCTCCCTCTCTTTCTGCTTGTGAATTTTTGGATTTCAAGGTGTGTACCCAGTTGGCTGTCGTGTTAATAATTTGGAGAAAGATTGTATCCTAGTTAGTGCAAGCTCCCCTTCTTCTTCTTCTTCTTCTTCTTCTTCTTCTTATTATTATTATTATTATTATTATTTGGAGAGGAAACCGATTGAAAGATAACAATCTGTTTTTGAATGAAGACACTGGAGAGTTCGGGATATTGAAAATCTGCGTGAAAAGATTTTCAAATTTTTTCTTGGAAACAAAAGCTTTCGCCTGTTGCTTTCGTTTTCATTTTTAAGTAATTTCAATTATAAAATTTTGTTATAGGAAATAGATTTCTGCTAACCCTTGGGAAAATAATTTGTCATCCTCACTGTCATGTAATTTTTAATCTTTCAAAGCTTCCAGTATGTTGTTTTTTTCCTCCTCAGGGAGTCTTTCTTGGTTCCTTTTCTTTTCCAGATCTAAGGCAATGTGCATCAGTTAGTTTTCATATATAGTTTTTCGTTTTTTAACCTCCACCCGTCCGTGCCAAACTGTTACGTTGAAGATTCGTTTATCATGTTCTTTGGATTCTTCGAGTCTCCCCGTTCAAAATAAGTAAGGAATTATTCATGGTATGAATCATTCATAAAATATTTCAATCCTTCTCACCACGTGTGGTTCTTTTCAGCTTTAAAAATCTTGAAGAGTATCATTTTCTAATCATTGTTCGTATAATTGCAATCTAAAACCAGCATGTTTCTAATTTATCTGCAGACCTACAGAAGCTCTCTTTCTCTCTCTCTCTCACTTCCATCATCATTTCACATTTTAGTCATAATCTTCCCTGTATAGGAAAAACAGAGAGAACCCAGTATTTCAATTTCATTTAGTTTCAGAAGGATATTTCGACTTGATAAATTCCCTTCACTTCTTTTAGCAAATTTCCACATTTTAGAATGCTTTATTCCTTTCGTGCCCAAACTTGTAAACTAACTCCTCTTTTATCTGGGAATATTCTGGAACATAGAACCAGGCGGAGGAGAAAAAGGAGGAGAAGAAAGAGGAAGGAAAGGTGGCGGAGGGAGCAGGGGAGAAGAAGGAAGGTGGAGCCGAAGTGGAGAAAAAGGAGGAAACAAAGAATGAAGGTGGAGGCGAAGGGGAGAAGAAGGAGGGAGAAGGGGAGAAGAAAGAAGATGAAAAGGAGGAGGAAGAGCAGAACCCAGAGATAGTGTTGAAGGTGGACATGCACTGTGAGGGATGTGCAAGGAAGGTCCAACGTTCCCTGAGAGGCTTCCCAGGTCTTTTTCCTCCCCATTGAATGGTTAACATCTATGTACTCGCTTTTGCAGAAGCTGTTCACATCTGAAACTCCATATGCTTGTCCCCCTGCATCCTTCGGTCTGGTATTTTGCTATTAACCTTTTCGTTCTCATTGTTAAATCCTTCTTTTTTCCAATCTAGTCTACTAGCTCTCTTCTTCTTCAAGCAATCCGGCACTACTTCATCCTCCCTTGTTTTTTAACAGTAAGCTTCCTGTCTATTTTTCTCTATCCTTCCTCAAGGAATCCTATAGTAACTTCATCCTCCCATGTTAGGCTTTTTTCCCTAAGAAAGTCACTGCACTGCTATTTTTTATCAACAACAATGTATATATATACATGTGTAGATATATGTATATATATATACACATGAGTATATATGAAAATATATATGTGAATGTGTGTGCTCATACCTCATGATGGCAAAGCATATTGCTGGAAAGGAAGCAACAAAGTGACCTCGGTTAGATTTTACTGTCTGTACTTTATGAGAGAGAGAGAGAGAGAGAGGTTAAAACTTGAAACAGATTTGGTCAGGTGGGGGCGGGAAAAGGACTTAAATGCACTAAGTGGTGGTGGGGAAGGACTTGCAATTCGAGTTCTACCCACAGTAGTGGAATAGCTCTATTGGGTAAAAAGCCTAAAGGGGGAGAGTTTTTTGCGGTCTGAACTTCTACCTCCATTTGGGGAGTCACGAGGGGAAAAGCAAAGCTACCAAACTTCATGTTTTCCGTGAACTTATCGATGCACTGTAGTGTCGCAGTCCGTGGTGCGTCGTCTTTAAGCTGACATTCTACCGGTCGTGGCAGGTCCTCTCTGCGGATACATCACGTAATTGAACACGTAATTGAATACCGCTCTGTTGTACATGTGCTTCTTCGTAATTCGATGGCACACCATTATCATCGTGTTGATAGAAACTAAGCCCTGTTGACCGCCATTGATATGCCTGGCTGTTAAATTTGTTGAGTTGTTAACATTGGGAGACTGCAGGTGTGGAGGAGGTGCAGACGGACAGCAAAGCTCACAAGGTGGTGGTGAAGGGGAAGAAGGCAGACCCTGTAAAGGTCTGTCAGAGGATTCAGAAGAAGAGCGGGAAGAAGGCTGAGCTTATTTCCCCGCTGCCCAAACCACCAGAGGCGGAGAAGGAGGAGGAGAAGGAGCAACCTAAGCAAGAGGAGAAAAAAGAAGAGGTTGGTCTTCTCTCTATCTTTTCACTTTTACTGAGTTTACTTCTTCACAGATCGCAATGAATGTTTTTTATGTTTTATAAACCTTTTATGAAAAGAAAGCAGACCGCAAAGTGACCGAGAAATTTGTGCTTTTGGCGTTTTTTGGTTAGATTTCTCTGTTTACAAGAAAGGGTTTTCTGTTTTTTTTTTCCTTCACGCCATTCAAAGTGCTTTTTCAAAAGCTTATCTTGAGCTTTGCGTGTCCTTCGCGTTCTCAGACTTTCGTTCCTGGTGTCACCTTTTATCTGGAGCGCCAAGCCCTAGAGTTTTATCTTTTGCGAAGCTTTGAAGCACCGGATCTGGTTTGAGTCTGGACCTAAATAGTTTTAACGACCCTGCGCCTATGTCGGTATCCAAATCCCAAGGCAAGGAGTTCTCCTGAAACCGGTTGCTCCAAATCCACAGATTTGGATTGCCCATGATCCACAAGTTTCCTCTCCAAACACCTATATTACTTTTTTGGATTGTTGGTCCAATGACTCCGTTTGTCCGACCCGTTCTATCTCTCTCACTCTCTCTCATGCACATACAACAAGTTACTGCCACATTTAACCAGCCGTCTTCCATGGTTGCTTCTGGCAGAGTAAAGGTGGAACTGCTACCCTGCCGTATTTGTCTATCATATGAAAGGGAATTGATATTGAAATTTAATGCGTTATTGGCTGACATGCCATCTGTGCCGCATTTATATATGATGTATGAGGTGGGGGAGTGCAGGACCGCTGGATCAAAAACAGACAATTCAGGTCCATAAATCCTTTATCATTTCCCCACTTTTTTTGTCTTCATTTAATAGAGAAGTTTTCTATGGTAATCTTCAACGAGACTCAACTGTTTCTTGATTCTTTTTCATACACCACAGCCAGCATCTGTTTAAAGCACAACATTTTGAGGAAGTAAACCAATTTATCATCCTTTTGAGGTTGAAAGAAAAGCTATTTCCTTTCCTCCCATAAGGACAAGGTGTTACCGTCGTGTGTGAACAACATAATGAGATTTTCACCCTAGTTAAGATTGACTTAAGATCATACGACCGAAAAAAAAAAAAAATTGAGCCCCAGATTGGAATCCTCCTGTTTGGAAATCTATATACAATTCGAACTCAACATTTGGGGACAAACGAGCTCTTATAAAGAACCAAATTTTAGTGGTTTGAGCTTTTTCTCTTTTAAACTTGGTGAATGCAATATATATATATATATAGCAAGAAATTAATTGAGCATATATGGAGGGGTAAGGGCTTTCTTTCCCAAGTTTGAAGAACTAATGGGTTGCAATTGGCTGTTGGTTTTGGACTTTGTCTCTATGCAGCCTGTGGTCGTCACTGTGGTTTTAACAGTTCGCATGCACTGCGAGTCATGTGCCCAAGTGGTCCAAAGACGCATTCACAAGATGAAAGGTAACTCTTTTTCTGTCTCTCTTTGTAATATTGTGCGTGTGTTGGGAAAAGGGCGAACTGCAAAAAGGAAAGTTGGGTACCACTCCTCGTCCTTCGATTTGATGCTGTCATTCGCCCCATGTGGCCTTTCATCCTTTTTCTCTCTCTCTCTCATGAAGATGCCCATGAGGACGATCGAACCAGCTACCGTTCCTAGTACTAATCCTTCCTTGTCCATGCAATATATACCATTTCTTGTCTCACATGTACCATCGTTAACCTCACTATATATGTATATATAGGCCTCATAATTTACTCAAAAGCCCGCGCACTCATCTTTAGTAGCGCTGAGCTAACCAAAAAACTCGTAGTTTAGTTTGGCTCGTTCTCCCAAATGTCAGATGCGATAAATGTGAAACATGAGCAAAGCCAAAGCTGCCCGATATGAAAAGGATTTGCGTTGCATGTGTTTTTTTTTCCTTCATACATATGCTTTTCGTGCACTCAAAAGTTTGAAGGAAGCAGAGACCGTGGCGCTTCACGGCGAAGGTGCACACGGAATTATTAATTTCACGAAAAAACGGCCACGTTGGTTCAGGCCCCGTTGGCGTTGGGTTACTCAGTGCATTGCAGTGAGGTCCAAATGAGATCCAAAACAGCTAAACTGATCTGAAACCAGATTCGGATGCATCCTGTTTTGAGGCACTTCACACTTCAATTTTGGCCGATCATTTTGGGTAGTAGGTACTTGCGAAAGATCGAAACTAACTTTTCCATTCCTCTATTTCGGACTCCAGGCCTAACTTACTGTTACTTTAATTAAGTAGCATGTGTCACACAGTCGAAAGCTATCGACATCCACAAGATTCGAATTGAGGACCGAGCTTTTATTAACCTATCAATTCCACCACTTGTGCTACACATAACTATTTCCAATTGCAGCACTATTAAGCGCCACGCTTCCCTATAAAATGAACAAATGACTTTTCGTTTTCTCATTTTGTTTGCATCTTCTTCACCGCGGATAATTAAGCTAATCTGATATACAAGTATCATTGAACAAATTTAATAATTAATTCTGTTCTCTGTGTTATATCAAATTTGGAACTAAAGGCATGATTTTTTTTTTTTATGTGCATCCTTCTCTTTCTCTCTCTTTGGAACTACATGTTCAATATGGCTTATGTGTAGAGACGGAAATACAGGTGTAGAGTCGGTGGAGACAGACTTGAAGAATGACAAGGTAATTGTGAAAGGGGTGGTGGATCCAAAGAAGCTGGTGGAGTACGTGTATAAGCAGACGCGGAAGCAGGCGACTATCGTGCCGCCGCCGCCACCGGAGGAGGAAAAGAAGGAAGAGGTGAAGGAGGAAGAGAAGAAGGAAGAAAAGGGGGAGAGCGAGAAGAAGGAAGGCGAAGAAGGCAAAGACGGTGGTGAGGAGGAGAAGAAGAGCGAGATGAAGAAGAGCGAGTACTGGCCGCCCGCTAGATATTACATGGAATACGCGTACCCGCCACAGATATTTAGCGACGAGAATCCTAATGCATGCTCCATCGTGTGATTTGTTAATAAGAGTTGTCGAGTTCTTGCCTTCTTCTTCTTTTTCTTTTTAGCTTTTTAATCTTTGTTTTGTAGTTACCTGTGTATCTATCACCTGTATCAAAGCCATAATCATCCCAAATAAATGCTCCTTAAGATGATCAGGTCTGGTACAGCAACTATCTCTCTCTACCATCCTATTCGGAATCCTACTTTTCTAGCATAAATATGTATGCTCGTCTCCGTGCTTTAGAAAGACAAATACTCTCCACAGCTATGCTTGGAGAGTTCTTATTTAGTTTCCGCTCTTGAGAACATCAGTTGCATACGGGAGTGTTTGTGTGCCATCACGTGAGCGCACAAAGCCATTGTTTTAGTCACCTGAAAGAAAATAAAAACAAAGAACTTACTGTACGCGCGCCCCGTTATGTTGCTAAGAATGACAATGACAGTAATATATATATGTATATATATATATATATATATGTGTGAAATTATTAGGTCAGGCAAACACCGAACCACCCAAAATTGATTGTTAAAGTAATTTTTTTTTTTGCATAATCTAAATAAGATAACCGTATGGATATGATCTTAATGTATAATGTTTTTATAGGAACTACGGCAGTTATTTTTTGAAACATGTCTTTGTAGTAATAAAAAATGAACCGCTCTTATGACATCAAATATTCATTGGTAAGAAAATGAGTGGTTTACTTCAAAACAACCTTATATATATAAATTGAGTGAGTAATACGTACTAAAAGTGTTTTTACCAACTCTGAGAGGTTTCATTAATTTTACTGTTGTTTCCAACTTATATATACATATAGTTGCTTCTTGAAAAGGTGGACGACAACTCATGAAACATGGTTGTATTCCATGAAGGAATAGATGGACGTTCCATCAATGCAGTTGAAATGTTACAAAAAAATTGTAGCGGTACAAAGGAATTGATTGCAATATATAGTTAGGTATCTGCTCCAAACACACTCCTTTTTCCGAACTGGCCCATTTCTACCGAACCCACTGACCTACCTGGATGATCCAAAGTTAGGTACGCTCAAGGCAGTGCTACCAGCTGGCTTCAGATGCATGGAATTGCGTGGGGGCGTACTAGACCCATCCTTCCTTTGATTACCAAAAGCTTATGATCCTAATTATGTCAAAATATCTGCAGACAATTTGCGTGTCACATCAGAGATGTTGCACTCTTTTGCTCTATCTGTTGGTATAGACCTGTTAATTTCAAGCCCCAAGCATACCCGGTGCCTCCTGAAGGAACATGAGAACCACCACTATTGGATCCAGTGGCCTTGTCTCACTGGGTTTCATGCATGGAACCAACTGGTCTCCTTTTAGATAGATTGGTAGAGATATCCTAACCGTCCAGCTTCTTGCTATTGTTTGTCTCCTCGATTTCCTATTTTAGCTGGTTTCTTCTCTCAGGCATTGATATCAGCTTAGCTAGATGGCTCTCATCCTTACAGTGCTCGTGAAATCTGATTTTGATGATACATTGCTACTACAGGCAGGTTATGGAGCGTGTAGCAGGAACCTCTTCTCATTTGGGAAGTGATGCTAATGGATCCCAGCAGATTCATGCCTCTTTTCCTTCAATAACACGCACATAGATGTGCAGGTGATGTCCTGCGTTTGTTTTGTGACATGCTTCATGGAACGGGAGGAGTTCCTGTTCTGCTGTTCCGCAACGCTACTCAAGTGTCTTGTTCTGCTGTTCTGTGGCACTACTGGAACACGACTCGTTAAAGTTCGGCTTGTGAACAAGTTCCAGCCAAGTCATTTGCTTAATGAGTCGAACTCGAGTATATGAGTCGACCAGTTCAAATAATCGAGTTGAGTTTGAGTTCACTGAACTCAAACTGCTAATGCTTGGCTTGGCTCAAAAATGATGTGTAGCAATTTTTTTAAATATTCGACTTGTTTTTAATTAAAAAAACAATATATTGACGTTAATTAATTATGTAAGTTTTTACAAAACCTCCTTCAAATTTGTCGAGCCTTAATCGAGTTGAGCACGATTTATGGCAAAGTAACAATCCATATATTCAAACGAATTTATCGAGCCTTAATCTAGTCAAGCTCGAACTCAATAAGTAACTGCCGAGTTAAGCTCGAGCTGATTCTGTTGAGCTATTCTCGAGCCCGAGCTCAAGGTTTCACAGTCAAGCTGAGCTCGAGCTGGCTGAACTCAGCCTCGACTCGGCTTTCACCCCTAGTTCTCACATAATAAGGTGGGACAAAATATCGCTAAACAGTGCAATTGTCTTGGAACTTATCTATTACAAACTTTGTAAGTACCAATTTATGCACTTTCATCTTCAGCTCACAACTTCTTTGTTTTTTTCTTTGCAACAATCCTGTGGAATCTCGAGGTTGATACAATCATCGATGGACAAAGAAAGAAAAGGAACTACGAGAAGTCTACATGCGTAGGGGTGAGAAGGTCTAGCTTTCCAGGTTACTCCAAAAGGGAAGTATCACCAACGATCATGAGGTAGCTCCTGAATGTGAGCAGTGGTGTAGATATAGGTGTTTCGATTGCCTATTAAAAACATGAACTGGTACAACTTCTTGGCTCAACGTCCTTGGGGCTGTCTCATGGGTCACAATAAATTAAGTAAAGAGTAGGCTTTATTGATTCATTCACCAATATTATACCGCTGCATCACTGATTTGTTAGACAGAAGGCTTATATTGGCCTAGCTGTATTCTAAAGGGCCGTTTCTGTTCACTTATCGTCTCGCTTTCACTGGTTTCAGGGATTAATAAGTAACATTGTCCGTGAACAAAGGTAGCCTGCCACTTGCAAAAAGGGGAACGTAAAGGATCTGCTTCTATTGTCAAGACAAGAATTGCCCCTATCATCCATGATATATTTATCCTCTTTTCTCTGGTCCCCGTTCTTGCTTTTGTACATATCTTTTCTTCTCATCCTAAAACAGCAAAGATTCTACAGGACAATTTTTGGGATTCCCTCTCTCTCTTATCTCTCTCCGGTATGTATCCGCCCAACCTTGGAAAAAGAGTAATATAGGGCTCCAGATAAAGCCTATCTACAAGTGGTATTTGTCCTCTTGCATTTATGCGTTACCAGATAAAGCCTAAGTACCAAGGGCAATATCGGCTAGTTACCAGGCCAAATCTCTCTCTCTCTCTCACTCGTTAGAATATGCAGAGCTTTTCACATTCTACACAAAATTGTGACACTAAAACGAACAAGACGGCCTCTTGAGATGCATGAACGTTAGACCACCTTCTGGGTTTGACTATATGTCAATATTCTATCAAGAGTAGCAGAGAACATTTGCTCGACATGCACCAAAGCTTCCCACTGAACACCAGTACTGGAACTGTGACTACAAATGAGCCCAAAATTCTCAAGATCTTAAGCTCTAATGGGCCATCTCATCATAAAGTGAAAGTGAACGGTGAAGCCTCAATATAGCAAACAAAAAGCATGAACGGAAATGGTCGTTTTCATGGTGAGCCTGTCATTGTGGGGATATGTCTAATAGATGGTCAAGCTTGGAGCTTCAAACTATTGATGTGATATAAAGTTGACTGCCATTTCGCTAGGCAAGAAGTGCCAATCAGGCCAACCTAGCTGCAAAAAAAAAAAAAAAAACGTCGAGCCTTTCATTTTTCAAATACTCTGCAATTGCTTTCTCTTCCTCTGGATGGTATCGAGACAATCTCCTTTTGATATCATCATGTAATAGATACATGTATTAGCTTCTCAGGCCCAAACTCAGGGATTTCCCATATGGGGATCTGGTTTGTGCGTGCATGTTACCTGCTTTTCGGAGGTACCTTCCCACCAAGATGTGCTCAGTACCCGTCCTAACATGCTCCCTGGATTACAGAGCCAAAATATATATTAGCCTGCTGTCAAGTTTTATAGGATTCCCTCTCAGCTGGATCTCCTGGGCACAAACAGCTTTCTTGTGCCCATTAGTCAGTAGAGCAAAAGCTGACTGAATTTGTATGTGAAATATGAAGCAACAAAAGTCTTGTGATTTTGAAGTGAATAAAGGGTACGTATATGAGGAAGTAAAAAAGAAGAGTGACTCTAGTCAAGTTATAAAATACAAAGCAAGATAGTACTGAGTAAAAAATACATATATAATAAAATAGATAAAGCAAACACTGGAATTCAGCTCAAGGGGATCTCGGCAGGTAGTTGGCTTTATGCGTTTAAACCTCGTTTCGACGTGTAAGAGGATAAAGCCATGTCTAACTTGCATTGGTAAAGGTCTGTGAGGTATCAAGAGCATCCTTATCTAAGTTTTATGTAGCTGAAGATCAGGTGACTATGGGTTCCCACCCCGACAAGCGGCTTCTCTATACATGACAATGAGAAGTACCCGTTTACCTCACTAGACTCGTTCAGAAGACTCATATATGAAGGTTCTAGCATAACCGGATTCAGATGGAACTTTATGGAAAACTTCACCCAAATTAAAAGCCTTCCGCTCTTATCTTGTTTCTCTCTCTCTCTCTCCCTCCCTCTCTCTGCGGTCCTGGGTGGGAGGAAGGTAGTGTGGCCTGTCGAAGTCCGATTAGAGCCCTAGAACCGGTGGGCGGGACAATGGTTCCTCTTCTTCAGTAAGGAAGGCTTATTTCTGTTTTCTTCTATGGATCTGCGCTCGGCATGGGATGCCATATCTTTTGTACTTCCCTTTCTGTTTTCTGGAATGACTTGGGGTCATGGCTGGTGGTGGGATATTTCTACAGATTTCCTTGTCGGGGGTGTCATCGAGGAGGCGGAAACCTAGGGGCCCTTACTTACTACATGAGAAACTATTTTTAGTGACGGTTAAAACCGTCGTTAGAAATAAGAAAAAGTGTCACTAAATAATTGTAGCAGCAGTTCAAAACCATCGCTAGAAGTATTAAAACCCACGCTAGTAGCCCTGTGCCTAAAAACCTTTAGGTACAATTTTGGGCCTTTAGCAACAGTTTTCCTTGAATATATATATATATATATATATATATATATATATATATATATATATATATATATATATATATAGAGAGAGAGAGAGAGAGAGAGAGAGAGAGAGAGAGAGAGAGAGAACTAATTTATCAACAAATAATTTCTGCATCTTTGAAAGGATAATGCTAGTCAAGAAATTTGAAAATAACGAAACGTGATAGCTTTAGCTAGAGGCAGCTCCTCCAGCACACCAGCGAGCTCCCTCGAACAGATCCAGAATGGCCAGAACCACCACTGTTTATATATGCTCATGTGATGTCTTCATGTTAATTTCTACTATTTTTTGTTTAAGCATTCATGAAAATTAATGGTCCATTTTAGTAGGTGTTTTCTCTTAACTTTGCTCGACAGGATTGTTATGCAATATTGAATACATGTTTGTCATATAAACATGTTGTCGCATACTTCAACAACAAATAATTGTGGAAAAGAGTTTGATGAATGATACATGTACTGTCATCAGAAATTATGAATTATATATTGACAAGGAAATATTTGTTAAAAAGATTGCAGTACTGTCAATTATATATAAGATTGTTCACAATACATTGTTACAAGATATATATATATATATGTTGTTGTCAGTAATTATAAATTAATCATTATGGGCATGCTTACTTTTTCTTGTTAAGTGGTATAGCTATTTAGGCTATATGATTTATTAAGCAATGACACTACTTTTATGTTGCTATAAAAAAACTAGAAAAGTATGAACCAAGTATTATTGACTATAAATTCTAATTAGAAAGGATAATTTTTTGTACTGTTGCCTATTCTGTCAAGGAAAGAGAACTTGTTTCAAAAGTAAAGAAAGTGTGGCTTGTCATGTAAAGATTAGATGTGGTGAAAGTTTATATAGCAAGTCTCTCACTCTCTCTTACATGGAAGAAGGTGTGAGGTTCTCTTAAACATATATCCAAACATCATTACAATAACTTTTGCTCTCAACTTGAGTACAATAATCGATTTTATTTTCAAAATTAAGTTTATCTTTCCTAGTTCAGCACACTTGCTTTCTTATGATTTAATTTTTTAAGATCCAAATTCTAAAAGGATATATCCAAATGTGATGATTACAGGGTTGGAAATCTTGTATTGGGGTCTGATTCTATGGGAGTGATCCTAGGATTGTGGTCAAATACTCATTTGCTTTGAAATTCAATCCAAAATCCAAGATATGAAATCTAAGATCTAAGATCTAAAATCCATGATCCAAAATCTAGGTTCTAAAATCCAAAATCCAAAATCCATTATCTGTGATTTGTGGTACGAGAATTATACATGAAATTTGATTCAAAATCAAAAGTCTAAAATCCAAGGTCCAAAATCTAAGACTTGAGTTATAAAATCTGAGATCCTAGATCTATAATCTATAATAAAAAATCTAATACTTGGCATCCAAAATCCAATACTTGAAATCCAAATCCAAGTACGTTAGATTTCGGTTAATGTCATGGTTTAGATCAACATAAGGTTTATGATTTGGATCAAATATTTTGAATTGAGATCCAAGATCCAAATGAGCTCGGGGTAAGTTGATCAAAATGATTGGGTTCAGTCTTGCCTACACTAGGTTGAAGCCTACCTAGGGCTAAGTTTGACTGTATTAAATCTAATGATTATGCAAAAAGCCACACATGCACAGAGAAGTGCTGATCAATTCTTAACAAAGAATTTAGATTAACATCGAGTGTGCAGGGTGAACAAGCGAGAGTATAAAGAGGAGAAAACAAACTTTTAAAATCATATTTTAAAACACAAAAGGAATAAGAAAATTATTTATTCCTGCCACATACTGATACCCATTTTGATTTTGTATGCACCGGAGTGTTCAACAAAGAATTCTGTACATTCCAAGTGTTTACGTCTGAATTGACATTAAGCATGGAAAGAGAAAATGATGATGCATTTTTTATATATAATGCACAATAAGCTCACATGTGGATACTGGATCTCGGTTTGATGTTGAGACCCAAATCCAGGTCCAAATCCAAAGAAAATTCTCGAAAGCTAGATATGGCATTAAAATTTGGATTATAATTTGACATTCGGGATCTAGAATGGGAATAATGGACTTGGATTTATAAAAATAGATTAGATCTAGGACATGGTTATGAGACCTAGATACATACAAAGGACAAGGACATGTGATCTAGATCGGAAATATGAAATGGGGATATGAAAATAGCATGGACCTAGACTTGGCTCAAGTTGTGGTAGGTGGGTTCAAGCTGCATGACACGGACTGACCTGGGTTAGGTTTAGTTTTGAAAAACCTGGTTCAGACCTAGGTTGGGTGCAAGCTGAGCCTAGGTATTCTCTTTGAAAAATTCAATTTTAATGTAAAATTGGTGTAGGCTGAGCCTCAGCCTAGGCCTACTAGATCCATGAAATTTAAATGAAAAGGTAACATATATTTATGTGGCTCCAAGTCAAGTTTTATGAAAAGTACATGGATGTGGTAAATGACCAAAATACCCTTGTGTTTATGCAAAAGAAAATTATAAACCAAGGTATACGTGACCTATACCTTATGTTTATGCAAAAGATTTGGCCTAGAAAAGAAATGACCATTTTACCCTTGCATACATTTTTGGAGTTGAGGATGAGCCTTTTCAATCTGACTAAACCAGCCTATGGCCAAGCTCCTAAATATGCTTTGATTAAAATCTTGCTAAACAATCCCTATTAGATTATTCTAAAAGTAAAAAACAAATTTTTACCAAGATGTATACAAAACATTTATAAAGGGAAATTGAGGAAGGACAGAGTTTACGAAGTGCAACATGTACTATAGATGAGCTTTTAGGCATTTGGAACTGAATTTAACTCAAACTGGAACTGTGGTAGTATTGATTTCTATATGATATACATCAACACCACTCAGTTTTAGTTCATTCTCTTGGTTTGAGCTCAAATTTAGCTCAGACTCTTGAAAAATGAGGAAGCACTCACGGAATTAAACTCAAACGAGAATGAGTGAACCTAAACCAGACTAAAGAAAGCTTGATTTATACATGATAAACATGGTCCTACCTTAGTTTTAGCTCACTTTATTGGGTTGAACTCAAATTCAGTTCAAACTCCTAAAAATAGGAGAGAGAAAGCACTTGAAATTGAATTGAACTCAAAACAGAATTACTGAACTCAAACTGAAATAAAGGAGCTTAATTTATGCATGATAAACATGGTCTATCTCAGTTTTGGCTTACCATTCCTAGTTGATCTCAAATATAGCTCCATCCCTTGAAAGTAGGAAAGAGAAAGGCCTAGTGGCAACTTGTAAGTTAGAATATGGCTGAAACTTGGGCTGGGTGACTGAAAATAAGTGAAATAAAACTTTTCTTCCATTAAAATAAATTTATTTGAACTTGGTTGAGCTGAAGATAACAATTTTGAGTTCTAAGATCTAATTTGACCTATAGGAGAGCAGGCTTTAAGATGAGGTAACCCTAGTGAGGTAACTCTGGCAACTCCAAGGGTTATGTAACGATGAGAAATTGCCTCATTACTCAAATGTTAGGCAATTCCTAGAAATTGGATGAAAAATTTCTACTTTTCAGGTCGAAAAACAGAATGTGGGGGCAAAATGATAATTTTGAGCGTGGATGTCCTAAGTGGTCTAGGTCTATGTGTTCAATACTGGTGTAAAAAGTGCTTGTTTGATTTGAAAATTGCCCTTTGTTCAAAAAATTTGGTCTTTGAAAATTTATTTGAAATTCTCATGGTGAAGGCACAATGGCTATTTGGACTTGTGATAATTTTGGGTGTTTATAGATGTCTCCCTTTGCTATTGGGTTAGGAACTGTGCTTAGTGGCAAAAACCAAAAGCCCATGCTGAAATCATGAAATTTTTGAAATCAGAATTTTGATAAGGAAAATCCATTTTGAAATATATATAAATGCCCTAGTCAGGGTGCTGGTGCAATGCTCGTGAAAATGCTTGAAAATTCTTGTAAAATTTATGTATGGGAGTACTTGTATGCTTGTGGATGCCAAAACACAAAAATCTCATATAAAATGTGAGTGTTTGTGAAAATGCTTGTAAAATTCATGCAATGAAATGCATGCACTTGTATATTAGTTTTCTTTGAAACGCTTGTAAAATTCATGTAGTCAAATGCATGTACTTGTATGCTTGTGTGTACCAAAGCATGAAAACCTCAATTAAATTTGACTGTTTGTGAAATGCTTGTAAAATGTTTGCATGCTTGTTTGTGTTGAAACACAAAAAACTCACATTAAATGTGAGTGATTGTGGAAACACCTATAAAATTCATGCAATGGAATCCATGTGCTTGTATGCTTGTGTACACCTAAGTATGAAAATCTTACATAAACGTGAGGGCTTGTAAAATACTTGTAAAATTCATGCAATTGAGTGCAAGTGCTTGTATGTTTGTTTGCACCGAGGTGTGAAAATCTCACATAAATGTGAGTGCTTGTGAAAATGCTTGTAAATTCATGCAATGGAATATATGTGCATATATGTTTGTTTGCCTCGAAGCGCGAAAATCTCACATAAATATTAGTGCTTGTGAAGTTCATACAATGAAATGCATGTGGTTATATGTTTGTTTGCACCGAAGCGTGAAATCTTACATGTGAGTGCTTGTGAAACATTTGTGGACTTATAAAATGCTTATAAATTTGATAAAATTTATTTGCATGTATCTCTTGTGTCATGTAAGGACTTGTATGATTTGCTTTACTTGCAAGGACAACTTCTTTTAGCCAATGTCATGATATTTTTTTAGAGGATTATTCTTCTATTTCCATGTGATAAGCTAGAAAGAGTTTCTCCTTATGTCATAGGGTTTCTTAATGCAAGATTTGTCATTGTCGTGACTCCCTTTATAATTACAAGAAGCTTATGTTTTTATCATTAGAGAATTTTTTGCCTTGGTCATCCTTAGTTTTTCAATAGCATTTTGCTCATTTTGTTATTGAATTTGGCCATTTTTTTCTCGTTTGTTATTGTTCTTGCTTTTTTGATATTTCAGGCCGACCTTTACCTGTAAGAAAAAATATCTCACCCCCCTACAAACTACTACAAGGCTCCATCTCTTTGATGGTCTTACAGATTTTTCATATGCAATATCATGTCTTTCATGCTTTCTATTGAACCTTTGTAATGAATTTTAGGTTGGTAGCTCTCAGACTAGACTGGGGGTATCGGGTGTAGAAACACTCCTCAAACTTCCTTGCTTGAGCTCATAAGACTTTGAAAGACATAACTAGACAAATCAACTTTATGCCTACCTGACACTTTCAAGTGCTCATCTAGTGGAACAGCTACATTTACCCCAAGCCCATCTCTCAATGCTCATTTTTATGTTTTGATTGTTTTGCTCAGGTCAACTCAGTATTTTGTTCTCCAATTGATTCTTGATATGGTTTTTTTTTTTTTAAAAAAAAGCTACGGATCAAATTGAATAATATTTCCTAAGCTTTGATGCCCTTTATTTTCTTTAGTTCTCTTTGTGGCTTATAAAGTGGTCTCGTTAAAAATTTTGTCTTTCGACAATTGTCAAATCATTGGCTGAAACTTTCTTGTTCTTTTAGAGAAACTAAAACCATTAAGTGCTTGCAAGATACAATATGATAACTTGTTTGGCATATTTATCAGATTTAAAGTGCTTATTTGAAAATGTGCACCGAACTACAAAAATATTCACCAAATACAAAATCTCTCATTAAAATGTGTGTGCATTTATGCTTGTGGGTCTTATATGAATACGAGTGTTTGTGGGTCTCATATGAAGGGTTTTTTTTTTTTTTAAATATAGACCAAAGTGTACAAAAATTCACCAAAATGTAAAATATCTCGTTAAAATGCAAGTGCATGTATGCTTGTAGGTCTTGTATGAACACGAGTGTTTGTGGGAATGCTTCTGAGCTTATAAAATGCTTGAAATGATTTAAAACTTGTTTGCACAAATACAAAATATGTGTTGGAGCATGGAAATGGTATGTCGAACCACAAAAATACTTGTGAAAATTTGTTTTACCGAAGAATGAAATCTTGTATAAAAGTATGAAACGTGCATGAAGTTGGAGACTTGCATGCATTGTGATGTGTGCAATTGGAAGGCTTGTGGGTGCCAAGGTAAAAAATTTCCGAAGCTTGTATTCACCAAAGTATGAAATTTTGAAAACCTGTATGGACTGAAGTGCAAGATTTGAAAAACATGTAAAATTGAAAAATTGGTGTGCATTATGGTGCAAGATTAAGAAAACTTGTGAAATTGGAAAACCTCTGTGCACTATAGTGCAAGATTCAAAAAGCTTGTGAATTTAGAAAACTAGTGTGCACCAAGGTGTGAGATTTAGAAATCTTGTGAAATTGAAAATGTGTGTGCACAAAAGAGTGACATGTACAAATTTTGTAAAATTATAAAATGTGTGTGCGTCAATGTGCAAAATTTGAAAAACTTGCACACACTGTGTGCATTTGGAAAACCCTGAGAGCATTGAAATGTGAAATTGAAAACTTGTAGGCATTGATGTGCAAAAGTTGACCAGCTTGTACACACCAAATTTAAAAAACCTGTGTGCATCGAAGTGTGGAAAAACCATGTATGCTTGAAAACTTGGGACTGATCACAAAACTTAGAAAATTGGTATGTAATTGGATTTTAAAACTTGTGGACTGATTGCTCTTAAATTTTGAGGACTTTGAAAATTTTATTGTTGAAAGACTTTTGTACCCATTTCCTTGCAACTTGTAATGTTCATATAAAAAAGTTACTCCAGTATAAAGGGCAGTCAAGTGGATGCATGAACAGGAAAAATAGACTAGTGTCACCATCAAAGAATATATAACATGAAAGAGTAGAAAAAGACTTGGTTATAAGAGAGGGAAAACCAATTTTTATTGAAGAAAGCTGCATGAGGAGGGAACCCCATTATCCCTACATTGCATGACAAAGAACATAAAGTGAAATAATAACAAGCTTGATTTGAGACTCTAGCATTCTACTTATGATTAAGGCATGGATTCTAGTGTTTGGGTCAGTTCTAAGAATAGAATGTACACATTGTGGTTTACAAAAAATGTCCTGATCATAGTGATTAAAAAAAACAAGATGGTGAGGGTCAAAATAGAAATGCAAATTAACACACAAATAGAGTAACAAAACCCTCTTAAACATGGTAAGATCTATGTTGACAAGTTTACATTTACCCAAAGTATTCTAAGGTGAAGCTGTATTAACAACTATGTATCCTATAAATCAAATACCCTGCAAAATAGTCTCAACAACTCCTTATGAGAGATGGATTGATCTGAAACTACATTTGAGACATTTTAGGAGATGGAGATCTATAGCTTAGGTGAAAATTAAAAATGGATAAACTAGACAATAGATCAATATGATGTTTGTTTATTAGATATCCCAAATGATCCAAGGGCTATAGATTATATCATTCAATTATAGGACTTATCAAAAGTAGGGATGTAGAGTTCCTAAAAGAACTCAATAATAAAGACAATGATTCAGTGGAAGATCAGACCGATTTAGTAGGTGATCTGATTCACTCAGATGAATAGTCTAGCAATGTATCAATTGGGGAACAGTCTGGCTATGAACCAACTGAGGAACAACCTGACTATAAACTGACTAGGGAATAGATTGGTAATGAACTAACTGATTTGGGTGTCTCATATTCTCAGTCTTTGTCAGGTCATAAAAGACCTAGAGCTCTTCCTTCATATTTGAATGATTATAACATATACTTGGCAGATGAGCTATGCTATTTAGCATATATTGATGAAATGTCGGATAATCTGACATATGATGAAGCAATAAATTCACATGAATCGTTAGATTGGTTAATACTATGAATGAAGAAATTGAATCCATAGAAAAGAATAAAGTCTAAGAATTGGTAGATCTTCTTAAAGGAAGAAAACCCATTGGGTGTAAATGGATGCTAAAGAAAAAGTATAAGCCTGATGGTTCAGTCGAGAAATTTAAAACAAGACTGGTGGCTAAAGATTTTTTCCAAAAAAAAGAAATTGATTATTTAGAAAGCTATTCACCAGTTGCGAAATTTGGTTTACACAAAATAATTTAGGATATCACAGTAAAAAAAAAGTGCACAAGTTAAAAAAAAATCCTTGCATAGCTTCAAAAAGTCTCATATACAATGGTACTTTGTCTTTCATACAACAATAACTAAGCTTGAATATATAGGAAATATACTGGATCACTGCGTATATGTCTGAAAAAGTGGGAGTTTTTTTCGCATTCGATCATTATATGTCGATGACATTTTACTGATTTGAAATGATAACAAAATGATATCCAAAACAAAGACTTGGTTGAACAAAAACTTTGAAATGAAGGACATAAGTGAAACATCTTATATCCTAGGTATAAAGATCACTGAGATAAAAACTCAAGGATTTTGAGTTTGAGCCAAGAATGATATATTGATTATATCTTAAAGAAGTTTTGAATGCAAGATTGCAAATTAATTAGGACTCTCGTAGTCAAAGGAGAAAATCTAAGCAAAAGCTGCTCAGGCTATTGGCAGCTTAATGTATCAATGCTATGCACAAGACCTGATATAAGTTTTTCTATTGGTCTTGTGAGTTACTACCAAATTAATCATGGTTGGCCTCACTGACAAACAGTAAAAAGAATTTTTTGCCATATTAAAGGAACAAAAAACTTGAAATTGTCCAACCAAGCTGATGAATCTTTTTTAGTTAGCTATTCTAATGCAGATTTTGCAGGTTGTAAAGATGATAGTAAGTCCATATGTGGATATGTGTTTCTCTTTGAAGGTGGAGCGATGGTCTGGTTCTGTAAGAAACATAGATATGTTGCTCAACATAATGAAGCTTGTTTTTGTAATTTTTTAAATATTTTTCTTGTAAAGGGATATTTTTTTAGATCAGGGAAAATAGTTTTTTTTTTCACTTTTTTTAGGTTACAAAGTTAGCCTACACCGGTAAACTTCTGGATGACAACACTTGAAAAAAAAATAAAGATCTCTACTTGGCCACTGACACAACTTTTGTGCTTGTAAACAGAAACCACGTCCTTTGATGTTTCATTATCTATTGATAAGTATTTTCATATCCTAGTAAAGAAATGCCATAAATGCAACAGCTATGACCATGGTGAAGAAATTTGGAAGTGTTTCACTCTCAAGTCCAACGGCACAAGCCCTAGACTAGTGCTTCAAATTGCAAGTCTGATAAATCTTAAGTAAGACCAAATTATGACATGGGGAAGTACCATGCACGTATATGCTAGGGTCATATCCTGGGTGATTATCACACCCTTGATTAGTTATGAGTTTTAATAGAATTGGAAACGATCTTCATTACGGTCCTTCCCTGTTGAGGCAAACACCAATTATCAAAACTTAAATAGCTTAAGCGTCGGTTTTTCCTGCCCACCACTGCAACTCAATGCTCTTTAATTTCAGACAATGCAGGTTATAGAAAAGAGGAACAATCACTCACCAAACAAAACAAATAAGAAACTGATTAGCAATAATAATTACTGTATTTAAAATCTGATGATTTTTTTAGAAGAGAACCACAGGGATTACATTTGCTTAAAAGTGATTAGGATCTTAGTTAGAGTAATTGGTCCATGTAAAAGTAATTGATCTAAGTAAAAGGGTCATTTGATTGTAGTAAAGGAATTTTCATCCTCAGTAAATATCATTTTAACTCGGGGGAACACGAGCGCTTGGAAAATAATCTGTGGACTCAACAAGGGAACCTCTTAATTTGTCTGTGGAAGTCAGTATTGCCATAATGAAAATCCTTGATGCAATTTGTTAACCGCCCAAATTCAGTTGTATTTTCAATTTTTAACTTAAGCTTTGTTTGATTGCAATGATAAATGCACTTGATTTCTATGTAAAACCAACAAAGGTAAATATTTATAGGGCCAAAGGTGCACTGCATCCCTGAGAAATAATGAAAAAATTTCTCTCCACAAGGGGACTGGAATTTTTCACCCACTTCTCAACCTAAAAATACATCGGAATACAACTAGGTGACGTTATCTTTCTCTACCAATCTTTTTATTAAAAAGTTTCTATCTACAAGACGTACTGAGCATTAAAAGTTTCAAAATTTTTTTACCCTACACTTTCCTCCCATGGCTAACGCCAGCAGTATTTAATTTATCTTAATTCTCATACTGCTATATAAAAATCATGATCTAATTGAAGTTATATTTTGGTTTGATACAGGTTTACATCGCACGACCCTCCTTGCCTGTCATTGTCCTTCAAGCAATATAACTATGAATGTGTCTGCAGTCAAATGAGAATGTGTACAACCAGAGTTTGCTATAAGATGAGTAGTTGGGCCAGCACGTATATATGTCCACGAGCTGCATCTCCTGTCTCTGCAAACCAAAGGATCATGCTCATGTGTTATTATTCCTATTCTTTTGTCTTCTTTTGTTATGTCCTTTATCAAATTAAATCAGTTTTTGAATCTAATTGGAAAGCCAAATGATTCAGCCAATTGATGAATTGAATAGGAATTTGAATAATTGTGGATCGGACTGATTAACAATTTGTGATTTAAATTTAAAAATAGAAAAAAAATATAATGTTGGGAAAACTAAAAAATTTAAAATATTATTAAAGTACAAATATAAATATAAGTAATTTGATTAAATTTAAAATAAAAAATAGAAAGTAAAGAAAAATGAAAAATGAAAAAATATCAAAAAAGTGCAAATACACTTTAAGAAAAGGAAGCTAAAATGTTAAAAACATAAATAGCTCGGACAAATTTAAAAATAAAAAATAGAAAAATGGAATTTCAGAGAAAATTAAAAAAAATTAAACAATAACAGAAAAGTACAAATGCACCTTAAGAAAAAGATAACTAGATATAAATCGATAGTAACTTTGCCAATTAATTTGGTGGGAAAATAGAATAAAGAAGAGCACTTCTCCCTCATGGGGGTTCCGCACCTTTGGATGAACAACCTGTCAAGGCCTACTTAATCTTTCAAAGTTCATTTTGTAAAGTTTTTTTACATAAGAAAAAGGCTTTGACCAAGAGTGGAGCCAGGATTTTTTTCAAGGGCGGGCCGAACAGTACAACATCTGGATCCAGGTAGGGCCAAACTGAATCAGAATCTAACCATACATGGCACAACTAAAAAATTTTAATTTTTTCAATGTAATTTTTTTTCCAATTGATTGGGGTGGGGCCATGGCCTAGGCGCCCCCCCCCCTCCCTCCGCCCCTGGCTCTGACCATCCTTTTCTTATAGCAGCTTTTATGGGTATGCATCCCTTTTGCTGATAAAGTTGGAAAATGAAAAATTATTGCATTGGACGACTCAGTGCAAAATCTGGTTTTCACTGGATATCAGTGATTTGTGAGAAAATAACATCGTTTGCTTTGGATCGGCTCTTCATCAAGCGAATCGTCGGAAAGCCAAATCTATTCAAATCGCACACCCCAATTTTAATAACATTATTGGAGAGGACACAACATTTTATTTCCCTTGCAGTTAAATAAATCAATTTAGTTTGTCGTGGCTCTCAAATTTATCCCGATCAAGAGAGATGATCCTAGGATGTACAAATGATGTTCAAACAAGTTCCTAGGCTTGATTAAAACACTTTGATGGGGAACGAAGCTAGGTGTATATGTAAGCAAATACAAGTTCCGTACCACAAAATCCTTTGCAGATTATGATATTTGAACATTGAAAAAACTGGTTAAGAAGTAGGAGACAGATGGAGTCCAAGGGTTTACTAGAACCCTAGTTGGGCTTTTGGAGGGGCTGCAGCTGTCATGTCCAAATCTAGCAGAAGGGCCAAAGGGGAGGGGAATGCTGGAGGTAGAGCTACATTGTGAGATTGAGAGTAGGGCCTCGAGCACGACTCAAACTCGCTCGAAAAAACTCAGCTCATTCTTAACTCATTTATAAACAAGTTAAGTTCAAGCTTACAAAGATAATCGAAACGATAAACGAGTCGAGTTCAAGTTTTAGGAACTCAACTCATTTATACTTGACTTGAATCGTTTATACTTGACTCGACTCGCAAACTGGTACTTTGTATAATATTGCCAAAACCAGTTTCAAAGGTTACACAACTTTAACGAGTTAAAACTTGCACAAGTTACATAAGTTAATGCTTACACGAGTTAATACTAAACGTGTTAACATCTAAACGAGTTAAATGGGTTAAATGAGTCGAGTTCAAGCTCAAATTTGTGTAGTCGAGTCGAGCTCGAGCTTGCTATAAAGAACTCGACTTGAGTTCGAGCCGAGCTCGAGCTGGCCAAGTTCAGGCTTGACTCGGCTCGTGTGCAGGCCTAATCAAGAAGCAATTTGATAACTGTCACATTGAACAGAACAGACAGGATTGTTTTGTTTTGTCTATCTTGTTATTAAGGTTATTTGTCCATAGCTCTAGAGTTTTAAGAATAGAACAAGATGTTATGTTTTGTTTGCCATTTGTTTTATGTTCTGTCTATCCTATCTATTTTGTCTAGTGTCTGATAAAAGGAATATATTATGTTTATTGATTTAATTAACAATAAAATACCATTTGCGTAGGCTGCTTTCTTAACTTTTTAAAAGGTAAAAATGGCCAACAAAATGGTGATAGACCATTGTTTAGTTGGTGTAAACGACAGGGGGGAAGAGGACAAAGAGAGGAACTATGGGTTAACTGAAACTAAGCGCTGCTTGTTTTGTAGAGTAGAGCATAGTTTACCAGTACAGTAAACTCGCAAAAAAGATGAGCAAAAAGTGCAGAGAGAGGCTACCTCTTCTTCTTCCTTGATGAGGAAAAAGTGAAGTTGCAGTACATTGCAGACTCTCCCTAATGCCATTTTCGTCTCCACCGACAAGGCAAAAGTGAGGGAGAAGTTTTTCAGGAAAAGTTGTGATTCCTTCATCAATTATTGCTGAAGGAATTTGAAATGCTTGGAACCTTTTACTCTCCTCCTTTCTGGATCAAGAAACAAAAGAAACTAACCTATGGCTGCAGCTGACATCACCTTCAATCCCCCCCTTGTTTCCCAATCAATTCTGTTAAAAAATAAACAAATGAAACTAACCCATGGCAGCAGCTATAATGCCTATAACAGGAAAGGAAAGGCCATTATGTAAAAGTTCATTTTGCCAAAACTCTAACTTTTATCCTATCATGAGTTAGAGTTCTGTATATTCTGATTTGATCCTACCAAAGCAGGGTATTCGTGGGAAGCTGTTTTGAAAAAGTTGGTTGTGCAAAAGGAAAACAATAAAAGGAAAATATACTATTTGCTCTCAATGTATATTAGTTTGTGTGCTGGACTAAATACAAGCTTTCTAATTTGGCTTGTTATTATACATTAGAAAAAAAGTTCAGGTTGGCCTTATTTTAAGGCAGTTAAGTGTTTTCAGATATATAAATAAAACAAAAGATATATTCATATGATTGCTAACATTTTTAATAAAATGAATTCCTAATGATTTATCTAACAAGCATATAGCCCATATGAGGCTGAGATATATTTGAAAGATTGCAATGGAAAACCATTGAATGAGAACCCTCGCTACAAACATTGAATAAAATTCAAGTTACAATGGATAAACCAATTATGGAAAACCTCTTAACTAAAAATTAAAGAAACCCACAAATAGTGAAAGCAATCTGACCGTCTCATGGCTAAGTGGGAGATGTGGGATAGTGGCCCTGAGCCCTATCTCTACATCTTGTAACTACAAGAGGGCCCACTTGCAGTTATAAGATTAAATAAGAAAACGAGGAGGGGTTACTCTTTCTCCCTTGGTGCCCTCCTCCATTTCATTGGAATAAAAAAAAAAAAAAGGTAGAGCATAGGATCATGCATCGGCTATCCATCACAGAAAATGGCCTTGTGTCTACTACACATAGTTTCCAAAATGGGCATTAAATTTGGTTCCATTCTTTTGTGAGAGACTTCAAGTTTGGGATTGGTTAACAGAATCAAGATTTTGGTGAGCAACAAAGGAAAAAGTAGATTTAAAATTTGCAACCAAAATCAGGTATGCTTACAACATATAGCATTTGAATGTATAACAGCAAACAAGCCAGATAGTATGCATCACTAGTTGACAATGCCTGTGTGGAGTAATGGTTTATGTTGATATATATATATATATATATATTATACTTATTGAATCAATTAACAATAAAATAACATTTGGTTAGGATGCTTTTTTAACATTTCTAAAAGGTAAAAATGACCAATGAAGGGTGATAAGTCATTGATTCGTTGGTGCAAATGAGCGAGGGAAAGAGCACAAAGAGAGGAATGGTAGGTTAACTGAAATGAAGTGCTGCCTATTTTGGCGGGCTGAATGTAGGGACCAGTACAATAAACCACTCTTCCTCTTCCTCTTCCTCGATGAGGAAAAGCAGAATTGCATTGCATTGCATTGCAAAATCTCTATGATGCCATTGTTGTCTCCACCAGCAAGGCAAAAGTGGGGGAAGAAGTTTCTCATAAAGAGTTGTGATCCATTCCTCAATTATTGGTCTAAAATCTAAAATAGATGGAAACTTTCATTCCCCTCCTTTCTGTATCAAGACACAAAAGAATTAACCTATGCCCGCAGCAGAGAACATCCCTCCTCGTTTCCTGATCGATTCTGTTAGAAAATTAACAAATAATACTAAACTACAACCGCGGCTATGACAACTATAAGAGGAAAGATGAGGAATGACTTATATATATATATATATATATATATATATATATATATATTGAGTCAATTAACAGTAAAATACCCTTTGGTTAGGATGGTTTTTAACATTTCTAAAAGGTAAAAATAACCGATGAAGGGTGATAAGTCATTGATCCGTTGGTGCAAATGATAGAGGGAAAGAGCACAAAGAGAGGAATGGTAGTTTGATTGAAATGAAGTGCTGCTTATTTTGGAGGCCTGAACGGAGGGACCAATACAATAACCTTCAACTCTTCCTCTTTCTCGATGATGAAAATTAGAATTGCAGTGCACTTGTTTGCATCACCAAAAAAACTATTTTTGGTCTTTGAAGTGCTCTAGAAAAATGAGGTTTTATTTTGAAATGAGAAAGAAAGGGATTCTCCCATTGGTACGAGGATTGATCTTTCCTGACGTGTTCACCAGTATTAACCAATCCATGGGATATGTTTATTTTTAATGTATTTCATCTTGGCTTAGACATCTTTTTATTCTAAATGCGGTGTGGTATTTGACAAAATATTAAAGATTCAATGTTTCAAATTTTTGAGAAAGTTTTGAAGAATCATTTGAAAATATCGAACACTTTGATTTAGGAAATCTTTACAAATATCATTTGAAAATCGTTAAAGATCGCTTTTGAAGTAGATTTAATGTTTTTTTAAGAAATTAAGTAGGTTTGGCTTTAATTAGGCTATTACCGAGTTAGAGCTCTATCTTATTTTACTTAAGTTCTTTTAGAGATGTGCATTTGTGATTTTAAGTGAACGAGGATGTATGAATGTATTGGTCCTACATGATTAAAAGAAAATCATTCATTCCTACTATAACATTAATTTAAAAGCATTCATACTACTACATGCATCTATGTTTCTCATTTTTATTTATAAGATTATCATAAATATTTTTTGGAAATGGAATGGAGTTGTAGACCATTAAGCATGATTCCAATATTGGGTCATTACTTGAGTTTTATCTTGATGAAGCCGAAAAATAAAAAATTAAAACCTTGGGTCTTAGAAGAAAATATTCAAAAGAATGGAAAAGAAGAAATGCTTTAATCCGAGAGGAATAAGGAAGAAAGAGAGAGAAAGAGATTTTAAAATAAGATTTTCAAAAAGAAAGAGAGAGAGGTACGTATACATATATGTACATTATATATATATATATGTGTGTGTGTGTGTGAAAGCTTGTGAGAAGAAAGTATTAACTCAAATGGAGAGGAAGAAGAAAATTTTAGAAAAAGAGATGTTTAGAAAAAGGAGACTCTAGAGAGGGAGATTCTAGAGAGAGAGATACCCTTATATATATTTATTTGTATGTGTATAAGAATTTGTAAAAGAATATTTTAAATCATAAAAAAAGAAAGACAAAGAGAGATAATCATGTGCATGTATATATATATAACATGTGCATACGTACATACTTTTACGAGGGTTGAAATTAAGAAATAACTTGAAAATATCTAACTTCAATTTTTTATTTAGGCTGAAGAGAAACTTGGGTTCATGGAAGGTCCTAGGTTAGTCTCCAAGGCCTTATTAAAGAGGGTTCTTGATTTTGAAAATCTTTTAAAAACATGATTCCAAATATTTTTGTACATGAACATAAAACCATGATTGTTTGTTACATGAAATATGTTTCTTCCACCATTGGGTATGAAAAAAAATCAAGTACGTAATAAAGCAGCCATTGGGGTTCCTGATGGGATGATTAAGAGGGAAACTAAACGTGAGAATGACATGAAGATGCATTTTCACATGTACATATTTGTGAGGGGCTTTCCTGGGTTGGACAAATCCCAACCTCAAAAATAATGAAAAGATCTTCATCGAAATACTCATTCTCACCGTGCATTTTCTCATTAATTAGGGAAAATTAATATATCATGCATAAGTATCATTTCAAACGTAAACAATGAGTAAAGCAATATAACAAGCATATTTTTTGAAATAAATGAAATTTATTTCGCGTTGCTTATACTCCCAAAGCACTCAAAATGTAGCTCTCGACTCCAGATAGGAAATGATTAGAGCTTTCTTGCACAACTATGGGGAGCTTTCCATGATTATGGGGAGGCAGCAAGGAGAATTGAAAAATGAAAACAAAATGAGAACTACATATCTCTAATATCTTCTAATGCTTTATTGAAGAATTGAAACTTGAAGAAGAAGAAGAAAAGAATGGAGAAATGAAAAAGAAGAGCCAAATAATACTCTAAATCTTAAGTCAAAAAGCACTAGAAATTCTCCAAGGGTTATCTCCTACCCAATAAAGAAAATTGTGGGAGTTTTTATAGGGAGTTGTGGGAGTTTTTATAGGAGTTTTAGAGGCAAAACTCAAAATTTCAATTTTTTTGAATTTAAAAAAAATTCCATGCAAATTTCAAGTATTTTTGAATAATTTTTAATTTTTTTAATAGGTTTTGACTAAGGATTGACCATTAGCCCTGCAAATACCCCTTTGGCGAGTGGCAGGGCTAATGCCCACCCAACATAGCCAAAACCACCTTCCAAGGAGTGGATTTTGACCAAGAATAGGGTCTGCGCCACGCGCAGGCCCTGTCCCAGCTTGCTGTCGCGTGGCCACGCGTGATACACAATCACGCGGTGCACGATTGCACGTTGTTGCTCGACCGCACGGCGCGCGGCAGCACGCTGGCGCAGCCTTGCCATGCCGAGTTCATATAAGGGGCAGCAAAATGCCCCCCTTATTGTCTGGTATGGATCAGTAAGGTGCAGATTTCCCCTCAGCTTCCAAGAGGACGTTCACATAATAATAACGTAAAAGTCATATTAAAATATATATTTAAAAGGTTCAAAATGGTTTTTGTTGCAAACAGAGCTGACTCTATTATGAATGATTTTGGACTCGTTTTAGATCTGAATTGGGTTCAATTGGTCATCGACGAATTATATTGAGGGGTTTAAGTTCAAAAGCACATTTTTTTGGCGCAAGGACGAGACATAAAACAAAGAGAAGCTTTGTGCATGCGCGTGTAGTGCTCAATAGCTTCAAATTTTGTTGTTTTGATCTTGCTTTGGATTTTGAGTTTGAAATTCTCAATTTGGATCTAAACTTGAGTTTTTGGATCTAATGCAGATATGAGAGTTAGATTTTGGATTTGAATCTCACGTCTAAAGTTGGGTTTTGAATTTGAATTTTGTGTTTGGGTTCAGACAAAGGTTTTTCGATCGAATAGTCACGAATTTGTTTTGGGTCTAAGATTGAGCTTAGGGTCTAAAACTTAAAATCCAAATAACTGAGAATTTCATTTGGGTGAATAAAATACAATCTTTTTGAAAAACTTTGAGGTGATAGCAACATTGCAAACTCTCTAAAGGCAAAAGTAGAGGAAAAAGTTTCTCATAAAGAGTTGTGCTTCATTCCTCAATTGTTGGTTTAAAATCAACAATAGATGGAACCTTTCACTCCCGTCCTTTCTGCATCAAGAAACAAAAGAATTAACCTATGTCTGCAGCTGAGAACACCTTGAATCCCTCCTTGTTTTCCAATCGAATCTATTAAAAAATAAACAAATAATAGTAACCTATAGCCGCAGCTATGACAAATAACAGAGGATATATATATATATATATATATATATACATATATATATATATATATATATATAGAGAGAGAGAGAGAGAGAGCCAATTAACAATAAAATGTCACTTGGTTAGAATGCTTTTTTAACATCGTCTAAAAGGTAAAAATAACCGATGAAGGGTGATAAGTCATTGATTGCTGGTGCAAATGACAGAGGGAAAGAGCACAAAGAGAGGAATGGTAGGTTAACTGAAATGAGTGCTGCTTATTTTAGAGGGCCGAACTTAGGGACCAGTACAATAAACCTTCAACTCTTCCGCAGCGGAGTTGCAGGGCACTGCAAACTCTCCACAATGTCATTGTGGTCTCTGCCAACAAGGCAAAAGTGGATCAGAAGTTCCTCAGAGTGCTGCCATTCCTTCATCAATTATTGGTTTAACATCGGAAATGAATGGAACCTTTCACACTCCTCCTTTCTGCATCAAGAAACAAAAAAACTAACCTATGCCGCAGATGACATCACCTTCAATCCCTCCTAGCTTCTCAATCAATTTTATTAAAGAATAAACAAATAAAACTAATCCATAGCCGCAGCTGCTATCGGAGGAAAGAAAAGACTATTGTGATAATAAGAGAAACGTCTTAAAAACACATAACACTCACTTGGTTGTGTTCCCGAGTCCTTTCACAAATCCAGTCACAAGTTAAGAAAATTATAAGATTATAAAATTGAAATATATCAAAAAATTGTTTCTAATTGATTTATAACATTATAAAGGTGAAGCAAATAAACTTTAAAACCTCGTGGAATGCAGGGCAAAATCAAAAATATTGAATTGGATTGAGATATGATATCAATATTCAAGTCTGAAATATAAAACAGATCATGGATTTGGATTTATGGATGTATTGATTGTATTAAAAAGAAAATCCTCAGTAAAAAGCATTTGCTCCTGGTAAAATCTCATTTAACATCAACGAAATGACATCTTGTTTAGCAAATGAGCCAATTGTGGGTGGCGTTAGTATTTTGAAAATTTCATAAATTATTTTGAGAATAAAACTCTAAAATGAATGGCCAGGATGAGATCTAGCATGATGTGGATTCAAAGACATTTTTTATTTTGGACTATGGATTGGATTTAGATTTGAAGGTTGATATGCTATCTGGAATATAGATCCGGACCTGAAATGGAAAATAGATATTGAGATTTGATTGCAGATTTCAATCAAAATCCCAGGTCTAGAGCAAATAGTGAATTGGATCGCGGATATGAATCTTGTTAAATAGTTGGATCTAGAAATGTAACATGGGATGGCAGTTATATTTCGGTGTCGTCTTTTTGGTGCTTGTGATTGAAAGTAAATGTGTGTCCAAACATAAAGTGCTGCAAAATAATTAAACCTACATCTACCTTAGACTTAAGTGTTTAAAATTAATCCCAAATGCAAGTCAGATAAATCTTGAGTGGCACCAAACTAAGATGTGGAACGCACCGCATATACACTTGATTGGTTATAAGTTGTAATAGAATTCGAAACGATCTTCGTTAGGGTCAGGGTCAGAGCCAGGGGGCCGGCAGTGGCCGTGGTCGCCACTCAATTTTTTTTTTTTTTAAATAGAGAATTGATTCAAATGCATTTTGGATTTTGGATTGTGGATTGGTTTTAGATTTGAAGGTTGATATGGGATCTGGAATATATATCCAGACCTAAAACAGGTAACAGATATTGAGATTGGATTGCAGATTGGGATCAAATTCCAAAGTGTATTGCAGCTTGTGAATTGGATCCTGGATTTGAATTGACATAAGATAGTTGGATTGAGATAGGATATCGAGATTCAAATCTGAAATATAAAATAGATCATGCATTTGGATTTGGTATATGGATTCAGGTACAAAATGCGGACTAGATCTAGAGCTGGATATAGCTGGGCATACCCTATCTGGGTCTTCCTAGAATTAGACGGGTTCAGACTAGGGTTGACCAGAGCTGGTTGTAGTAGAGTTTTGATTGATGGTGAGCTTAGTAGAGTTTTGATTGAAGGCGAGCTCAGTCTATGGTTTGACCAAGAATGACTGGGCTGAAGCCTAGTTGATTTAGCTTGACTAAAATAGGTTTGACTGGCTTCAGGAGACTTGAATTAAGCTGATTTAGGTTTAGATTAGGTAAAAGTAGGTTGAATTAGTATCTAAGCGTATGCTCTAGGTTTGGATTTGAACTGGGGAGAGCTGGTTGGGTATGCTAGGTTCGGTTTGGGAATGATCTAGGTTATGTGTATGTTTCTCATATAACATATAAACTTGGTTCTAATTAGTTTAAAGCTTAGATAAATATCAAAATATTTTATTTTTTAAGGGACCATCGACTGCCTTGATTAGAGACCATTAATTTCCATACATAACCTGCATATCCTACTGTTTATTTTACTCTTTGTTCAAAATGTAACTACACCGAGTAGGAAACTTGTTGTAGAATTGTCTTGGGGTAACTTCTGTATCTACTTAATTTCATGCAAATTAGTCAATGTTGAATTCGAATAAGTAGTAAGTAATCTGTTTTTGATATTGATCAATACCTACCTAACCTTGAGCTCCTTAATAAAAAAAGGAAATGGTCCATGGGGGTGACAAAAAAAGGTACGTCTTTTCTCATGCCCGTTTGACATTTTGTGGGTTTTCATTGGGTATGAAATCTTCAAATGCTCCTCCCATACTCTTGAATGAAGTCTTTCCTTTGCTTTCACCTTGTGGTCAAAAGCACATGCCCCCAATGTTGGAAATCTTGAAATTGAATTTAATGGCTGTGGAACTCGAGTTACCAGTGGTAATCAAATTTTGTATAGAGTGGATATTTATTTGACTGAGTAGATTGGATTTAAACGAGACAAAATCAGTCAGAGTTTTGCTTGATCTCTGCTTTTGCAAGTTGGAGAGAAGAGATAGATGCATAATTCATAGTAGGCGGTGATTAGGGGAAAGAGTACTCGTTGCACTGCTCGAACTTTGCTTGGCCCAAAGTTAAGGATGTCAACGGACCAAATTCGAATAAGATATAGCCTTAACCATATCCACTTTTTTGGATATTCATATATTCGAATTCAAATTTGGATTCAAATACAAATAAAGAAAAAACATATCCGACTTCGAATTCTGATTTTTACAGTCATATTTGAATCCAAATCTAAACTTGAAATCAAATTTGGCCAATTTTCAAAATGTAAGAATATTGGATATAGGATATTATTTTACAATAAATCTGATTTGAATCCACAATGAAATATGATCGGATATTTATGTATATCTAATCATATGTCATTTATTAAATCTAAATCCCATCTGATTTCCCAATCAGATAATAATTGTTTTTTCATATCCTTTTTTTTTTGTGAAATGGTTCGGTCAGTTATCTTATCCAAATTCGATATATTGACATTATTAAATCTAAATCCCATCTGATTTCCCAATCAGATAATATTTTTTTTTCATATCCTTTTTTTTTTGTTTCTGAAACGGTTCGGTCAGTTATCCTATCCAAATTAGATATATTGACATTTTTACACCTAGCCTAGTGAGGTAGAGAGAGATGCTCCAGATAAGGTAGTTAGATGAGACTACTTTAACAAGTGTGAGGAGGAGAGGGAGATGCGGAAGCATCATTCTTTGCCCAAGGCTTGGCTAGGGCAGGTGGTGAGGTAGAGGGAAAGATGCTCCATGATGTAACTGTCAAATAGTTAAGGGCAACAACAACGAGGTCACCATTATAAAAGCACTGAGGTGTTTGTGGATGTTATTTGGGAACATTTTATATTTGCTTAAAGGATGGCGTGCGTTCAAGTGTAAATTTGATTTAAACATTTTTTTTAGTAGAATAAAACAATAATCGTCGATAATGTTGCTCGAGTTTATATGTGAAATTAATGCATGCCTATTGAAATTTCATGGAAAAATGAAAAATTATTCAAATTCAAATTTGATCGACTGCCATGGTAAAGAATTTTGGGCTCATTCTTTGTCTCTGCTTCTTTCTCTTTTGGGTGAAAAATATTTGTCATGTATCATAATTATTTTCAAAAGAAATTTTGGAATGATATGGAAAGATGTGCATGTAGGTAAGTGTTTTGAAAAGAAACATTGAAATGATACTACAGCAATTATATTTCAAAAGTTAATAAGGAAAATTACTTTCAAATGTCATTGTCCGTGCTTTTTAGGAGTAAAAATCTTTATTGAGTAACAAAGAAAATATGTTATTCTAAAATCCAAATAAACTAATAAGCTATTATAAGATTTCTTCCCCTTGTGGATCACAAATAGTTAAATTTTATTATCCATCAAAAGCATGCAAGCGGTGCCGGCCTATATTATTGGGGATCACATACAACAAAAAAATATGTACATAAAAAAATATGAACAAAAGCCAACTATATCGAACGGATATAATGCCACCCGTTGAATTACACTCTCAAGATCTATATCGGGGTCCCATTCCTTACAATTTAACTGAAAGACGACTTAATTTTTCCATCCGACACCTCAGTTGCAACTTCATCTTGCCAACAAAATATATTTTATTTATAAATAACATTTTTATTATTTTTCAAATTTTTACACATGACTATCCCTTAAAATTTGAAATTTAAACTTACACCGCCTCTTAGCGAGCAATTTTTGGGTCTGCCGAAGCAAGTCATGAGCTACATATGTCCATGAAGTCATGTGCTCAATAATATAACTCAAAGTTTAGATATTTGAAAGAAAATCTATTAAAAAAGTACGGATATCTCATTTTCCTTCCTTTTATTGGTGAAAAATTGACAGCAGTAGATCAATAAAAAAAAAACTTACGAAATTTAGGAAATAAAAATCGAATAAAGATTAAGAGCAAAACATCATGCCCATCCATAAAATGCCTGCAATGTACGTGCAGATTGTGATAAGTTCCTCACAAAACAGCGTTAACGCCGTTAACGGCGGGCACAGTCGGAGGCCACGCAGCGACCTCGTGCCTCCCACGCACGAGACAGAGGGAGGGAAGACCTTGCCTTGCCACGTAGGATTTCCAGATCACGGTGCTCCCACTGACGCCCGAGCATCCAGGCAGACTATTGGGTCCACCTTGGCCAATGGCCGTTTGCCACGTTGCAAGGGCTTGTCTGAAAAGCAGAAGAGCGGGTCCCCCTGTTCGAGTGGAAAGCCCCTTTCCATGATCACTCCTCTTTGAATGGACGGTCCAAAGAGTCTAGCCAATGAAAATAGTGGGCCCCACAATGGATTGTCCACGTGGCAAACAGATATAGGTGAAGATTAACATGCAAATGGACCCCACCACTGAGGCAGGACGGAGCGGCCGCAAGATTTCCATGTGGCAAGCGCTCATCGGTTTGGTGCAACCGTCCATAGATCTCTGCTGTCAAACGAACTGTAAGGATACACTCGGTTGAAAGTTGAAACCATGTGGGCAAATGTTGGAGCTTTTATATATATATATATATATATATATCAACCCTGCTGCTTTTTTATTAAAAAGTTTGTTATAATGAAGGAGAAGAGTTTTGCGCGAGACAGATTTTGCGGGAAAAAGGTTTCGCGCCCAAGTCCTTGATAACAAGGGCTCCTGCCGCAGGAAGTGTCCATTGCTTGTGAATGTAATGTTGTTGTGAGGAAAGCCTTGGAAGCAAATTTTGGTCACTCAGAAAGTTAAGTCTGCATTGTATTCTCATGATTTACATTATTTAACTCTCTCTCTTGAGAGTTCTCTCTCTCTCTCTCTCTCTCTCGTTGTATGATTGAAATCAACCATGGAATATGCCAACAAAATTTAAATATTAACCATTTACTAAATAATTGATTTGTGATTTTTGTTGTGGCCTTACATGATTTATCTAATTTAGGTTAAAATTAGGTGCACCATTCAAGGCGTCGACACCATCTCATGCAGGGTCAACCAGTTCTTCTACATTTAGAGATGCGGGGCTCAATCAATAATGGATGGAGCCAAGGGTGATTGGTTGTGCATGGTTTTTTTATTCTGTGATGAAGTAAAGAGGACAAGCTCCATTTTCTTACAGGATCCTAAGAAAGGGATGAAAACTCATTAAACATTTGCATTTGCAACAACATCCCAATCTGCTGGGAGGTCCTTCCACTCTTGAAGTAGTTACCTTCATCCACCAAGAAAAAAAGACCAACCAACTGTAGCACTGGTTGGGAATATGTTGTCAATCTGTAAAGATTCAAGATTATGTTTAATCAGGTTGTCTTTATCAATCAACCTAAGGTATCTTCTTGCAGCTTTGTTGATTCATTGCAATCATCGCTTGTTGTTGGCCTGGAGAACAATCGGCTTATGCTCTTGAGTGACCATCTATAAACAAAAATTCAGCAGCTATGTTTCACCCGTAGAGGCTGAGCTTGGACCACTTGATAATTGCAAGAGGAATGAAGCCATTTTTCAATTTAACTATAGCAGCTAACCTCATAGTGTGTTCCTCTCTCATGTGACAATTTGGATTATCGCCAGCTGTTCCTCTTTTGGCTCCAACCTTCCATTTATTTTCCTGTAAGTGACCACATTTTCAGACATTTCATAGACTGATCATTTGCCTCCATACTAAAAAAGAACTCCATGTACCATTCCCATACCCAGTCACCACACACACCAAACCAAAATGTGGAAGACAATTAATTTGCATTTATATAAAAGCTTGCAACCTTTTCTCTTCTTCCCCCAAGCCTTGAAGGCTTCTTTAGTGGATCATCTAGGGAAAGGCCATGAGCCACATCGGGAAGCCAAAACCTTCCGCACACTCTTCACTACTTTGCAAGCAGTAATCAAATGGGTGATTGATTCCCCTGCATCTCGACAGAGGGAGCACATGGATGTCAAAATAATTTGTCTCTTCTACATATTGTCATCTGCCAACAACTTCTCTTCACATGCTAGGTATAGCGACCAGGATGCTCTTGGAGGCCCAAACTTGGCCCAAATAGTCTTCCTACAATGTTCAACTTGACCTTTAGAGCGTAGATATTGCTAGATTTCATGCTTAGAAGTAACAACCTTTTCTTGCCATTTCTAAACAATCTCATCACATCTTCTTCAACAAAAGATTCAGGAGAAGGAAAGCATGAGCCAGGAAACATACGTTGTATTAGAGATTCCACGTAATTGCATGATGAGGTCACTATTTGGTAGATCGCAACATTAGGTTGAGCCGCTTGCATGTTCACCTCTATGAATGACGACTTCTATTAAGTGGGCATTCCAACCATTGGTCTTTCTAAAACTTAAAACTATTGTTCCACTCTTGACTTTCCAGCTAATGTCCTTCCTAGTGAGTTTCCATGCTCTAAACATACCCTTCCAACAATTAAAGACAAAGCGTTGCTGTTTGATGTCTCATAAACTTGAGTTATTAAGATACTTACCCCTGACATAAGTACCCCATGCCGAATCTGTAGAAAGCGCTCAAATAGCCATGAATGCTAAGGCCGCATAATTGACTTCCCCAAGCCACCTTCATATTTTGGAAGGCAAGATTTGTACCACGAGATTAGATGGAAGCATCTCTTCTGAACATCATCATCCCATAGAAATTTGGAACATAAGTGTTCAATTTGTTTGGTAGTGCTACTAGGTATTTGGAAAACCATACTCTAGTAGTTGGAAATCATAGTCAAGATGCTTTTAACAAGGCAAATCGACCCGAATAAGATAAGATTTTTTACTTCTAGGCAGCTAGTTTTCTTTCTATCTTAATCAATAACACATGACACTAGTTAGTGGAAAGCTTCTCCACTTGAAGTGGCAAACCCAAGTACTTGAGCGACATAGATCCAATTGCCCACCCTAACTCATTTGCCACTAGTTGAATTTCTAATCTACTGACATTAAACCCCACTACCTGGCTTTTTTCTAGGTTAACTACCAACCCTGAATTAACTTCGATCTCCCAAAGTAGCTTTTTAAATTTACGAATGGAAGGTCAATGATAAGCTGAAAAAAACAAGAAGTCATCAACAAACATGATAGATGAAATGAGATTGATTTACCTGCTGCGGCAATCTAACTTACTTACATAGAACTGCTTGCTGGAAGCCCCTACTAATCATATCTGCTACCACTAAAAATAGGTATGGAGAGAGCGGGTCACCCTGTCGAAGGCCCTTTTTCACTTGAAACCAGGGTCCTTCCCTACCATTAACCAATACTGCCATGGACACAGAACTGACAATCTTCATAATCCTGTCAATCCACTTGTTGGCGAACCGAAGGTGGTGAAGAGCTAATTCCAAGAAAGCCCAACTAACTCGATCATAAGCTTTACTTAGATCAAGATTATAACACAGAGCTTTGCCTTTCCTAGTGGCAAGGGAATGAAAGACTTTGTGGCCCAACAAAAAGCATTCTTGAATGTTTCGACCTTTAAGGAATGCATGCTAGTTGTCTGAAATCACCCTCCCAAGGATCAGACACATCCTATTGACCATCACCCTACTGATGATTTTAACCAAACAATTACTCAAAGAAATAGGCCTGAAATATGGGAATTTCTTGGCGTCTTGGGGATGAGTACCAAGTGCATCTGGTTGGCTTTATAGACCAGCCTGCCTTTTACAATGAAATCCCTAACAACATTACAAATATCTGTTTTGACCACTTTCCAATTAGACTGATTTTAATCTGAAATTATAGACCAGCCTGCCATTTGATTTCATCCTTTGTAATAGACTCAAGTAGGCCTCTGTTATCATCTTCTGTAACCATAGGTCCATCAATATGGATACATGGTAGTGATCCAGAGGCAGTATCCTGACCCAAAAACTGGTAGAAATGGTCTGAAATCGCTTGTATCACCTCCTTAGGATCTATCATGGTAAGATCCCCCCATCAACAATATGTTGAATTTTGTTTCTTCTTATTCGCGTTTTGACAGCTTCATGGAAAAAATGAGTGTTAGCATCGCCACTCTTTAACCACGTCATACAAGACTTCTGCCTCTAGTAAGACTTCTGCCTCCAGTAATATTCCTCCATCTGCAAGAGTTTGGTAAGTCTAGCCTTAAGGATCTTTCCTCCACCACCGTATTCAAGTAACCCCATCGAACCTGAACTTGGAGATTAGCAACATCCTGCCTAATGGAACGTATCTACGAGGCCAAGTCTTCATTAGAATCTCTAGCCCATCGATTAAGCTTTACTTTGAGCTCTTGAAGTTTGGATCGGCACTAAATCATCGGGCAACCAGCAAACTTTTGATTCCATAGCGAATGAATGATTTGCAAGCAGCCTGCCTTTTCCTGCCAAAAATTGAAGAACCTAAAAACACTTTTCTCGGGGAGAGAGTTGATAATCTTCTCTATCCTCACCACCACTGGGTTATGATTAGAAGAGGACCTCATAAGCAAATAAAATTTCGAGAGTTGATGAAAATAATCCAGCCAGCTATGATTAAAAACTACTCTATCAAGAAGACACATCACATTTCTATCGCTACATCTATCTTTAGACCAAGAGAATTGAAGTGTTCATCTGATCGCTCCACCAAATTGGATGAAGCAATGAAATTCAAAAAAGCTGAGTAGGCAGCAGCTGCGAGGGCACGACCAAATTTCTCTATAGCATTTAATATGGAATTGAAATCACCTAGGCAAATGAGAGGATTCGGAACAGCCATGATCACCGAATGGGGATCCCAAAACTGATACTTACGGATTCTAAAATCAGGAGACAAGTATGCTCTGATGACAATGAAAAATTCCATAGTACTCTTAGATTGGAATAAGCAATTGATCTAACACCCCGTGAGGGAGTGAGATATTAGAGTAACTTCTGCTTCATCCCATATCACAAAATCCTAGCCCATTCCCCTTCAAAACCCACATTGGACAAAATATGATAGTAAAGAAATTAAGTTGAAATTTGATCATACCTTCAATGGACAGTTTGGGATCAACAAGGATTGTAGCTGTGGGTTTCAGTGTGGAGAGCGGCATCGTGAGATCCCGCTGTGATGTTGGGCTCACCACTTCCCGTATGTTTCAGCTAACTATCTTTATGGACCACCAAGGCCATGTCTAGGTCAGCTC
Organism: Nymphaea colorata; assembly: GCF_008831285.2. NCBI lineage: Eukaryota > Viridiplantae > Streptophyta > Magnoliopsida > Nymphaeales > Nymphaeaceae > Nymphaea > Nymphaea colorata. The sequence goes on from NC_045145.1 coordinate 8,078,125, forward strand.
TATCCTCTCTCCCTAGCAAAGGAACCAGAGACCATGCATACAATTCTTCCTCCATGGAGACAGGCACTGGTACATGAGATACATGAGAATGTACAGTAGTAGAAATTATGTCATTGGTTTTTTTGCGACTGACCTTACCCTTTGAATTTCCTTGATTATTCTTGTTCGATGGAAGTTCAATTAGGTCATCTGGTTCCGAATGCACATAAGTATTTCTCTTGAATTGACTCACTATTTTACAATTAAGGCCTCTTTTAATGCTTTTCCCACTTGACTTGCTTTTTCGGCCTCTGTCATGATCACCGTCCTTAATCACATTCTCATTTTCTACTTCCATTTGGTCCTGCTCAGCAAAGTCTGGGGGGCATTAGACTGTGTCATCGACCTCTACTGGAAACTCTTTGTTGCGAGAGGTGGTATCTGTGGTTTGATCTATTTGCGTACTATTTCTCTTGATGTTTCCTTCCTTATGGTCTGCCTCAGGTTCATGTAAGGTTTCCTTGATAGTATCTTTAGCAATGGAGAAAACCAGGGCATGCAATGGAGTAGCTCCTCCCTTTTGCTCATTGCCTGCCAAAGGGGGCAAATGATCTTCACCTTCCAATGCTTCAAATCTATTTTCTCGAGTAGCTTGAGTTCCCTTGGCTGCTTGCTTTCTCATGTTGAACTTTATTTGCGCACCTTAGACCAGCTATCCTCTAAGACCATGCTTGCTTCCCTGTTTGTTGTGCTAACATTGCAATTAACCGTTAAATGAGTGGTGGAACCACAAGATGCACAAACTTTGACATTCGATTCATATTCAATCACCTAAGCGATGACATTTCCATCTTTCATTCTCATTTTAAATTCCGAGGTAGACTGGTAGCTAATAGGAATTTCTATTTGGATTCTTGCAAACCCATTTCTTTCCACCCATCTGGTGCACTGATCTGTTGAGATAAATCTTGAGCCCAAGATCACTGCTACATCCACAAACACCATATCCCTCCACATATTCATGGGGAAGTCTAGCAATCTGATCCCAATGTGGACTCTGTTGGTGGCTTCAACCTTCATGGGTTGCCCAGGCCTCCAACAATTTGCTCTAAGCACTCTAGTCCCCACCCTCCAAGCTCCTGGAGTCAGGATGGCATTGTTTTCTTCTTCTGAGGCTGTCTGCATAATAAAGTTCCCTTCTCCTACCACTGTAAACCGAACAAAGGGATAGTCAGCCCATTGCTTCTTAAGGGCATTAAGAATGAATGGGTAATCGAGTTTCCTACTCCCATTGTTTCCTGCCAATGCCCCAATAGCTACAAAATCAAATCGCTTCACCATCGCCTTATAGGCCACTTTAGGAATGAACAACTGTCTTTCCCCATCAACTTCTTTGACCTCACAAGGAGGAATGGGCTCCTCCAATCCTTTCTTGTTTCCTTCAACAATTTCAGCCCAAGAGCGACAAATCACTCCACCACCCCAGCCTTCTTCGCAACCCTTACTAAAACTCTGCTGCGTTCCCAAGAATCCACCAGTCGAAGAATGTCCCAAACCCTGACTACTCTCATCACCTTCCATAGCTCTCCTTTCCCTCCCCCCCACCTTCCATAGCTCTCCTTCCCCCACCACCTCCAAAAAAAACCACAGCCAGACTCTCTCTCTCTCTCTCTCTCTCTCCCGCTCCGATTTGGACTGTACATGAAGAAATTTATCAAAAAATAGCTAGAAAATGGGAATTCAGGTGCTAACATCTCCTCTTGGGCCTACAAGCTGGTTCTTGAGTACTAGTGGCTTGCTTTCTCAATTTAAGTTTTGACATTAGAACTTGCTTTCTAGAATTCATGCTAATCAGATTTTAATCTACAAATATGCCATTTCCCTTCTATTTCATTTGAATGTAGGCACTTGAAAAGCGAGCCACAACATTAGCACACAAAACACAATGCGGTGGTGAAGGAGATTAAAAATGTTAACAAGATTAAGGTTACTCTATATGTGTTGCATATGGTCCAAGCTAGTTTTCCTTTAGTGTTGCCATTACAAACTAGATGGATCTAGTTCTATTCATGATGGTTCATGTTAGTGTGTTTTCAGTATATTAGATCTTTATCCTAGTTAAGGGTATGCACCCCCCTAGCTGCACAATATGTTAGAAGATAACCAGATAACCAATTTCATTTTAAAGAACAGGTTGGTAAAGAAGAAGATTCAACAGTCAACAAGAAGCTTCAAGATTGTAGCAAGCTCCTTCGCCTATAGAAGATCCAGAAGATGAAAAAAAAAAAACATAATTCATTTTGTGTTTGAGGGAAGAACATAAGCATAGGATGTGCCGTAGCGTCATTATGTCATAAGGTTTTTTCTTTTGCATGACGTACTTTATTATGTGGATGCTAACGTCATGAACTATATGAATAATTGAAGACTTTGAAGAAGTGTTTTCCTTACTTCCATGCCTATATATGTATTTTCTAGTTAGTACTATCATATGTCAATAGCAGGGATGAAGTTTCCATGGATATTGCTTCTAATGTTTCAAGCCTTTCTTTCTTATGCTTCTCGATTGATTTTGAAGATACATTTGTTGTTTGATCAGTCTTTATAATTAGGAAGGTCTTGTTAATTTGATTCCTTTTGTTGGTGCAAATGCTACTTCCCTCAGGGCAAAGGCCTGACCATTTTTTTCCTCAAAAAAAAAAAAAGAAAAATTAAAAAGGAGGAAAGAAGACGTTTCAAAGAGGACGGTGCATGTACATGATGACATTCAAGGTAACGTAACACGTAGAATAGTAAAACAGTGTGCGTAGATGCATGACAAACCATTTTGTAAATAAAATAGGCAAAAAGAAAAACTATATATTCATTGTGATCCTAAGCTACAATAGCAAATTAAACAATCTTAATTACATCTGCTAAGATAAACACACAAATAGAATGAAGATATCAACAACACTGAAGGGAAACAAATAAACAAGAAGAATGTATGCAAGCATAGGTGAGTCCAATGACATTGGGTCGCCATGGAAGCGGCAATCATATGTTGCACTATTTATTCCTACTAATGCATGCAATACCTGAATGAAAAGCAAAGTAAACAATGCACAAAACCAACCTCTTCATTGATCCTAACCGACCAAGCAACCACCCTCTGGTTGGCACAAGACTCAATGAACATTTTCTAGAGTAAATAAACTACACGAAGCAATAAAATGAGAAAATGACACTTGGAACTATAGTCACAAAAAACACATTATTTAAAAAAAAAACGCGAGAAAATGAAATGTCATTTAAAACTTAAAAAAACGTGTTTCTTACGGGAAAATGAAATGTCATTTAAAACTTAAAAAAACGTGTTTCTTTTCATTTTTTTCACTTTATTTTTCATTTTTTTCAATGCCAAACAGTCTTTTTTTTTCATTTTCTGCTTTTTACTTGTTGCAAATTTACTTATCTTTTGATGTTTGTGTTATTATTTTCTCACTTATTTTATTTTTTTTACTTTTTATTTTTTAATTTTAAAAAATATTTTTTTTTCATTTTTTTCAAGCCCGCCGTATTATACTTAAGAAAAACCTTACTGTTTAAGACTCTGATTCGTTATTTGTGATTGTGCTTGGAACTCAGATTATAGCCACGAAATTGACTAACATTCTCGATTGTGTAGAAAATAAGCTTGATAAATGCAGAAAAACAGATGAGAATTGTGGACGACGTAAACCCCCTAAACATTGTCAAACTGACATGAAATTGGAACTATGGCTTCTAGACATGTCACCAATACTTACAAAGATGATGTATTCAAGAAACCTATTTGGATGAGAGTGAAATGCCTCAATGATCAGAGCTTAAAAATCGGATTTACAGAAACAGAAAGTATTCTACCAAAAGCATCACATGTTCCTAAGAGAAGAGACATAACCTAATGACCTTGGACGGAACACAAAAAAGGCCTAGATAGTGACAGAATCAGGAAACTACCACACAAACTTGACCTAGGATGTTACCCCATTTGCACCAGAAACTACATTTACAATGTATAGAAATGCACTTTGTGATCCAGCAGGAAAGTTTATGTGAGTAAAAGGACCACCTAGTGCCTTTGTATACATTACATAAATGTAGTTTTCTAGTGTGACTTGGGTGATATCGTAGGTCATCTTTCTGCCATCATTTTATGACTTTATCATTTTTAGGTATTAGTTGGATGCAAGGGTGGAGTCAGAATTTTTTCATGAAGAGGGTCGAATTAAAGTTTTTAAATTTTGAAAAAAGCTGAAATATCATTTTTCAAAATTTTTATATAAGACAAGTGAAATTTTCTAAAATTTACATGTAAATTTTTTAAAATTCTTTTTTGATGAGGCCAAGGCCCCTGCGGGCTCCCCTTGACTCCACCCTTGGTTGGATAGTCTGGATATTGTCTAAGTATTTAAGTGTCCATCCAAGGTCATTAGGTTGCCTCTTCTCTTAGGAAGTCAAGATGTTAGCAGCTAGACTACCTTTTCTAACTGTCTAATTACATTTTTCCTCTATACACTTGTTGGTGGGCTGTTGCACTAAACCGTGAACTCTTTCTTTCGTATCCTCGACACAATGGGACTGCTACACATGCTGGCGCTGTCATTTGTTATCTCTACATATTCTACTGCATATTAGATTGCCATAATATTGTGTGCGCTGAATAAACGAAGCCTTGCTGTTTTCATTCTGTCATAAAAAGGGACAATTAGTTTAGATTTTAAAATATAGATGAATTTTGGTGTAATATTCTGCCTATAACCTATTTTAAAAATACATTAAACGCCAAAAAATCACAAACTAGAGACAAAATCACCAATGAAAGCTTCCTCAAAAGCAATCAATAAAATCCCTATGCATTTACAAAAAGAAATAGTTGCAGTACATATACAGAATTGTAACTTAGTCCTCAAACGATTATAAAATTCAGAACATCCGTAAGGAAGATGTCATTTTTTTTCTTGACATTAAAAAGGCGTTTGGTTTCAGTTACATACTGTCCTAAGAACATTATGTCCTAAAAAATGTATGATGCCCCCCAAACACTGGGCAGAAAATCAAGAAGGACACAACGTTCTTGTGTCCTTTTGGAACACAAAAATGCTTTCTTACATGAAACGGTTCTACCCCTCAAACGCGAGGGGGAGTTCATTTTATTCCAAAGCCTCGAGTCCTCGAGCTCCAAAGTTTCTCTCACAGGCTTGCTCACATTCTCTTGCTGCAGGTGTTGTGCTCTCTCTCTCTCCTCTATCTCATCGCTGTTGGTCTGATGCGAAAAGCATATGTATCTTCTTCTTCTCCTCCTTCCTCTTCATTATCGCCCTTCTTTTCTCCATTCACCTTTCCTCAGTTTCTTTTTCTTCTTCATTTTTATTATTTCCTCTTTCTTTCTTGCCAATGGTAAAAACTTATTATCATTCAGTAAAATCAACCATCTCATCTTATCAATCTGCGGGAGAGAACAGTCTTCCCTACTCTGTAAGTGAATGATAAACCAAAATAGAACAAGAACGATTTGGGAAAAAATTAAATAAATAAATAAATAAAAATACAAAAACGATCAAAAGTTTTGGATGTTGGTATTATCCTGCCATGGTAGCATAACGACAGCCTTGTGCGTTGCCAACTGTTGCCAGAAATGATCGGAGGTGACTGCTACAGTCTATGTAAGTTGCAGCCCTTAAAACAAGACAAAAGAGGGAAGAAAATAAATTGTACATGATAACCATAACAATAATCGTAATAAAAGAAGGGAACTATCACCTTGGGTTCAACTGGTGCCGCGTGCTGCTATCGTGGCGCTGGTGGCCGGAGCCGCTGGTGGCTGGTGATGGCCATATGGAAGATTCATCTGTGAAGGGGGAAGAAAAGGGCAAGAACGAGGGTTATGGCCTCATGGGCAAAGGTGGGTCGCGCTCAAACCCAATTTAGAAAAATTTCAAAATCAACCCAGAATTTTACTGAAATGTCAAACAACAATGCTTAAAAATTTTAACCATTTATGTCAACCTCATTTTTCAATATTTTATTTGCATAAAAATGTTTTTAATATTTCATTTGCAATATTTGTATAATGTTTTACATGTTTACGAGTTCACATTTTCATCCCACATGCTTGTATATATATATTGTGCATGTGTGTGTGCATATATATATATATATACTCAAGAAAGAAAAAACCACAATGTGTTAAAGATGTTGGTCCACTGATTTGACTAAATGTTAAACAAGACAAGTTAAATATATTGTCTAAGCAAACAAATGCCGAACAAAATTACAACTTGTCCACGTGGACAAGAACTTATTGTCCTCAGAACACATGGCCTAAGGACATATGTTGCAAGAACACTTGTTCTTGCAACCAAACGGTATTTAAATGAACATTTGTGCATCAGTCTAACAAATCTAAAATTGGGAAACTGAAAAATCAAGAAAGGCCAAGAAGCCTACCTGGCTATCCCATCCTATTGCTTAGCTTGTCATCAGTTAATGTTAAACTGGAACTCTTACTGCCATTGGTTTAAAATTTAGAAGGAGTTAGTCCGTAAGCTTCAGGAACAACTGCTTTTGAGCACCAAGTCTCTTTGGAGAGCCTTCTGGAGTTCCCTGATGTTGGTGAAAAATATCACTGACACATCAAAGTTATAAACACATGTTCTTGTACAAAGCTGTAGTGGCTAATTAATTTGGAAAATGCATTCAAATACAAAAATCCAAGCAGCAAGAGGACACTTGTCAGTGTTAAGAACATTGCCAAGTTTCATAGGAAAGGCATATGACTACTTAAAAAATTGCAAATACTTTGATCATCCATATTCGAAAATAGGGTTAGCATCTTGCTGCTTGACTGTGGTCAAATTCTTAGGCAGCCCGTTGTCACCTAGAAAAGGAAAATTATCATTTGCAAGATCTGAAAAATCGTAAAGAGTTCTTCCACATTGAGCTATACTAAAGTTTTACATATTTCGTGTTTACATAGGAAAATAAGTGCCCAAACCATAGAAACATGATTCAAACATGTCTTCTATCCAAAAAATGCTGTAAAGGTCTCTCATACATGTTTTAAAATCTGCAGGAGGATTACCTCCAATAGCACTTGCAGCTTTCGTAGCATATAATTCAGACATTCTGGCAGAATACCCCTAAAACTACCTTCAGATTCGCTAGCTGAAAGGAAAGATCTTCACAATACGTACCAAGGTGTGTCAGAAGCATGTTATTCTTCCAGACATCCACAAGCTCATCAGCATAAAGATAAAGATAAGTGGGCATCCCTGCAAGCATGTAGGTTAAGGAATCAGATGATCCATTGTACTTAATTCATTATCCATTGATAGTACTACAGGTAGGAAGAGATATAAGAAACACATTATGGAAGAAATTGGTTCTGTTGACTTACAAGATGACGATATAGTTTAATTAGATGAAAGTGATGACTTTGCTGAACAAGACGTAGAAAGTCAAGAAATATTGTGGAATGGGCCAATAAAGGAAATCTTAATTCTTTTGTTCAAGCTAAGGCTAGATCTTGAACAAAGCAATTTAGAATAAGAACAAGAATGAATAAAAAGGCTAGAGATAAAATTTGTTCATCTGTTGCAAGGTCTGACCATTTAGCTGTCTCTTTAATGCAAACAATTCACCGTATTTTTTCAACATGCTTGATGTTTGTTCAACATTAGGAATGAGTTTGAAACCACCTTCATCATCTGAACCCTCTAGAAGATTATTGAAATAAGAAGTAATAAAAAATTGATGAATATTTTATGAAGAAAGAGTCGTGGGATAAGACCCTATTATGGCCGACGGTTGGAAAGGTGCAAATCAGGTGGCATGGTGCTCTAAAATAAGCCAGTCTATGGTCCCTTACAAAGTAAAAGCTCATCCAAAGAACATAGCACATGTTTCCATTAGCAAAATCTTTCCATTCTTAAAATTTCAGCACATTTGAATGACATGTTGACCAAAAAGTTTATTTTTCAGTGGTTGAATACTTGGACCCTTTCCCTATGTTATTCATGAAAAAATTGTGTTTAGGTGTGTCATCCAAACACACAAACTAAAATTAAAAAAAATGACTTTTTTTTCTCAAACAAATTTTCAAAAAGATGATTAAAAATTTTATTCACAAAAATAATTTTCAGAAAACAATTTTTTTATGGTGTCATTACAGCATGCCTTTCGGGGACATTACATTTTAATGGTTAGCTTGCAAGCCTGTAAAGTATACAGCCTATAGTTAGTGCCAAAAATGCATCATTTTTCATTTTACTTGGTATAAAATCTCACTCCATAATGACTGTTTACACTTTGCTTGTGAAAACCCTAGATGGAAATAAAGATGAACAACAAGTGGAATATGGATTGTTCAGGCCATTGTCACACAAGGCATACTTGAGTGTTTCCGTGATCAAAATTAGTTTAAGTAAAATCAAGTTTTGACAACTAGACCCTTTCCGGAGGTTGTTATTGGAAAACTATGTTTTGGGTGTGTCAGCCAAACACACAAAAAACTAGTTTTAAAAAAGGATTAATTTTTTTCACAAACTAATTTAAAAAAAAAGATTAATTTTTTTTACAAACTAATTTTCACAAAAGAAAGGATTTTTTTTCACGAAAATAATTGTCATGAAACAATTTTTGAGGGTGTCATTGCAATATACCTTTAGGAGGGCATTTGGATGACACAGGCCCAAACTCAGTTTTTGTAGAAACAAGGTTTTTGAAATTATTTTTAAAATCTGGTTTACACCCAAAAGACAATCTTTTGTGTAATACTAGAAAAAAGGCCCAGAAAAGGGGGGGGGGGGGGGGGGGGGGGGTGGCGTGGGTGGGGAGGCCGTGGTGAAGATCAAAATGGTCTTTTCCATCGTTTATGTCAAGAGAGTCACTTCCACAGGCATTTCATATTTACCAAAAAAAATCTCCTTATAAATTCAACACAAACCAAGCCGTTGCTCTAGCAGTAGCTACCTGTTGTTGCCGCTACTGCTAACTGCTCTCTGTTGTTACTGATGGCAGCACATTACACATATATAAAATGACCAAACATGGGTCACATACAACAACCAATTTGGCATATCTATGCTTCATATGAGAAGTAATGAGAAGCTGGCATTTAGAAGCCAAACATGGTAAATATGTAAATATGCATTTGTGGAAGCTATAAGCTTAAACTATGCGATAAATAGCTAAAGAGAGATCTAGGCTATGCTCCCAGTTAAACATGAAGCATGTCATTTTAATATAGCAACACATGTGATGGACATCTTACCTTTACAGTCTATTTCAGAAGATGATAAACATATAGTAAACTGATAAACTAGAATAGTAACACTTTTCTCTTGGTTTCACACCCAGTTGTTGAAACCCCAATCGTGGAGTTCTTGCAAGTTGGCTAATAAGAACAAAGACAAGCAATGACAGCCAGACTCTAGCACCTCTACAAACATCTCAGCTCTCCTTGATAGCAATTCTCTAGCCTAGTTGGCTGCAATTTTTTGATATTCTATAATATAGAGTAGATGTTGTGACACGAATAATTCTGTTATAAACAAAAACTTGGAGTGGAACAAGGTTTAACAACAAACTAACAAGGTCAACTAATAAAGAAATGAAAAGCTTGTTTCCAAGCTAAAATGTGGAGCATGGTTACTAGGAAGCAAAACTAGCAAGGGATCCTATAGACCATGAGGAGGATTTTTGGAACCCATTGCAAGAGCTAAATTGGTTCCTTATAGCTCTACGGCATCAACAAGGTATCTTGAGATAAAGGAAAACCCAAAGAGTGTCATGCTTCAAAAACATTTCCTGTTGTCTGTTGAGTCCAAAAGGATTAGATTGAATTTACCAAACTGATAAAAGATGCTCATCTCCCTGTGCATATCTAACAAATTGACATTTAAGTCATACCTAATAATGATAGAATAATTTAGATTCACTATTCAAATGAACAACCTACATAAACCCAGTTAAATGGCACATACCTTGTCAACTGCAAGCTTTAAAACACTTCTTTAAGAGTCATAGAGGCACATGAATTGTAGAAATTGGAAGTAATGCACATTCTCTGTGATTGTTTGCTATAATACGTAGCGAGAAACAACCAAATAAACCAGGCTGACATAAAAAAGACTAACACCATTACGAAAGTAAATGTTGATAGAATGAAAATAAGCGCTCTTCACACATTGATATCAAGAGCTTCTTCCCCTGTCATCATTTGTAGCTATTACAAAATTATTGCTTTCCTAAAAATGAAAAAAAAGGACAAGAACACACCCCTCAGGACATATAATCACAAAATTTCACATTTGCATAGGTTAAACAAAATTGAATGGCATTGGCATGCAAGTACACGAACACCAAAGAGCCATAAGTATCTGATCCTCCCTAAAAAGGTAAGATGAATATGATAAACGGACGGCTTTTCACATGAGATAGCACTTACTATGTCCCCATCACTCTATTAGTGTTTACATGGAACTGGTCAATGGCAAAGATCTTGACTTTCATGTGATCCCCATCACGATCCAAAATCTCTTTCCTCTGTCGAGCTAGAGATAAAAATTTTTATCTGAATACAAGATTTCATCACTAAATTTAGTGTCGTGCAGAAACATGGCAGAAGTCATGAACTCCAGCCATGAAATTTCATATTTGGTGTTCATGAACATGCACTTTCCAAGTTTTCTATCATCTAAGTAATTAAATAGCATGTTTATAATGATGCTTAGACATAGTATTCTAGATGAAAAGAGAGGGCTGATCATAAGTGAGTGTGACTAACCAAAGAGGAAACCATCCAAGCTTTTGTTTGGCATGTATTCATAGATCAAGATCTTTTTTTGTCAATATAGCAACCAACAAACTTAACTATAAGGTTCTGGTGCTGAAGTTTCACAAATAGTTTCACCTCATTCATGAACTCATTTAGTCTTTTCCTTGAGTTCCTTGCTAGCCTCTTCACTGCCATTTTCTACCCTTCTGCTAACCCTACATTGACAACTTCATGATAGTGATCTTAGACTCTTAGTTGGCCAAAATTTGGAAGATGGAACTTTTTATTGTCTTCCTCTAACTTAGTGGTTATGGAGTACAAAAGAAAAATCTTTTGAAATGAAAATTACTCTTTAACCTTCCCAAAACCATCCTATCCAAGCTTGTTTTCGTTGGAGAAATTACTTGTTGCTGCACTTAAAATGCCCGAATTTATCAATAGTAGGTCCCTGTCCTTAATCCTCTCCTCCTTTGTTGGGCAGGATGGTGTCAAATGATGCTATGCAAGAGTTCATGGCTTCATGACCTGCATGATATTGGTTCACATTTTCCTTCCGCTTTCATTGACCCTCACAAATACATACAAGATTAATTACTTCCCACATTGAGGATTTTAGCTTCTCATATCTAGGAAGGATCACATCTGATCAAACATAAATTTTAATTCAAAAGTTTGTCCACAATGAAAGCATTGTCCAGGAAAACACCTGCTTGACAATGAAAGCATTGTCAACCTCATACTTTTATATGGCTTTTCATGATTGGTAACAGGACAAATTTGAGCCTGCTTATGCACATAGGTTCCGGCTAGTGACAATAGGAACACCAAACTCAAGAGTTATTCGTGGCCAAGTTATTAAATGTAGATTTGTTTTAATCTAAGATTTTGCCTAATGGAACATGCTTTTCTTCCACGAAGTATGTACTTTTCCATGGCATGGCTGGCTTTTGGTGACTTGGAAGAGCCACTAGAAAACAATGATATAAGTTTGCTTAGAAGATATACATAAAAGAAGCTAGTTTGGATCTAGTACTTAGAACATAAGAAAAAAGTTGAGAAGGAATAAAACAAATTTAACATTTTGTCATGATCACAAGCACTAACCTTTAGTAATGCAGCATTTTCGGTGTTAAATATCTTTACCAACGAAAACAGTGTGTGACAATGGCTGTTACTAAAATTCACGATGCAGAATTCATTAGCAACGAAAATCATTTTTGTTGCTACTGATCCAGTATCACCAACAAAGACATTTTGTTAATAATTGTCTATAACAACAATAAATTTATATTTCAAATTCATGGTTTTCTTGTTGTAATTTGGGCTTCGAGTAAGGAATTTGGATGTTGCAAATTATCCACATTTTTTAACATTAGTATGTGTTACTAAATGGACTATCAATAACGAAATAATGTGTTAATAATTGTTTTACAAAAAAAAAATGCACACTCAGCTTCACAAGATGGAAACCTTATTCTCTAATTACAAAAGACTGTTAACAAGAGAAACAGGAAAGAAATGAGACAAAACAAGCAAAAACTTCTAAAATATCCCTTAGTATTCTTACTTTTACTGGTCATGAAAAGATGTCAACAAGAATGGTCTAATTATAAAGATATTAAGTTGAGCCTGTGTAATTCTTAAATAGCAAAAATCATGTGTCCTTACTCTGGCAATGAGATGGTAAAGTAGAGACACACCTTCCACTCTTATATGACAGCAGAAACAACAGGAGTTGACATAATACCATCCCTGCATGATGTTTATATACAGATGAGTACATACAAGAAGAGCCACATGATCAATCAAAAACATCAAGGTTCGTCAGTCCACATCATATCCTTTTCATGAATTTGGTAAATAATTCAGACTTGTGAGGCTGGAATCCTATTATATGCAACTTTATATTTAGGAAAACATGCTGAAAATTGCTTTTCGACTTGAAGGTTTTTATTCGTGGTTCTCAATCCAAGCCACATATTCTAGATGGTCATATTCATATGTTTTTGTCACTGCTGCTTCATATTCTCTTTGAGATCATATTAGATACTTCTCCAAGATGAAGGCCTCTTTGCCTTGAGCCGTATTCATTTGACCAAGCGTAATTGCATATAGTCTTCTGCTACATTATTCATCATGACAGAAGAAAGCAGATTATTTGAGAACAGTCTGCCAACAATGTGGTCAAATGGTAGAGGCATGAAACATTACCCCTAAAACTTGTAGAAGTTGGTTATTAAGTTAATGCACTCCATCCATTTCTAATGCTACCAACCTCCAGAGAGATTGGTGGTAATAGGATACCATGTACTGTGTCAGAACCTTAATCAAGAATGTTCATTTAATTATGGTCTGTCCAAAGAAAACAAGGTATGAACCACAACAAGTAATTTGCATCCCATTCGCCACTCTTGCAATGGAAAGGAAAGCCTCCATGCTAAGTAACACAACACTCATCTTAATTCCATTAGTGAAAAAGTACTATCATAATTCCCCCTACAAAAAGCAAACCATCTTAAACATCCCTAGTCCAGCAGAAAGTACCCATCCTATATATATTTATGAATCTCAAATAGTAGTTGTCACCGTCAACTTTCGGGGGGGCTTACTGGAACATGCAAGACATTGCCACACTCGGTTCATAGAAAATCAAATTTCTTTCATAATTTTTTTGATTGTTTCTATAAATCATGCTTGTAATGCGGTAGTGGAAGCATGAAGCTTCTAACATAGCCAAGAAGGTTGAGCAGCTAGAGATCTCAACAAGGTGTTTACATATTACCATAGACAAATAGTCTTCATATTTTTCTGTTGTACTACATATTGTTTCCAAGGACAAATTTTAGAGTGCAGTCATGTTTTCAAGTGGTAGAGGGCTAATTGGAGTGAAGCCTCAACAATATTAGGGAAGGAAAGGTACAAAGTCAAAATTCACATTCCAAAAATTTCAAGATTTAATAAACACCAAAACTTTCTCATCGTTGATGAATGTTCTATTTGTTTCTGGAGTAGATTGAGAAGTTAAAAGAAAAGGTAAGTACATTTCAATTTTTTTTTCAAAAAAAATTAATATTATCCTGCATCTTTGTGTCTGACAAATACCAAATGGCAAATAGATGGGCACAATGAGATAGCATTCTTATGTAACCTTCAATCACCATCCACCATAAATTCAGAAAATGAAATTTAAAAAATGACCCTAAAGGTATTACTCACTCACGATCGCAAGCAAGCTTGTCATTTTTTTTGTAATATAAGCACATGGTAGGACTTTATGAAGACTTAAATAGTTTTTGTCATTTATGTTCAAGATCTAGAACGGGAACTCAACGAATTGTCTTCATGTTTAGAGTTGGGAACTGAAACAAGAGAACCATCGAAAATTTCTTGTTGGGGGTATTGTTAGAATTCTGCAAAGGAAGTGGGTAATGGATCAAGCCAATGAATTTCCATATAAATGGAGATATTCATCATTCATTGATGTAGAGTGACTTGTGAGGAACAAACTGCCCAATGACCATAGAAGCCTAAGATACATGAGGAGTTCAAGGTGGTGAAGAACACATCCCTCTGCTACACAAAATAAGAGAAAAACTGCGTGGTTGTGCAACAGAGACACGGCAAAATAGACTCAATGTGAAGAGATTCTCGGCCAACCACAAACTTTGGGCCGTTATGTTAAGTTTACTTCTAAAAGTGCATGTGAATTAGAGCTAAAGTCTTCTAGTGGAGCTTAGTTTCATGAATGTAGAAGGAAAGGAAAGAGAAAACACTTGTTGCAGGACACGAAGGGGTTGCTAAGACCCTCAGCAGAATTAAGGTTCAATTTTGGTGGCAAGGGTTGAAGGCGGATGTGCAGAGATACATAAGGCAGTGTGTAGTTTGTTAATGAAAGAAGTACGAGGCCATTAAGCCTCCCGGGCATTTAAACTCATTGCCTATACCTACCAAGCCATGGACAGATATAATGGACTTCATCGATGTTATTTCTCGCTCAAAAGGTAAAGAAGCCGTATTGGTTGTGGTAGACATATTATAGTCACTTTGCCTCCTTGTCGAGAATGTATCAAGGGCCTATGGTGGTAGGTGTATACCAGGAATATGTTGGCAAACTCCATGGAATGCCTCAATCAGTGGTTTGCGACAGAAACTCCATCTTCTTGAGCGCATTCTGGCAAGAGTATATGAAGATGATGGGTACCACCATCCAATTCAGTACTGCTCATCACCTGCAAACAGACGGGCAAAGTGAAATACTTAATCGGTCCTTAGAAACTTACTTGAGATGCTTCGCAGGCAAAAGGCCAAATACTTGAGTAAGATTATTACCTTGGGCAAAATGGTCGTATAATACAAGTTGGCATTCTTCTACTGGAATCACCCCTTATGAGGCAGTTTATGGGTTCCCTCCCCCATCCATACCGAGGTATGAGGGAGGCACAACAGAGGATGATAATGTGGACTGTGAATTGCGCACCAGAGAGGAGGTTCTTGACTCCCTCAAGCAAAACATAGCCAAAGCACAGATTTGAATGAAGCGGACGTATAACAAAGGCAGAAAGGATCGGGAATTTGAAGTTGGGCGGTATGTGTGGCTGAAGAGATTGCCACTAAAGCAGAGATCTCTTATAGGTCAGCCATATTCGAAACTTCTACCTTGTTATTATGGGTCGTATCCGATGTTGCAGAAGGTTGGGAAGGCAGCTTATAGACTTGGCCTTTCCCAGGTAGCATTAGTACATACTCTTTTTCACGTCACTAGGCTTAAGTCACACCATGGGGATGTTCTTACAAAAATTGAACAGATACCAGATCAGTTGTCTACCCCTTACAAAACTTTTAAGTACAGATACATGCAGCGACAGGGTAGGTCTAGGCATGAGATATTAGTCGAATGGGAGGGTCTCGACAGAGAAACTTCATGGAAAGAGTACGAGTCAATGGAACATCAGTTTCCTTCTGGGCAAGCATGGGGATAAGCTCAATCTAAGGAGGGAGAATCTGTTACAGACCCAACTCTAGGTCCGAACCTACTTGACGAGGAGGCTGCAGAAAGCACCGTCGTGGGTGCAGAGCCTCGGGCAAGTGGGCTCAAGTCATTTGATAGGGTTCAAAGAAGTTTGAAGAGGTTATGAATACACTTGACCAGGTTGCAGTGGGAGGATCAGGTGGAGCAATTAGGACCAAGTGCGAGCAGCTTAAGGATATTTCCCAAGGCAGTTCTGAGCCAAATTTCAGACTACCTAGTTTAGAAGAGTCAAAACCCAAGCGTGAGTCCAAGTCCACGGGTCGAATGAGGTAGTCTAGGATCGAGCCTAGGCAAGTAGGCTGAACCAACCAGGTTCAGCACTGAACTTCAAAGAAGATCGAGTCTGGGCAGCACCCAGACAAGTCCCCACCTTGGGCTCGCAAGGCTCAAGGTCTTTTCAGACTTGTTGGTGGTCTCGCCTTGTTTGCTTTTGATTCATTGTTTCATTCATTTGATTCATGTGTGCGTCTCGGTTCGAGTCATTTAGGAACCAGACATTCAAGCTTGTATATAATCTTTGTACAAACATTTTGAAATTATGCAATTTTGGATTATCGAGTTCATTTGTTGAATTCACTCTCTCTCCTCTCGTGCTCTCCTCTCATCCCTCTCGCGAGTCACCCCTTTCCCGCGGTGGTTTTCCCTTCTCCCCCTTGCGTCCCCTTCACCCGTGGCGCCTCAACCTCTTTTCCAAACCCCCACAGTGGAAATCCGGCACCCTCATTGGCGACGGCGTTCAACCCTCTTAATGTGAAGGCTTCATCCTCTTTCTTTCTCTCCTTTCTTGTCTTTCCTACCCACTCGGCCTAAGGAAGAAGACAAGGTGATCCACGACAGCTCCGGCATACAACGGCTCGACTTGACCATGTATAGTCCCTCATGACATTGCAAGGTAGAATCTAGTGCCTTTCTTTGAAACACACAAAGGTTGAGAGGCTAGATCTACACCGGGAAGATCGAAGAAGAACGAGCAATCGATCAGCTTCAATATCAACATCAAATCAAGGTTATTGCTACAAGATCTTTAGAGTGATAGTAAGCAACTTGTTGGGATCGATCTACGGTAGAGTTCGGCCAAAGTTCTAGATCTAGCCCTCAATGAAAACCCGAGAGTTATGGCTGTGATCCATGGTTGAAATTGGCATTAGATCCTCTCTTATGAGTCTTAAGATCAACTACTCATCTCTCGGATCAACCCCTCTTAATTTGAGCGAGATCTACCAGCGAATTCTAGGCAAATTCGATCATCTAAGAGTTCGGTTTCATCTCGGCTAGCCCACCAAAACAGCAGCTTAATATCAATCAAAAGTGGGATAATTTTGGCGTGACATCCATTATTAACAAGTTCATAAGGATCGCCAATCAAAGAAGAAGTGTCAGGCCAAATTTGGAGTCATTCCGAGCTATCTCGACATAGTTCTACTCCTCGGACGGAATCTGAATTTTCTGGTGGCCGTTGCAGATTTTCCGACCACCTCTACAACTTTTGGCGTCAAAGACAGAAATACCCGGAGCCAGCTAAAGGTTAAGTCAATTTATGTGAGGGTAAATCAGTCATTTGGTTGGAGGATCGCCTTAGGGATCAAACCCTAGCTGTCGGTGCTATTCGTGGACTTCCCTAGCCACCGCCTCCATTTGGTATGTGTCGACATCTCTCCTTCCCATCAATCCTAGCCATCCAACTTGCCACGTGTTAGCCATCCGTGAGCTCACCTCCACACGTCAGCCACCTATAATTCCCTTTCCACATTTGCCCAACCCGGCAGCCACCTTGCGTCCCCATCCTTTCCTACAATTGAGGAAGAGATTGCCGCGCTATCCCTCCTTCATTTTCCACAAGTGTCAACCCTAATCTGCCTCTAACCTTAGCCCTTGGATCACCCACGTGTCACTCATCCCCAAGCCTACGGTCCACGCATTCCAGCTGGGCCCCACACCACGTCACCCAAGTACCCATGTGTCCTGCTTCCCTCCTTCATTTGAGGAAAGTCCAACCTACGTCCTTCAGTCCCTTCCTATTTTATCTCCTCATCCGTTGACTCTTTCCACCTACCTAAACCGAATCCAATCCTCACCTTCCTTCTCTTCCACGTGTCCCCCATCGAGAGAAGAGGAGATTCGCCCCCTTGCCATGCATACACTTTCCAATTCAGCTCCTAGCCGCCGCATCTCCCCTTCCAACTATTTAGGAAGGTGCGGCCCCACTCCCCCTCGTCTTTAGCTAACCCTAGTCATTTTCCATCTTGGCCGTTGATCTTGGCCATGTGTCTTACATCCAAGACGCAAACCAACTGGGCAAGACCAGCTCAGCCCCTACAAAACCTTAGGCAGCCTGCTCACGCCACCTAGCACTCCATTTTAGGAAACTCTCCTTAGCCGCACTACCCCTTCCTTCCTTTTCAGTAACCTTGACACGCCGGCCTTAGCCTCTCTAAACCCTAGCCTCCCGTTAAAACTTTTCCTTTCCATAAACCGATCCCTTTTTTCATCTTAACCTAACCTATTTCCCCATATTGCCCTTCCTAAGTCAACCATAAGCTCCATCGAGACCTAGACTTAACCTTGGACCTAGCCTAGCTTAGACCCTACCTGACCTAGCTCACCCAAGTTAAACCGAACCCACCTAGTCTCACCGGACTTAACCTATTTTCCCCTTTGGCTATTCCATCCCTCTAGAGCCCTTCCTATCGAGCCCTAACTCAGCCTTAGTTAAAAATTAGGAACCCAAGTGGGCTTGCCCAGCAGCTCTGCCTGGTCTAGGCAACTCACACACTCGGCTGACCATAGCAGCACCCTTAACGACGGGCCAAGCTCCCCTCGGCAATAAGCGATTGCCCCTGCGTGCGGTCCTTACAGCGGCAACATCGTTGGCATCACCGGTCGTGGGTTTTTGCTCGGAGTTACTTGCTGATTTTTGCCAAGCTAATCTTGGCCGGTATTGTGCTCTATCACCTTATAGAACGTGAGATTTGGTTGTTTTGCATGTTTTGATTTTAGCCCGGCTTCGGCCCTCATTGTCACTCGCGGTACCTCGACGGCGCTTTACACGACCGCAAGGCAGCTAGCCAACCTACGGGTGGGTGTGGTTGGCATGTCCCTAGGATTGTGGTTTGTTTATGATTTGTTGAGTGAGTTGAGAGTGATTTTGTGTATCTTTTGCGGTTGTACTAGCCTACCCATATTGATTGTAGTAGGTAGCAAGACCTCGGTTTTTGGCATCCCCTACTTGTACCTCTTGTCACACGGGTTTTTGCGCTGGAGTCCTGTTGGGCCGGGTAGTTTTTTGTAGAAATTTGTTTAGGTTTTTGTTTTTTTAGATTGCCTCAAGAGATCTTGGGAAAAGGATACGACGATTGGTCGGGCTTTTCTAGTCGCCACCGGTCGGGTCCTAACAATTGGTATCAGAGCCAGATTTTTGACACCAAAATCAAAATTTTTATTTACCGACCCAAGTTCTCAATGTTTAAGTTTATGAGAGTATTTCATCTTTGGCATTATTTTTAATATTTTCCTTTCATGATCTTTTTATTTACCGACTTCACTAATACTAAAAATCAAGTAATGACCCAATATTGGATTCATGCTTGATGGTCTACAACCCCAATCCATTTTCAAAAATTTTTCCTTCTTATATACGATAATTATGAAAACAAAAATCTTAGATGTATATTGTAATAGGAATGAATCATGTACGATCAATGCATTCATGCATCCACGTTCACTTAACATCACAAATGACCACAAGCACATCTCTAAAAGAACTTAAGTAAGATGAGATAGAGCTCTAATTAAGTAGTAACCGAATTAGAGTAAAATCTTAAACCTACTTAAAGTATTAAGAAAACACCAAAGTGATTTTCAAAAGATTCTTTAAATGTTTCCAAATAATATTTGTAAAGATTTGTCAAATCAAGTTTTTCTCAAATCAAAATGTTTTACATTCTCAAGTGATTTTTCAAGAACTTTTTCAAATGTTTTAAACATCAAATCTTGAAAATTTTCTTAAACACAACACTGCATTTAGAATGACAAAGATGTTCAAGTCAAAATGAAATGCATCACTAATAAACATAACCCTTGGATTGATTACCCTTGGTAAAACACCGGGAACGATCGATCCTCGTACCGGGCGAGTACCTTCTATCTTATTTCAAAACAAAACATCATGTTTCTGGAGCACTCCAAAACCAAAAACGAAAATTTTGGGGATGCAAACACCAAAGGATTTTTAATGTTTGTCAGCCTATTATTGTGCTTGAAAGTGAGTTGAACATGATGCATATTCTAATTCATAGATAAAAAAAAATGCTTTTTCGATTTGGCTTTTTCAATTTATCCCCTACATGGTGATGGTATCACAATTTGGAGTATGAAGATAAGGAAGAAGTAGTTGATTATGGTTTGTTTTTAGATTTCTTATGGCATTTTCTGCTACTTCTTAACATAGCAAGAGAATCCTTTTGCATGCATTCCCTTGACAATCAAATGGAAATAGAGCTGGAGAACCCTTAGAGCTAGTTAGGGACTTGAGCACATAACCTCTAAAAGAAAGAAAAAGTCTTTTGCACCCTATTACATATATTGCCTTGTATTGGCCTATCTTGGTTGATGGGCATCATATTTGCCACCATTGCAACAAGATGGAGATTCAGGCCTTCTTAAAAGCCACTCACAATTCACTAAAGAATTCATTTAAAAATAATTTAAAATTTTTAAGTCATTTTATAAAGGTTGATATAGGCCAATAAGAAACAATTATTATATTTCAAGGTCTCTAATATGAGTCAATAACCAATTTCTACAATGCATCTTTTTTCAACGTACTTCAAATCTTGTATGTAATAGACTCCGCTCCCTAGGATAAGAATCAACGATCCTTACTATTCTCCCCCAAATCCAAGGAGGAATTTCAGATGGGCAATGGTGTGGCTTCTCCCCAAGAAGCTACCTATGAAGAATGCTTGCATTTGTGTGATAAATGTTAAGTCCATCTCATACTGCATAGAGAGTTGAAGGCCACAAACCCATGGAGTCAAGTAGAAGCCCATATTTGTTGAGGCATGGATAAAGGTGAAGGTGCTTTGCAACTAGAGGCTTCCTTCAAGAAAGAAGGATGATCAACTAGAGGCAGCATCCATGAAAGCAAACTCGGTCCTTGGGTTAGAAGTTCTGCAAATGCATCCCCTTTGGAGATGATCTCAAATGGAATAAAATGTTTTGGCTTTCAAATTAAGTGTAGATGTTTGAAGCATAAATTTCATGCTGGAAAGGGTAAGGTGTTATTAATTGGTCAATCTAGGAGGGTGATGGAGGGATTTAAGGAGGTAACATTCTCTTACCTTATAAACACCATAAAAATAAATAAAATAATTATTTGACCTGATAACTGCCAGACATGATCTCTATGCTCAAAAACCTAAGAAGTAATATGAAAGTCACATTTCTTTTATCGTGTTAATAATATTCTATGGTAGATATGTTGGAGAATCTCTCTTCACTAATAATGATCGTGTTTCTTCCTTGGCAGGCTTGAAGCTACAATCTTTGGATTTTAATGCTGCATTATCTTTGGTATGGCCTGTGCTATTTTGTGAGTGACCTCTCCTAGTATCATGCTGATTCTAATTTCCACCAGATATGGCACATTTGGGATCCACAGGGATGGATTTGTCCGTTTCAGTGATATATTTTTATGTTCTTACATTGTTTCAGAAAAGAGAGAATTATCACAATTTTTGACGTTGGAGAGAAGTGTGATTAAGGAACCACAACATCAAAATTTATCAAGGTGTAGTCACTGCTTGCTGCTCTGCAGATGAAAGATAACTTCTTCACTTCCCCTTATTTGTTCACTTTATTAGTGTGTGGAGGGAGAGAGAGAGAGAGAGAGAGAGAGAGAGTTATGATGATTTTTTAGAAAATGGTAGAAGGGACTTCAGATAGACTAGAGATGATCATGTGCAAAAATAATTATACAGTTTTTTCATGGTTGAATTTAATTATATAGGGTTGTTATTTTGAACATTTACTGGACAGTAGTATTGTGCCACTTAGTTTGGTTATTACTATTTTCACTTATCTTACGCGCTAACAAAGGCCCTTAATTAGGCCTTGAAACGTTTACTAATGTGGCTGATGGGAAATGCAGGTCTACCAAACTTGGTCTAACTAATGCAAGTTCTGGTTCTTTGTTTGCAGGCCATGCCTAGATATGTGAGAAGAAATGTCTATTTCTTGTAAAAGATAAGTGAGTGAAACTAATGTACCTCTTTTGAATGCATGTCCTTACTCTTTATCATAAATTTACATTCATAATGGGCACCCATGATATATTTCTTTGCATGCAGACAATCAAAGTGTCACAATGAAGGTGCACAATGTCAATTTGAAGGCTGATGAAGAACGTTTGATAACAAGCCAGCAGCTATTAATTTTGACCAATAAGATAAAATTTTCAATTTGTGAAAGCTGAATGTATAAAAGTTTTGGTTATATATACATTTTGTATAATCATAATATTTGATAGTTTTGTTCAATAAATTATTTAAATTTGTGAAAGCTTTCACTTTTTATTTGCAATTGAATATATTATATATATATATATATATATATATATATATATATATATATATATATATATAAAGCTTTCACTTTTTATTTGCAATTGAATAATATACATATTGCTGCAACTGGAAAGGTCATGCCAGCAGTAATGCGTGGGGCCACATTAGTACTTGCTTTCAAATGTAACCATTTTTGGCAATGGCTACTTTTGTTGCTAACAATATATGCAGTTGTGCCTAAAAATCTTTGGGCAACAGCCACTCTTGTTGCCAATAGAACATATAGTTGTGTCTACAAACCTTTTTGGCAACTGCTTAGCCCTTGCCTATTGATTTTTGGGCACAAGACCTATGACAAGGGTGACTTTTATCAATTGCTGGGGTATAGGCGTCGACAAAATTTTTTTGGCAACAACCTATTGAGTTGTTGGCCACGGCAAGAGCCCTAGCCACTAACCATGTTTGTTGTTGTGTTTCTTCATGTTAACCATAATTTATAGATAAAGCAATTTCCATCATGCATAGGTAGTTATCAAGCTCTTCTTTTCTTGCCAACATATGCCGTGTGGCCTTGCTTATTAGTTTCTAGTGCAAACAAAAATGTCATATCAACATGCTCAAGAGATTTTCTCCATTAATTAAGCACTCATAAGACTACTATACTCACCTATGCCTTTCCCTACCTTAAAGTGACAACCGATCAGTCATTATTCCTGTCCTAACCTGAATTTACATTTGTTTCTATAACCATGCATGTCTTTCTTGATTTCTTGTATAGCTTGTCACTCAATACTGCCCAAAGACTTATTTTGCATGGCTTTTTAGCATGTCCCAGAGGGGATGCATGTTTACGGAATTGATATGACAACAAACTCCATTAAAACAGTCATTGATTAGTCACCTTTTAGGACTGGTTCTACTTGAAAGACATTCTTTCTACACATGCATATAAAGCTGCTATGAGTCTATATTCAAAGTCTCCTTGGGTAAATCAGAATTAGATCTTCTGGAATCTTTAATTAAAAAGGCAATATGAGGACAAAATCATGTGCAGCCACCTTGCCAATGGGTGTCTTTGTCATGGGCCAGCAAAATCATACATATATTCCATGCAACCTCCTAAAAAATGGAGTCATTTGAGACGGAGGCCATCAGCTCACTGCCGCCGCTCACGCAGGAGGGCGTCTAATGCGTGCCTGCGAACAGTGAAGAGAGGTGACAACCTTCTTCTTAGACACCACAAATTCTTATATGAGGAGAGGGGGAAGCTGATGTCCCCTCCATCTCCAGTAGCCTCCCAGGCCCTTCCACGTGCCGGCGGATCAGGCGACAACCCCGCCGGACCGGCAGCAACCTCACTGGCAAGAGAAGGGCCGGGGGGGAGGCCACCGGCAATTGGGGGAGATGATGACTGAAGTAGTTTTCTCTTTTGTTCCAAAAGAAAAAAAAAATCGCATGGGTTGTCTGCATGGACATGCCCATACCAGCCGAAGATGCCATCAATTGGATAGAAAGTGTGTATATATATATATATATATATATATAAAGAGTGGATTCTGATTAAGATTTTCTAGTTTGAAAATTGCAGTATATAGAGTACCTGCTCTCCTCCATTATCGGCACTTCTGCCATCCTTCTTTTTCCTCCTACCACCATTGGGTTGCCATAAAATTAGTCATTCCTGTTCATCAAGACATATACTATAAAGCGATGCTGCTGTATATATAAAAAACAAGCTCACAACCCAATGGTGGATTAGAGGGAATCTCCTTCCCTTCCCCTTCTCCTATAACCCGAACACTCTTCGATTCTAACAACGTTCACTTGGGACTTGTATTTGCTTTAAAAAGCTAGATAAAAGGCCACTTACACTTGATTTCCACTGGTAACTGAGAGTTCCTCAACCACTAAAACTTCACGAATTTCAGCCAAACGATCACTTTCTTGTCAATATTGCAACAAACAAACTGAGGTGTGTATTACATTACACTCACTTCGCATGAATCTTGACCCCAAAAGTCTCTGTAGACAGAGTCAGGTCGGTGGATTTGAAGGATCCAAGTTAAAATAGGTTTAGAGTACAATATTGGAGGCATGCGCTTTCGGCGACAAGTTGAAAGCAAAGGAAAGACTTTCCTCAAGAGTGTCGGAGGAGTATTTGAAGGTTTTACAATAGATAAAAAACCAGAAAAGGCCAAAAGTGCATGACAAAGAGATGTACGTTTTCTCTGCCTCATGGACCATTTTGTATTGAGTAGAAAGTAGGTATTGATCAACATCAAGATTACTTACAAATTATTCAAATTCAGTGTTGACTAATTTGCATGAGCTAGAGAAGCTATCGAAAGACGATTCTACAACAAGTTTCTTACTTAATGTTTAAACAAATAGAAAAACCAATCACAAGATTTGCTTGTCCAACGTAAGGAAGACCGCTCTAATAATGTCAGTCTATGGTCCTTTAAAAGATAAAACTCATCCAAAGACCATGGCATATGTTGCCACGGGCCAGCGTTCTTACAATCTTTTGTGTCATCCAACAAATTAAAGTAGGACTTGTGAATTAAATGCGCCAAAAAACTAGCTATCATAGGGAAATGATGGTTCAATTTCTATTGAGTACCACTCTTTCAACAAGCCAAAACTATAAGCATACAAACTTGAAGCTAGAGCAGTACATTTAAGGGCTTCTACCGGCTGATCTCTTTAATATCTAGGAAAAACTTTCGCCTTCAGTAAAAGTTTTGCCAAGGATGTGTTCCACTCTTCTTTTTTTTCCCCTGCTATGTTCTCTCAAATGACAAGCCAAAGTGTTGCCATTTTACTTTTACTAATTTTTACTGCTAAAACTTTTTTCATTCAAACGGAAAAACCTTTTGTTTAAATTATAATTCACACGACACTTTCTTTTGTTCTGAGGTGAGTAAGAGCTTGACAATTCATTGTACTAAAGAAAGGTTTGTAGGTTTCTCTGGGTCTTGAACTGCATCAAAATTTGAGTAGGGCATAGTGTTGTGATTTCACTGTTTGCAATCCAAAAAAGTAGCATTTATGTACGAGAATCTAACTAAAAACTTCTACCCGACCAGCTTTGCTACTCTTTTGGGACAACACTTTCTTTGCTGCCTTCATTTTTTTTTTAATGACCATGCATTAAAAAAGCTTTAGTAGCTGCTCGTTTGCCTAAAAAACGAAACAGTGCAAAAAATTTTATAAGGAAACCTGGCATGGACCGATACGAGACGATGTGTTTCGGCAGCCTATATTGGTACCTTTAAGAGTTTCAAACAATTTTCATTAATATTATTTTATTTTCATATTAGAACAATAGGGATGGGGCATCCACCGATATGAGTTGATTTGGTCGATACAGGAGCAAAACACTGTTTATAGAGATTATTGTATTTTGGACAGGAAGCGGTTCGGCGTATTATATTATATGATGTTTCTCTCTCATATAATGCAAACGGCGGTTCTGACGTCGCTGTCTCTTCGTCGTAGCAGAATCCACGTCGTCACATTCAGACACACGAAGACCTGCTTCCCTGTCCATTGCTTACGTGTGCCTCTCGTGGTGCGCACGCGCCCACCACACGCTCACTCCCAAGGCCCACCGGCCGCAGCGGACCACCTCCCCACTCCCTTCCCTTTTAAATGCCCAGGGAGGGAAGCGATGGCTCCCTGCGATCAGAACAGAGAAATCCCGAATGGCCGGAACGGAGCCGCTGGAGGGCCAGCAGTCGAACGGCAGTTCGGCGGGGAAGGAGCCGGAGTCGTCCGACCGATGCCCCGTGGAGGAGGTGGCGCTGGTGGTGCCGGAGACGGACGACCCGAAGCTCCCCGTCATGACCTTCCGCGCTTGGTTCCTAGGCACCGCCGCCTGCCTCTTCCTCATCTTCATGAACACGTTCTTCACCTACAGGACGCAGCCGCTGACGATATCGGCGATCCTGGCGCAGATCGTGGTGCTGCCGCTGGGGAGGTTCATGGCGGCGACGCTGCCGGAGCGGCGGTTCTCGGTGATGGGCTACGGGTTCTCCCTCAACCCGGGGCCGTTCAACATAAAGGAGCACGTGATCATCACAATTTTCGCCAACTGCGGGGTCTCCTACGGTGGGGGCGACGCCTACTCCATCGGTGCCATCACCGTTATGAAGGCCTACTACAAGCAGACCCTCAACTTCTTCTGCGGCCTCCTCATCGTGCTCACCACACAGGTACGTAAACGCCGTCCGGCGCCCTCGATCATAACCTTCCTGCCCTTGCGCTGCAGTGCTTGCTTTCGTTCCGTTGTCAGTTACATTTCCTAAGTTCAATCCACGTACTCTAAATCATGAGCGAACTAGGAATTTTTTATTGCTAGTTTCAAAATTTTAATAAAAGTTGAAATATAATTCTTTCAAATTTATTTATATAAAGCTAAACTAAAATTTTCAAAATTTACATATACTATTTTTATTTTTTTAAAATGTGAGAGGGGGCATGGCCCCGGCCAACTCCTCCCTGCCTTGGATCATGTCTGGATTAGAGTGCACTAGGGAAAAAGAAGGTTCATTTATAAAAAGATCTGTGGTTTATTCTTATGATCATTGTTACCATTCAGTGCACTCTTTAAATAATAATGAGTTCTAAAGCTCTATAAGCTTTGGAAGTACATGTTGAAGGAAATGTTTTTTTTTTTCTTTTTGAAAAGAACCAGTGAAAAACTAAAATTTCAATCCGAAGCACAGGTGAATGGAATCTGCCTAATATATACGGAATCTGTTCACTAAAACAAGTGTGCATTTACCGAACTCTACTAAGGGCTTTCAACTTGTCTAAAAAGCGAAGTCGAATCTGGATCTGTAAATTTTCAATTTCTACCGATAAGAACTGTTTTCAGGTTCAAATTGCCTTTCATTTCGCCGGATCTGGATCTGTTTCCAACTAAATCTACTATTTTTTAATAAAGCTTTAATAATTTGGTCATGGTGTGCTACTCCGACACCCAACTGACCGGCAAGACTGGAAGTGTACATCGGAGTGACAGCTGATGGTACACCTAACTTGGAAAATATATAGTCACAATTATTGGAAATTAACTTCATCACTGAGCATGATTTAGCTATTTTTTAAATAAGATATTTTTTCAATATTGGAATTAAGGACGCCTTTTGAACATTATTACTTTGTGCCTAAGAAAGGATAGAATTGCAGGTTTTGGGCTACGGGTGGGCGGGACTGCTAAGGAAATACTTGGTTGAACCGGCAGAAATGTGGTGGCCCTCAAATTTGGCTCAAGTCTCCCTCTTCAGGTAATTACATTTAAAATAATGTCCTTTTATCATCTCCTCTGCGGTCCCATTGATCACAAAAGTCCTCAATGTGGGCCTTCTCATAATTTGCACCATTATTTTCGAAAGGAGGTTCTTCTATCAAATATTCTGATCAACCAACCCTTTGTTCATTATTTCAAAAATTAATCACCATCACAACTAGCGAGAGCAATATGCGCTACATCATGCTGAACCGACCCTATCTGTAATTATATCAGTCTCCCCATAAGGAAGTACAAATTCAGATGAGATTTTTATTCCAATGTTCTTTAATCTTTTCTCATTTATTTTATTTGTTGATAAAACGAGGAATATTGGTGCTAATTCATTGTAATCTACTATAGCAAAATACTCTTAACCACTTTATAAAATTATTCTCCATTGATACTGATGATGACAAAGTTCGTCACGCACCTGAACTACTTGCCCGTCTCGTAGCCCACAGGTCTCATTAAAGCCATTGTGTGTTACCTCTTTGTGATTAGTATCAACAACCCATCCACAAATTATGCATTCTACTTTCTAGAGCAACACATATATATATATATATATATATATATATATATATATAAGCATTTTAAATTTTCTGATATTTAAATGAATATTCTTGACGACTGTAATGGGCAGCTGATAAACCACCCATCTGAAACTGTAACCCCAACTTTTAATTTGTTTTTCATAATCTGACCATGCAAGCAGATCCAAAATATATAAAATATAAGCATTTTACAACATATAATAAAGTGATGTTTGACTGCAATGTTGTCAGATGAGAAAGAGGAAGCTATTAAATATTGTAAAATCATTAAATACATCAGATCTTATATATATATATATATATATATAAGGACAAAAACCAGACCCTTAATTTTGATTTAAAAGTGTTTTTTTTTTAATTCTAGCCTAACCAATATGATCTTAAAATAAGTTGATGCAAAATATATATCAAGTTGATCATTTTTTGGGATTTAATAGTGTTTTCATAATCAACAAAAATGAATCGCTCACATAACATCAACATTTTGATAATAGACAAATCAACATTTTTCATAAAAACAACTTGATTCAAAGCAACGTTTTTTTGTATCAAAATAGTTTTTAATGGATCATGGGCAGGTCATGTAAGAGAATCATGAAAAGCTACAGTCCCATAATTATAGACGAACCTATCTTATTTCCAGGGGTCTACTTTGGGATTATACTTATGAGAAGTTCCTTTTGCATATTGTATTCGAGACATCAGGCCCGCTAGATCGAATCCTGTGTTCTGGAGCATCATTGATTGGACTGGCCACCCTTTACGTCCTTGTCGTCATCTCTCCCCTTCCCCGCGCTTCTTTGTCTTCTTTTTCTTGCTTTTTTCCCTTGCTTACGAATATTGGAACGTCTCCGCTCAAGATTTGCTTTCACGTGAGAGTCGGGGCGAAACTGGCCAGCATTGACTCTGGCGCCACTCATGTGCGGCTTCTGCTCAGCCGTCGAGGGTCACATCCCTGTAGCGGCCATGTCACTAAACCCTTCTCCATTATTGGCCGTGAAAGGAAAAGGGTCCACTTGTTTTTTTGAATTTTAGCTTTTCTTTTTGCTTCTTCAGAAATAAATATTGACAACGTTTAGTTATAAAAAAAAATATTCCCCAGTTTGACATTGTTGCAAAGGCCCAAGAACATGACATAATAAAATGCACCATTTTTTCATCAAAGAGTTGTTCACAATTGCATAATTTATTTTCTTGTGCTTGAGCTACAACCCCTTTTACTTCATTACTTCTAAGAATTTCTGCTTTTTTATAAAGAAGGACTATGATAAGGCTCGTCGAGAACTCTTCTTATAAACTTAAGAAAATGATTTCGGAGACTATACGCAAATAAGGTTTAGGTCGCATAGTTTTAGTGCTTCAGTTAGTTGTATTAATGAAAGTCCATCTTCTTCATGAACTATTTGCTCAAAAAGATGTGTTGACAATATTGCTTTAAATTCTTGTAATTAACATTAATGAATTTTTTATCCCTTTCCAGTATCCCCATGGCAAGACGCGTTGGTTGAAAATGACAAAGAAAAAAAGATTTGAAGACATTTATTCGGTTTATCAGTTTTTTGCATGCTGTAAAAAAAATATGAGCAACTAACGACCCTTCTAGCAACAGTATTATATTGTAGCTGTCTTATAAATTTACTTTAAAAAATGGGATAGATTCATGAATGTTGCAATTCAATATTTCATGAATCCATCTTATTTTTTGAGATCGATTCATGAAAAATTCATGAAAAGTAACAATATGTTATTTTGGCCAAAAAACTCCTAAAGTTCCTTTAACAAGAAAAGCCAGAAAGGCATATCATTTTCAGTGGAAGATTGTCCCACAAATTAATGGCGTTTATATTTCCTTCACATTTTTTTCATTGTCAATTTTTTAGCCAAATTTGAATTCGGCATACAAACGAAACCAAAACCAGATCTTCAGCAAACTGGCCCATTGGTTTGCCAGAAACCTGGTTTATGTGCAAAACATAGTTTCAAATAAGGAAGTTTTACCCAGCTGTCATCCAAACGGAGAATGTTATTAAAGTGCAGATCATAGGCTCACTCCTCCGTATATTCAGCATTTTTCGTTGAACAAGTATATATTCCAACTTAGATGGTTCTTAGGAAAAGAAGGCATGCACATGCTCAAAGAAAAGGCTGGTGTTTCTTGAAATTCTGCCATGCATTTATTTTGATGCTGATGCTTGCGCTTGCTTTCTCAATTTCGTCCATTCCCCAAGTTCTGTAATTAATTACCAAGAGATTAAATTCGTCTCTCTGTCCCAAAATTTGCACTGTTGTTTATAGTCACACTTTCTCATCTTGCATCAAGGAGCCAGAAAATTCTGTTTTAGAGGCAACACATTCACAGTTTGTATTCAAAGGAACACTCATACGTATACCAGAATAAATATTTGAAGACGTTAATATGAAAATAAACAAACATTGAGAAGCTGGTGTGAACAACTCACATGTGACTTGACAGTCTTGGAATACCACCAACTATTCTAATGCATTAATTTTTAAACGTCCCATTCCCCGTTTTGATTATACACAGCGGTTCTCTCATCCGTTCCGCTTTCTTGCTAGTCACTACATTCAAGACAGGCCTTGTACTAAGCCAAGCTTTAGTGAAGAGGTCATATGATTAAGGAGCCTGTAAATTTGGTTTTGTAGTTAAACAAACTGTAATCCCAAATTATCTTGAGTCGAAAAGCTTTTTTATGAAACCCCAACAAAGAGTAGATGCTAATTCTATGAAAACAATGAATCGTTTGGCCTTTTCCGCCGGCTTCATGCACATGAAACCAAAGCTTCATGATGATGGCGATAAGCTGCAGCGTATTGCGCCTTCCACCACTGGTGGTCCGCAGTCAATATGCCCACGGCCACCACGATGGGCATTCTGTCTCTCTATCTTGAAGAGTCAGAAGGGATGGATTGGTTGGTGGTATATCTATCCTCTCCCTTTTGATGCATGCTTTAATATTGTGCCTTGTTCTTTGGCTTTTTAGATTTTGTGTGAATGGTTCCTAATAGCGCTCAAAAAGAGAGCGGATATGGTCACCTAAGAGTTGACTAAAGTGATATCAAAGTTCAGTGTGGAGGAGAATTCTACTCTTGAAGTTGAAGTTGGTTATATGCACAGACCTATCCTATCTACCTGTTTGGGTAAGCACATGTCATGCACCAACAGCAGTGCACGGTGGACCCAGTGAACTTAACCACATCTCTTCGTCAACTCCCTCATCCCAGATGTGGCACCACCTTCCATGTTGCGCCCTCCACACCACACCTTAGTAGGATCATCACAAACCAAATTGTCATGTGTCATGCAGGGGGTTTGACACATTGAACTCCCCCTTCGCTCACTGGACTGTCCGATCATTCATGATAAACAATTGAAAGAAAAATAACAAAAAAAAAATGTGATCTAATGCTAGATGACCAAAATAGCCATCATCTTTTTTTACTTGTCTTTTTTTTTTAACCATCCATCGTAATTAGATTGAATGACTATCATTCAATTTTTGCATATAGGCACAGGCGCACGCACACTATGTACGTGAATATATATATATAATGCCATTAAAACTCACGTATTCATATATATTAATGTCTATCTCTTGATGGGGGGGCTTGACCTGCCATTCCTAATCACCCGGGATGTTTTATTACATTAGATAGAAGTTGGACAAAGACCAAAACATGTGGTCCCATTTTTCAAGCATACCCGGTTAACCATAAATCCATAATGGTAATGACCCATTGAACAAAACGGGGCGCTTGCACTTGCAGGGCACTCCATGAGAAGGAACCACGGTCAAGGGGGCTCACTCGGATGCAGTTTTTTCTAGTGTTCATGGTGGCAAGCTTTGCGTACTATGCGCTGCCCGGTTACCTCCTTCCCATACTCACATTCTTCTCGTGGGTCTGCTGGGCTTGGCCTAACAACCTCACTGCACAGCAAGTGGGTTCAGGCTACCATGGACTCGGAGTGGGTGCATTCACACTTGACTGGGCTGGCATCTCAGCATACCACGGCAGCCCACTGGTTACTCCATGGTTCTCCATCCTAAACATTGCTGCCGGCTTCGTCATGTTCATCTACATCATCATACCCCTCTGCTACTGGAAGTTCAATACGTACGAGGCGCGCCGATTCCCTATCTTTTCGAGCCAACTGTTCACCGAAGATGGACACAAGTACAACACAGACAAGATCTTGACTCCAAATTATGAACTCAACGTCACCGCATATAACAGCTACGGTAAACTGTACCTGAGCCCACTATTCGCACTCTCAATTGGTTCTGGGTTCGCTAGGATCACTGCAACCATGACTCATGTGCTTCTCTTTCATGGAAGGTATAATACACTTAATCTTCTTATACTTTCTTTCTGTCGCATGGAGTTTGGAAATTGGATATCTCTTAACTGACGTGGGAAGATTCATTTAATTTAATTTGAATTAGCCAAGAGTTAGAGATCCAAATTAACCCAGATATGGACCATATAACCATTAGAGGGCATTTGGATTTGAGTCACAAGCAATTGATGGATTTCCCTCTGTGTTTCTCCGAGTACCCAGTGACATATGGAGGCAGAGCAAAACAGCAATATACAAAGCAAAAATGGATATCCATGCTAGGCTGATGAAGAACTACAAGGAGGTGCCCCAATGGTGGTTCCTTGTGCTGCTCATAGGCAGCATCGTTCTCTCCCTCATGATGTCATTCATATGGAAAGATGAGGTGCAGCTCCCATGGTGGGCTATGCTCTTTGCCTTTGCTTTGGCCTTCATAGTCACTCTACCCATTGGTGTCATCCAAGCAACCACCAACCAGGTATGCCCATTCCACCATTAATCAGAAAGGTCAGCATGCTGGTGAGCGCCTCCATAATACACACACACACACTCACTCACGAGAATGCATGGAGGCACGCGTGGGGTATGGGAATCATTTTTCTTTTTTGTTTTTGCTAATGTGCAACCTTTTGGTGTTTGAATGTACAGCAACCTGGATATGACGTCATAGCACAGTTTATGATAGGATACATACTTCCGGGCAAGCCAATTGCCAATCTGCTCTTCAAAATCTATGGGAGGATCAGCACAGTTCATGCTCTCTCCTTCCTGTCAGATCTCAAACTGGGCCATTACATGAAAATCCCACCTAGATGCATGTACACTGCTCAGGTATGTAGATGCATGTTACTCACCACTTGAAATGTACAGTTTATCCTTCTCCCTCATTGTTAACCTCCCTTATATGAAGTCTGACCTTCCTTTCTGGATACTGCTTTTTAGAGTCTGGGATTCTTTGGGATTCTCCACCACCAAGGTAGAGTTTCCTCTTGGCCAAATTTAAGTAAAATCTGAATATCATTCCATCTTTTTGAATAAAAGGGCCTCCCACTATTCAATAATATCAGATTTTAGTGAACACTGTTTATACATTTCATTATAATTGACTTAAATTTTGATCCTATTAAATTAACCATGGCGTCTCCGTTCATGTGGTTAAATTATTCATACTAGAACAAGTCAAACTATTGGATTCAACCAGTGGTGGAGCCACATATTAGCAGCTGTGGGCAGTTGCCCACACCCGCCCCAATAAAATTGTTTGTTTTCAAATTCATGAATTCAATTTTTTGCTTATTTATAAATAGTGGTGCCCCTAAAGATATGGGCATGTACTGGATTAGTGCCCCCTAACTCAAAATTTCTGGTTTCGCCACTGGATTCAAAGTGCATCTTGTGGACATGCTTTGTTGGATCCTAACGACTTGTAGAAGCAGGAACCATCCAGCACTGTCTTTTGTATCCGAACTGCTTTGTTCCTTTCTCATCACCTGCAATTCGTTTCTTCCTGATGTTTTATATGGTTTTGCGGTGATTGAGCTGTTGATGATGTTGTTGGTTTTGCAGCTTGCTGGTACACTAATTGCAGGCATTGTGAATTTAGCAGTGGCATGGTGGATGCTAGAGAGTGTGGACAACATTTGTGATGTGCAAGCACTCCATCCCGACAGTCCATGGACATGCCCCAAGTACAGAGTCACCTTTGATGCCTCTGTTATTTGGGGACTAGTCGGACCTAGACGGCTTTTCGGCCCAGGTGCCATGTATACCAACTTGGTCTGGCTGTTCCTGGTTGGTGCGCTATTGCCTGTGCCGATATGGGTGCTAAGCAAACTATTTCCAGAGAAGAAATGGATTCCCTTAATAAATGTCCCGGTTATAAGCTATGGATTCGCCGGCATGCCGCCGGCAACGCCGACCAACATCGCAAGTTGGTTGATCACCGGAACCATCTTCAATTTCTTTGTTTTCAGGTATCGGAAAAGGTGGTGGCAGCGCTACAACTATGTGTTGTCAGCTGCGCTCGATGCAGGGACTGCGTTCATGGGCGTGCTGCTCTACTTTGCTCTGCAGATGGGCCACAGGGACATCAAGTGGTGGGGGACGCAATTGGACCACTGTCCCTTGGCGTCGTGTCCCACTGCACCAGGAATTGTTGTGCCGGGGTGCCCCGTCTTCTAGCTTGTATTTCTTCTTTCTTTGTTCTAGTAAGATATGAAAAAGGCACCCTTCTTGTGCTACTACTGCAATGTAACTAGGAATTTAAAATCGAATAGATGTTTACTCTAATAAACCGTCTCTCTCTCTCTCTCTCTCTCTCTCTCTCTCTCTCTCTCTCTCTCTCTCCATATATATATATATATATGCACCTGTGCAAGAGAAGGTTTGAAATACAGGACCTGCTTTGGACAATTGGACTAGGGCCAATAGACTAGCTAGTTTTCAGATTTTTTGGACTCCCTTGTTTTGGGTTTGTCCAAGTTGAAAGTAGCACTGCGGACTCGTATAGAATGCCCTGATCGAATCAGCAACAACAGAACTAGGATTCAATGATAGGACTGGGATTCTAAATAAAAGTTCAAAAATTTGTAGGTTTTCTTAAAACGTTCGGAAGGTCAAATTTTTAGACGATGGTAGAAATTCTTCATGCATGTTGATGGATTATGCTTGTGAGTTGGAAATTCTCATATAAGCAACTTGTTAAGTTGCCATGGATGAATTGAAAATGCACCAAAAGATGATATAGGTGTCGTTTGGATGATACCCTAGAAAAATGACGATTGGAAAAAAATTATGTTTTGTGAAAAACACAATTTGTGAAAACCTAGTTTTAAATACACATTTTGAACCTGACTTATGTGTTTGGGAGACAAGACCAAAACCTTTTTTTCTAGGGAAAACCTGCCTGCAGGGAGGGTGGGGGAGGTCATCACAAGTGCCTTTCCTAAAATGATGTTCTGTCAAAATTAGGTTTTTCATAAACCCAGTTTTCATTGTTATTCAAACACCGGTTAGCACCCGCATAGGTCTCAATGCATTTCAAGGTGTGGCTTCACTATATTTCTCTGTTTTTCGTTCTCTTGCGTTGTCCATAGTACCTTGAAGAAGCGAGTGAAAACAAGGAAAGAGGAGAAACCACAGGTCTCAAAGTGTAGTTAGGGAGGGAGAGAGAGAAAGAGAGGAAATTAGTGTGAACATCTTTTTTCACATCTCTTTTTCATCCTCTTTGTGTTTTAAATGGAAGGAGACACAGGGAAATCGTTTGCAAGCAAATCTTGGCTTCAATAGGCAAAATCTCAGAAGAGAATTTGAGCCTTCATTTTTATAATTGTCATGCTTTTCTTTGTGTTACGTAGAAGATATTGCTCGAAGAGATATACTGTGTTGATCAAGCACATACATGTAGAATTGGTGGAAATATGTGATTTCTTTAAAACAAGAAAGTGAGAGAGAAAAAGAATGAGAGAGAGGTAAGAGCAAAAAAACAAAAGCTTTCATTAAATGAAACTAAAAGCATTCAAAAAGTAATAAATGCACCGGTACAATTTAAATAAGGCAAACCAAAAGAAAATAAAAAACCACCAGTCAAGAAGCAATAAAACCACATCCAGCAACAAGGCCTTCACAATAGCAAGAATTTGCACTAGAAAATTTGCAATATATGGTAGAGATGAAAACCACCCACAACAAAAGAAGACATCATTGTGAGTGATCTAAATCTGCCACCAAAAAATACATAACCATGTACACAAAACAAATCACCATCACTTACACATCCACAGGGCCGGTGGTCTGCAAAGAAGATCATAAAAGTTGTTGGTCAGGATGATACCAAGAAGCATGAAAAAGTTGTTGGTCGTTTCCACAATCCCAAATAAATGATAATAGCTTTCTACAACCTGTTCACAAGAGACATAAGGACCAGCAAGGGGTAAACCCCATGCTTTCAAGTTGACATGAGTCTGCACTTTATCATGTAAGATGAAGCAGGCATCAAGACAAGCCTAAGGTGGGCCAGATTTAGAAAAGGTGAGTAGGAAGTGGGAGGGGGGAGGGGGCAAGATGATCATAAAAGAGGAAAGTATAAGGAAGAAAACACTTGTTGGGGAAATATGGCAACACTCGCAACCAAGAACTGAATAGATGTGATTTGGGAACTTAGGAAAATTAATGTGGAAGGTCGGAGGAGGACACAAATATGAGATACTTTTGGCATAACAGTAAACAAGAAGCAGAGTAATCATGGGTGGAATATATTATTGTTTAAAAACCAACACTTAGATCTCAAATCAGGCACTCGTCCTTGGCTTTTGGTAAATAGAACAATGATCTCGATACCTAATGTTGCTTGGAGGTCAATGATAGCGGGTCATCCCAAACAAATTTTTGCAAGCAAGGGTTAATGTATTTCTCCACTTTGATAGACATCTCAGTTCACATGTTACACAAGAATAGTATATAGGGCTTGCTTAATAAGAGTTAGGTGCCTGACCATAGAGAGGCGTTTGTGTTGCCATGAAAGAAGTCAGATTGTAAGCATGTTCTTTGAAACATCCCAACCGGATGAGGTGATGACACCCAACTTGAGAGGAAGTTCCAAAAACCCTAGCAGGTTAGCAAGAGGGTAGTTGAATATGGCAGATGCCGCCCTACGTAACTCATTATTGTCAATACAAAGAATAACTGATCCCTTCATGTCATTAGTTTGGAGATCAGAGAGTAAGGACAAAAATAAATTGTGCCTCATTTGTTGAAGAGATACTTTCCAAAGATCATAATATCAGCAACATATTGAACAATGTGATGGTAAAACTAACCAAAAGGAGTGACAAGAAAATGAGAAGTGACTGGACCCTTGAACAGAACTACAAGGCCTTCAGTAGTGAGATTAAATAGAAGTGGAGAAAGTGGACATCCTTGGCAAACTGCACAATGCATGTGAAAAGGTTGGCCACATTTGCCATTAATGTGCACCATGACCTAAGCCCTGAAAATCAACTCATGCATCCAGTGCAACGACCGCTCCCCAAAGCCCATGTGGATGAAGACCTCAAATAAGAATGACTAGGATAAAGCATCCATGGCCTTGTGTAAGTCAAAGGCCTTGTGTTAATCAAGCATGAAGATAAAAGACGACAGATGACTGGTTGACATAGAATAAAAAAATTTGAAACCAATGATAGAACCATCTAGCAACAATATCTTAGGAGTAAAAGCATGCTATGAATCAGCAACTAGTTGTCTCCCGAAACCGCCCCTACCATACTCTTGTTACTGCAGATCAAATTGACACTTTAAATGTTGTTGCTATCTTGTGTAGGGATTGATCTCTTGCTGTAAATCAGCCCTATGTGAAGCCATATTTTGATCAATTCTTGGTCTTTATCTTTTCAGCTGTTAGCAAGCATGATATCTTTACAAGCAATCCAAACCATTTTCTTAACCTAATATGGATGCAACTTCCAATTTTCCATGCACCACCAAGTTTTCAAGTTTATTATACACAACTTCCAAATGACTACATTGAATCACGACATCTGGCATCACCTAAGCCAAGTAGCTTTGAGTTTGATTACACCAGAATTTCAATTCTTGAATTGCATCTTGACAAGGCATATGACCTCGACCATGTTTCCCCTCCATCCATGGCTGGATTGTTTCAGCTTGCTCCTTGCAAAGGTAACATCCATTGGAGAAGGCAAAACACAGTTTGTTATAATGTCTCGGGAGGAAAGCATACTTTCACAAGCAATATAAAGCACCCAGCAAGCTCTTGCTAGATCTTTTGAGTACTCTATGACCTTGAAAATCCTCTTGTTCCCGTTGGCTTTCAAGTTTTTCCTCGTTTCCTTACTGCTCAACTCTTTTCCATCTAATGTTCACACCAATTGGTCCACACTCATTTCCACCATGCTTTGGATGTGAGCAATGACATCTCTGGAGCCTTTAGGTTGCATTCATATCCTGCCATCACCTCAACAACAGCTATTCCACTAGTCCTACTGATCCTCACGTACTCTCGCCCTTCACTGCATTTTTGAAAATATTCATTTCCCATTTAACAAACCAAAACTTCACACTTTTTCCATGTCCAATCCTCCATTGGATCTATCTCTCGATATTTTCTCCTTTATACCAGACTTTGCCATGACCATGAACATTTCCCTTGATCCTTAATGTTCATCATGTTTCTTTGATTCCCAAAATATTTGTCATTCAACCAACCATATGATAGACAGCAAGTTCAACAAGATAGAAGAGACATGTCAACCTCTTCTAACTTTTTGGGGCCTGATCCCCCTTATAATGTTGGTTTGTGGATGTTCTTCCATGCTATTAAATGTGGTCTTCTTTCACCAGAAGGATCTACCAATAAGAAATTTGCCATGTGCTCAGGCCTTTTCATTATTTGGCTCGATAAGTTGTAAGCTTGTATCCAATGCTAAGTCAACAAGGCAATGTTATACTTGATTAAACATAATCTCCCACAAAAGTTAGGAGATTAGCTTTCTAATTGGCTGATTTTTCTCCATTAATTTTAGGAATGTTGCTTTGATCCTCCTTAAGCCACACTTCCACCAGAGGGACCCTGAATGATTGTTTGGGAAGTCACCTTTGCTCCATCCCAGCAAGTTAGCTAGCAGCAGCTCAGCTCTGGAATAATCAATTCTGATAGGGTAAAAGACTCATTTTTCCCTTTTGATTTTGAGGGCTTTTCTTCTATCTACATCTAGTAGGAACATTTTAATGCCTTCATTTGATTTCTGTGAAGCCTTACTAAAATTCAATACTTCATCTGCAAAACAAAGTAATGTTAACTCAGGGAGAGATGCCTCCAGATGGTGAATATACTTTTCTATGATACATTTGATACTTCAATGTTCTTGAGATGACTGCCATAGTAATAATAAATAGGCAGAGGGACAACGGTTCCCTTTGCCATAGTCCCTTACTACTTTCAAATCCCCTTCATTCCCTACCATTAACTAAAATGACAAAAAGTTGCAGACCTAACATTGTTAGTTCATCACCAAATTTGATTCGAAAGGTAAAACCCCAGCCAAAGCACGTTGTTGAAAGAAACTTCTAACATAATTTATCATAAGCTTTACAAGTCTATTTTTGGGAAAACTATTTCATTCTTTTTAGAGTAGAAATCTTGTATTACTTCATTTGGGCAAACTATTTTGTTCTTAACAAAAACACCTTGGTTATTTCCAATAATATGCGGCCCATTTTTTTTGCATCGTAGCAACCATTACTTTTAAGATGATTTTGTAAAGCGAATGTAATCATGGAGAAATCTTCAATTTGAATTGCAACATTCTGCTTAAGGATGCGCATTAGATTCATGTGATTAATATTTTCAACCATTTTTCATATTCTAAAATAATCAGCAATGACTTTAGAAATGTCCTGTTTACATGAAAAAATTTTCGATCTTTGCATATAGACTGTATAAATTAGATCTGTTACCAGTACTAGCCTCCATTTTTTATGTGCAGGAATTTGAGAGACAGGACCCTACCTATCAATATAAGGTTCGATGGCCCCTAGCACCTTTACCAATGGTAATCAAATCAAGGACTAGACTTTATGTTTTAATATATGTGAATTAAAGGTCATTCAAAACCTAAAAAAGTAAACATGCACTGAATTTGAAATAATTGTAAATTTTAAATTCTAATTGGACCATAGAAATAATACTTGTGAACCTAAAAACTCAAAATGATTCATGTCTGGATCATAATTGATCCATGCAAATGAAGCCAAGTCTAATCTATGTGCATGTAACTAGATTATGCATACCCAAGGTATGGTCGCTAAAGTTTTATGAAATATGGGACATGATCCTAAAGAGATTGAAAATCAAATCCAAACTCATCTCATAATCAGCTTCATCTAAAATCTAGATTTCTTGATCCAAAACTTGTAATAGAGATCTAGGCTAGCTCTAAGGTTTATATGAGGGCCAACTAGGTTTTAGATTCATTTTTATGGTTCAGACTTGTAAAATGATATCTAAGATCCAAATGACAAGATTCAAGTTGCAATCCTTGAGGTTTGATCCAAATAATTTAAATTGAGATTCAAAGGTTAGAGTTAAGATCCAATGCTTGTATAGTATGATCCATATTCAATTTTAATATTGTTATGAAATATGAAAATCTAAATCTAATATCCAATACCATCCATATCTTAGATCCAAATCACCTTGAGATTTAATACTTAATGACCAATAATTCTTGTTTGAGGTTCAATTAATTTGGATATAAGTTTAACTAGGTTTTATGTAATTAGGATTTCATAGTGGGGGCCAATCTAACTAGGGTTGATCAAATCATGGTTCCTGGTAGTGCACTCAATGCTAGGTCTTAATTTAGAATCAAGAGATCTTATAGGGATGGGCTAAGGAGAGCTAGATCTAGAATTTATGACTTACTTGTAGTAGGCTAGAGGCCTGGTCTAGGTTAGACCCTAGAATACTTGGACATGGCTTAACTTTAGGTTTAGATCTTGACCATGCATGAACTTAGGGCTCTTAAAAAACACAGTTTGTAGTATATGATTAGATTTGCAAATGTGCATTTGAAAATCTATATTTTTGAAAGTGAGTTCATGTAGAGACTAGACTGAGCTGGATGTTTTCATGCTAGGACTACTATCACCTGGCATGGTACTAGCCCGTCAGACTTAACTTTTACATGAATCATATATCTAGATGCATATTTGAAATTTAATTTAAATGCATCATCCTACACATGTTACTATTATGCAAAAAGGGAAATTATTTGTTTGCACATGCATTAAAGCAAGAATATCAACCAAAATCTAAATGCTAAGATGAAAGACAAAAATGAAGGAAGGAGAGGAATATATACATGATGCCGTATCCGTAGATATGGACTGAAATATTAAAATTCTAATTCTAGGAATGCTGAAAATTCAAAACCCAAAGCATGTTTAAAGGAAACTACCTAAGAACTAAAGTAGAAATAACTTAAAATGGCATGCTAAAGCAAAAAAAAGAAAAAATCTAAGACATGCTACTGCACTGAAAATAAGGAAAAAAAAAAGAGAAAGGAAAAAAAATTCTTGAACTACTAAGGACCTTACTAAGCCTGTTCCTATGGCCCTTCCTTGAGTTTTGTTTAGTTCTTGGTTGAGTGCTACTAAAACTTGAATCTAAGACCTCACTTAGAATATAAAGTTTTCATTTTGCTATTTTTTAAACTTGGGTACTTGCTTGGGTTTTCCCTAAACTTTTTTGAACTCACAAGCAAACTGCAAAAGGTGTCTATAAAGAGGAGAATTTTTATAGATTGAGGAGAGAGTAGAACACTTCTAAAACTTTCAACACAAGACTAAACTTTTCACATTGAAATTCATATTCCTCTCATGTTGCACGAAAAACCAAATGCCAAAACTTGTATTTTTGTTGTATTTTACTCATTTTGGAACCA
This sequence comes from Nymphaea colorata, assembly GCF_008831285.2. Lineage (NCBI taxonomy): Eukaryota > Viridiplantae > Streptophyta > Magnoliopsida > Nymphaeales > Nymphaeaceae > Nymphaea > Nymphaea colorata. The sequence goes on from NC_045145.1 coordinate 8,120,171, forward strand.
AATTTTCATGAAAATAGATTCTATCTTAAACACACTGATCTTTGCAAAGTTCTAAACGATTCATGAGAAATTTTTCATATTGACGTGTTGCATGAAATGAGAATTTGATGCATATATAATAAAAATAAAGCACACATGATATTATATTACATGTCAAATAGAAAAATATTTGTTTTAGAGCCATACAGACACCGAATTCAATTCCACTTAAAGCATAGGCGGGCCTCTAGAATGTGGGAAACCAACCGTTCTCTAGGACCTCACCAAAGTTCTTGCTCTGCAATCTATCCTTCTGTTAGTCACTGGGTACATCATACAATCATGCCAATAAATTCACTTACCTTTATGTTACATGGAAAACAAATTATCGCATGCATATCATAAGTAATGGTTCTATCTCATACACCATCACACTAACTATCACACTGTCCAAACACTGCATGGAACACAAAATTGTAGAAGCTACAAATATATTGTACCTCGATGAGGCATTGCCTATGGGGCTCATTGGCCTACTTTGGTGTTTTTTGCCATACTTTGCCACTTTGCTTCTCCACAGGAAGGCATGCATCCCATTGCCAGTCCGTGTCCTCTCCTTTCACTAGCGTAGTTATTGTTGTTTCTTTCTCCAGCTTCCACATATGGTCATCTTCATGGTCTGACGGCTAGGCGTCAGCCTCTCCACCCATCTCCCAAACCAACACCTCCTCCTCCTTCTCATCATCTGGTACACTGAGAGAAACTCCCCTGCCTACCACTTCTTTTTCTTCCTTGCATACCTCCTCATCCAGCTAAATTTCTTCTGCCCCCCACTTTGCATGTACTTTGACTACCTCTTTCCCCAAGAAGGCACAATCTGTCTCTTCTTCCCCTCTCCTTTTCGATGATGGATTGGTCAAGGAGAAAAGTATCTCCCAGTTCTGTTCGTTTAAACTCCTATACCTTCGTCTTCTTCCCTCACCGCCTTCCCTTTGTATCCCTCGGCATCCACTTTTCCCTTCCCTTTCTTCTTATCTTCTGCTCATTCTTCATCCACCAATCAATTTTCATCTATGCATTCTATTTTCACTGCCGCCTGCCCACTATTGTCCACAGCATATCACCCCAGTAACTCCTACTGTCATTACATCTCAGATAGACTAACACCCGCATTCCGCAACAATAGTGTGCCCACGTGTTCTACAATGTTGTTTTCTCCAACCAATAAATTTGAAACTCAGCTAGCTCTTTTGCAGCCCAACTAGGCACCATCCTTGCCTAGAGCATAGGTGTGTGGATTGTAGAATCTTGAGCAGCGAATCGGCGTCTGTGAAGTAGGTCCACCAGCAGCAGCGTGTCAAATGCAAGACCTGTGAGCAAGAGAGGAAGAAATAAACAAGAGAGAAATTGGTTGAATAGGGGCTGGGCTTTATAGACCGCCTCTCAGGATTTCCCCAAATCCCAGCTACGGTTATGGCTTGAAGACTTATGGTAAGAATTAAAACGGAAACTTTAATATTTGATTTATTTCCTGTTTTAATTCCATAACTGCAGAATCTCCTTTGCAGTTATAGAGGGAAAGGGATCGGGCTCAAGGCCACTACCCAACATCTCCCACTTGGCCATGAGACCGACAGTTTGCTTCCACTTTATGTGGGTTTTCTGTTTCTAAGTTACGAGGTTTTCCATCATTGGTTTGTCCATCGCAACTTTTCAAATATATCTAAACCCCATATGGGCTACATGCTTGGTAAACAAGTCTTCTGAAATTCCCTTGGTAAGGGGATCTGCTACCAGGTCATTGGTAGGCATGTATTCAACTGAGATTTCATTTTTTTCAATCATTTCATGAACATAATGGTATTTCACCATTATATGTTTACTCTTCGAGCTCACAGCTCCATTTTTCATAAGTGATATTGCTGCCTGATTATCACAATATAGTTGAACTGGTTCATGATCAAGATCTAATTTCAAGTCTTTTAAGAACCGATTTATCCAGACAGTAAATGTGGTAGCAACATTACATGCTACATATTCTGCTTCTTGTGTGTGTTGAGCAACACATCCCTGTTTCTTACAAGACCAGGCTATCGCTCCACCTCCAAAGAGGAATACATAACCAGATGTAGACTTACTATCATCTTTGCATCCTGCAAAATCCGCATCTGAATAGCCAACTAAGGTCAGCTCATCAGCTTGATAGGACAATTTTAGTCCCTTTGTTCCTTTAATATACCGAAAAATCCTTTTGACTGCTTGCCAATGTGGCCACCCAGGATTACTTTGATAACGACTTACCAGACCGATAGGAAAACTTATGTCAGGTCTGGTACACAACATTAGATACATTAGACTACCAACAGCTTGTGCATAAGGAACATGTAATTTCTGTTGTTCTTCTCCAGGACAATCGTTCCTGCTTAAATTTGCTCCTTTAGCTATAGGAGTTCCGATTGGTTTGCAATCTTGCATTCGAAATTTCTTTAAGATATAATCAATATATCGTTCTTGGCTCAAACTCAGAATTCTTGAGTCTCTATCTCGAGTGATCTTTATTCTTAATATGTATGAAGCTTCACCCAAGTCCTTCATTTCGAAGTTTTTGTTCAGCCAAGTCTTCGTTTTGACAATCATGTCGTTATCATTTCCAGTTAGTAATATGTCATCAACATATAATGATAGAATACAGAAAAGGCTCCCACTTTTCCAAACATACACACAGTGATCCAGTTGGTTTGCAACGAACCCAAGTTTTGTAATTGCTTTGTGAAAGCAAAATACCATTGTCTAGGAGACTGTTTCAGTCCATACAACCATTTATTCAACTTGTACACTTTGTCTTTTTTTTCCTTGATGACATATCCTGATGGTTGAGTCATATATATAGTTTCTTTCAACTCACCATTCAGAAAAGCAGTCTTTACATCCATCTGACAAATATCTAAGTCATAGAAAGCCGCAATAGCCAAAATTATTCTGATCGAAGCAAACTTTGCAACCGGCGAATAAGTCTCTGAATAATCAATTCCTTCCTTTTGGGAAAAACCTTTCGCTACCAGTCTGGCTTTGAATTTTTCGACTGATCCGTCAGCTTTATACTTCTTCCTTAGCACCCATTTACATCCAATGGGTTTTCTGTCATTAGGAAGATCTACTAATTCCCAGACTTTATTCTTTTCTATGGATTCAATTTCCTCATCCATAGCGTTCACCCAATCTGATGATTCATGCGAATTTATCGCATCGTCATATGTCAGATTGTCAGACATTTCGTCAATATCTGCTAAACAGCATAGCTCCTCTACAAGATATACATAATAATCACTCAAATATGAAGGTGGAGCCCTAGGTCTTTTACGACCTAACAAAGTCTGATTTGATAAGTTATTTGTATCAGTTGGTTCATTGCCTAACTGTTCCCCAGTCGGTTCATTACCAGACTGTACACCAGGCATTTCATGCTCAGTTGGTTCATTACCAAACTGATCTCCAGTCGGTTCATTACCAGACTGTATTCCAGAAATTTCATGCTCAGTTGGTTCATTACCAAACTGATCTCCAGTCGGTTCATTGCCAGACTGATCCACAGTTGGTTCATTACCAAACTGTACTCCAATCAATTCTTGCTCAGTTGGTTCATTGCCAAACTGATCCACAGTTGGTTCATTACCAAACTATACTCCAGTCGGTTCTTTGCCAGACTGATCATCTGAATAAATCAGATCCTCCAGTAGATCGTTATGATCTTTCACTGGATTACTATCATTGTTATTTAGTTCTTCAAGGAACTCCACATCTCTACTTTCTATGAGACCCATAGTAGAGTGATATAATCTGTAGCCTTTGGATTCTTTTGGATATCCAATAAACACACATCTTACTGATCTGTTATCCAGTTTATCCATTTTTGGATCTAAAACTTTTACATGTACTACAGATCCCCATCTCTTGAGATGTCTTAAGTCTGGTTTCAACCAGTCCATCTCTCATAAGGAGTGGTTGGGACTGCCTTGCAGGGCACTCGATTAATAGTATACATGGCTGTTAACACAGCCTCTCCCCAAAAAACTTTGGGTAATTGTGCACCTGCCAACATGGATCTCACCATGTTCAAGAGGGTTCTGTTACACCTCTCAACGACACCATTTTGCTGCGGTGTCCTAGGCATTGTTTTTTGCCTATTAATTCCAAGGTCTTTGCAGTGTTTGAGGAATTCATTTGATGTATATTCACCTCCTCGATCAGACCTTATAACCTTGATGTCTTTCCCAAGTTGTCTCTCGACTTCAGATTTATATTCCTTGAATTTTTCAAGTGCTTCTGATTTATATCTAATTAGATAAATATATCCAAATCTTGAAAAGTCATCAATAAAAGTTATAAAATATAACTTTCCACCATGTGTTTGGACTCTAAAAGGTCCACAAATGTCGGTGTGGATTATTTCCAATAAATCAGTGGCCCGAATTACTTCAGATGGAAAGAGTTTTCTTGTCATCTTTCCATATAAACACACCTCACATTTCGTGAAATCATTTGCTTTAATGTCAGGTATAATACCCTGTTGTGCTAAAATCTTCATCTTGTTGATGCTTACATGGCCTAATCTTTTGTGCCATAGATTTGTACTCACATTCATCGCACAATCAAAATAGGCAGAACCAGAAGATTTATTCATTTCATTGAGTTTGAACATACCATGTTCTTTAACATATTTTCCGTCAAACATGGTCCTTCCATGTTTTCCCACTGTAACTTTCCCTGGAACAAAACGAACTTCAAAACCTTTTCCAGTCAAAGTAGGGACTGACACTAAATTCCTTTGCATGGAGGGAACATACAAGACTTTAGTAAGAATGACACTAGTACCCCCAACATTCAGTCGATATGTCCCAACTCCCATTACATCACAGTATGAGTTGTTACCCATATAAACTTTTTGCATTCCTGAGCTTAGGTTTTCCATACGAATCATGCCTTCTTTTGTTTTTGCAATGTGACGTGTAGCTCCCGAATCAACCCACCAACCAGTTAGATCTCCATCTGCAAACAAGCACTCTGACACAACACAAATAACTTCTTCATTGTAGTCTTCATGTTCTTTTTCTTTGTTTTTGCTGTTCTGACTCATATTGTCTTTCTTGTTCGAGAATTTTGTCCTGCAGTTCTTCTTGATGTGTCCAGGCTTCCCACATCTGTAGCATTTCACTACAGTTCCTTGAGTTCTTGGAGTTCCTGCAAAATTTCCTTTGAACTTGCCATTGTTTTTCTTTTTAAAGTCTTTAGACCTTATAGGCGCAAGATTTGTTGGTTTTTCTTGAACATTCATAAGTTCTACATCATTTCTCTTGGTCAAACGTTCTTGCTGAATAACTAATTGTATAGGGAGTTTCTCTAGATTCAAAGTGTCAAATTAAAGACTCAACGCTGTGACAGCCATATCCCAAGAAGATGGTAAACTATTCAGAATGGTGCATATTTGCATGTTATCAGATATCACATTTCCCACTACTGCTAGGTCCTTAGCCATGACCAACATTTTGTTAACATGGTCAACAACTTTATCTGATTCCTTCATTTTATACGAGGTATACTGTTCTAGCAACAATTGAACATGCATAGTAGTAGTGGTGTTGAATTTAGATGAAATACTATCTAACATATCTTTTGCTGTTGGACAGTCTTCAAACACTCTGATCAGATCATCTTCCATGAATGTTAACATGATGGTTCTGGCCATCAAGTCATCATTCTCAAAAGCCTCATATTCCTTCTTTTCCTCATCAGTAGGTTTGTCTCCTAAAGTAGGAAAGGGCTTGTTGATCACATAAATCAGTCTTTCTAAAGTTAAGGCCAACATGATCCTACGTTTCCATGCATGAAAATTATTTCCACTGAGTTTTTCAGTCTTAGCTAGTTCAGAGGCTCCCACTCTTGAAGACATTTCTAAATTAGTTTATAATGGCAAGCAAAGTACAATAATCAAGAAGCAATATCATGTCAGGAAATCCCTAATAGTAGCACCCTAAAAAGATTTGAATATAGAGGAATAACAAATATCGCAATATTATTGGATCCAAAAGGCAAATATGATAATATATAATTGAATCAGTGTAAACAGGATATGATATTTTTAACCAATATCCAAACTATATGTCATGATTCAAACTGAATACGAATATAGATCTTAATCTGATCTAAAGCAAGAATCCAACTAATTATATAGATTCAGACCTTACCAATGTATCCACACATAATGATATCACCACTCGAGATAATATGCATTTAAACAGATAAAGATGATCCACATTCAAATCCAATTAGAATATGTTCAACCTACATGGATCCAAACCTCAATGACGTTCATCCATACTATAGATACATAAAAATCTCTATTTTTTGCCAAAATTGCAAAACAATTTACTGTAACCCTCTTTTAGCAATTTATGAGAACTTGGAGGGTACCACCACGCAATTTCATATTAAATTCCTGGTTTTTGCTGAAAATTACTTTCGCAAACCTCTTTTTGAAGAGGTTTTCAGCAAAAACGTTGCGGTATGAACGCTTAAAAGTTATAACAGCTTTTTCGAAAAATTTGATAATAAGGTGGACCCGCTTTGAAATTTTGAGTTTTGATATAAAAACGAAACCTCTCGTTTTTCTTCATTTCTCTAGTCCACTTTCTCTCTCCTCGTGAGAACGCTTCCACCTTCCTCTCGTGCGACCGACGGTGGGGCTTCCACCGTTTTCAGCAACTCAAAACCAGAAGGAGCGATCTCTCCTTCTCCCGTGAGGTCCGTCGTTCGGTCCCACGCCGCTGTGCCACCTGCCGCCTGGTGCCTTCAGCCACCGCCGTTCTCTCTCTGCCCTCGTTTCTCAGAACTATCACCGTGAGGAGGACGACCACCCAAACCGAGTGCGTCTCCCTCTCTAGCCTTCCATGGCGTGCAACAGAGGATGGGAAAGGGATCTCGACAGATCCCTGCTCTCCCATGCTCAAAACGGGAGAGGAAAAGAGGGCTCTGTTCCTGAGTTAGGGTTTGCCACGCCGCCGCCACCTGCTCTTGTGCTTCCAGAAATGCCATCGTGAGAAACCTCGACAGAGAGAAAGAGGGGTTGTCGGTCCCTCCCCTGCCCGGTTGCAACGGCAGTTGCGGCCGCCTCTTCTATTGCTCTTGTTCTCACAAGCAGAGAGGAACGGCCGAAGCAGCGTTCCATCTGCCAACATCGTGAGGAAGACGGCTGGTTTTCCGATTGATCGAGAGGCATATTACAGGCATCACAAAAAGCCAGACGAAACTTAAGTGAAAGGAGATTTCATGTAGAATTGCATATAGGCTGACGGCGTCGATCGGTTGGTGGAGAGGAACCCTCGCGTTGGTGCTCACGGGAAGAGGACAACACGGAGGTAATCCCATCTCTTTCTTATTTTCGTTCTCAGGGCTTTCCTCAAAAAAAATTGCTCCTGTGCGAGTTCTGGCCAGACCCTTGTTGAGAGTCAAAACAGTTTTGAGAGACGGTTTAAAATAAAAATAAAAAAAACTTAATGTTGTACATGCTTAGGCCAGAGATGGTTTCAGAATCTGTCCCCTTGGGACACAGGGGTGCAAGAAAACAGCCATAGAGCAGAGCGTAACATAACTCTATGAAAACTTTCTAACTTGAGCATGCTTCATGAATGTCTAATTTAATCAATATTATCATCTAGTATGCTTCCTACTTATTAGCCATGATCAAAAGAATGATATACAGATGATATTCATGCCTGCGTAGGAAGAGTCTTTGTATGCTTCACAGGTACCAACAAAGCTCGAAGGTACTTACTAGATTTTGAAGTCGAAGAGCTGTCTTGCTCTCATGCTTCAAATCAATATAGCCTAGCATGCATTTATTTTCAGACGCTAGTGCTTAAAACAGCATGATACAGAGGCGACTAGCATGCTCACACAGTTAATATGATCTTCACAGACACCACAAAGATCAAGATCGAATTTCACTTACTGGAATTCGACAAGTATGGCTCTGATACCAATGTAGAATCTTGAGCAGCGGATCGGCGTCTGTGAAGTAGGTCCACCAGCAGCAGCATGTCAAATGCAAGACCTGTGAGCAAGAGAGGAGGAAAGAAACAAGAGAGAAATTGGTTTTGGGGGTTTGCTTCTAAGAGGCGCAGTTGATTTCTCAACCTTTATTAGATGAATAGGGGCTGGGCTTTATAGACCGCCTCTCAGGATTTCCCCAAATCCCAGCTACGGTTATGGCTTGAAGACTTATGGTAAGAATTAAAACGGAAACTTTAATATTTGATTTATTTCCTGTTTTAATTCCATAACTGCAGAATCTCCTTTGCAGTTATAGAGGGAAAGGGATCGGGCTCAAGGCCACTACCCAACATGGATTCCTATGAGTTGTTAGAGCTGGTGGGCGCCATCTTCGAACTGAAACAAAGATAGAAACAAATATTATTGTCCCAAATATTGTGTGCGAGTTTGTATATGATAGCTCATGTGGTATTGTGTGTCAAGTGTAATAATGTTGACATATTGCATGCAATAGCCAAGAACTCCTTTGAAGCCCATCTGTTGAATATACATGTTGCTTGTGCGATATCGTTTGCAAATGATGTGTGGTTCATGGGAAAAAACAATGTTTCATTTGCAAATAGAATCCAAATGCTCCTCTTCCAGATATCATAGGGTTTGGGCGACAATGTGAAATAGAGAATGGAGATTTACGAAATGGAAATACATGTTTATTGTGTTGATCAACTTTGAGCATAAGTCGAACAGTGATGGCGATGATCAAACAGATCTTTAGGGATTCGAAATATGTCTGCACTCTTCTCATGTCACTGTGATAGTGCATGTGTCTACTTTCTCTCATCTTAAATAATAATCTGCTTGGTGGTGTGAGACAACATGGCTTTTAAGAAATGGAATTTTCCTAATGCACAGCACTCCGTATCATTTTTCACACATTGAAGACGGTGAGGCAATTATATATTTTAAGTTTTAAGCTGATTTGGTGGCTGATTCAATATCATTTCCCATGCATTAAATATGGTGGGCAGGAATGTCTTTTAAGGTATAAGCCGATTCAAAAGATCGTGGGGTAGTAAAGTCTTTCAAGGTATAAGCCGATTTGATGGCTACCAATCCCAATTCTATGAATCCTAAAACCGCCTTGATATCACGTGGCAACATTATTGTGCCTATAACCAGCAATGGTTATTTCGATACAAGGTTGATCTTAGATTCAAATTTGAAATGATCAAATAAAATGATGTGGTCCATTTAGATCTAAGTCTTGATTTAGATTGTACTTGACATTGCTTAGGCCTTGAGTAAAGTATAGATTAGGTTTGTTTTTAATTTTTTTATGGGTTTGGACATATTGAATTATGATCAAACAAACCCATATCAATAAAGCTGTAGATGTAGGGTAAATTAAAATTCATAGTCAGATATGCAGACATAATACAAGAAGAATAGACTTGTTCCCGGTTCTAGAACTCTTGCTTTGCTTGTCCAAGGTTTTCTGGACATCCATAATAATAACAATTCTTTGTTAACTGGGTTTAGAATAGATACATGCTCAAAACTGAGTTATATTAAATTGTTTAGAATCATAAAAGTCTTGCACTGCCCAAAAGTTGTTATTTTCATATTCTTAGTTTAACATTGCAAAATGAAGAAAGTATTATTCAACACATGACATATGCATCATCCCAAGGCATCATGTCATCTTGTCTCTAGTTACACATTCCTTAAGTTTAAGTCGAATATTAGCAGAAAAAGTGCATTTGCATGTTATAGTTTTCCTCCAAGTACGACCATAATGACCTCTGATACTTGCTTATGAAAGAGAAAATGACAAGGGCTTTGTTATTGTATTTATTTTCTTTTATTGTCATGTTTAAGCGGGAATATTTATGTATATCTTTTGTTATTGCAGTGCTTAGTTATGTTCTTATTGATGACTCAAGTAATATTCTTATTATCGATAGCCCTAATGCTATATATAGATTACATTTTACTTGTAATAAACAATGAGGATCTGTAAATATAGACTAAAAAGGCTTCTTTTTGGGTTTGAAATGAAGGACATGGGAGAAATGCATTTGTTCCTGGCATTAAGATCCATTGAGACAAAAATAAAGGTATTATGAGCATTTCTCAAAGAACTTATATTAATAAAGTTCTAAAAAAAATGGGATAGAGAATTATTCTCTTACTACAACACCCAGAGTAATGGGTGTATGTTTAAAAGATTAATCAGATACTGAAGATGAAAAAGCACAAATGAGTATAATATACCATATGCATCTACAATTAGGAGCTTGCAGCATCTGTAAAAGACCTAACATATGGAGTCTTTAGCAGTTTTCTATCGAATCGAGGAATTATTTACTATAAGGCTACCAAGAAAGACATGTGAGATCTGCAGGCCAAGACAAAAAGTTGCAATTTGACATACCTGAAGGTAGACTACTTAGAGATTGTCTCTATGTGAATGTCCTAATAGTTGAAAATTGATCACTCAATATGTTTTCCTACTAGTAGGTGGTGTCATCTCTTGAAGGAGTATGAAGTAGTCCACTACTGCTGCTCATATCATGAGACATGATTCGTCAAACTTTTCAATACTAAATCACAAGGTATTTGGTTCTAGAACTTTATGTTAGGAATAAGGGTGGTTGAGTCCATTGAGAAGCCACTGAGAGTATTTTGTGATAATAAAGTCGTGTCCTCCAATAACAACAAAGGTATTGACTCATGCATACATATGAAATTGGAGTATTTTATTGTTACATAAATGACAAGAATCATTTAGTGTGCACAGGTAATATTGGAACTAAAGATATGGTCTTTGATCCTCTTACTAAAGGTTTGGCATCACAGTTGCGTTGTGGACACATTAAGAAGTAGTGTTTAGTGAATTACATGTAATCAAGTACATATTTATGTTTACATGATCACATTATAATAATAAAATTTGATTCTCTGTATTTCTTGATTATGCATCAAGTAACTCATTATGTTGAGAGTATTGCATAACAATTTATTTTGTAATATTGTAGAGGGTCAATTGAAAAGATGTTAGAATTGATGTGCATGAAGAGGGTCCGTTAGATGTGACCCTCTTCACCATACAACTCTTCAACTTGCAACTCTTCAAGCTGACCCTCTACCTTTGCACTCAGTCACCATGACCCTTCATTTTGTATATATACTTCATGATGAAAGTGGTGTATGGTCACTGAAAATTTTCATTTGAGGTGTGACGCTTGCTTACATTCAGCATACATTGCCTGTACTTATTAGTGGTGGTTGTTGGCGAAGGAGATTATTGGGTTTCATTCTCTCGTTTTTTTCCATGGCAGGAACTAGTTGAAAACACATACTTGAATCCATAATTACTCCATCATTTTCTTCCTCCACCATTCCTTTTGGAGTTTGAGTTATTTTGGGATTCTCTAGTAGATTTTCCTCTTTTCCAGTTTCAGTAAAATCTACGTATCGTTCAATCTTTTTGAACGAGGGGCCTCCCATTATTCAATAATTTTCAATTTTAGTAAAAAATGTTTGCACATTTGAAAAAAAAAACATAAATTTTGATCCTTATTAAGTCAACCATGGCATTTCCATCAACATGATCAAATTAATTAGACTAGGACAACTGAAACTATTTGGATTCGAAGTGCATCATGTAGACATGCTTAGTTGGATCTGTCTGCTTATAGGATCAAGTTAGCCATCCATTATTGTATTTTATCATCGGTCCTAGAGTTGCCAACTTCATCTCTCATCAACTACAACTCATTTTTTCTTATTTTTAATGTGTTAAGGCAATTGAGCTGCTGCTGATGTTTTTAGTTTTACAGCTTGCTGGTACAATAATTGCAGACATAGCGAATTGTATTTTATCATCATTCCTAGAGTTGCCAACTTCCTTTCTCATCAATTGTGATTCATTTCTCCTGTTTTTTTTTTTGTTATTTACTGTTTTAAGGTGACTTACTTGTTTCTCATGTTGTTAGTTTTGCAGCTTGCTAGTACAGTAATTGCAGGCATAGTGAATTGTATTTTATCATGGATGCTAGAGTTGCCAAGTTTCTCTCTCATCAACTTCTATTTGTTCTTCCTGAAATTTTTTTCTTGTTATTAATTGTTCTAAGGTAATGGGCATCTGTCAATGTTTTCTAGTTTTGCAGCTTGCTGGTAGATTAATTGAAGCCATAGTGAATTTAGAAGTGCCATGGTGGATGCTAGAAAGTGAGTTTAGACAACATTTGTGATAAGCACGCTTTGTATCCTGAGAACCTATGCACATGATCCAAGTATAAAGCCACCATTCATGCTTTGTTATTTGGGGACTAATCGGACCAAAATGTTTTGGCCCACGTGTCATGTATACCAGCTTGGTTAGGTTCGTCCAGGTTGGTGTACTATTATCTGCACCAATACGGGCACTAATCAAGTTATTGATATAGAATAAACTAATTCCCTTGATAATTTAGCTTAGGAGGTTCACTTTCACCAACCACAACCACCAGGGGAATGAAGTATGATGTCAGCCACAGCCAACTTGTGGTCCTTGTTGGGAGATTGTCCTTATTACTTAAGTTGCACCAGATGGACTGTCTTATTTGATGATTTCGTGTACAAATTCTCTCTCTCTCTCTCTCTCTCCATGTATATATATATGAACTGAACGATGACTGCAATTTATTTGTCAAAATGACAGCTGATCTGAGCCGTCTAATCATTTTCTTTCTCCTTGACCTTGCTTGATTTTCCCAACTCCCTCCATTCCTCTCCTTATTCATCCACCATCACCAGCGGCCATCAGCTCCTTTCCCCAATGCCGGCAAGCCGTCAGGCCTCCATCGGGATAGAAAAACTGAACGTAGCATTTATTTGTCAAAATGACAACTAATCTAAGCCGTCTGATATTTAGATTGAAAGGCTCAGATGTTGTCTACTTTATGATTTTATTATTATTATTTCCCCACTTTCTCTGTCCCCAACCTTGCCTGATTTTCCCAAGTCCCTCTTTCCCTCTCCTTGTTCATCCACCATCACCAGTGATTGCTGGGGCATTTCCCCCATGGCGGAGGATTGGCTGGCCTGCTGGCTTCAAGAAAGGCCCCAATATTGTTACAATGAAGATTATTATTATTCCACCCATCGATGGCGGGGTTTGCTGCCGGTGGTGTCCCTGGTCTGGCATAGTGGGAGAGAGGAAGAGGGAGGGAGGGAGTCCAGAATCAGAGAGAGAAAGTAAAAAAATAATAATAAGAATAAAATAACACAAACAACATCTGAGCCATCTGATCTAAAGATTGGATGGATCACATCAGTAGTCATTTTGACAAATAAATGCCAGTATATATGCATGCACACACACATGGGCCAGGATATGCTGCCATCATCATAACATGTGGATGCGTCTGAGCTCTCAAACACACAGCCCCATTCACTCCATCGGCTGTTTGTGTGATAGGCTAAATGCCTACAAGAATATAATACACATATACATATATATTGGTATGTATCATTGTAGTTTGACATTACCACACTAATATTTTTTTTCTTGAAATGTCAGGCTGCTGGAGAATTGAGCATTGGGGAAGAGGATCCATAATTCATGTTACCATTATGTAAGAAGAGCCATTGTATGCAGATAATTCCATTGTGTTGTGCTTAAGATATAAGAACAAACATTTTGCGTTTGTTTATCAGATATATAGGAAGATACATTCTGCTGTTTGTTTACCTGATATGTTTTCTATCCTTCTGAGAAGAAACATTGTTTGTGGATAATCCAACTGCTTACTTCATCAAATGCTAGTATAAGTGAAGTGAAGATATAAAGGATATAAGAAAGATTCACTGAAGGAGTGCAAATTCCTCACTCGTGATTAACTATTTTGTCCTTTTCATCATGTAACTATTACAAACACTAATTTACATTTGTCAAAAATTAGTGTTTATGTATGAGAGAAAGAGAGAATGGGTGTTATTCTAATTTCAATCTGGCGAGGCACAGTGATCAAATGTAGCACACAAGTTTTGAATATAAGCACGACTGCAAGACAAGTGGGAACTACAAAATCTTCATAACATGGATTTGGCGTACCTCATTCAACCACATCAGTGCATAAAAACAGAGGAGCAGAACAAATGTAAACAAGTAGAAGGCTGCAATTGTAGGTGGCATGAGCCAACCAACACGCAGCTTTTCCACCCTGCGAAGTGATAGAAGAGAGAGAATGAATGGCATTTGTATATGAACAACAATCTTTGCAGCCAAGTTGCAGTCAAATGTAATCCATGATTGCTATATCTTGTTCTACAATTATGAAACCCCAATAATCTTATAGAGGGTTGAATTAGGCCAATTCCCTTCTCAATGTCATGCCTTTAATTTTCTTCCACCAAACAACAAATGACAGGAATATGAAAAGGTGGTTGTCCCATGCCAACACTTTTTCACCCATGTATTCCAAATGGTAGAAGACAAACAACACTATGTCATTGCCTTACAACCTTGAGATGGGAGGTTGTCCTAATTTGACCCCTAAGGTTAGTACTGTTTCATCACTATAGAACAAGATAGAACAACCACAAGATATATTTGACTGCAAGTGGCTACAAAGGTTGTTATCTGTGTTCATATGCCTTTCATTCTCTCTCTTTTATCTCTTTGTTAGGAGGAAAAGGTGCTCACACTAGTTGGCTTATGGCACCTATGATGGCAACCTTTTGCTTGTTTACAATTGCCCTGCCCCCATGGTCATAGGCACGGATATTATTGGGAATTAATGAGATGGGCCAAATCCCTGTTATGAAGATTGTTGTAGTTCTCACTTATCTTGCAATCATGATTATAGTTGAAGCCTGTGTGTTGCATTTGGTCGTGATGCCTCACCAGACTAAAAGCAACACACAGTCCTCTCTCTATTTTTCTCACACAATATATAGATGAGTCCCTATTTCTCCTAGATTGTGCATAGATATATATATTTCTAAAATTTCATGTCACTAGAGAATTGAGAATTTGGAGGTGAGGATTGATAGTTCATGTCATCATCGTTTAAGACTACCATTGATAAAAAGAAATCCAACTGTTGTGTGCATGAGATGTAAGAAGAGACATTCAATATGACTAACTCAACTTCTTGCTGCATCAAATGCTAGTACCTTTAATGAAGACATTAAATGTGTAAGAAATATTAACTGAAGTGTAAGTTCCTAATTCAATCATTAATTATATTGTCCTTTTTATCATGTAACTATTATACTTATGACCTTACATTTGTCAAAAATTAAGATTTTATTTTATTAAGTCACATATCTCTCTCTCTCTCTCTCTCTCTCTCTCACGTGTTTGGTTATATCACAAAATGCAAATGGAACAATACAAAGTCTGCCTATTAAGCAAATGATCTTATTATCTTTTTTCAACTAAAAACATTTGTGCTGAATTTCGGTTAGAACTCTAATAATATGGGTCATGAGGTCCAAAGTACCAAATGAAATCCTTCACATCTAACTCAAGTTTTTTGTTCTGATCTTTTTCACGTCCTACCAAATTAAATATGTTCAATGTCAAGTTAGGTTTATTCCATTGAGGACCAACTCTCTAAGCACATGGAGTCTAGATTTGTCGCAGAACAAATGAGCCCTAAAAGTATATAGAGTCTCATACAATTTTTTAACCCCCTACTCTATCTCATCTACTGCAAGGTAATATTAATGGTGGGCATCAGGGCAGGTATCCATCGGGTATCTAATATCCAGCCTGAAATGGGCCCAGTCATGGTTTTGGCAAATAAACCAAGAGTAATTAGGCCCGGCCCGGCCCGGCCCGGCCAGACCGATAAGATACTAGGACAGGCCCAGGCCCAGACTGCAGGTTTGACAAGGGCCCATAGATGCCTGAGAAAGAGTCTGGTTCAATATTGTTCACTCACCATTAGTAGATGGAGGACATTTTTATAACTATTGTGGAAGAAGGCCTTTTTAAACTTCTTCGATACATGACTAGAAATGCCACTCCTCTTTAGTACTCTACCAAAGATTTCCTAGAGTGGCATGTGCACTCCAAGACTCCATTAACAAAAGAAAGGGTCTCTCCTCCTCCATACTCTTTAGTTCAATCTCAATAGATTTTTGAGGAGTGGCACCCAAGACTTTACTATAAAAAATGGGTCATGTGCTTTATACATTTGCTCTGGAGCTTTAACAAGCCAAATGATGTTTAATCCAAGTTTGGCCAAATTTACATGAGTCGTGTGAAAAAAATGATTATCAATCCAGGCCAGTTATTAGGTAGTGGATTTGGCTTGGTGCCCAACAAACCTTAGGCATAGCTAAGCACAATTATTAGCAGGTATGATAATGGTTCTGGATCATCTACAACAAAACAATTTATCTACTATGCCTGCTGCTTAGGTGCTCCTCTCTTGCTTACGTCACCGGCTTTAGCATAAAGTCATGAACCCTAGCACTTGAACCCTCAAGTTCCAAATCTTGATTGCATCATTTTGTGAGTGCCCTTATCATTGGCATCGATCATTGTTGGACCTAGAGTCTCCAGGCAAAGAGATTAACAGGGAATTTTTCTAGGTGCTTTTATCAATGTGTTTGTTTTGCCTTTCTTTTCGTTATGTAAAGCATGCGAGAATCGATCCTTTTTCTGAGATTTTGATTTTTTCCTATTTCATTGCTCTTTGTTTAAGCGACAATGTGACAACATGGACAATATTTTCAAAACCTAGTTTTACTATTTTTTTGTTGATTCTCTAACAGATTTCATTGAGGATGAGCAAACCCTAGGAGTATTTGTGCTCTTTGCTTGATATGCACCTGATGTCCTTGAGAATTTTAAGTTCAAGTGATGCGCATGATATTGGAGATGGAGAAGCAGATGTTGGAGATGCACTTGATTAGGAGAGAATGGTGAATCAAGTTTTGTTAGGGTTGATTGGAGAGAGTGGCGAATTGATCTTTGTTAGGGTTGATTGTACAATGATGGAAAGGGAAAAGATAAAGGGAGCATTAGAGAGAGGGACTGACAGAGAAAGCTGTTGGTTCCTCTTAGTTTGTCCCATTAATTTCTTACTGATCTTCCACTTCTTTGATTGCAACAAACTTGTCAAGGGTGTTGGTGATCCTCCTCTGCCATCCTCCTTCTGCTAGCTTGGTCGTTGTCCTTAGGGATGTCAATAGGTCAAATTTGGATCAGATCTACCTTTTACCATATCTAATTTTTTGGACAGTCATATATTTGGATTGGGACTTGGATTCAAATTTGGATGAAAAAAAACTAATACCATATCAGAATCCGACTTTAAAATCTACAGCTAAATCTGATTTTTAAGTTATATTTGAATCCGATCCGACTTTTAAGTATATCTGAATCTGACTTTTAAGTAATATCTGAATCCAATTGGAATATGACTTTTAAGCCATATGAAAATCTGATCCAAATCTAACTTTTAAATATTATCTGATTCGAAATGTAATTTTATTAATTAGCTGAGTTTAAAAAATATGTATCTACATTCAGAATTTGAATACTATCCAAATATAATAAAATAAACCAAAAACATTAAACTTGTACCAATATTGAAGTAACTGAGTAAATGATGAAGGAATGTATTCAAGTAACTATGAAGGTAATTTGTATGAAGAATATACAGTAAATACTAAATGAACTATGAAACCCAATCTTAACCTCACACTAGCCCAAACTCGACTAGTGATAATTGTCAAGCTTATTGAGAGAGAGAAAGAACAAACAAAAAAAAAGTATGTATCACATCATTAAACTTCATTATTTAGAGCATGCAATTTTCAATTTTCAAAATTGTATTTGGTTATTGTTTGTTGATGCAACGAGAAACTAGACGAGTCATCCTTGATAGCTTTAATAAAAAACATTTCACCATATAGTACGAGCTGACAAAAATTTTCTTTCAATGTGTCTATTTGCCAAAATGGATATGTTCTTTCTATTTTGATATATATTTCAACCATGTTGACATTATATTTAGGATAATGCTATCAAATTAACATGCATTATGTAAATAAAAATTTTAATTAAATAAACATCTTAGGCACAAATAACTGTAGGTTTTGTTTAATTGATATAAAGAAAGCAGATAGGTTCAAAAGAATATATACCTTTAATCTATGATTCAATTTCAATGTATGCACATGCCGATGGTGCTTCCACTTTAGGCAAAGGTATAGGCATATCGGAATCATCTAACAAAAGAATAAAATAAGCAACACAAATATATGCTTAAATGCATTTATAATAAATTAATTACCTTGAACAAGATCTAACAACCAATCTTGATCACAAATCAAAGTCTCCACAATCTTTGCACCTAATCTACTTCAATATAAATCAATAATACGTCCACCCGCTTTAAATGTTGACTCTAATGCAACAGTTGATATAGGAATAACCAAAATATCACATCCCATTTTAGATAACACTGGGTATTTAGGTACATTGAATTCCACCATGTCAAAATGTCAATTGGATTTTTTTTTTTGATAAAAAGGCTCTTTTAAATACAACCCCAAATCTGATTTTGTGAGTTGGCTTTGTGAAAATTCTTCAAAAAATTCATCTAGTGCATTTTCCCTACGCTTGTTATGAGAAGAAAATTCAATCAAAGAAATAAAGCTAGACGCATCACTATCCTTCTCAACATCAATATCAGTATGAAGAGTCTTCGATGCATAAATAGATTTATACTCATCATAAAGATCACAAAGGTAGTTCTTAATTGCAAAGACGCATTCATATGTTTCATCTTTATAAAAAAATTTATATTAAAACTCAATTATTTTCATATTATAATGAGGATCAAAAACCACTACGACTGCTAAAATGAAATTGCATATATCCCAATACTTATCAAATTTTCTTTTCATCCTCATTGCCACATTTGAAAGGCAAATATATGACCTTAAACAGATTTTTTCAGTTTTCATCTTTATCTCACAAAACTCTTTAAAGAATATATTAGAGGTTGGGTACTTTACTACAAAAATGACATTAGTAGCATCACAAAATATTTTTAAACTATTTTAAATAATAGTAGCCTTCTTCCACTCATCCTCAGTTGGTGTCAAATGATAATGACGATTAAGTTTTTGAAAACGACCAAAATTTTTTTTATATTGTAAAGCTACATAAAACATAAGAAATGTTGAGTTCCATCTAGTTGGAACATCAAAACCTATTTTTTTTTCTCAAGTAACTTTAACATGATGCACTGCTCGATCAAATATTTCACATTAAGCTGAAGATGCCTTGATATATTTAATGTTTTATCTGATCTTATCAATCACATCACTTATTTCCTTGAAACCATCTAGTACAAACAAATTAAGAATATGAGCTGCACAACTAACTTGAAAAAAAGTTTTATTACAGACAAGTGCACCCTTTTCAAGAAACCACTCTATCAATTTTGTAACCATGATAATTGAAAATAACTTGCGATCAATGTTCCATTTTAGTAAATAATCTTTGATGACTAATGCACATTTTTCTTCTGTATAAGGTGTTTCAACCATAACAAAGTTGAGAACTTTATTTCGTATTTCCCAACTATTATCATTGTAAAGTGCAGTCAAACATAAATAACCACGTTTCTAACAAGATGAAGTCCACATATCAAATGTGATACTATTCCTCCCATTAGTCTTCTCCAATATCAAATGTGATACTATTCCTCCCATTAGTCTTCTCCAAAATATTACATAATTTTATCTTTTCATCTTCATAAATGCGTATGCAATCTGATCTCACAGTACCATGTGACAATAGTTTGAGCTCTGGTTGTTATCTTTTAATAAACTTCTGAAATCATGAATGACTAATCATACAAAATGGATATTTATGAAGAATAATCATATTAGCTAAATCCAGTCGACTTTTATTTGAATCAAACTTGAAAGTACCAATAATATCTTTTCCATCTTCACCAATGACAAGATGTTGTTGGCATAATTCTAAGTTAGGCCTTTCTGGACATGCCTTTAAATGTTTCTTTAAACGTGTGGTGTCCATCTTACTATCATAATCCATAGATACTTTACAGTGTTGACAAACAACATATTGAATACCTATTTCGTTTAGTGTCCTGCTAAACTCTTCCATACAGCTGATCTTAGTGACTTGGGTTTTGTAAGAAGCATGTCAGTTTCTATATTCTTAGCATAGACAAAACTAGAAGCATTGACACCAAATGTTGTAGAATTCATATGTTGCATATATAAAAAATATAGATAAGTAAATGAATAATTAATGATAAGCCCACAAAAAAATTAAATAAAGTATTTTACCAATTGAGAAGTTTCTTGAGTGTCCTCTCTTAACTCTTGGTTAGCAAGGTTAATGATTTCTGACATGAAGTACCAATGGTAAAATTGTTGAGCATCTAATATTTCACAAGGAATAAAATACACTTGCAAGTTCATGGACATGTAGGAGAAATAGACATGGTTTTGGTTGTTGAATATCTTCTCCTCCGCCTCCTCCTTCATCGTCATTATTTTTTTCTTTCATTTACTATTTTTGGTTGCCTAGGCCTGCCTAGCACTTTTCACTACTAGCCATGCTGAGATTTTGACAAGCTACATCATGTAAATATGAAATTTATCTAAAGTTCTATTAAACAAAACCTAATAGAAAAGCAAACTTTACAAGTCTATAATTATATCAAAATCACCCCAAACACTAATAGGCCACTTCAAATTAAGTCTATAATTATATAGTTCTGCAAAAAGCAACAAAGTGAGCTTATAAAATAGCAGTATTGGCCAAAAAATAAAGGCCAAAGGATGAAGACAAAAAATATTCCATGAAGCATTGGACTCACAGATGGTGATGCCTTTTGGTACCATTATCATTTTATAAGTGGCAAACTAAATATAATATGCGAGGGTGGAGATCAGATGACGAGTCCCTTGGACACCCCCCATCCACTCAAACAAAGGGTATTCAAGGATTGTTCATGGATTCCTTGTGCTTTGGATGGTCCACATAAAGATCTAGAGCAGTTGATGCCAAGATGAACTACATCTAACACATCAGAACAAATAGCTGAAGATGAAAAGGCCCATGAGGGTTTACAGGTAACGCGTACCTCTCACCTCATTCCCACTCGTTAATCAAACAATTCATAGATGAAAAGGACACGAGAAGGATACTTGAAGCAGAAGAAGGCAAGCATACATTTTAAAAATTATGGGAGGCCTTCATTAACATATCGAGCTCACTTCGGAAAACGAAACTAAGAAAACAGAAAGGGGAGTATTAGTAAATTAAATAATAACACAGAAACATAAAATCAGTAACTCATTGTTTACTGATGAATCATGTGATGCATGTCTTGCCAAATAAAAAATAGTACTTTGCAGAAATAAATAAATAAAAAAAAGATCCCGATGGAACAGAAACTACAAGATTATGGTAATGAACCAGCATTTAAATAAGCAAACAATGAGAAATTCTATATAAAAGCACCAGGCACATCAAGATCAAATGATCAACAACTCAAACATCAACTCAACAAGAAGGAAACGATGGCACTACATTTTTAACCATTCTGATTCACAAACTATTTCATTAGGTGTGCTTGACACCATTTGAAATTTAGTACGAAAAATTAAAATATTTATATTATTTGCATATATATATAATTTCATTTAAAATTAATAAATATAATTGAAATTAGACTCAGCCAAATCTCAACCTAGGCACGGGCCCAAGTGCAGCCGGGTTTCTTGTAAGGCCCAATTGGCTAGAATGCATTTTCAAGGCCCAGGCCCTGCTTGCTAAAAGCCCGACAAGCCTCTGCCTCGGTTATCCCGTTTTATTTCTTATTTCAATTTCAATTACTGATTCTCTAAACTTTTTAACTTTTTGATTTGATTTAAAAAATGATTCTGACAACGTTGGTTTAATTACAAGACCAGCCAAGAAAGCTTAATTGAGTCTAGTTCTTATAACTCAAACTTGACTCGTTTTAACATTTCAAGTATAATAAATTCGAGCTCGATTTTTTTATGAACGACTCGAGTTTTTTTTTTTAGCAAATTTGTGTCGGACTCCTTCTGCAAAGAATATTCCTTGATGCGCGTAAGATAGTTTAACTAAATAGTTGTAATTAAATAAAATAGTTTAAGAAAACTTGGGTTTAATTCTCAATTTGGAAATTTTAAGTTATTTTCAAATACTTCCTCTGATCAATTCTCTTTTTCTAAATACTTGTCTAAAGTGACTAGTTTATCAACTGAATAAAATTTTTATGAGGTTGCATGTCTATAAAAAAATGATATGTTTGATTATTTATTAAAATAGTTTGTTGAATAAATAAATTATTCATATAGCCTCCATACCTTTTTCCATATTAAATGTGCATATTGAACTATGATTTTTATTTTTTAAATAACAGCAAATTTTAATTTAATAGACAACTTTTTTATGATGTTCACTTATTGATAATTATTAAATCGGTTGACCCATATTAGTTCTCATGTACAAAATACATTGTTTAAGGAAATTTTCTCATTTCATCGAGTTAATTAAAATAATTTGCTTTACATATGTATAAAGGGTGTTCAATGACGTCAAACCTTCATTCGCTCCACACCATCACTAGCTCTTTGGGTGAGTCTTTTAGTATATTAGATTGCTTAATTACATAAATAGAACAACTTATAAATCGATCCATTTGCATATTATATTGTTTATCTTTCAAACAAATTGTTCCATTTGCACATTTCACTCTCCCAATTGAATTGGTTTGATGATTCAAACATTCAATTAATCGCTATTTCCTATTAGTTAAAGGTTTTTGTTTTTAAATTGGTGAACTTTGCTTTACATATGTATAAAGGGTGTTCAATGATGTCAAACCTTCATTTGCTCCACACCATCACTAGCTCTTTGAGTTAGTCCTTTTAGTATATTAGTTTGCTTAATTACATAAATAGAACAACTTATAAATCGATCCATTTGCATATTATATTGTTTATCTTTCAAACAAATTGTTCCATTTGCACATTTCACTCTCCCAATTGAATTGGTTTGATGATTCAAACATTCAACCAATCTCTATTTCCTATTAGTTAAAGGCTTTTGTTTTTAAATTGATGAATTATGTATTATATATCAAATAAGCAAGACTTTTAGACAAGTTGTATGATTGTGCAAAATAATTTATTTGATTGATTAAATAAGTAATTGACAAATTGCTAAGGAAAACCTTTATTAAGAGTTTTGCAATTTTTCCATATTAAATATATTTATTTGATATTATTTTTTATATTTCTGAAAATGCCAATTTTGTTGAAATTTCTTAGTTAAAGTTTCCTTTATTATTTACAATTAAATAAATACATTATTTAAGATATCCTAGTTAGTTTATATCTTAACTATCATAGTTTGCTTGATTACACAAAAATGTTTAATTAAACATAATATTAATTATTTAATTATTCAAAATTATTTTGTATGATGTAGTTGTAAATGTTTTAAATCAAATGGTGTATATGGCAACTATATGGCCATTATTATCATAACTCCATGAAAGATATTAGCAACTAATCAGGTTTCTTTTCATATAACATTTATATTCTCATCATATGACGATATTTAGTTGGTACATTTGACTAGACCTTTTGTCCAAAACATCTTACCATTGTGGTATCAAAACATGGAGCCCCCAACTCATAGACATCAGCTCTCACGGCTTCGGGTACCAGGCTACTGTTTGGATTCAAATACCAGCTCTTTTTGGCTTCGGATATCAGCTCATGGTTTGGATTCAGATATCAGGTTGCGTTCAGATTCGAATACCAAACTTCAGATTCAGATATGAGCTCATGGTTTGGATTCAGATATCAAGTTACAGTTCATATTTAGATATACTTATTAAGATGTTTATTATCTGATCGGATATTTGTTTAAAACAGAATCCGACTCCGGTTGGATGTTATTTCTTAAATCCAAATCCAATCCAATTTCTAGATTGATGTTAAATTTCTTTTCATTTTTCTAAAGCAAATGGGACGGGTTCCTCATTCGAATCAAATCCACATAGGAGATGTGAAGCTGCAAGCCACATCAAAGTCATTTTGTTGGTTCGCATCTCTCACTCTCTCTTTTATTTCATTTCCAAAGAGGGGGAAGGCTGAGACTCTTCAAAGAGCTACGGTTCAACTGCTGTTTTTTCTTGGGGTCCTTGAATTCCCAATCTTGTGGTAAAAATTAAGTTGAATGACACTAACAATCAGTCCGGAGGGGGATTTGTATGACGGTAAGGATTAACCTGAATCTCTCGTGTTTTTACTCTTTCCTTTCTATTAACACAGACGTTTCTAGACTACCAGGCATGATCAGTTCAAGAAATGTCTATGTTATCGTGCTGATCATGTGAGGTGAGGCTCAAGCCACCAACCACCAAGCTGATCGTGTGAGATTGGAACCACCAAGCGTTACATCATGGTCAGTTCTAGGAACCACCTGCTGGACGTGCGAAGATGTTGCGATGATGATCAGTTTCCATACCAACCGGGAAGTGCTGCTGGACGTGCGAAGATGCTGAACATGTGAAGTAGTTATTATCCGAAGTAGTTATTATCCTTTAAAACTGCAATGTAACCACACATCCCTGTGTGTATATAAGAGATACACGAGAGTAATAAAGGAGTGAGAAAAATAGAGGATTTATTTCACCTGTTACAATATTTCTTTTATGGTATCAGAGCGAAACGTAAAAGGTCTCACCCATGGCTTCTGCCATTGCTCCCATCGCATCAAATCAGAAGTTTCCTTATCGGTTGTTCCTGAAATTAAGAGGAATTTGATTTTAGTACGCCAGTTGACAAAGGGTTTACATGTCGAGTTTTGCTTTTCAGATTATCGCTTCCAAATCAAGAACAGGGAATCAAGGCAAGTGATTGCTGACGGCCACCAGTAGGGTGATCTTTACATGTTTGCAGCAGATTCAAAGGCGGCATGCTTCTCCAATCGTCAAAAGGTGGTCAGTTTAGAAACATGGCATAGAAGATTAGCTCATGTTAATTTTGGAGTTTTAAAGTTCTTGAATAAACAAAACCATATTTGTAGTTCAAACATTACAGAAAGAAATCTATGTGCTGGTTGTTCTATGGCAAAATCTTCTCGTCTCCCTTCCTTTTCTGCTGATATTTGGGATTCACAACCTTTTGACATACTACATTGTGACTTGTGGGGTCCGTCACCAGTTAATTCAGTTCAAGGCATGAGGTATTATGCGATATTTGTTGATGATTCAACCAAATTCAGCTGGCTTTTTCCTTTAAAAGAGAAATCAGAATTTGTGCACTGTTTTAAAAGATTCATTATATATGTGAAGAACTAGTTTGATAAAATGATCAAAGCATTCCACTCAGATGGTGGAACTGAATTTGATAATTTCAGGATGAAGAAAATTTTTCAAGAAAATGGAATTCAACACATGATATCTTGTCCGTACACGCCACAACAAAATGGACAGGCAGAGAGAAAACACAGAGTTATTACAGAAGTTGGGTTAGCGATGATGTTCCGGGCTGGTTTGTCTCCCAGATATTGGGTTGAGACATTCAATATTGCAGTTTGGGTTCATAATAGAGTTCCTTCACCTAGGCTGAATATGACCTCTCCATATGAAAATTTGTTCAGAACTAAGCCTGACTATAGTTATATGAGAATTTTTGGATGTTTATGTTTCTCATACCTAAGAGATTATGTCAAACATCAACTCGATCCAAGATCATTGCCCTACATTTTCTTGGGCTATTGTGCAATGCATAAAGGTTATAGGTGCCTACATGTTAAAACAGATGGTGTATATACTTCTAGGCACTGTATTTTTGATGAGAATACATTTCCATTTAAAGGTATAGATGATGTAAGAACTCAAATCTCTGACATTGAATATGAAGCATGGTTTCCTACGGATGAAGAGACAAGTAAAAGACAACTTAGTGGAGAGCCAAAACACAATGCCAGCCAAGACAAAGACAGAATAGCAAGTGATCTCACAAAAATGCATGGAACCGAGGTAGTAAGTCAAGCTAATCAACAACAAACTTATTCACAAGATGACAATGACGAACAACAAGAAGAGCATGGTGACATGGAGGAAAATACTACATCCTCCGATGAACGGCTTGGAACCAACCACAGAGAGGCAAAACCTGTTCCGTTAAGGCAAATGATAACTCATTCAATGCATGGAATAGTGAAACCAAACCCTCAGTATTTGCTCACATGCAAAAAATAGCCTAAGGAACCAAGCTCCATTAAAGAAGCCTTGTCAGATGCAAGTTGGACGGCTGCAATGATGGAGGAAATAGATGCACTCAAACAAAAAAAACATGGTCTTTGGTTCCCAAAGAGCAATCGATGCATATTATTAGCTACAAGTGGGTGTTTAAAACCAAAGTAAAAGCAGATGGTTGCTTAGAGTATTTGAAAGCAAGAGTCGTGGCTAAGGGATACAACCAACTTCGAGGTATAGAATTTATGGAAACTTTTTTCGTCAGTTATCAAACCTACAACAATCAGAATTATCTTCACTGTTGCTCTCTCTAGAGGATGGATGATACATCAAATTGATATAAAGAATGCATTCCTCCATGGTGAATTGGAAGAACCTGTGTATATGGATCAACCACCAAGATTTAAGGACCCATATAAGCCCAATCATGTCTGTAAGTTGAACAAAGCCATATATGGTCTGCGTCAATCTACTAGAATGTGGTTTAACAAATTTAGTGATTTCCTATTAAACTATGGATTCTTTTGGTGACAATCCTAACACATTGAAGTCATTCATTTCAGACATCAGCCAAACTTTTGCTATGAAAGACCTAGGAAGCGTCTATTATTTCCTTGGTATACAGGTCCAACAAAATGAAATAGGTGTATTTCTAAACCAGACTAGATATGCCAAGGACATCCTTAAGCGAGCTAACATGCTAGATTGCAAGCCTAGCGGCAGACCCATGGGAGAATCTCCCTACTGTAATCAGTCTACATCAAATTTCTAGAATGCTACCCTTTTCAGGAGCTTGGTTGTTAGCTTACAATACTTAACCTTCACACGTCCGGATTTGGTCTATAATGTAAATTTTGTGTCTTAGTATATGCAATCACCATCGCAATTTCATTTCCAACTGGTGAAGAAAATCCTCAGGTACATAAAGGCCACTATCAATTATGGTTTAAGGATAAAACCTACAGAATCTATGCTTCTGCAGGGATACTCAGATGCTGATTGGGCAGGCTGCCCAATCACTCGGCATTGAACAATAGGTTATAGCATATACCTTGCGCCTAATTGTATTTTTTGGTCTACTAAAAAGCAGCCCACCTTAGCACGATCAAGTTCAGAGGCAGAGTATCATGCACTAGCTGCAGCGGCAGCTGAAATGACTTGGATCAGCTATATTCTAAGAGATATTGAAGTTAATATACACAAAACCCCTATCTTGTTTTGCGATAATCTATCAGCCTTACACATGACCATCAATCCAGTGCAACATAATCGGTCCAAACATATTGAATTGGACTATCATTATATTCGAGAAAGAGTGGCTGCCAAGCTTTTTGAAACCAGATATATTCCTTCAACTAATCAGATCGTTGATTTATTGACGAAGCCCTTGGGAAGAGCACGGTTTCTTTATTTGAGAAACAAACTCGGCCTGGACCACAACACCAGCCCAGTTTGAAGGGGGATATTAATGTATAGACGTTTCTAGAGTACCAGACGTGATCAGTTCTAGAAACATCTATGTGGCGAGGTTGGAACCACCAACCAACAAGCTGATCGTGTTAGATGGAACCAACCACCAAGCTGATCGTGTGAGACTAGTGCTGGGCATTGGGCCGGGCCGGGCCGACAAAAATGTCAAAACCGAAGCCCGGCTACCGTATTGGGTCAGCCCCAGGCCAGACCCGTTTATAAACGGGCCGGGCCGGGCCCATGTGATATTGGGCCATGGGCTTCAGTTTATGCCCAAGGCCCGGCCCGGCCTGATTATTAACGGGCCGGGCGGGCTGAACTGGGCTTTTGCGTGGGCCGGGTAAAACGAGAAAAAGGAAAAGCCCAAATCCAAAAGTGCAGAGAAAACCCTTGTATCCTTCATCTCGTCAAAATCTCTCACCATCTTTCATCTATGTGCCTTTTTGTCCTCAAAACCCTAACCCTAACTCCGGATGGCTTCTGGCTGTAGAAGAAACGTGCAGAGCAAGACGAGGAGGACGAGAGTGAGAAGAGGAAGTGGGACGAGATGGATGAGGACATCCTGCTCGTCATCTTCCAGAAGATCGATCTTGAGGACTGCGCGGTGGTGACGGCAAGGTGGCGACGGGTGATCGACGATGGGCCAGACCGACGATGGTCAATGGGGATTGGGGAGAACTGGAGAGGCAGTCGCAGAGCAGTCTTGCGCGCTGGTCGCTGATCTCGTACAGCCAAATGATGGTCGACAATGAGTCGATGAGGGAGAATGAACATTGAAACAAAGCAATGAAACTTGAAAGTTGAAAGCCAAAGGCCGAACCAAAAGTCGAAACACTTGAAACCCAAACATTAACGTGCTTCTCGGGCCCCCGAATATCAAATTTTGAGGCCCGGGCCCGACCCATTTATTACCGGGCCAGGCCGAGCCCAGTATTAAAAGCCCGTTAAGACTGATTCCAGGGCCTGAGCCCGGGCCCGAGTCGGGCCGGGTACCCTGCGGCGGCCCGGCCTGGTGCCCAAGCTTATGTGAGACAGGAACCACCAAGCGTGACATCATGGTCAGTTCTAGGAACCACCTGCTGGACGTGCGAAGATGCTGCGATGATGATCAGTTTCCATGCCAAGGGGGAAGTGCTGCTGGACGTGCGAAGATGCTGAACGTGTGAAGCAGTTATTATCCTTTAAAACTGCAATGTAACCGCACATCCCTGTGTATATATAAGAGATAAATGAGAGTAATAAAGGAGTGAGAAAAATAGAGGATTTATGTCACCCCTTACAATTGGTCTTTTACTTTCTTCTTTGTTGCCTTTGGCAATGGCCCTTAGCCACCTGATTCAGATTCCCTCATGTTTTAATGCATCGTCTTTTGCAGTATTGGATGCTGGTTCAGATTGAAGTACCCACGTATAGTTTCAGGGATGGTTTCCGTATAGTTTCAGGGACGGTTTCTTCTTCAGCACTCATCCTTTAGTTCAATGGCTTTACGCCATTGACAAGCTTTTACGATACAGTTTCTAAAGCTTACAAGGTTCGAAGAGAGACTCTGTTATCCCTTTCTTCGATAAGTTTCTTAATCTTGGTATTTAACTTGTATGAAAGTGTAGTCAATGGTTGAATAGAAGTGAGAAAAAAGTTTGTGAAAATTTAAATATACCAGCTTTACTTCTTGTTGGCATACTATGAAGGCCTTCAATGGATTTAGCTGTAACTTATCAGACCTGATTGTTGATCTGAAACTGAATTTCCATTGCGAGGTAAAAAGCTATTGAAGCATTAGCAGATAAAGTAAGTTATTGCTAAGTATCATGGAAGCTCACCCATATTGCTAAATGGGAAAACATGTAACTGGTTCAATCACATGGATGGGTAGACATGCAAAGAGCTGATGATAACTAACCAAGGGATTTCATCTATGACATTGTTACTGAATATCTGAGCAGCCCTGTACCATTTGATTCTTGGAATGGGCTCACCACTTGGCATGTAAGAATCACATATCACCTGTAGGTGATGGTATCAATACCCAACATTTTAAAGTGATGCAGCCACTTTGCAGGCCTTTGATGTGGTGGCATTGTTCAACAGGAATTGTTGAAAGAATTGATATGTCTCATAGATGTCATTGAGTTTTATTTTCATTGACTCAACTGACTCATAGAAACATTTCCCAGTATGTTCTAGCAATTGGTCAGCAGTGGTTTCTGTGACCTTACAAGATCTTTGATCCTGAAAAGCAACCTGGCTGGCAAAACTGCTGCAAGTGGATCTTTTGTGGTAGTCCGTGACTACTTCCATGGAGATTCTTATGCTCCAGAAAAGGGTTCCATTGACATTTCTTGCAGGAGAAAGGATTTGAAGACACCAAGCCTCTGATTGCATATCTAAAGAGTCAATGAATATCATCTATTGGGGTTGGAGATGTTTTTTCTTCCCTTCGGTTACATAAGCTAAAGTTCCTACTGCAATTTTGGGAGCAGATCAAACCGATCATTCATCGCCACCCAAATTGATTGAAAAGTTTGAGGGCGTTCCATCTGCAAATAGAGAGGTAACAGTCTATTACTAGCAATGCTCCTCTTCAAACCGATTGGAGATTCTCTGCTCTGCCAATTTTCACATTTTGTAAAAGAAACAGAGAGCATGGACAAACGTAATTTAGTATGCATTTTCACATTTTCTGATATGCAGCATAATAACACAAGGTTTCTACTTCATTAACCAATTTCAAAGCTCTTGCAATTATGTTTCCTATGTGAGTTATTACGTTTGTTGTTGCTGCTGCTGTTATTATTGTTATTATGTGATACTGAATTTTGGTTCACATACTCTTAGTTCATTCTTAGTTGTTTGTAAATAGATATTCAGGTATACCAGGCTGGTGTTAAACCTGATTTACTGGCTCCATCTTCATTTTGGAGAGGTTGTGTGAGAACTTAATCCATTGAAACTCATTGGCATTGGGATATAGAGGGGCCCTTTGTCAAAGGATCATGTGTGTATGTATCCACTTTAGCTTTTTCATTATTTTATTTGCAGCAGTCGAAACAGGATGCCCCAAAATGTTGGAAGAACGAAGTCATGATTTTTTGGTTTGTAGATTGGATTTTGTGAATTGATAAGGTTGACAATTGATTGACTTTTTTTGGACATGTAGAATCCATCTATCCATGGTTGGATTAGCAAAAAACAGCAGACAGAGTACTATGGGGCTGGACGGTTGACGTAGTTTATGGCTGGTACATTTCATGTGTGTGTGTGTGTGTGTGTGTATAAACGTGTGCCCATCTGAAACAGGAAAACAAAGTGTGGGTGAACTTAAACTTCCACAAGGGAGATATTACCGACTGCTGATCATCACTTTCAAAGTCCATTTGTACCTCTAATTCACCTCATTCCAACGTGTCCAACAAGCTCATGACGAACAATCCTCAACAAGCATGTGTGAGATTTAAATACTAGATACTCTTTCACCTGCTGGTAATGTCTGTGTTAGTTTCCTAACAGGAAACACATTGTAACCTCGTGTGACTTTCCATGCAAGATTGCTTGATTAAAAAAATGAAACTACCCTTCTGGGCCAATTCGGAGTACCCAATAGTCAAAATTGCCTTTTGGGTGCCTAGAATGTATCATGAAGTGGTTGAGAATCACAAGAAATTAAAAGAAATTAAAAAATGTAAAAATATATTAGTAATATTTTGAATATTGGAAAACCAAATAAAGGAAGAAAAAAAAGTGGTGAAACCTTACATTTGAGCACGGCATTCAAGACACATGCAGCTAGCATGCCATCTGAAATAAGGCATGAAGGACAAGTGGCACCAAAAAGAAGTTAAATGTGTTGATCAAACTTTTAAATCAAGTTCATAGCTGAAACGTGGAGGCTGAGACTGGAGAACCAGAGAATGTTGAGATGACAAGAGGAGGAGATAATTTCAGATGGTTGGTTAGATAGGAAATTCTGAGCCCTCCCAAAAGGATGTAAGTCCAGTGTAAAGTCCATCGATGAAGCAGGTAGGTTGAACTTGAACTTAGATTGTTTGCATGTCAAGGTGAAAATCATCTTAATGTTGTCATCATATTAGTAGAGGTGAATGGTGTCCTTTCTTATTATGAACAAAAACTACTTATCATTTCTTGTTAAAAATCAATGAACAAAAACTACTTAGCATTTCTTGTTAAAAATCAAAATGAAGAAATAATTAAAGGGACATGAATTTTTAAAGTGGTTCAGCCAATGAGCCTACGTTCATTGCTCTATCATTTCTTGCTTGCCTTCCTTTGGTGGAGAGACTCATTTATATAGAGGAGTTACATAAGGGGTCTCTAGTTTCCAAGAGACATGACTTTTCATCTTTCAACATATATGACTTTTCGTCTCTCAAGAGACATGTCTTTTCATCTCTTAAGAGACATGACTTTTTATCTCTCAACAGGCATGACTTTTCATTTATCAAGAGACATTACTTTTTATCTCCCAAGTAATTCACTTTGAGAGCTTTCTTGGTATTTCTGTTAACATCCCCCCTCAAGCTCAATGCTCCAACAATGAGATTGAGCTTGTTAATTATTTGATAATGGTGCTGCTTACTAAGTGGCTTAGTTAAAATATCAGCAACTTGATCTTTCGAAGAGATGTATTGAATTTTCAAATCTCCTTTAGCCAATTTTTCT
Source organism: Nymphaea colorata (assembly GCF_008831285.2). NCBI lineage: Eukaryota > Viridiplantae > Streptophyta > Magnoliopsida > Nymphaeales > Nymphaeaceae > Nymphaea > Nymphaea colorata. The sequence continues at coordinate 8,152,648 of NC_045145.1, forward strand.
CGAACAAAATGAAGGTCAATCTTTATGTGTTTGCTGCGGCTATGATACACAAGATGAGCTGCAAGATAGGCTGTGCCGATGTTGTCGCACCATAATATGGGAGGTTGTGATTGAATAACATGAAGTTCTTTTAACAAAAATTGTAACCACATGATTTAGCAGTAGTATTGGCAATAGATCGATACTCAGCCTCAGTGCTACAACGAGAGACAACTGGCTACTTTTTAGCACTCCATAAGACTAGATTGGATCCAATAAACACTGCATATCTACCTGTAGACTGTCTATCATCAAGACATCCTACCCAATCTGCATCACTGTAAGCATTAATATTAAGAACTAAACTAGGTCTAATAACAAGACCATAATCAATAGTGTGTTTCAAATATCTTAGGATTCTCTTTACGGCATCTCAATGGGCATCAGTAGGATGATGCATGTGTTGACAAACCTTGTTAACAACATAAGAGATGTCTGGACGAATTATATAGTGTATTGAAGAGCGCCAATAATGTTGTGATAAAGAGTTAGATCATAAAAATTTGATCCAGTTTGAGCAGATAAAGCAGGGGAGCATGCCATGGGAGTTGAAACTCCCTTAGCTCCAAGCATATTTGTTCTTTTGAGAAGCTTGAATATGTATTTCCTTTGAGACAATATTAGCTTATTGTCAATTCTTTTTGCTTCTATGCCCAAAAAGAAATGAAGTTCACCCAGATCTTTAATAGCAAACTCACTTTTGAATTGACAAATAATGTTATGAATATATTCAGGGGAGCTTCCTGTTATTATCATGTCATCCATGTATACCAAAACATATAGAAGTAATTCTTTTTTTCTCAAAATAAAAAGAGATGAATCTGTTTGAGCCCATGTAAAACCAAGATTTTGGAGGAATAGACTAAGACGGGAAAACCATGCCCTAGGAGCCTGTTTTAAACCATATAAAGCTATTCATGTTTGCATACATGAATTGGGAAAGAATGATTTTGAAATCCGGGTGGTTGAACCATATAAACTTCTTCTGAAATAGATCCATATAGGAATGCATTTTGAATATCCAACTGATGTATTTTCCATTTGTGACTAATAGAAATAGTCAATACTGTCCAAATTGTAGTAGGCTTCACAATAGGGCTGAAGGTTTCAGTATAGTCAATTCATTCTTTTTTACTATACCCCTTGGCGATGAATCCGTCCTTGTCCAATGATACATCTACCTTTCGCTTGAATTTGAACACTCATTTACATCCTACAATGTGTTTGGCTTCTTTTTTTTTGAACAAGTTTCCAAGTATTGTTTCAAATAAGAGCATCATATTCTTCTTCCATGGCCTCCCTCCAATTTTCATCTTCATATGCTTCCTTGAAACTTAAGGGTTCTTTGTCTTCAAGAAGAGTAGAGACAAGAGCTCTTGGATGAGAGTGTTTGCTAGAAAAATATGTATGGAACTCATTGTATTTAGGATTAGGCCTGAAGGTTCCCACTTGAGATCTAGTAGTCATAGGATGGACTCGTTCTTGATTTGGTTCATTTTCATTGGATTTGGTTGGCTCCTCATTTCCAAGAGTTTCAGGTTCATATTCACTATTTGTTTCATACTGAAGTAAGGGTTCCTCTGATGTTGTGGAGGTACTAGATGATGATATTGTAGAGTTTGAGAACTAATATTCATGAGGGGAGGTTAAAATGATAGCTTGGTTTTGACTTTCTAAATCTTGAGTATCAATAAAAAGAAATTTTTTCTCATTAAATTGGACATGCCTCGAAATATAGATTTTACCGGTTCGTACACCCAAACAATAATATCTTTTATGTTGAGGAACATAGCCCAAGAAAACACATCTTTCAGATCGTTAATCTAATTTATTTTTCTGTTAAGCTCTTAAACAAGAAAAGCATTCACATCCAAAGATTTTGAGGAAGCCATAATCAGGTTTCTCTTTGAACAATTTTTCGAAAGGAGAAGAAAAATCAAGAATCTTGGTTGGCATTCGGTTAATCAAATAAACAAGTACAAAAAACATATGACCATAAGTTCTTGAGAATATTACCTTCTGCCATTAGAGATAAACATGTTTCAACAATATGATTATGTCTCCTTTCAGCTGCTCCATTTTGTTCAGGGGTATGAGGACATGATAGTCTATGTCAAATTCCATTATGGACAAGATATGATTGCAACCCTTGAAATTCTCCTCCCTAATCTGAGTGAAAATATTTTATCTTGTGTCCTGAGATTTTCAAAGAGGGCCTTGAAAGCTTTGAAAACATGACTAACATCTAATTTTTTTTTCTCAAATAAATCCAAGTATATCTTGAAAAGGCATCCATAAAAATCACATAGTACTTAAAACCATTCATACTCTCCATTGGAGCTAGACCCCATACATCAGAATAAATGAGTTCAAGCGAGCGTTTCACCTTATTTGAAATAGCATTAAATGGAAGTTTATGACTCTTAGATTTTTGGCAAGCTTCACACAAATAATTTAAACAATCATGATAATAAGACAAATCACACTTGTTCAAAACCTTTTTAACAATGAAAAATGAAAGGTGACCAAGTCTTTTGTACTACTGCCCAATAGTCTGTCTTTCTCCAAGTTGAGCTTCCTTTTTTCTGCTACTAAGGTCTATCTTATATAGCCCATCCCTACTAGTTCCTTGATGAAGAATTTTTTCTGTTCCCTGCTGCTTAACATAGCACATATTAGGATAAAACTCAAAATAGACTCCATTATCTTTAAAAAAACATTGTACGGATAACAAGTTTCTTGTTATTTTGGGCACATGAAGGAGATCATTTAAAACTAAATTTTGAGATGTCTTTGAAGAACCAATATGAAAAATTCTCAAGCTTGATCCATCTCCGATTTTTACTGCATCTCTACCTTTGTATTTGGCATGAATAAACAAGTTATTGATATCATTGGTGATGTGATGAGTAGCACCGGAGTCAGGATACTAATTGTCATCTTCAATGTCTTGATTCGAAGCGCTAGAAAAAACTGCATGATATGCTTGAGGAGACGTTGTCTCTTTTTCTTTAAGCAAGTTAGTATATGAAAAACAAAACATTGCAATATGACCAACTTTTTCACATATTTGGCACACAAGATGATCATCTTTGTATTGCTCACTTTTTCGGATTCCGCCTCTAGATTGGTAGTTGTTTCTACCATGACCTCTGTAGTTGGTTTGCTTATTATAAACTTGTTTCGCAGCTGGCATAATAGATTCAAAAGTTTGAGAATCATCTTCTTTTAAGTTAGCTTCTTGTATGAGAATAAGCCCATGAAGTTCATTCAAAGAGACAAGGTCCTTTCGAGTTTCCATACTGACTTTAAAAGCAAGATATTCACTTGGCAATCCTCTAAGAATTTGAAGAACATGATCATCTTCATCAACGGGTTTGGATGCAATGGCTAATTGATGAGCAATAGTTTTTGCTTTGTTTATATAAACATCCATATAACTAGACCCCTTTTTCAAATCTTGAAACTGTGATTTTAACTGCATTATTCGAGCCCTGGATTAAGTAGCATATGACTGCCTAAGAGCACTCCAAACCTCTAGAGAGGTTTTTATTGTTTCAGATAGAGATGACTTAATCCAACTCGAAAGTAACTGATCCTTTCTCAGCCATTCAATATATTCTGAACTAATTTCAGTTGTTCCACATCTAAACATTGACGGAGCAGGTTTGCTTCCATCAATATATCTCATAAGATCAAATGAGATCAAGATTGAAGTGAATTGAGATTCTCAAATAAGATAATTTTCAAAATTTAACTTGATGGTGAGGAAAGGTTGTAAATTGCTTGGGTACTGAAGAGGAGAAGCAAGAAAATTCATACCCGTATCAGAGTTGACTCCCATATTTGATGATGCTTCTTGATTTGTCATAAGAATGAAAAGCGACAACACAAGATGTAATCCTTAGGAACTAGCAGCAACACTAACAAGGACCAGTGGCTCTGATACCATGTTAAAAATCAAAATAAAGAAATAATTAAAGGGACATGAATCTTTAAAGTGGTTCAGCCAATGGGCCTACGTCCACTGCTCTATCATTTCTTGCTTGCCTTCCTTTGGTGGAGAGGCTCATTTATATAGAGGAGTTAAATAAGGGGTCTCTAGTTTCCAAGAGACATGACTTTTCATCTTTTCAACATACAAGACTTTTCATTTTTCAAAAGACATGATTTTTCGTCTCTCAAGAGACATGTCTTTTCATCTTCTAAGAGACATGACTTTTCATTTCTCAACAGACATGACTTTTCATTTCTCAACAGACATGACTTTTCATCCCTCAAGAGACATTACTTTTCATCTCCCAAGTAATTCACTTTGAGAACCTTCTTGGTATTTCTGTTAACATTTCTCAAGTCTTTTATGCTTGCTAAGCTACTAGTCTTATCTCTCGTCCCTCCAATGATTCCCTTCAGCAGACTCTCATTCACTCTCTCTCACTTGATGCTGATTATAATTCCTAAAAAATGGTTTGTTCCTTTTAACGACGGATCATAATATGAGCTTCTATCATGGTGCCCTGCCAACAAAAAAAAAATAATTATATGGTTAAAATGAGGCAAGCAAATCTGAGCGATGTTTTATTACTAGCAGTGAAAGTTGCTACTGCAATGCTCTCTCTCTCTCTCTCTCTCTCTCTCTATATATATATATATATATATATATCTTTTACAGATGGATCATGCATTCATATGCTCAAGTGAATGGTTACTATTATTTTCATGTAAGTTTTCTAAATTTGATGCAAGTATATGTGAAGCAGTCTACTCTACCTGTTGTTCTTGAGATCTTAGGAGCATCCCATGGAGTTGATTTAATTGCATTTTTTCTCTTTTATTTGTTGGTTCTTGGTGAATTGCTATGTAGTAAATAGTGTTCACTTTCAAGTGAACGTTAGTTCGATTATCTTATATCAGATTTTTTTTTTGTAACCACTTCATGTATGTGTCTGCTTGTGTTTTAATTAACACATGTTTCTTTGCATGTAGATAATAAATTGTCGCAATGAAGGTGCACAATGCCAGTTTGAAGGTTGATGAAGAGACTTTGATAACAGTTCACCAACTATTAATTTTGATCAATAAGATAAAATTTTCTTTTCATGAAAGCTCGATATTGTATAAAAGTTTTGATTTATATACATTTTTTATAAAACACTGGATAGTTTTTATTCATTAAATTTCAATTTGTGAATGCTTTTACTTATATATATATAATGTTGCAAGTGGAAAGGCAGTCATGCGTATGACCATATTATTGGCTGGGTTCAGATGTAACCATTTTTTGCAACGGCTCATTTTGTTGCCAATATAATATGAAACCGTGCTCAAAATCTTTTTGGCAACAGCCAATCATGCTGCCAAAATAGTATGTAATTTTAGCCAAAAACTTTTTGGTAATTGCTTCGCTCTTGCCTAACGATTTTTTAGTACAAGACCTATGGCAAGGGTGGCTTTTAACAATCGCTGTGGTATAGGCCGTTGACAAAAATATGTTTGGCAATGGCAAGCTAACTCATTGGCCGTGGCAAAAGCTGTAGCCAATAACTACGTTTGTTGTTGTGCGTTATTTCAAGTGCCCACCCCGCCCTTATAATAATCAAGCTGGTCTGGCCCGATTGTCCAGGCTTAAGTAATATACTCAAACAGCTAGAGCCTAGGCCTGGGCAACGGGCCGGGTCACTGGTGGGTATCCGGTACCCGGCCTGGCACGGGCCCGGGTCCGGGCCACGATTTGCAAAAGTCGGGCCTTCACCCGTTGCGCCCGGCCCGGCCCGACTTAAAAACGGGCCGGGTCCCTGTTTTAAGTTGCGGCCCATTGGGACCCGGTTGTGCTTAGGTCGAGTCTCGACTCTCGCCCTAATTTCTATTTGCTAATTCTCTTTCCCTTTTGCCTGCGCTGCTCACTGTGCGGCTGTGCCTATCCACCGACCACCATTCGTCGTCGTCGCCGCCGTCGCACTGCTGGTCCGTCACCGTTGTCGCTTGCTTTCACAACATTAGCTGTGAACAGTAATCTTCTTGGCCTAGCTTTCTTCCCCCTTTCTCTTCTCTCCTCTTCGAATCTTCTTTTACATTAGTCGGTGCTTCACCTCCCCCAAATACTTACTTGCGATTTTTTCTTTCCTTTGTTTTTTCTCGTTTCTAGTCATATTCAAACACCGCTCTTGCTCTTAAGGGAGGAAGCGATAAACAGATTTCCAATAAAGAAAAGCACCTCCTTGGCCTTGTTGAAAAGAAGGAATACTTTGTAAGGTAATACGTTTCATTCTTCTATGTTGGTGTTTCTTCTTGTTATCATGCTTGCTCGCTCCTTTGATGCATTTATAATGTTGGTTTTACATTTTTTTTGGTTTTTCAGCATAACATTTTCTGCCGCTTGCTTTTCTTCTTATACCCGGTGTTTAGGTAGCATGCCATGTGCATTTACACCCACTTGCAGTATCTGAAAAATCAGGTCGTCTGTCATGTTAACTTAAACTTAAAGTACAGTAACTAATAAACTAAAAGGAACAAGCAGCTTTCTTATTGCAATTTTGTGGAAATTGCTTCTTTATCATGAATGTGATCTTGCTGAACCTGCTTATCATCACCACAGGTCTTGCTGTAAGTGTTAGAACTTCAGTAAGGATTCAGACTTTTACTGGCAGCTACTGGCCGGCCGTTAGTATTTATGTGATTATGGCTGACCTCCTTTCTTGCTTGTCAATATATGGTTAATTACTTCATTGATGTGAGCTAAAAGCCTCAGCAAAACTTGAGGGCTTGGAAAATCAGCTGTTACATATGGTATGAGTTAATACCAATGATAAGGACGTTTTTCCTTTCCTTTTTTATGCAAAGCCTAACTTCCACAACTTAAGTTTTATCAATGAAAATGAAATCCTATAGTCTCTTGGCATATCGTTATCGTGGTCATATGAAATGTAAGAGAAAACTTCGCCAAGCTACACCCTCCTTTCCAAAGAAAGGAAGAATCATAGATGCCTTGTACAAATCGTGAAGCATTCTTGGCCCTGGAATTTGTTTGAACAAATCTTCTTTCTAGTAGGAATTTACTTCCTATGCTAATTGCTTCATGTTGCTAGACTTTCTATCATTTGCTCTCAGTGTTAGTGTCATTGTTCCCTTTTGGACACACTAAAATGCCTAGACATCATACCAACTGAAACTCCGGTTGTCATGTAGTTCGTAGTGTTTGGCCATGAAACCATGGACCCAATGTCTGGACATGCTTTGCAATATAAACTCAATATATTTCCGGTGATATTGCTAATATTTTCTTGGCGAATCTCTTGGTGAATAGACAAAGGCCTTATTCTTTTTTTTTTTATGTTTTGTTTTGCAGTACTTGAGTTGCAAGGAGAGTTTGAAGAAATCTCCAAAGAAAAGGCTCGTTTAGCAACAAACGAGGTCCGCATTTTGTGTCATGGCTTTTCAATGTAGTGCTATTGCTTATTGTTTTAAATAATTTACTTCACAATAGGTGATATGCATAATAGCCATTTTACCCACTCAAAAGGTGGAAAGAAAGTAAACTTCAAATTTTGTGGCTGATATAGGTGGATTTATCAAAACATAAGTTGCACTAACTTACACACCAACATCCTCCCTCCTAGTATATTCGCCACTTGTGATCTTAACTGTTGTGGGTATTCCTTAATCTCTGAAAGATATTCATCTTGTTTTATGCCTTTTCTTTAGCTCAAGAGTTTTATCATTTCATGTGTTTAGGTTGTTTGAATTCCATTCAACTGGTAAATTATGTCTTCTAGCGTTGGGAATGTTTAATACTGTCCGACGACATTGACAAATATAGAGGAAAATGAATCTTTTTCATCTACTGAAAAAGCAGTTGAATCCAAGAGGACAAGAACTTCAGTTGTATGGAATGACTTCACATTAGTACAGTATAAGGGAAACAAGTTTGCAAAATGAAACCATTGTGGAGAACGATTAGGTGGACATAGTTCTAATGGTACGAGCCACTTGAAACGACACAGAGATACATGTGCCAAAAGACAAATTGCTCATGGAAAACAAAGAACTTTGTCAGTTGGAATTAATGATTCTGGTGCAGCTTCTTTATGTCTACACAAATTTGATATGGAGGTCATAAGAAAATGTATGGCTAAGTGTACAATCATGCATGGATTTCCTTTTAGTTTTGCTGAATATGAATATCACAACGATCTTCTAAAGGCTTGCAATCCAAGATTTATTCCATTTTCTAGAAAAACACTTACAAAAGAGGTTCAGTCAATGTTCAAGACTGAAAAAATGCGATATCAATGAGTTTTAAGTAACCATGTGCAGCGGGTTTCATTGACGTTTGATATGTGGTCATCACAACAGACGTTAGGATATTTATGCTTGACAGCCCAATATATTGATACAGATTGGCAATTGCACTCTCATATACTTAGTTTTATACATGTGCCTCCACCACATAATGCAATTTGTATAAGTGACATTTTATCAGAGTGCATTACTACTAAGTGGGACATTCAAGCTAAGTTGTTTTCTATTACTGCTGATAACTGTTCAGCAAATGATAGTGGGATCAGTTTACTAAGAAGGACCTTAGAAAGAAAAAATAATATGTCATTTCCATTGAGAGGGGAATACTTTCATATTCGTTGTGGTGCACATATTATAAACCTTATGGTTCAAGATGGTATGAATGATATGGTTGATACAATTTCAAAAATTCGTGACAGTGTTAAATATGTAAGGGGATCACCAAAACGACTACATGCTTTCAAGCAATGTGTAAAGGCAATGGGTTTGGATGAGAAAAAAAGTTTAAACTATGATGTTTCTACTCGATGAAATTCTACATTTATAATGTTGAGAGATGCATTGTTATTCAGAGATGTCTTTCAACATTTGGCATCGTGTGATCCTAGTTATGCATGTTTGCCTTCTGAGGATGAATGGTCTCATGCATCTGATTTATGTCAGTTCTTAAAGGTATTTTATGATGCAACAAATCTATTCTCTACCTCTAATCCGGTAACATCTAATCTTGTTTTTGAAGAAGTTTTATCAATTTACCATCATTTGCATAGGCATCGTGGAACATCAAATGAACATATGAGGGCATTGACTTGCAAAATGCAAGAAAAATTTAACAAATACTTCAAGAGCTACAATATTCTCTTTGCAATTGCAGTTGTTTTGGATCCTAGGTTCAAGTTGTCATACCTGAAGTATTTGCTTGATGATTTGGATAAACCAGATGCAATGGTAAAATATGAAGTTGTAGAGAAGATCCTTCATGATTTGTATGTTGAATACAAAAATATATATGATGATAATGACACAAGTAATATGCAAAGGGACAATGCATACACTAGTACCAAGATTGCAACAGAAGAGTATAGAAGTGTGGCTAGATGTGGGTTCAAAGCATACTTCAGCTCTGTCTCTCCTATAGTGGCGCACACAGATCTGGACAAATATTTGATGGATCTGATGGAAGAAATTGCACATAATGCAGACTTCAACATATTATCTTGGTGGAAGAAAAATGAAAGTAAATATAAAATTGTAGCAAAGATGGCTCGAGATATATTAGTCATTCCTTTATCTACAGTTGCTTCAGAATCTGCATTCAGTATAGTAGGAAGAATTCTTAATGATTATCGATGCTCAACTATGCCTGAAAATGTTGAATCATTGATATGCACACAGAGTTGGATTCGTGATTCACACAACTTGGGTGAAAGGTAAGATGTTCATAATCCATTTTGTAATTTATTTTACATATTAACATACTAGTGTGCTTAAATTAACATGTGTTACAGTTCTCATGATGCAGAGCACCATTCAAACGAGGAAAGTTAATCAAATACATAATTATCATGGTAATTTTTTAATGCATTCTTATTATTCCATGCAGGCAAGCACCTGTTAATTTTTATTAACATTTCTTTTTCGTGTTAAATTGTAGATGGACATTTCAAGGTTGCTGATGGACTTTGAAGACATTTACTTTGATTTTCATATGCAGGTTGTTGATGGATTTTGAAGATGTTTACTTTGATTTTCATGTTGAAATAGTTTAGGCTTTGCTATTTGGATGTTGCTTTGGCATTTTTGGAAGCCGGTTCTTGTTCCAACAAAACCTTTGTCAAATGATTTTGTAGTTGCTGTTGTAAGGAACTACAACCATGAACTCCCTATTGGCGCTATCATTCTTTTTTGAGTTCTAATTGTAGATTCAGTTTCTGTCATTCTCTATGTTTAACTTTGATGTATGAGAAAATGCTTGACAATGCAATGCTTGAGGTTAATGCTTCTCATCCATATAGTGGTAATGACAACAGTATACAAAAGAAAACAGCTCAATGGTGTGCAGGTTCTTCCTTCCACGTAGATGCAAAACATAACCATGATCTCTCTTTGATGTGCTGTGGTGATATGACTCTGTCATCCATTGGATGATTTCGCCACTTTGTTATTTCTTGCAGTTTCTTCAAGTTGATTTTAGAAATGAGGACACTGTTTGAAAGGACTGTAATGTGTGACTCACAGTGGGGATATGCTCTGATGGAGACAATTGGTTAGTGACTCATAGTGGGGATATGCTCTGATGGAGACACTTGGTTAATGAATGAGAATGTCACTTTGTTTGAACGTCAGGGTTTCTATATCAAATGCCTTGCTTGTCTTTCTTCTTTCCTGTGTCTGTTTGATGCCCAACCCGATCAGAGTTGTCAAGAGGCAAATTGGTGTTATGATGCTTTTGTTTAATTACAGATACTAAACAAAATGGATACAATACAAATTAGTATTGACTGAATCCATTATTAGGAAGCATATATCCATGCAACTTGACAATTTTGGCATTCTTGTATGTTCTGGATTGAGAAGATTAAGTAAATAATGCTTAGTTTTAAAAACCAAACAGACCCGGCCCGGCCCGGCAGTTAACAAAACGGGTCGGGCCGGGCTTCAGACATGGATGACCCGGCCCGGTAATAATCGGGTCGGGTAGCGGGCCGACCCGATCCACTTGCGGGTCATTAACGACATCACATAAACGGGCCGGCCCGGCCCGTTGCCCAGGCCTACTAGAGCCGCTATAGGATGACCTTGCTTTCCCTATGGGGGCACCACTCCATTTGAGCTACCACTATCCTTGGAAAGCAAAAGCAGCTACCAAGTTAAGGGAAATTGTTGTCTCCGTCGTCTTTGGAGTTCAAGGCTGTTGTCCTGCTTCTTTCTTGAGCTTACACTTCTTAGTCAAATATGGTTCTTTCAAAACTTGTCGCATGCATTGTCACACCCCTAGGGGTGTGATAGAATGAGAGGGTGAAAAGTTTTTGAAATGCTCTATCCCCGATCTTTTTTTCTCCATAATTCAAAAACTAACGAACACTCTATCTAATTTTTTATCTATGAATTTAAAGTTATATTTACCAAAACTCTAATACATTTTTAATTGGTTCCTTTCCTATAAGTTAGAAGATGTTCAATAAATGAGAAAACAGCTTGGCTTATTGTACCATTTGCAACTGTTTGCTAAACTTGACCCATATATAGGGACCAATTTCTTGCTTACAAATCACACCATTGTCATGTTTTCATGCAAGAAGGCGCCTTTCTATTTGAGTGTCTGCTGGACCTTCTTTAATTTCCATGAGATATAATGGCTTCCATTTGGGGGCAAGGAACCATTATTTGAGAAATTTATACATATACTCAAACAAAGACGGCACATCAACAAGAATTCAACTCCTCTGTCTGATCCGCAAGATCAACAAATGCATCAAAAATACTTGGTGCTCCTAAAGAAGAAAAGAAACGTAGCACTACTACCCCTAACATGTAGTTCCATTAATAATTAGACATAGCCAATTGGATTTATTTTTACAGTAGAAAAGGTGAAGGAAATCTTTTACCGCAAACATGCAACTTTCTTTCTAAACTTTAGCAGTACTGGCAGAAAGTTTTTGTTTCTTCACCATTTTTTGAAGCTTGAGAATTTACCTTTTTCCATTTTCTTTTTTGAGAAGTGTAGTTCGGCGTGGCAATTAACTTCATATAACATTAGAAATGTGTTTGTACCTAAGCTCCATGTTTGACCCTCCTTATGTTTGGTCCCTGATACCTGTTTGAGGGGTATTTTGGTCATTTTCGAACAACTTTTTTTCATTTTTGGGTGGCACTTTCCTTTTTTTTATGCAGGCCATCTTTAATCATTTTAGACCTCGAACATGCAGCATTGGACGCAGAACGTATAATCTGCTGTACTAACTTTTTGTTTGGTTTGAAAAAGTGAAGCCTTAAAGTAAAAATAACGTAACATAAGCTAGATTTGATAATTCAATTCTCATGTCTTAGTCAGTTTTATATAGAAGGGTAAGTTCAATAAAAGGCTAAACGATAGGCCAACAGATAAGAAAGAGTCTGTTCATTTGTATTTAAGTCGTTGGGACGCACACACACACACTTATATATATATATATATATATATATATATATATATATATATATATATATATATATATGTTAGAAATGGTATATCGGACCACTTTGGTCAGATATAAAAACCAAACCTCCTAAATTCTTAATGAAAACTATTTTAAACAAAACATGAACATTCTAAAATGTTTGTAAATATTAATCCAACATAAAAACATGTCTTAATTCAAGTTGTCTTCAAGAAAAACACTTATATTTCTGCCATTAAAATTTTGATGCCATAAGGGCCATTCATTTTTTTATTACTACAAAGAACATTCTGAACTCAATAAAATGACTAACTTAGTGTATGATTCTCATTAAAACATTATTAAGATTATATTTATATGATGCAGCACTCAACTGGAAGATTTCCTTCTTCCTTATGGTGGCCTCACCTCTGTCCTGCAAGAGATTACATCCTTACAAAGCAACTAAGACCAATCACTGTTCTCTCTTGAGGTTTCTCAACTCTACGAAGTGTTCCGCCAACAGATTAGCTGCACAAACGACACAATCGTTCCTGCAACCCTCCCAAAGGAAAAGCCCACCATCTTCAGAAACCCCGAAGGTGTGGAGGACCAAGGTCTTTCCAAGAATAGTACTCCCCTGGAGCTTCCTTCCAAACATATCAAATTTCATGTACATTCAGCTACCTATTTGCATTTTGGTTTTTTCTTTTCCCCTTTTCTATAAGAAAAAAACTTTTAAATGAAGAGTGCTTAATATCTTGTGCCTAAAATTGAAGTGATGTGCTTCTACCATGATTAAAACGACATAGCTACATAGTTTCTAGATGCCAAGAAAATCTGTAGTGAAACATTTCAGATATGGACATTGTTCGGGTCTTATAGAACAGGCTTCACTGGAAGGATCTCACGCATCCACTTCATCTACCCTGGTCTGGTTTAGTGAAGATCGTTTTAAATTCCACCATAGTGGGCAATCCTTCTATTTGCATTTTTGCTTGGTAATTAAACAGATTCAATAGAATAAGCATTAGTTAGCAAGCACCCTTCCGTGTAAGGTTCAAAGTTTGAGCAAGAATCAAGAAATTGAATTTCTGGAAGTCATAAGCTTACAACAATGTCCCCTTTATGGAACCCAACTAGATAGCTAAATGCATCAAAAGCTGCCCCGAACTGTAGTCGAGCTTGTTCATGCCACAACCCAATTGTGCTTGATAAATTTACATTTGGTATGCTTCCACCAGTATTTAGAACATTAAATCTTTAAAATTTACTTAAGACTTGGGAAAGCAAGTCACATAGATATGCCCTTCATTGTCAGTTCTTCTGGAGATAACATGCAATGCCCTGTGCTGCAACTAATGTCTCAGTTTATCAACATCAAATAAATTCATGTCTGATTCCTCTTGCTCACATTCTTATCAATCTCAGCCCCACATCAGTTAAGGTTCTACTCAAACTAAAAGCACATTTAGCTCTAGCTAGATTGGCTTGAAACCTCTAAATGTCAAGGAGGTTTACAGCTCAATGCTGCGTGCCCATATCCATTGCCACAATTGGGTGACCGCAACTAGGGATTTCAATGGCTCGAACTAATAGTAGATATCCAACCAAACTGTTTCAACTAAGTTGAATATAGAAAAAAATTTAACATGCAATTAAGAACTGGATCAGATTTGGGTTCAAGAAATTATATCTGATTGTTGGTCGTAACAATTGGAAATGCTCCCCTAGAAAGACTCATCCACTCTCATTATTCTGGTGAATCCAAACATTTGGATCTTTATAGTGTTACCTCAAATGGTAAAAGTAGTTGTGGTCCACATAAGGATGCCTACCATGGTTAAGGAAACTCAACTGAACTCTCTTGTCATAAAAGGGGTTTGCAATAGATGTCATTGTACTATGGGATTAGGACTATATAATTCTCTCTCTCATGATTTGCCATTTTGTGGGTCCAAAACTCTTCAAAAATATCTGGCAACGAACCAACCTCGAGTGATCAATTCAAATAGTTACAAGTAGCTTAGGGGTGTTTGTTTATCCTCATACCTGAGATGGTAGGTGATCCATCAAAGAGGATCTCAAATCCAAGGATTTAAGGCCAGACTCCCTCCCATCAAACCTCAAATTTAAGGTGTTGGCTGCATACTGAGGATCTCAAATCCTCAGTTTCCCATGCATCTGAAGTTCAATGTTTCTTTAATCTACGGGTCCACATAAAGGGATTTCAAATCTGCATCATATTTAAGATTGAGACTATCAAACACAAATTTAGTGTAAGTCATATGTCATATCACTCCTTTGTCTAAAATTAGGGATTTGAAAATCAAATTCATGCAAGGAAATTAGAGGAAGAGAAGTACTCATATATATTGCATTGTACTATATTACAACAAATAAATAACATTTTCAGGACAAACCAAAGAATGCTTTAAATGTATGGGCAATCATTACTTAAAGTACATTGAAGTGCCACATTTACATTCTTATAGGTGGTGCTGCTGAGTCCTTTCAGCTATACACCGAATAAAAAAAAGTTATAACAAGTCTCCACAAAATGGTGACTATTAAACTAAGGGAATAGTTATTAAGAATTAACCCAAATACATTGATGAGAACTTTATTACCTCAATAAAATAAATACTACTATGATCAGTTCAACGGTTCATCAATAAAATAAATTCAAGATACTACAAAATCAAGACTTATAATGCTCGGAGGATTCAGAAAAAAATCCCAAACAAGCTCATGATGGCCACGATGCACCCATCAACATGCCAATTCTTCTATAAATTGCATCAACTTTTATATAAAAGAGAAGAACAAAAGAAAAACTTAAAAAACACCTAAGACAGGGAATTAAAATGATGCAAATAATTCACGTACAACTTTAACTAAAAGGCCTATTTTTAAATACTAGGAACCTCCTAATAATAAGCACAAAATATAAAATCATACTTTTACTATGACTAATTTATAATGACTTTCACTGCAAGAGATTTAAAGATCAATGATGCTCCTTTCACCGTTGCAAACATTAATAAGCGACATGAAACCAGACATCAATGTGGCATCGGTGAAAGTGGTGTCACTACTCGACGTATTTTTGCATTGTCGTTGTTGCCAGTAGTGACATTCTTGTATAATATTGTTGCTGCTTGCAGCAACAACGCTTTTCATTGTCGTTGCTGCAAGCAGAGATGCTCTTGTATATCACCACTGCTTACCACAACAACGCTTTTGTACATTGTTGCTGCTACAAGTAGTGACACTATTGTACATCATGGCTGCTTCAAGTAGTGATGCATTTCCATATTGTCGTAGCTCTTTGCATCATGTCACTAATACCAATGACGATACACTTACAATGTCAGTGCTGCTTTCAATGTTGCGTCAGATCATGTGGATATTGGCATGCATTTCCTTTACTAAAAACAATACCAGCCATTCCACAGGAGAGAGAGAGCAGTGTTACAAGAACAAAATTTATTTGTATTATTTAAAAAAATGTTATGTTTACATATTCGATTCTTGTACAACATTAATGTGAAAGACTATATATGCACTTGATATGTTGACTGCAGCTACCATGATGCTCATCTAAACCACCCATCGCTTTGATGGTAGATAACGATCACTTGTCAAATTCCAACTGGTCCCGTCGTATAACTCCAGCCAATCGCTTTGGCATGTGAGTACCCGCCCCACAATTTTGCTTATGCTTTTCTATGGATAACTTCATCTCTCGAAAAGGTTTTATCATTTACAGCATCTATAGCAGGATTAAGGCAAGGAACATATAATAGACAAAATATGAAATGAACTTGGCATAATTTTCAGTTGATCATTATAAAACCTTGTCTCGCATGGTAAAGTGAAAATGAGAAAGCAAGCAAGAGTAAAGTTAGAGTACCTTATACTTGGCTAGTATATCAACCATATTTCCCAACAAAAAACATTATGTATTTTCCATGTAGCCCTTGCATGTTTAATAGAATAATGACCACCTTGAAAGTCCATGAATTACATATGAATAACTCACCTAGAAAACAGAGGTAGCAAAAACATAATGAACAATAACCAAATAACAATTGAGCTGCAAGTGTGAAAAGCATATGCATTTTATTCCCAACGCAGTTGCTGGCAAAATAGTGTACTGGTTGAATATATTAAAAGTGTAGTCTATTTACAGGTAGGCATCTTCTTCATCTAACACAATCATAGTCTCTGCCTATTCTAAATGGAGCCAAAAAGAAATGAGAAGCAGAACAAATCTAATAATTAAACTAAAATAGGCAACTACCTTGATGTTTTCTTTCTAATAAGGACAGAGAATGCAGACATGCTTTGCTTTATTTTGTTTATAGCAGTATTTTTTAGCACTTGTGTCACCTTCCTTGTTGGCTCAACAAGCAAAAACCTAAACATGCCTTGAACATTATGGATATTCCATTACTAGTATTTTAATTTTTTGGTTCAATAATTAATTTTATTGGCTATATGTTATGGATATGCAAGCTCACACATCGCATTGCTCAATCAAACTTAATTTAGGAAAAGATACAGTATTGATAGTTTGTTATGTATTCTTTTTCTGTATAAGTATCTAAAACTAGATCAACATAATAGAACTCTATTTAATGTTTCAATAACAAACAGAAGATTACCATCATGTGTATATAGTGAACCATGAATAGATACTCGGATATGTATATCCTTTTGCGTATAAGAAAAGCTTTTCAAGTCTTATTGCAAATCCACTTTGACCATTTTGAACTATGAAGAAGAAGAAATGGCCCTCTTACCTAGAAGGATTTTGTGGAATAACTAGTGACAATAACCTGATCCAATAATGTCAAAAAAACAAATAACAAAGAGTTTATAAAAACCATCAAGTGATGAAAAACAAATGGCAAAAGGATGCATTGGCATGACTTCATGCTAGATTTCCCCATTGCAATATATTTGAAAAGAACATAAAAGTATGACAAATATGGGGCTGCCATTGCAGCCTCTTTTATGGTGGCAATAACACACATACAAACTCATATACACACACACACACACACATAGATGGCTCATCTAGTTTACCTTCTTGATGCCATCCATGCCCTAGAACTCGCCTTGCCTTATCTGACATATCCTTGATTCTTCAATATCAACTACTTGTTTGCAAGGTCAAAATATCCCCTTAGTGACAATATAAAATTGCATATGAGAGGAGAGAGAAGTAGAGAACAAAAGGGATATAGACTTGAGAGGCAATCCTTCGTCACAAAGACAGGAAAAAGAAAAAAGGCGACAACAAATAGGCTTGGGCATCGGGTCAGGCCATAGCTTGTAACTACGGCCCGGGCCCAGCCCGACACTTGAAACTCGAGCCTAGGCCTGACACCTGAAACCCAAGCCCGGGCTTGGCATGGTTAAAAGTAAAATATATATTTTTATTATAACATACTATATAAATATGATTAATTATAATAAAATATTATAATTTTATATAAAAATCAGTAAAAATAATATAAAAAATATCGTATCAGGCCGAATCGGGCTTAGTTGTGCTCACCCAAGTCGGCCCGCTTACTTATCGGACAGGCCCAGTGCCTTTTTTTTGGACCCAAGTTGGGCCGGGTACCCGGCCCAATGCCCAGGCTTAACAACAATAATAGAAGATGAAATGAGCCTAGAAGAGGAGAGATATGTGGTTGCATGCCTTGGGGGCGCCAAATATAATTGAAGGAAGAAAGGCAACATGGATATGTTGTAGTTCTGAGTGGATAGAGACAGTTGATGAGAGTGTAGATAGACAATAGCAAATCACCAGCAATCAAAATCTCTAAGTTTCGCAAAGGAGGAAGAGGGAAAAATAAGGAAATGAAAACGTCTGGGAGAAAACTTCAAACCAAAGAAATTGTTTCATGTGGTTTTAATTCTTATTCATCATTAACAGAAATAGGTCTAGCAACGAACCCATAGTAGCCACGGTGAAGGCCCGAGCCAAGGTAGGGCCTGCTTGGGCCCTAGCCCCACCTCAAAATTATATTAAAATTTTGAAAAATGATATTTCGGCCCTAATCAAAATTTAGAAACTTTAATTGTGCCTGCCTCATAAAAAATTTCTGGCTCTACCCTTGGTCACAGTTCAAGCTACCATGGCTAGTACTATATTTTCTTGTAGTGAAAGTCAAAACTATTTCAAGAGAAAGCATAACTTAGGCATAAAGATGTGCATAAAGTGTTTGAAGATGCAATTTAGTCCTCTCTGGATAGTATTGGCACTTCGTTAATTAAGATGTTTACAAAAACTTGTTCTCTCTCGTCTACAAGAATGTGGAAGAATTTTGACAAAAATGCATGAAAATAATGAGATAAATCAAAAGTTCTATACGAAGTATTTGCATCTATTCAGTGGTGCAAAGAAAGTGACTACATATTTGAGCTCGAACATTGAATATGAATTGATTAGTTGTCCCAAAAAGTACTTTATCCTTAAGTTGCTAGTTTCATTAGTTAAGGGCACCAAGTTCTTTATTTGTAGATTGCAATCAATACAACCATTTTGACACAGTAATTTGGACTATAGAGAAGTTATAAAACTTTTGTTATGTGCTCGATTTTAAGTATTCTTTGTATGTATAGGTTATCAACCTATATACTAACAAACAACTTTTGTGGGATCAAAACTTATTACTCACATGTGACTACTTTTACACTGTCACTGTTATTTATTATGATTCTCATCAAGCTATTGCATGTACCTTTTATGTGTGTTTAATTACATTGTTTTTGTTTTTTCTTCACAACATCATATAAATGATATGTAATGCAGAGACGTTACCTTGTTGAGTTGCTTTTCCATTGTTTCTAATTTTATTACATTATACATGAGATGAAATTGCATTGTTTTATTGCAAAAGAAGAACACCAATTTTTGTGGCTCTTTTGCAAAGCAATAAAATATAGAGGCTTGTTACGTGATTCAAGAGATTTTATTGTCAAATAACATGTTGTGATATTTCTTTTATAGTTTTTCATAATAAATAAAATCAAAGAGTACAATATATGTGTCCCATTTTGGACAAACAATTATAAGCATTTTTGTGTGGTATTAATAGTTGTACATAGTTGCTAAGCGAGTAGAATCACTTCCTTGACAATGAAATCCTGCGAAGTCAATTTTATCTCATAATTTTATCCTTATTTCAAGGTAACGCATATATAAAACACTTACATGAATTAAATTTGATTTCCACTTTTTGCATAAAAATAGTGCGTGTAAATATTATGTTTTTATAGGATTGGATAGGAGCCAATGATGGAATTCAGTTCCTGCTTAGCTTTCACTTGAAACACATTAATTATGTTTCGAGAACAGAAGATCCTTTTAATCGCAATATATAATGGCACATATGTTTGTTTTGATATGAAACTTCACTACGAATTGGTAGGTTGAAAATGATTATCAACTAATACATAAATCTTGTATTGTATACTTATTGATTTTAGCCACCCATTCAAGATGCTTTAAGGTTATTGTAGAACAGTGTCCTTATTTAGCTTTACAATTTAAATGTTTAGTTATGTTTTTGTTTTAACTAATAAAATATCTATTAGGAGAATAGTATCTCATTAATGGTAGTTGTATACAGATTGTTAAGATTGTAGCTTTACTAACTCCATTTGTAGATTGAAAAGGATTTCCAAGTACAAGATCTAAAAGATTGAAAAAAGGAGAATGGCTTTGATAAAATCTTTAAACAGATGGAACACTTTAGGCGCTGGGTTGTCTCAGAACAAATTCAGCTTGTTCTGCAAGACACGCTCACAGCTTCCAAAGACCTGCTGAGTTGTGCCTGGTCTCAACCGATTACACTGATCCAGCCACCATTGTTGAAGATCACTTTAATTCACCAGCGCACGTTTCTGTATTTTGGATTGCTAGAAGGCTCTGATGCAGCAGCCAGTCTTCATCAACGCCTCTACCACCAGCACGCTATGCCAAAAAAAGGTATCACTACTCTTGAGAGCGGCCAAACATCTGTCATCCTTGTTATGGCGCACTGCAGTATGGATGTTGCAGTGAGTACCGTGATCCCACCGCCAATATCCCCACAGCAATCCCACCTCCAAGATCCCACAGCAAACCCACCTCAAGTGATGTTTGGATAGCATTTCTGTCTTTCTGCTTCCAGTCCCTTCAGACCATAAAATCCATGCAATAGCTCCATAGGATCGCTGGATCCCCTGACAAATTTGCTCTCATGCTTGCAGCTGTTTGTCATTTTCAATATATGCCAAAGGGATATGTGCAGGAGGTTTTTCCAGCACTTAAAGGAGGATCTTATTTTTGAACTTGCGGGAGCAGTACCAAGCGAGAGCCTGCTTAACTGACCTGGGATGGAAATTCGCAGCCCAAACTTTCTAATAACAGTCTCCTACAGGATCCTAGCTTCTGTTAATATCCTCTTGGGCCCATTTGCAAATATAACACCTAGAGGCAAAGTGGAGACCACCCTTTTGAGCTCTAGCATCAACTTGAAGAAGGCCCTCAACTGCCAGGAAGGCAGTCCATGACGCAGCTCAAGGAAGGACTCCAACTTTCCAAATGGAATTCTTGCCTTGCTCCACCGGTCATCTCCGACGCAATTTGTCCCAAATGTGATGGCGCATGATCGGGCGAGTACCACAGTCCACCCATTCAAGCATATCATATGCATGCTGTCATGCATGCTGTCATTCAGCACTGGAACGTGCACATGAATTCTAACACCATCTAGAACGGCCTGGACATGGGGACTCTGATCAGCAACGTGTTCCTTCGTAGTGCCTTGGACTAGGAGACACTGGAGAGAAGGGATCATCCCTTCTAAAATGACACCATTCCACGGGTCCCTCAAAAGTTTGATCTAGGAGCCATTATTGATTAATGGATTTGAGATTCAATCATTTGCCAATACTTGATTAATCTTTTCCACGTGGTGGATTCGCTCATGGAGAGTTTGTAATGCCACAAACTCTTCTTGGTCAAACACTTATCATTGACTAGGTCAGCCCAAAGGGAGTCATGTGCTGCACAGCTTTGACTCCAAAAAAGCAAAGACTAGCCCTGTTCACGTCAACAATACGCCGAATCCCTACTCCACCCTCCAGTTTAGGTCTACATAAGGTATCCCAGCTAATAAGATGGGTGCCTTTGACCTCCGTATCATCTCCCCAAACAAAGCTGGAGCACAACTTGTCAATTTTCCTGCATGTTGATAGCGGAATCCACAAGACCATCATCCACTATATTGGAATGGATGCAAGGACATGCCTTACCATACACAATCTACCGGCATAAGAAAGAAGCCTTTGTTTCCATCTGGCGAGCTTTTGATTGACATTAATCACCAAGGGTTCACACTGCCTCTCAGAAATAACCTGAACTTGAAGGGACAGGCCCAAGTATTTAGAAGGAAGGTCGCCCCAGTGCCACTCCATGATGTCGCATATTATGTTGCATTTGAGATCGGAGAAGTTGAAAAAATAATGAAACTCTTACTGGGATTAACTTTAAGCCCTGAGCAGGCGTCAAACTAGAAAAGACAGTCTTTAAGGGCAACAAAAAACTTCTTTCTACCTTCTATCAAAAAGAGAACGTCGTCAGCATAGAACGAAGAGTGTGTGGAGCTAAGCAAACTTACATTGGGACCACGAATTTTCCTGATCTGAATATAGGCTTGGACACTTCGGCGGAGGGTTCCCATGGTAAGAATGAACAAACTACAAAGTAGGATGTTAGGGTCACCCTGTAGCAGGCTCTTTTTGGGATAGAACCGAGATCCTTCACTACCGTCAATGAGAAGAGCAGACAACACCATGGATACCATAGTCGGTTGAAAACATTGTATCTAACATTGAAAACTCCATTTCAATATCCATATTGTATACAAGTGAAGATTGTTGTTGCAGCATGCATATTTCAACGCTTCATATCAGACACCAATATGAAGATTTCAAACTTTGTAAATGACGATGTTGATATATTTGATAATTGTCATAGTCAGCGACATGATGTTACTGTAAAAAAAGGATAATTTAACTGCAAACTTGACGTAAGCAACAGTGCACTAGGAGAAGTAATTGCAAATGGTATATGCTACGACTTTAAGAATTGTATTGATTTTGGCTTTGCATTTCTATCAATATATACAATGAATAGCTCTTCCACATTTGATGTCTTTAGATTGGACGGTGAAATGATAAAAGTGGAGTAATTGTTGATTTTATGCATATATAGTGGAGAAAGGGGCAAAACCGAGTCAAGATGCTTAAGATAGCATTGTACGCATTTGGTATGATGGTTTGTATTGCGAGTTTTCTTTATAGTTTTGTTATTTTTCACAAATAGTTGTAAGCGCATAAAGACCAAAACTAAAAGTGTGTACGACTTTCAGGTTCTTATTATTGAACTGTAATTTAGGAGGGACCATGTTGCCATGGTAGAATAATTGACTTAAAATGATTTTTTTACGAAAAAAAAAAAATCTATGTTCTGTGTGTGGCCCTTGACCGGTCAGCTTAATTTATTATCTGGAGAGAGAGAGTGCGTGTGTATTAAAGAATAATTCTTACAATACACATTGTATTTATAGATATAATACAATGTGATCTTGTGAACTTAACAATATAGATGTGATCTCAGTATTAGATGTGTTTGTTAAGCAATAAAAGGATTCAATTGCTCATAGCCTCATTCAATTTCTAGCGGAAGACTTCTTAAAAAATGTTTGAAACAAGGTATGCACGTTCCACAATAAACAAGCAATAATTAAAGGGCTTTACCATGGAATGCGACACTTATTTACCTCTATTTTATGTCCTGCAATCAAACAGTACTTTCGCAGTTATTGACGCAGCACAACTAAATTAATCATGTTTATGTGCGTGCGCACACGAGCATATATATTGAGTTATGTGGATCTAATATCTTTACATGATTGTTAATTTTCCCATACTCGAACAACAATTGTTAGTTTTGTCTCCTTTTTTTACCTAATTAACTTTACTATAACTTACCATGGGTGCTTTTCAAGTATTGGGGGCTCCATAAAATCACCAAATCGGTAGGCGATTAGCCGTTGAAAAAGTCGCATATTAAGGGTATGATCTGTGCAAGAGTAGGGATCAAGTCTCATGGCGGGTGAGCTTAAGAGTTTCACCTACCCCTACCACCAGGGGAATGGGATGGAACACCAGCGCGGCCAACTTCTGGTCCCTGCTGGGAGGTTGTTCTTGTTAACTAAGCTGCACAAAACGAAGGACCGTCTAACTTGATGGCTTAGAATACAAATTCTCTCTCTCTCTTCTCTCTCTCTCTCCTGGAGATACCGGATCGCCATCATTCTAACGTCTACGATATCGTGGCCCACGTGGACCAACGACAAGAAACGGGTATGATCTTAACCGACGACTGGGCGCCTTGGCTGCTGCATTATCCACAGACCAAAACTGTGCTTTGTTGGTGATAGGATCGCTGAAACTATTGCCAGCATGTAAGCCATCGATTTTCTGGCAAGAAGCTAAATCATTTTTATGGCCTTATTGAGCTTCCTCCTCATTACCAATTTATATGAGAAAGAACAAAAGAAAAAAAAAAGGAGAAAAGAAAAAAAAAAAAAAAAATATATATATATATATATATATATATATATATATAATTTCATAATCTCAGCCACTGCTTCCCATCAATATAATCACTGGTGAGAAAAGGTTTTGCCTCCTCATAGGTCAGTGACTTTGACCACGGGACCCTCTGTCTGGAGTCTGCTCCTCCTCCCCTGCAGTTGTACTCTGCAAACCAGACTGTCCTGAAAATGCCAAAAAAGAGTGAACTTTAGGCTCCTTTCTCATGGTCATGGTGCCCAAGTTTCGCCCAGCTCTTTGTACAAGTATCAGAAAAGATTGATAGAAAACGGGATACAAAAAGATCCATGTCTAAGCACCATGTGCAGTCTCAGTTTAACTGAAATTTGGATAATTTGATTGGATTCGGGAATTTGATTTCAATTGATGCTTCTTTTGATAGAGAAAACAGTCCCACTTTTCTCCTTTTAATTTGAAGAGATGATTTGTCTGTTAGATTGTTTATTTCAACGTAGGAGAGGAACAATGGACGGGTTTCATTAAGAAATCTGGAGCTAAGCTTTGTTTACTTTAGTTGACTTCTCTTCGTTTCAGACGCCAAGGACCACCAACTTGACAGCACTGCAGTGCGGCTGGAGAAATGCCTTGAAAAAGGAAAATATTATAAGAAAGCTCCACGCATAACTGCTGTCTGAGCTTTTTCATGGCATTGTTCCTTCATAAAGATTGACAGTAAGGGCTCATCTGGGGTTTCCCGTCTTGAAGGGTTCCCAGTATAAAAGTGAAAAACAGAAGAAAGCTCAGCATATAAAGTGACTTGATTTAGGACTTCATCATGACACCTTTCAACACGCCTTTCACACTTACTCACCACCTGTTGTGGACTTTCAGTCCACAAAAATTAGATATTAGATGTACCAAAGGCGCTCAGCCAAGACTACCTTTGACTGAGCCGAATGACTCAAATGCAGGATATAAAAGTTTTCACTGTGTAATTAACTGCAAACCTTTCGTTCAAAAGGAATCATTAGGACAACAACAGCAGCAACAAAAGTATATATGGCTAATATTTTCAGCAGAATTATCATAAGAAATATTCCCAGAAGAAGTTAACTCACCGTCTCCTTGATGGATCACCCCAGTCATACCATCCCTGAGGGATAATGATATCACCCATATCGCACAAAGAATAGACTACCCGTGCATATCTGCCCCATGCTCTCCCAAGGTACAGCATGCCTGAGCCATCCAGCTTACACTGCAGAAATGAGAAGCCCGCGTTTTGATTTGGCGAGTTTCTCTGCGACGCTGCTATTGCTCCGTAACTTGCAGCAGTTGCATGGAGAACGCAGCTCTGTTTCACGCAAGTGGTTAGGATTATGGACAAAGAAAGAGAAAAGGAAAAGCATTCCCTCTCACTGTGATGAATATTTTTTACAAACTCAGCAGATGAAGTTCTCAGCAACCAATTTCAGTTGATCGTGAGAATGCATGACAATGTGAAATTATCCCTTTGGTCCTTTCAAGAATGAAACATCATCAAGGTCTAGTGGAAATTAAATCATCTGAAGTATGGTAAGAAATGGAAATTAAGGTTAAGCCATTGAACTTTGGCTACTGGTGTCTCCCAATTCTGGCAGAGAAACACACTACTTACCGCGCAATGCAAGAACAAGCACCAAGCTGCATCTCCTGAGAATGTGTGCGGAAGCATTATATGCAAAGCAGACCTAGGCGGGTCGTTTGATGGTTTCTAGACCAGTACCCAGCCTTTCATAGAACAGAGAAAATTGATTTTGAGTTATAAATGGTTATCTGTACCTCATACAGGGACCTTGCACTGCCAAATATGAAGTCGATGGCGCCCTGAACTTCACATTTGTGGAAATAGTGCCTGCCCATATGATCAAACAGGGTATCCTGTGAGCCCAGGACTTTACACCTGAAAAACATGGCCTTATCCCCTGAAACTCTCAGTGCCACTGCTTGTTTTCCTTTTGCACCAGGAAGTGCACTTGGAGCAGAGTTCTGTCAGACCCCGTCAGCAAAAAAGAGCAAAATGAGAATTAGCAAGTGTTAGTTGTCCAACTTTAACTTTTCTGAAGTTTTAGCTGTTAATCAATGGACCTTGGAAAAGGGTCCAAAAGGAAAAGCAGCGTAGCAATACCTCAAAAGTGATCCCTGTAGCACAGAAATAATCAGATTCAATGGCAACAGAAGCAGAGAGAATGGTGCCAATGGGTTGGCCATCGGAACCTTTTTCTGAAGCCGTGGAATTCCACGAAATTATAGTCTCTCCACTCCCGTTTCCTATGAACGAAATGTATGGTTTAGTTATGGGAATTTGCACCTTCTCTCTGCAAGCCAACTCAAAATGGAAAGAACCAGATTAATGGTCAGCAAGATAGAACACTCTTCTTCCATTAAAAAGACAATCAGAAATTGCAGCCCTTTCCCTGTATTAGCACTACCGAACGGAGATAGAAGAACAAGTTTGTAAGAAAACGTCTGATGAGAGAGAGAGAAAGAGAGAAGAGAGCAACTCTGATCACTGCCTCTTTGCTTTGATATTTACCTATAAACCCCAGATTGGATGAAAATCTTCACCCTTCGGTCGTTACCGTGAGGAACCAAATCAATAGCTCCCCGAACCGTCGTGGAATCTCCTTTCCCATCCTTTGCCACCACTAAGACCCTGCTCTTCTCTCTGTTTCCCCCCTCCATCTTCCCCAAACTGTTTTCGTGAATACTTAAATCATCCCAACTAATGTAATCACCAGAAAACTCACAATCGACCAAGTGGGTACGCAAAGCCAACAACCAAAAGATCAAACAAAACCAGAACCAATATGAACCCATGCGTTCCCTGACGCGCGCAGTAAGCGTGTTGTTTCGTCTCTTTCTTCCTCTTGGTACCTACCGGATGTGAACGGGTTTATCACAAGAACACGAAGAGGTGAAGGCGTCAGCAAATGTAAGGGATTATCGCAGTGGAGAGGAGAGGAGACGTCATTGCCGGTCTGCAACTTTGGCGTGGGATTTCTTCCATGGCTTTAATGGAGTCATGGCGAGTAAGAGCCTACGAAAGAGAGGCAAAGAAATCGCAGGAGCGGATGCGTATCGGATTTTTTCCATGACGGTGGTTGGAGAGTAGTTAGCGGTTAAGTTTCTGCATATCATCTAACCGATTTTCTCTCCACAGGGGATCGCCTGTCTCAGGGTTCACGTCTCTCTCCCTCTCTCTACTCAGGAAATTAATTTCTATGGCAAACACGTAAAAACATTTATAGGTTAAATTTGGAGGAAATGTTTTTGGGACAAAAATCCTGAAATAAGTAGCCCAATGAGGAGGCCTAAAAAAAACAAACTCACGTCTATTCAAGTTAGCGTCATCAGCATCGAAGAACCCAAGATGACCCATGACGTTGTATGGAATATTTTAGAGAATTCTATAAGGATTATGACAGTAGTGGCATTTTGTTGGATGGACTGATTGATAGTCCCATGGTTACTTATGAGAGAATAATGAGTTATGCATATTAGTAGAGGATGATATAATTAGAAAAACACTATGCGGTTTGAGCATTGACGAGGCCTTGGGTCCTGATGGATATTGCTGCAAATTCTTCAAAAAAAAAATGGCATATTGTAGGCAAAGATGTCTCGATAGCAATGAAAGACCTTTTTCAGAATAGAAAAGATCATTAAGAAGATCAATTGTTCTTAAATTGTGTTTATTCAAAAGCACTAAGATGCCTCCATCATTAAGGACTTTTGACTTATTACTTTATAATGACATCTTAAGGATCATGATGAATAGAATGAAGAATATTTTCACTAGAGTCATTGATATGATCCAGGAGTTTCCTTCTTAACAGATACATCCATGATCAGGTGTTCTGTCATGAGATTGTTAATAGTCTGAACAATCATAATAAACAGTAGTCCTTTTTGTGAAACTTGTACATGTCGAAATCATATGATAGAGTGCAAAGGCTTTCTTAAGAAATGCAGTCCATCACCTTCGCTTGTGTGAAGATTGGATTAAATAGATTATGAAATGTGTGGAAACAGTCACCTATGCTCTTGTAATCAATGGCAAAGAGGCTCAATTTTTTTAAATTCAACGTGAGTTTCGATAGGGAGATTCTCTTTCTACCTATCTGTTTACTATGGTGATTGAGACTCTCTTCCACAGAATCAAATAGGATGTTATTAACAAGAGAATCAAGATCCTTGAGTGAAGAGGCATGGATCCTGTTTCCCTAGGCCTATATTTTGCAGGTGATCACATCACGTTTTTTTGTCGTACTAACACCATTTCTATCTCCAAGGTAAAAAATGTGCATCGGGAGTTTGAGCCAGAAGCCAAAATGTTAGTTAATAATCAGAAATTGGCTTTCTTCCCATTCCATGTCAAGGATAAAAGATGCTAGTTCATTACATATTTATTGGAATGGAATGGTAGTGAGTTCCTCATCACCTATTAAGCATTTCAATCTTCATAGGAAAGATGAATATGAACCTATGTGCTAGCATTCTAAGCGAGGTGGAGAAGAAGTTGGCAATATGGAAAAGTAAGACACTCTCTTGTTTTCATAAATTATGTCTGATACATCATATGTTGAGTCATGTTACAATTATTGGATGATAGCCTTCCTTTGCCCTAATGCGGTAATCATGAACCTTGACCAATTATGTAGTAGATTTTTCTGAAGAGACAGTAAGCCAAAGGAGGCTTCACCTTATTAGCTTGAATGGTTTATATGGTTCCAAGGAGGAAGTGGGGGCACAAATTTGGTATATGCTATAATGAAGCTCAGATGATGTATATAGCTTCCCAAGCTTGTCTGACCTATTTTAATTGGGCCAATTTTTTTTTACAAATAAATAGTTAAGAATAGAAAGTATGTGGACCTTTCGAATGACATCTCTTTGTCCTTGGTCTTCGACGGACATTATGTGGGGATGAAGCGATGTTAACTGCTTGATATTGTGGAAAGTAGGTTATGGAAGGAAGGTCGCATATGATTTAAAAATTAGAATGGGGTATTATGAAGTATCTCATTTATGGCCTCAACCTTCTTTTTGCACCCTACCGTTGGGATTTCCACTAACGTGATACTATCAATCCATAAGAATAAGCCTTACAAAAATCTTGTTTTTTTTCATAGCTTGAACATGTTATCCAATAGACTTGTATCTCTAAGACGACAACCTATTGTTGATGATGGAGATTAATGAAGTGAGAGAAGTTAGCAGTTCTGACATCTATAACACCATTTAAGTGTGCAAGAAATGTGATAATATATTTATTTTTTGGAATAACAAAGTGATACTGAAGGCAAAATGGTGCACATATTTGGCCATCAAAATAATTCAAAGGATGGGAATTGCTTTGACCAAAATGTGTGGAACTTGTGCTGCCCATGTTGACTCTATAGTCATATCTTCATTCATTGTTATTGGGCTAAAAGATCATTGGATATTTTTAGAAACAAAGTTTGATTTCAAAATTCTTAACTTAAATTATGCTATGAAAGCTCTGCAGTAGTGGTGGAAGATGAAGATTAAGGTGAAATGGATGAGAAAGATATGGTGCATGTCATTGTTAATGGTGATATGACTTTAAAAGCTGAGAAATAAGATAGCATGTAATATAGTTTGATCAACCATAAATAGATATGTTAGCGAGGTGATTTGGGTAGTTAACTTGCATCTCTTGAAAAGGCTTGCATAAGTTAGCTTGCGGGTTAAAAATAGCATAGGGGAGACCATTCATGCAGGGAGGAGTGTTGCTCAATTGGTCCACCAATAGGATGTTGAACAATCTTTTTTTAACATCGTAGTTAGATAAAGATGCAACAATGGTTGCTCGGGATATAGATAATATTTACTGAATGTTCATAATCGTAGATTTCGTTTCTTTGATGAAACTCTTCTTTTGATAAGTTATAGCTTGCTGCTATAAGGAGCATGACTAATACAAATGTTTTACATGACTGCCTTCCAAATACAAGAGTCAAATGACCTTGCATAGCTTTGGCTATTTGTTTTACTTTTTATACTTTATAAGTATACCTTCACTGTTCCTACCCTAGTTTTTTATCAATAAAAGGGTTAAGAGGGCCCTTCCCCCATTTAGGTTGCATCAAAAATACAAAATCTATATTCTAGAGTTCTACAAGAACTCTGGAGCAGCATATCAAGAAAAACTTCATTTTTTGTTATCTTGAAAATGCAACCAGACATGTAAAATAGATGGTTCCTATGTTAAAAATAAAAAGTTCAATCACCCTCTTGTTAGAAAAATATGATATTCTTTTGTGGTAAAATATTTAATAAATTTCATGTATTTCTTTTGATTAAAAAAACTATGTCATGTCATAATACTTATCAAATTTTAAGGTTATTGTTTTTCATTTTTAGAGAACTATATATGCATTATTTTTTATGAAACTAACTGTTGATTCTTGAAAATCAATCATTTAATCACCTACTCCTTGCAATGTCAAACTGCTGGGAGATGGGGCCCCTTTCCATTTTATTGACAAAAAATTAAATATAGATAAATACAATTACAAAAAATTGAAAAGAGTGCCTCAAAGCATTCTAAGAGGGAAAGGCAAGAAGTTTACAAAATCTTGAAATAATATCTCAACTACAGAACAAGTTGACAAGGGTTTTGACAAAAAAGACATGCAGAACTTGCAAAACATGGTAACAACTTTTGAAACAAAATCTCTTTACAACAATATGAGAAAGGAGTTACCCAAACTACTTTTTTTGTAAATGCAAAAAGTCTTCTTCAAAGATCTTTCTGTGTGCAGATATATTTGATCATGCATAGTTTAGGATTTAAAAATATATCTAAGAAATTATTCTATGCACCAACAATTACCATTGCCAGTTATTTTCATTCCTGTCTTTAAAATATTCTCACTTCTGCAATAGATGAAGGCATTCACCTGTTTAGAGCCAAATTGTAATTTAAAAGATTGGATTATGAAATCAATATTTGAAAGATCCAGTAAAATGTCATTCAACAATCGGATAGAAATGTTGTTTTAATGGATTCAGGCCAGCTGATGTTACTGATCAAACTTTTAATGTTTTTCCATGGTCTGGCACATATTATAAAAGGAATTAACTTCTCTTCATTGTGAATACAATTCTTTTCATTTGTGCTATAAAAGGATATGAAAGAAAAGCTTTCAGTATTTTCTTATAAAGGGAAACTTAAATTTAATATTGTATCACCATTGTAGGGATTTCATAATGAAATCCATCATTGCTTTAAATATTTGTTCTAGGAATTTATAAACTTCTGAAGTCCATTCCCAATACATAAAAGGTTGAGTAGTTGTTTCTTTTGTTGTTATACATAAAAAGCATCGATTAATAAGGCTAACGCCAAAACATTGTAGGCAAATTAGATTAAAATTCTGGCTTGAATAATAAGAAAAGGAATTCATTTTTCTCTCTTATAACTCCATTATTCTAGATTTTTAAACATCATTCTCAACATCCTTTTTTTTTTACTTAATACAATCATAAATTCATTTCTTCAAGTAGTGAACTATTGCATCATTCAAAGTAAGTTTAACATCTTCATCCATCTTGTCCAATGCACTGAAACACATAATTAAACCATTGAGAAGAGCTGAAAGTTTTGAAACTTCTTCGAGAAAACTGAGCAATCTATGTATGGGTGCATCTGCTCAACGTTGGTCTCTGGTTCTTTGATAGAGAATAAACCACCTAGCCAAAGCCCCATTCATTCCACCAAAATTTAAGCTTAGTATCATTCCCAACTTCCCACTTTAACATAAAACATATTTCTTTTCAACCCCATAATATACTCTTTCAACTCCAAAGACATATTCATTTTAATCTTTAAGGACTAGAGACTGCTATTCTTCGAATATTTAAGCCTAACAAATAAATCTCACAAAGAATCATATGAGAACGTCCTAAAAGTCAAGTAAATCATATTTGTTGGATTCCATTATTTGAGATTTTTAAAACCAATACCTCCATCCTCCATGTGATAACTGAGGTTATCCTAGCTTAGATGAAGATGGCGGTAGGTATCATCATCTCTCCAAAGGAATCTATTACATTCCCTTGGAATGTAAGAAAGCATGGATTTTGGAAGTCAGTAATCAACCAACTTGTTCAAAACATATTGATAAGACAAGTTCTACCAAAAAATGACAAAAACCTACTTTTTCAACTAGCTAGTCTTTAAAGATTTTTTCTTTTAGGTATTTACAATGATAAATCTTCATTCATCCCATAAACAAAAGTATACTCAAATACATTATAGGGAGATTGATGTAGCCTCATCCAACAAGGTAGTAAGTGCATCGATTCGATCATATTGAATATTAAAGGAACAAAGCAAGACTTTTGGCGATTAACACTAAGGCAAACTTCTATATCAAATTCAGTTAGAATTACCTTGATGTAGGAAAGGGATAGAGAATCGGTTTATACCATTTGCAAAGAAAAAACATGCAAAATTACCTCGTATCAACCACTTTGAGGAGGGAGATGTCCCTGGCATTCACTTCTCATTTGAGCCTCTTAAATAGGATCTCTACAATAGCAATAATCAAGAAGGAAGGAAGAGGATCTCCTTGGCAAATGCCCCTATCTGTCGCAAAATAATCACTTTTTTTCAATTGACAATGACAGCAAAAAAAAAAAAATTAATACACAGCCATTATCCTAGAGACCAATTGTCAAAAAAAGGCCAAAGATATTAGTGACCCTCTCAGAAAATTTCAATCTAAACTATCATAGTCTTTGGAGATATCAAGTTGTAATAGAACTGATTCTTTTTTATGATTTTTCAAGCTATCTATCAATTCATGAGCCATTAAGATTTGCTCTTGGATTAATCTTTTTGGCACGAAAGCTCCTTAGTCCAGTAAATGATACTTTTCTTTCTCCGCTATTAACTTAGTAATGATCTTGTACATGCAATTGCATAACACAATAGAGCAATCATTTTCCAATCCTACAACACCCTGAAACTTAGGAATTAGTGCAATATTTTATCCATTTACCTTCTTGACCAACTTACCTATTTTGAAAAAATCAAAAACTGCTGAGAAAACACTGTTACCCACAATATGTTAGTATCTTTTGTAAAAGTTTGCTCCAAAACCATTAAGAGTAGGTACTTTACCATTTGTCATACTGAAAACAGTTTTGTGGACCTCCTCTTGCAAGACACGTCATAGCATTTTTTCAATTTGAAGTTGTTAGTCTATTGGACCCTGGTATTTATTTGCAAAGAAACTAGATTGCAAGCTACCACCTAAGAAAAAGTGTTTGAAATAACATGTATGAAGATTTAAAATCTTTTTAGGGTCTTCACTAGTAATATTATCAACCACCGACTTAGAGATTCTATTTTTTGGAAATCATTTCAACATAATGCTGGAAAAAGGAAGTGTTTTTATCTATATTAGATAGCCATTTAGTTCTAGTCCTATGTCTCCAAAGCAACTCTTCTTCCTTTAGACAGACTTTGAATTCTTTTCTTAGTGTCATATAATCAACATTAGAAGTGTCCTTAGTTGAATTACTTCTTTGAATTCTCTCCAGTTTTTTCTTGATGACTTCAACCTTATGTGAAATTATACCAAATGAATTTGGGTTCCAGCTCACCAGGTCTCTTCTAGTTTTCTCAAGTTTAGCAGTTTAATCATCAAACCATAGGAGACCTGTTGCTAAGCTTGTCTGACAACTTCTACAGGCATCTATAACAGTCCACCAGTTAAGGAACCTAAAAAGTCTCTTTCCCACACCATTAAGAGATTTAGATATGTTCAAGAACAACTTACCATGGTCAGAGGTTGTTCTAAGGCAATACCTTGAGGGAGAAATTAAAAGACTGTAAAATAAACTAAATCTACGTGGCATTGAAAATTCTCTTCTCCTTTTCTACAATAGACTAAGTAAAAAGATTATGAGGCATCATTAACTATAAATAGACCGCATGCATTAATAAAGTCAAGTAAATCTTTGTATGATGCAGCCAGTAGCGGAGCTACATATAGGCTGGTGTGGGCAGTTGCCTATGTCAACAAATTTTTTTTTATTTATTTATAGATGTCTTATGATTATTTACTTATTTATATCTGTTGTGCCCCTTTAGAAATGAAAATTTTTACAACAATATCCCATAGCCAAAATTTCTGACTCCACCACTAGATGCAGCAGCATGCCATCTACTAGTTTTATTATTTGAGTTTCACATAACGTTAAAAACACTCAATAATAGCAGCGGGGGTAGATATATATTGTGAAAGGACCTAGCCAAGAACTCCATAGATTCTTCACCCACTATTCTATATGGCTGCATCTACACACCACAAATGGAGCACTAAAAATCTAGTCTCCTAACCCTACAATCAATCTTAATCCAATACAGATTGACCAATGCTAATGTTTCGTGACTAAAAATGTTTAGCAACATATTTTAAAAATTTAACCATCTGGCAACATTTGGCAGCCAGTTGATTTTAATCCCCCATAATTATATAATTACATTATGACGACTAAAACATGGACTACAAAAATATGTCAAATTGAGATTTATGGAATTTCAATTGAATTTTTACAAATCCAATTTTATATGTATCCATCATGATTTAGTGGAGACCCAATTTGTCATATCTTGATAAAAAAATGAGGCTTTCTGATGTAAAATGTTTGTGAAATTTCAGATGATTTTCAAGTCTTGCCGAAAACCTATGTTGGATATGGTAAGTAATGGCCCTTTCGTCTCAAACCACAACGGTAATGAATGGCAGGTGCTGGGGAGATTGAAAGTTCTCAACTTCAGATTTTGAGAGAAGCATGTTTGCACGCCAAATTTTCAATCTCTACATTGTCTAGTCGAATCGATACCTCCTGATTGCACAAGTTTGGCTGAAGTTCAGTGACTCATATTCTACCGTCAAATACTAAAAAGATGATTGTTAGTTTAAGAGTTACATTTTCTTGAAAAATTAATAATTTTCCCATAAAGGTCCTCATTTTATTGGATATATTTGGATTTATCATTTACTAATAAAATTTTATAAAAAAAAAAATCATACTTAATAGTTACGGTTGTAAATAAAAGGGAAAATGGCTTTAGAAGTACTGTAACGTTATATAGATTTTTTTTTTCAAATTAAAATAACTATATAAATGCCATCTCTATATTTCAAACAACAGGAAGATCCTGTTCTTCTAATGCATAAATGAGCTCTATGAAGAGTTTCAAATTCTCGGTCCATGCTTTTTAGCTCATAAAATCTAATTGATACTAAAAATTTGATTTTTATATCATTTTTCAGATTTTTGGACACTTACGCCACTTGAAAACGTGAGAATAGGTAAATTTAAAAACTTATCCAATAAAGTGAGCAATATTGTGGGAAAACCTCAAAAACTTTAAATATGGATACTACCCAAATTTATTCGGCTTTTATGAATTATGAGTAGAAATTTAGCTTGATTCGAAGGTCAAAAATTCGGGTAACGAAGTCTTGTTCAGGATCCAGTATCCGACGGGGACCATATCCATTTGCGCTCCCGTCTTCCCCCAACGGATAACTCATCCTGCGCTCTCAGGTCGGATAGGGAGTTCGCGAGCGGGTGCTTCTGTTCTGCAAGCACGGGAGCTAGGACCAATGGCATCCTCCGTCCCTGGGGGCGTCTCTGCCCTTCCACTCCGTACTTTCTCTGAATCCACCATTCCCAAATTGTTCTGCGTCCTGCCCACTTCTTCAAATTCACCGGTCAAGGGTGCCACTCTCTCTCTGCGGTCCCTTGCCCCCTCATTGCTTCATTCCTATAGGGTGCGTGCCGCTTCCGGCCTCGTTGAAGATGGAGGTACTATAGATACTCTACCTGAATCTGAAACGGGGCTGGAATCAGTAGAGGTGGGTTACTCTTCTTGTTCTTGTTCTTTCTCTTCTTCTTCATTCATTCTTTGGAGAAATTCCTCGCGTGTTTCCGACTAATCCTTGTTTGGTTGAGTTTTTCGGTAGGTTGGGTCTGACATTGCTGGTGTCTCGCCACTAGCTTTGAGCGAGGATGCTGAAAGGGTATTTCTGTTAAACCTCTTTCTTTACCTTTTTTCTCCCACTTCTTTTTGAGACGGTATTATTGGTGTTTTAGTTTATGCGCACTTCTGCGTTATCTTGTAATTAGAATTCATGTCCGTCGGAGCTATATTGCGTAAAGCAAGGTAAGTTTCCGCGCTCCTTGCTGCTGAGGTTTATGATACAGTTTTTATGGTTAATTCACAAAATTCTTTTGTTGATTTGGGTCTTATCTAGTGGAATTCCCCAATTTCATTGTCCACACTCTTGACTCAATATCGTAGTTAGGTCCTTGGTTTCTTAGTTTTTGTTGCGTGAAGTGTTCTCGCTTCTTTGGGGACATAATTTCATGTTGTTCTTGTCTGCCTATGCTTCATCTTTTGAACAGCCAAGTTGTCGTTTATCAGGTCAAAGTAAGGGGCTTCTCATGTTTGATATTGATGTTTTCGGTTTCTTTTTTCCTGATGAAGAAAAGGACAAAACATTTCTAAAGGAGTTTGTGTACTTTAAGATGTAAATAATAGTTTGTTTCACCTAGGGTATCCTAACATCTAAATTCCTGGTCTCTGTACATGTATTATGAAATGGAAGATGAAAGACTCTTGTATGTTTTGTGTACCCATACTATGTCTTTATCTAATAAAACACGATTCCTTATTTCCTTGTTTTTGGCTTGAGGTAGGATTGCCCTTTGTTCATGGTTCAAATTTGCTTCTCAGTGCAACTTATTGGATGTTAAGAGGATAGCTGGATTTCTACTGGGTACATGGTGGTGTGGCTTGCTGATATACATTTGCATGTATCTTAACCTTGCCAGGAGTATGGTGCATTTAGTGCCACCTAATTATTCAGCTTCAACAATTTGCAGCAATCAAGCATAGTCTCTTGGAGACTTGGATAGATATCTTCAGTAAGCAAGACATGAGAAAAGAAAAAAAACTAACAATAGCAATATGAACATAAACTGAATATTATTATGACAAGTAATTTACTCTTCTTCTGTCATATAAGTTCAACAGGATGAGGTCTGATCAGATAGACTACCATGGATAGTTTCAATGTGCATATCTCATTAGATAAGAAGTGGGAAGGTAAAACCTGGTGATCTTATGCCCAGTGTGGGGCCACTTGCAGTAGTGTACTTTTTTTATCCCTCCAATGAATAGAGATGAGCAGAATGCACCACTACATTGAGATATATGAATAATCTTTTTGAAGCAGAGCCACTCTTAAATCCCATATTCATAGGCCCCTGCTAGGTTTGAGAAGTACACTTTAGGTGCAGGGTGGGCAGTTCGTTCTTGATCAGTCTAAGGTGAACCAAGTACTTGGGCCTCTTTTTTCTGCTATTAGGAGATGATACAGAAACTTTTAGCTAGAAAAGATGTCACCTAAACACCCATTCTTGAACAACGCAAGGGGAACCAAGCAGAGGGGATTTCATCTTTTCTGATGCTTCAGCTGAGAGGGGATGATTAACACAATTTTTTTCTGGAAGGAGTCACCGACTAGGAGGAAGACTGATAGGTTAAAATCTGTAGTTTAGAAACTGAAAGGATTCAAAGACAGCCTAACTTCCATTTCCACCAGCTCTTGAGCATATCTTATCAAGAAAACCAAAAAGGTACTAAATCTTATTATACAAGTTGAGTATGTTGTTGCTTCCTTGGGGAGCTGCTGAAAATATGCAGTTTGGTTGTAATAGCTCTTTCTCCATATTGAAGCCTATTAGTGGTTTGTTCTAGTTCCAAAGTGTCATCTTTCTACTGCTACCCAGGAAAAGGCTCAGCAACTGCCCTAATATCATGATTCTGTTTAACATTTTTTTCGACGTCCACCTGCATGTACAATTTGTGGTGCTTCAATATGGTTCCCATTGCTTACTATATTAAATAAACACAATGATATTTCATCTCTACTTATGATGAGTATTCATCCATCAACTGCATATTGTTTGCAATGAATACTTGCTGCTGGGTCTACACTCCAATTACTTTCATTATTTGGTGGATAAAGGAAACCAGCTCATAAATTTTAAATACTTCAAGTAGATGATCTAAACAATCCCAATTGCTGGAGTTTTTTGTTTCCCAATTTTTTTTTTTCAGTTGGCTAGAAAACATGCACATGCATGGAACCTCTCTCTCTCTCTCTCTCTCTCTCTCTTGCTCACTCTTGTTCTCTATCTCTCATGGACATAGTATCTCCACAGGAGACAAGCATGTCGCCATGTTTTCTTCTGATTTTTTCATTAGAGATGCACAGGAAACTTTAGAATGTGTGAGTTTGTTGCTTATATGTTGGTAGGGGTTGGCATGTTTCCAGGTTACTGAATAGGATACTGTAAGACGAGACAGTGCTGTTATGAGTATGTCTGGCCTTGGCATTATTCAGCTCTAATTCAGTTTCAAAATGCAAAGTGATGGTTGAGTCTGTAGTCTCTGTAAGCAAATCTTGTCAATCAAAGGTCTCAATAAAGAGAAGTGAAACTGCATCAACCTTGTTTAGAGAAGGGAATTGTCCTCCGGATGTACTGTGATTCTTCGCTTAAAACATGGTATTTGTCTGACTGCTATGATAATTCGCCTGAATCTTCTGATTCAGATAAAGTCGGTGGAAAACTGTTTCAATTTGGTAGCCGGTTCAAGAATGCTATGTCTCGGCTTTTAAATATCTTTAAAGTTTAAAGTATTTTAAGAATTTTCTTATTTTTAATTAATTTTTACATTTCATTTACTTCTTCCAGAAAATGTTTTTTTTATATTTTGAACATTCACAGCCGATTCAGCTGAATCGGTGAGTTAGCCTATTCACAAAATCAGTACCTTCAGCTATTCAATTCACAAACTGATTTTTAGAGCACTGCTTTGCATGTGAAACCTCTTTTTATTAACCTGCTTTTTGCATCTTATACTAACTGTGCAACTGACATTACCTTAGAGGCTTAGAGAACAGTATTCAGCTCAATTGCTGATGAAAGGTTGAACTAGTTCTCTTACTTGGCATATTTCTCATTGAGGAATTCAAGTTGCTCTTTCCTTTGTATTACATTGAGGAATTCAAATAGCCATAATTTTTCACAATAAATAGGAGTTAGCATGTCATTGCAACTAATATCCGTCTTCAATAGCTTGTTGTTGTACTGTCATCTTAAGGACTTGAACTGTGTGGTCAGATGGCACCCAAGCAGAAGATAAGAATCAAGCTTAGATCTTATTGGGTACCCTTGATTGAGGACTCCTGCAAACAGATAATGGATGCTGCTAGAACTACCAATGCAAAGACCATGGGCCCTGTTCCTCTGCCTACCAAGAAGCGGATATACTGTGTGCTTAAATCTCCACATGTAAACAAGGATGCACGCTTTCATTTTGAGATTCGGACACACCAACGACTCATTGACATTCTTTATCCAACTGCCCAGACCATTGATTCTTTGATGCAGCTGGACCTTCCTGCTGGGGTGGATGTAGAGGTTAAGATTTAATGAACTTCAATGTATTGTGATAAACCATTCCCTTCTAGTTTTGTTCAAGTTTGTGGAGTACAATTTTGCCAATGTTAAATTTGGTGATGTCCATGTTTTCTTACCAGGTTTGTCCTGTCATCACTAATGTTTGTTGAGTGATTCTGATGCAAGCTTAGGCATAATATAGTCAACTACGTTGTATTCATTCTAGATGTACTGACAAAAGTGGTGTAGCTACTTTTATTGTGTAAACAGTTGTTGGACATTGCCCATGCCATCAGATATGGGTACCACTTTGTTTCGGCAGTAGTTCAACAGTAGCTCTGCAGAAAGATGCCAAATGCAAGTTTAATGTGCAAAAATAGAGAGAGACTTATCTTTGAACATGGAACTGTTGTAAGCATCACCTCCTCTTAGAGAACATGCTTTTTATGGTGTAATTTCTAATCCTTTGAACGATGGGAGGGCAAGCCTGAGCTAAGATTCCAGGTTTTTGATTGAGATGTTGCGGTTCTTGCTCTCATCATCCTTTTCAAAATGTTTCTTTTATAAATAGCCTCTTCAGGATGACCTCAATTCTCATTTGCAGTTGAACCCAAACTTGTTGTGCTTGCTCTCAAAGGCCGGACAGTTTTTGTTAATGACGGTAACCTGTGGTTACCAGTTCACTCATATTGGCAAAACACATCAGTATTCCGCAAATTACTCATTAATGCCCCGTGCTGAAAGAATCATCCCTGAAAAGGCAATTAAGTACTCCAATGCCTCAGTTTCAGACCCTAATGGATCGGAGTAGCTGAACTCAATGCTACTGGCTCCAATAGTCCATTCTTATCTCAGCACGAAGTCCTATTTTTGACTCTCTCCGATCCCAGGTTTTTGCTATTACAAAATAGTAGCTCCTCATCTTGTGGCCATAAAAATATGCTGATGAGTGATTTGAAGCATAAATCTATCCGCGTACATTACGTGAATGTTTACTCGAGTGAGGTCGCACGCTGCTGATCGCAAGCGAGAAACTTAGTCATGGTGATTAACAACCAGGCTTAATTTCATTTCTAGCTGACGTTGGAGGGAACCCACTCCATGAACTGAAAGCATTTTGTAAATCCTCGACACTGCTGTCGTCTGGTGCTCACATTTGCAACCACTAGGTTAGGGCTTCAACTCGTGACAAACTTCGTAGATCAAATGATCAATTAATTTTTGGGGAACAGGATGTATCTTAGAAAGATCTTACAGGATGGATGTTCTTATTTTACAGACGCAAAAAACCATTCTTGCACACAAAAGAATATAACACAAGCTGTGCTGCATTGAAATTATATATATATATATCCAAAGTCACAAAAAAACAAAAAAAATGTGTGAACTAATACTATATCATCAAAATATCTCACTTTTTTCTCATTGTTTTCCTCTTAACTGTCCATCATGATGGAGACATCCCTAATTAGATGATTGAGTGACTTTGAAAAAGTCAGAATCACAATTCAATTATATTATATAAATAAATAATTATATGTATGTTCATTTATTTATTTAAATGGGTTAAGGAGAAGCCAAATAACCATCTAAGGTACCCTAATACCATCGCAAACATGTCACGCATTGTCCAAGACAATGAGGTGGAGAAAGATAATCTTTGACCAAATGAG
This sequence comes from Nymphaea colorata, assembly GCF_008831285.2. Classification (NCBI taxonomy): domain Eukaryota; kingdom Viridiplantae; phylum Streptophyta; class Magnoliopsida; order Nymphaeales; family Nymphaeaceae; genus Nymphaea; species Nymphaea colorata. Next base: position 8,193,989 of record NC_045145.1, read on the forward strand.
GTCGAACACGCACTTTGCTTTCCCAAATTGGGGGGATGTGTACTAAAGCAACTTTGCTAGCTTTTGCGATTAAGTGTTATGTAAGCCATTGGTTTTCTAATTGCGCAAGAAACACCTTATTACAAAAATTTCCTGAAGTACTATATTATCTTCAGTAAATCAATTGTAGTAGCACGTCTATGAAGTTACGGTACTAAGCATAGAAAGAACATGTCAAACCATATACCTAAAAGTGTGACACTGTCCGGGGAAAAATACTCTCTAAGAATTAGATACATCAGTTACCCCATTTAGCCGATCTGCATCTAAAGTGCTACTTGAATAACTTCCAACTTCCAGCCAAGCCGCACCTTTTTCCCAGCTTATTATAGTTGTTTATGTGCATACAGTGTTGAATTTAAATATATTTAAAGTACTATTGTTCTTGAAACGGCTCCGTCTTAGATGAGTTATGCCCACTATGGTTTAGAATGTCAATTTTTGCATATAATGGAACAAATGGCATCAAAAGAGACTCGAGTGTTAGGCAGGGAAACAAGCTGAATCGACCAAGCAAGGCGTCACCGAGTCAGCTCATTAAATCGCTGAGTAGCTTGAATTGGGTTCACGTTAATCATGGTCCCAGCTTTGCCCATTTAATGGGGGATAGTGGCATGTTAAGGCTTCAATATATGGTATCTGCTAATCAGTGATGAGCCAAGATAAATCTTAATTCAAGCATCAATTTGTTTTTCAATAGGGTCTTCAACCGGCTGAAAATTTTCAGCTTATCATTCCAATTTACATATCCAAAAGCACATAGTCTAATGTCAATTCTTAAATTTGAAGCACATTATGTGTCATGACATATAAGGGTAAAGCCAAAAAAATTTCATGAGGAAGGGCAAATTAAAGTTTTTAAATTTTGATTAGGGCTGAAATATCATTTTTCAAAATGTTTATATAAAACAAGTAAAATTTACTAAAATTTAGATGCAAATTTAAAAAAAAAAAATTTGAGGTGGGGTCAGGGCCCATGCAGGCCATATAGTCTGCTGTGCAAAAAACTCACTGTTGTTAGCTGTAAACCTTCTTTGAACGGAATGTATAATATTTCCCCTGGCCCTGTACATGTGCTCATGCAAGTAACCAAATTTAGGAAAAGTGAAGTAGATCTTTAGCTGGTTCAACTAATGAGTTTAAGCTGACTTGAACAAATACTGCCCCTTCTGCTTAACTCGATAGCTCCTGCCAAGTAAGTTCATGTTCGACTTGATAGCTCATTTACGGATGCCAATGGATCAGACATATCCAATTATCAATCTGAATTCCAAACCATTTAGCTGGATCTGGTAAAAGGAAACGGGATCTCACACTAATGTGACTCAGATAAAATATCCAGTTTCACAAATAAGTGCTAAAAATTTAGATATGCGAGTTTCATATTCTCTTCAGCCCCTGCTCACTTCTGCCTTGAGATAAAATACTGCAGGAGCTAAAGCCCTCCATAGGATGGCCTTGCTTTCCCACGACCCCTGGAAGACCAAAAGAGCCATAAAACAAAGCGAAATTGTTGTCTCTAACGTATCGGCCTTCTTTCCCAATCATGCACAATCCTTAGTCAAACATGGTTAAGTGAAAACATGCAGATTCTTCAGCGAACTTGTCGCAAGCACTTACCTCACCCCCAAGGGATGTGACAGAATGAGAGGGCGGAAAATTCTCGAAATGGCCCTGTCCCTGTCTTTTTCACCATGATTCTACCACAGGGACGATCTACCTACCTTTTGGTCCTCTAAAGGATGCTATACCAAAAATCCCATACTTTACACTCTGGTTCTTTTTTTTTTTTTTTAAATACAGGAACAGGGGCAGAGGCACGTGTGGGTAATGTGTAGGTAATTACCAACACGGAATCATAAAAAGTTACTTATTTTTATATTAAGATCTTCGAAAACTTTTTCCCATTTATATATTGATGTTTCTTAAAAATTTGAAATTTATTACTAGTAACTCTAAGCCAGAAATTTCTAGCTCTGCCCGTCTCAAGGAGGCACCTTTCTATGTGGGTGTGTTGTATCTTCTATCATTTCCATAAGTTGAAAGGACTTTCTTGTGGGGGCAAGGAAGGGGTACTATAAAGAAGGCATGACAAGTATGCACTCTCTTGGCCGATGAACAAGTTTATCACATGAACCCATTATCACTCGGCGCTTGTCAAGAAGAAAAGAAATCACATAAAGCTACTATTCTATCCCTAACGTTTGGTTTCATTAATTAGACGTAGCCAATTTGATTTCCTTTTACTGTAGAAAAGGGCACGAAAAATCTGCTACCAAAAGGGAAACGCTTTACTTTTTTGTAATCTTTAGCGGTATTGGCAGAAAGTCTGCATTATAGGATTAGAAATATGTTTGTATTTCAAAATTTTCACAAGTGCTACTTACTTTCAATAGATCAAATGTGTTCTTGAAAAGCTTTTTTCTTTTGGAGAATAGAAAGGAATCATGAAACAAATTCTGCTAATGGAAATCTTGAGATTAACTTGCGCCAAAATTTGAGATCGTCGTACACACCAGGCCAGAGAGCTTATTGAGGGAGGCGAATTATCTCATTTTCTCGGCATTGGGTTCCACAGCCTGCCTATGCCTGCCTATTATTAGGTGAGAAACTAAGCTGAACTATGTCACAACAAGAATAGGCTAAATCTAAGAAAAAATTACAAATCACGGATCAACAAATGAGCGGTGCAGGAATCGACCCTTATCTTTTTGAACTCATCAAACAAGCCAGCAACTTTTTTTTCAGTTTTTCACTTCTCACTAAAAAGTGGGTATGTTCACAAGTGTTTTGAAAGAAACTTGTTTCAAGTGTTTTGAAAGAAACTCGAACTTGACTGGAGCTCAAGTCGAGTTTGATTTCATTAGCTTGAGTAAAACTTGAACTCGGCTCGATCTTGACTTGAGCCCAGCCAAGCATTTCATTAAATAAAATTTATTTCTTTAAAGAAAAAGGTATCATAGAAGCTCTCACCCACCACCTGAATACTCATCTGAACCACCTCTTTTTCTAATAAATTTATGAGAGGTATTTTATATATTTTCTTTTTTTTGTAAGTGCTACTTACTTTATGTTGTTGAACTCATTTCTTAACACAAACTTGACTCATTTATGAACTTCGCGTAAAGTTTATCAAGTGAGTTTGAGTCAAGCTAACTCGAGCTCGAGCTCATGAACATCCTTATTAAAAAGTATTCGTAAATGACCAATTACTCCTAACAGAAATTTTTGGAAAAGAAGAAGAAGGGCTTGCTGGAGAGGGGTGACAGCCATCGCCTGAGAGGACAGCCAACAGCCGTTGGCCCCGACTTGTAGTTGTGGCCACCAACGACGAAGGGCAACGGCGAGCAAGACCCTCAAATGTCAAGCGAGAGTTGGCCCTGTTGAACAGCTCATTCGTTGAGCGGCAATTTTGTAGTTTGTTCCTCAAGCCTTTCTCCCTATCTTAGTTTTGTATTTCTTTCATTCAACGGTGAGAAAGTTGTAAACCAGCCATCCAATTCCACATTTTCCAATCAATTTCGGCTGAAATAAACAAGCCCAAGTGTCTTACTAAAGCGCAAACCTTTTGAGGCCACTCGTTTTATTAAGCAAATAATGTCTATAAAAGAATATAGCGATCTTTATGGGAACAATTCATACTAGAGAAAACACAATTTGAGAGGACGAATATCTATTCTTTATTCTATTAAAGCACCATGACCTAATTTGTCTAGGAATGTATATAATAAGTCGCACCAACTTAGGCTCAAGCTTCAGTTGGGAGACTCCACTCGCTTAACCCGACTCAATTTTCTTTTTTTTACAAAAGTTTTAAAATGAGTGGACGATGGGGCTCCCGTAAAGATTTGCGGAAGCCAGTAGGTGTTCTCCTCCGAAAATTAGAGTTCTGTTGGATTGGATTCAGGGATTCGATGGCCCTAGAGAGATAGGAAGTTAGTAATAATGTCTATTCTTTCTCTTTTGTTGTTTTTGGAAGTTCTTGTCTCTTTGGAGATATTGCACTGTCATCGATGTGATGCCTCTGTATAAACAGAGAGTTGATAGTGTCTTTTCTTCTTTGTTGTAGCTTTCTAGTACTCTAATATCTTTGTTTCATGGAGGGTATGACCTTGCTAGATGGTGGTAGGAAGGATGGCATTAAATCTGTTGACCATCAACTTGGATTTAAAAGAACGACAAATGTTTGGGTTTCTCCATTGCAGTGTGACGCCATCGATCTTCCATTCTTCCTCCTCTACACCAACAGCAGCAGCCAGTCGACTAGTCCTGGTTGAAGGGGAATATCAACAACTGAAGCCCACTCCTATATTTGTCTCCATCTATAGGTGAAAGCTAAGGAGAATCTCTCTTCCTATTCACTATAACTGAAGCTCTTCCATGCTGCCATGTTTATATTAATGTGAGTGTTCACTGTTCATTCCCTTGAAAACTTGACTATTAGAAGCACTTTCTTATAACTGAAATTTCCTGGCCTTAATAGTGAAGGCTTCAAAGAAGGAACTCTTTGATAGAATGGCAACTATGGTTTCTAAGTCTTACCTGGATTTTTTCTTTGCTATCAGTCTTTTATCATACAATCAGCATGCATACTCACTTAACATCACTTATGTTCACAAACACATCTCCAAAGAACTTAAGTAAGATGAAATGGAGCTCTAACTAGGTAGTAACCGAATTAGAGAAAAATCTCTAACCTACTTAAAGTCTTTAAAGAATATTAAAGTGACTTCAAAAGTGATTTCCAAAGTTTTTTCCAAATATTTATAAATATTTCTCAAATCAAAATGTCTTACCCTCTCAAAAGATTATTCAAAACTTTCTACAAAATTTGAAACATCAAATCTTCAATATTTTCTCAAATACAATAGCGTATTTAGAATTAAAAAGATGTTTAGGCCACAACAAAATGTATCAAGGATAAGTATAGTCCTTGGATTGATTACCCCTGGTAAAGGAGCTGGGAACGGTCAATCCTCGTACCGACAAGTGAGTTCCTTTCTCTCTCATTTTCAAAATAAAATCTCATTTTCCTAGAGCACTCCAAAAACCAAAAAATTTTTGGGGATGCGAACAAATGGCAACCATGATGGGACCCATCATATGTTGCTGATGATAAAGCATGTTCCCTTCTTTGGCATTGACCCCTTCGGCATTCCATTACATTGCTTGGTGATTGTGTTTACTTTCTTGTGCATAAGACTAATTGAGTTGGATCAATCATGTTCACTTAGATTTAGTATCAAATACAACCCTCCTCAATTTAAGACTTGTTTGAAAATCATGTTTGCTCTTTTATTTATTTTAATCATCATCTTAGGCAACATTGCATTAGAGACAATCGATTTTGCATGCTTGCTCATATTTCAAAAACTCCTCATACCTATTTGTCCTGATCTTCATATTGTAGTCTTAGCCAGTAATACAAGACTATGCCTTACAATTGGACCACACCTTGGGCAGGAAAGCCCCCTCATTAATACCATGAGTGGTAACTTATGGTATATTGACGAGTGATCAAGAGTGGACCACCTCCATGAACTAAGAACTTTTGATATGCAATGCAAGTAATCTTTTGTTATCAATTTTAATTTCATCCATTCTTTCCTTGATCCTCCTCTTTACAGGATGTCAGAACTCAACATGTCTCATTTTCTTCCTTTTCCTCGAAAGTCCCCCCCACAAAGCATTTATCAAGCAAGCAGTCGGTAAAATAGAATCTACGACAGTACCTGAGTCAAATTTACTAGAATGATTCAGATTAAAAAACAAGAACATCTCTCATCCTTAGTTAGTGATCCAATTGAAGAGATTAATATTGAAACTAGTAAAAACCCTAAAATCCTTCAAATTAGCACCAGTTTATTAGTAGACGAAAAAAAAAAAATTGGTAGACTTTTTTATAAGTAACTAAGAAGCTTTCATATGGACCTACGAAGATATGCCAGAATTAGACCCCCAATTGGTTGAACATCGTTTGCCCTTAAGTCCTAGTTGTAAGCCAATTAAACGAAAGTCTTACAAGCTTGATTCTCCAGTAGAAGGACCTGTAAAAGAAGGATTAGAGGACCTACTAAAGGCAAAATTTATTCGTGTCATCGGCTAACCCAAATTGTTGGCTAATATCGTGATGGTCCCCAAGAAAAATGGTAAAATCAAGTTATGCATCGACTTTCGAGACTTGAACAAAACAATGCTGAAAAATGATTATCCACTTCCAAACATTTATTTATTGGTAGATAGTACTGCAGGTCATGCCATGTTCTCTTTTATGGATGGATATTCAGGATATAACCAAATCAAATTAGCAGTCAAGGATCAACCTAATACCAATTTTTACTACACCCTAGGGCACTTTCTCTTACATGGTGATGTCGTTTGGGTTAAAGAATGCTGGAGCAACTTATCAACGAGCCATGATTGCTATCTTCCATGACCAGATACACAAAATCATGGATGCATATATTGATGACATATTGATCAAATCCAAGACAAGAGAAGATCACATTGAACCCCTTGCCTAGGTGTTTGAGAGGCTCTTACAGTACAAGCTTCATTTGAATCCTCAAAAATTTGTCTTTGGAGTTGAATCAGGTAAACTTTTGGGTTTCATGGTCAGTAAGAGGAGGATCGAGATAGATCTTACCAAAGTTAAAGCAATCATCGATATGCCACCACCTGCCAATATCAAGGAACTGCAAAGTTTGCAAGGGTGAATCCAGTCCATCAGACGATTCATTTTCAATCTAGCAATTAGATGCAAACCATTCAATTAGTTGCTGAGGAAAGATGTCAAGTTTGAATGAGGTTTTGAATGCCAATAGTTGTTTGAAAGGATCAAGAAATACCTTTTAAATTCATCAATTTTAAAACCCCTAGTGTTGGATAGATTATTGTTGCTTTAAGTCACAATGATTGAGTCAGTATGTGGTGGATTTTTGGCACAATATGAGGAAAGAAGTCGTATTAAGCATGTGATTTATTACATTAGCAAAACTTTTGTCCAGTACGAAAAGAAGTACTCTCCACTAGAAAAAACTTGTCTAGCATTGGTTTGGATGTATTAGAAGCTGAGACATTATTTATTAGCTTGTGAGGTCAAAATACTCTCCAAGCTAAATCCTCTTAAGTATATCTTGGAACAACCCTTTCTTAATGGGCTTAATGGCAAGTTTTGCTGATGCAATACGATCTTGAATATGTGTCCCAGAAGTCAATCAAAGGACAAACAATTGCGGATCAATTAGCAGACTTTCTCCAATACGAGGAAATCAAAGCGAACGTTGAGTTTCCTTATGAACATGTACTAAGATTGGAAACAGTCCTGGTGCGGAAAATGTTCTTTGATGGATCTAGGAATGTAATAGAAGTAGATATAGGTATCCTACTTATTACTCCGGAAGATAAAAAGATCTCAGAATCCTTGAAACTCGATTTTTCATGTACCCATAATGTGGCTGAATATGAAGCCCTCATGCAAGGACTTCGTTCTTTACTGAGTTTTTAAGTAAAAAGGTGCATGCCTTCGGTGACTCTCAACTTATCATAAATCAAGTGAATGGAGAATGACAAGTCAAAAATGAAAAATTGGTGCCATATCAAGAGATCGCCACCTTCTTAATCCATCAGTTTGAAGAAGTACAACTGGTTCACATAAAATGAAAACGTAACCCTATTGTGGATGACATCGCAAGTCTAGGATCCACCATCTACTTTTGAACCAATGAAGCAATCCACTCTTTTGATATTGAAAGATTAAAACACCCTGCTTTTGAAACGGTGAAGCATGTTCATCATGTTCGAGAAGGGAATACACCTTGGTATTATGACAACAAAAGGTACATTGAAAGCAGAGAATTTTCATCTGAAATATCCAAAAATAAACAGAAAGCAATTCAACGGCTGTCAGCAAGATACTTCATTCTTGCAGGGGTGCTATACAGACATGGATTTAGTACTGAATACTCTCAGTGCCTTGATGAAGACGAGATAAAAGAAGTCATCAAAGAGTCACATTGAGGAGACTGTGGGGCCATGTTGGTTACCAGACCCTCACCACGCAGATAATTCAAGCAAGATATTATTTACCATGCAAAAAAATTGTTACCAATTCATCAAGAGATGTAAAGAATGTCAACAACATGCTCCAATGATCCATGCACCAACCTCTCACTGCATTTTGTGACATATCCTTGGCCATTTTCAATGTGAGCATTTGACGTAGTTTGACCAATATCCCCCTGTAGCTTCGAATGGCTATAAGTATTTTCTTGTTGCAATGGATTATTTTACCAAGTGGGTAGAAGTCATCATACTCAGAACAGTAGAAGGGCATCATGTAATATCCATTATTCACAAAAATCTTCTTTATAGATTTGGAGTTCTTCTTGATATAGTATCTGATAATGGGATTCATTTCAAAAATGGGCAAGCAGAGTCCACCAACAAGATCCTTATCATTCACACCATGCATCATTTTTTAGCTCCTTATTACCCCCAAGGTAATGGGCAAGCAGAGGCCACCAACAAGATCCTGATCCGAATCTTGGAGCAGACAATAGAAGTCGAAAGAGACTGACATGAAAAGATGCATAATGCTCTATGGGCATATCGCACCACTATGAGATCTCCAACAAGTGCTACTTCAGCAGAGCTAGTCTATGGAACAGAAGTAGTTCTACCATTACATGTGCTGAAACCTGCTTTTGAAGTTTGCTTCTCTCATAGAACTTCCTCTAAATAAATATCAGCAGAAGAGACTAATGCAGCTCGATTTGCTAAATAAAAATAGGCTAAAAACGGCTAAGCATGCTAAAGCCTATCACCAAAGGGTGGCTCAACAATTTGCCAAGGCACATCCAATCCATAAACCAACTCACACAAAAGAAAGACAAATGAAAAGACAAAGATATGGAAAGTTATCGAGAGATAGTTCAAAGTGAATGACTTAGTCCTATGATCTGTGGTGTACCTTAGAGGACGACCACAGGGTAAATCGGCATTGAATTGGAAAGGCCCATATATTATTAAGGAGGTCTTGCCCTGTAATTCATACCAACTGATTGATGCTGATGGGGTGGAACTTGCCTATCCTGTTAACGCTCTTCACCTCATGAAATTCTAGGCCTAGTCCTCTTGTATTCATTTTTCAGTCAACGACAAATATTTGTGTCTTTCATAGTCAATCTACTACTCATTTTGGATTCTTCCTAGTCATAAAACATAATACACTGGGGCTTTTTTTATTTTATTATCAATCAAGATTTGAGAACAACCCATGCAGGTAATGGGTTAAACCTGCAATGTGATAACAACACACGCAGGTAAGTGGTAAAACCTGTAACGCAAGCCAAAACAACCTATTTAGGAAGGTTAAGCTTAAATTCAATTTCAGCAAACCCATGCAGGTAAGGAGTTAAACCTGCAATATAAGGTCAAACAATCCAATTGGATAAGGGGTTAAGCCTGAAACATCTTTCAAAAAATGTTTTGTTTGAAAAGTAGGAGGTGCTAATACTTGTCACTGAGCAAGGCCAGGTAACAAAAAGGGGCATCTATTATCACCCCAAATTTTTCAAAAAAAAAAGCCACATTTTATTATTCGGATTTAAATCCTAGACTGAGAACAAGTTAGCAATTGTTCGATTCAAAGTGAATCTTCAAACCTATGTGTTTTTACCCAAACACAAATTCAAAACTCAACTTTAGACGTGAGATTTAAACCCAAACTCGACCCACATTTCTTTAGATATATGTTAACGGGTCCGGTCTAAACCCAGACCCAACTTGTTAACTCGTATTACCCTTTTTTTTGTGCGTGTAACATAGGTGAGACGGCCAAGTCAGTGCTTCAGAGGTCGACCGAACTGAGTCAACCGTTCAACTCTCACGCGCGATGAGGATGGCATACAGTAGCTTCCGATCACCACCTTTGTAGATCTAGGCGGACTGCATGAGAATCTGGGGAGCGGCGTCAGATGACTGGCAAGTGACAGAGCTGGATTCATCGGGTGATGGTTGAACCGTTGACAACGTGGGCGACCATTGGGCGGCAGTGGGGATTTTTGACGAAAGGTGTGGATGACCTAAAGCACTCATCCTCCAGCGAGTAGATTTCCAACGACCAACAGAGGCAGCATGGTGGCAAGCAACATCCCGTGGACGGCAAGTGATTGGGTGGCAGGCTCGACGGGTGACTAGCGTGCAACGGCGTGGCTTCTCGACAAGAATGACGTGAACAACCATCGCACTGCAACACTCCACCAGTTAGGCGTCATCATTTCCTCACCAACGGGCAGTAGCACGTAAGCGGATGTCCCGTCTTCTATTTAAACCATCGTCTGTGAGAAATTTGATAGCTTTTCAATCGTCCTATAGAACTTACAAATCTCTGAGCAATCATTGGTCGATTTGAGCACGAACCGACCCAGCACTTAAGCTCAAAATAGCTCTTTGTTTCTTAGCAAAGTGATTTCCTAGCAAGCCTGATCAAGCATTTGCCAATGTTTACTATGGGGGTCATTCGCTGCCCAAGTGCTCGGATCGATTCCCCGGTCTCCTACAGTTCTCTCAAGCCCAAGCTCGACTAGTGCTGTGACTCCCACCAGCTGGAATCGACAGAACCCCAGCCGCCTGACTGTTGTCTTGAGGCAACGATCCTCTGCACGCGTGAAACAGGGCAACACCCGATGCTGCTTTTCTATTCCTCTACACAACACTGCTACCACCAGCCGGTGTTGTCTGAGAATTTACTCAAACAACATCATCTGTGCGTCACAGATCCAACGGACCAGTGCTCGACACCTGAGGTGAGCTCTGCTGGAAAAAGTCTATCGAACTCCGACACCCCTATTCTGAAATAGAATATCCCAACAACTTTGTTCAAATCGGATCCATGGTCTCTACCGTTGACCAAATGCCACCAAAGTGCTTAGGTATAATCCCTAGCATGTGACGATTCTAAGAGTCCAAGCTCAATCGAGTTGGCTAGAGTCGCCAGTTTTTTGGCCACCTGTTCCTCTGTTCCTATGTTGCTATCCCTGCGACAGTAGAACACACCTGTGTTCAATAGGCCATATCTTTGGATCCCACTATTGGGTAATAACAAGAGTAGGCTCTTCATCTTCTTGACTCCCACGCAGTTCCCACGAGCCATAGAACGCAGAAATCCAAAAAGGGAGCAAAAATCTATAGAAGTGTGAAGTTGCCCCTGTCTTTCGACAAGCTCAGTAAGCAGAACCGGCGACTATGCAGGAACAGTCCCTATTCCGCGTCTCTTTTCTTGAATGTTGCTTTGTTTTGAGATATTGTTCATGCATAGTCGATTAGTTTTTCCTATTTATATGTGAATACACGGTGAGAATGAGGGTGTGGTTTGGTGTTCTTCTCTTTATCGTTATGTCAATTTTTGAGGTTGGGGCTTGTCCAACCTGAGAAAATCCTCTCGAATATATACATGTTAAAATGCATTCTCATGTCATTATTGCATTTAGTTTTCCTTTTAATCACCCAATTAGGAACTCTAATGTGTGCCTTATTATGTAGATTGATTTTCTTTCATACCCAACGGTGGAAGAAATATATTCCCTTGTAACAAAAAAAAATAATATTTTATATTTTTTGAAATCATGCTTTTCAAAAGTTTTTCTAAATCAAAAACCCTCTCTACTACGGCTTTGGAGACTTAACTTAGGCTCTTACATGATCTTGAGTTCCTCTCCGGCCTACATAAATCTTGAAACCGGATATTTTAAGTCATTTGTTGATTTTTAATCTCATGAAGACACATACATATATACATATTATATATGTATATGTGCACATGATGATGTTATTTATCTTTTTCTTCTCTATGTTTTTACATTTTATTTTACAAATTTTCATATACACATGAATACATATATGTGTGTTCAATTTTCCTTCTCTAGAATCTTTTATTTTTCTCTTCAAGTTAAATGTCTTCTCTTACAAATTATATATATATATTTCTCTATTTTTTTTCCTCTAAAATCTCTCTTTCTCTTCGAATCAATATCCTCTTTTTATGAACTTTCATATATAGGTATATGTGATAGTATGTGCACGCATATGTGCATTTCTCTAACTCTCTCTCTTGTAAAAACTTCTTTTTCCTCTCTATTTAAGTTAAAAGTTTTCACATACATATGTATACATATACGTATATGCATATAAAAAACATAAAATACAAATCTTCCTCTCTTTTAAAATCTTTCATTTAGTAGTCTTTGAAATCTCTTTTTCTTGTTCTTTCTTTCTATGGGGGTATTTCATCTTTTCCATTCTTTTGAACATTTTGTTTCCAAGATCATTTTATTTGCCAACTTCATTGAGACAAAAATTCAAGCAGTGACCCAATATTAAAATAATGTTTGATGGTCTACAACCTTACTCTATTTTCAAAAATTTTTCTTTCTTTGTAAAAATATTTATGACGATTATAAAAACAAAAATCTTATATGTATGTGATGGTAGGAATGCTTTTAGATGAATGTCTTGGTATGATTGAATTTTTTTCATCTAATCATATATGATCAATGCATTCATGCATTTACACTTACTTAACATTACTTATGATCACAAATACCTCTCCAAAGAACTTAAGCAAGATGAGATGGAGCTCTAACTAGGTAGTATCCGAATTAGAGCACAATCTCGAACCTACTTAAAGTCTTTAGAGCCAAAAGTGATCTCTAAAGTTTTTCAAATATTTATAAAGATTTCTCAATTTAAAGTTTCTCAAATCAAAATATTTTACCCTCTCAAAAGATTCATCAAAACTTTCTCAAAAATTTGAAACATCAAATCTTCAATATTTTATCAAACACAAGACCGCATTTACAATAAAAATGATGTTTAAGCCATAACAAAATGAATCAAGGATAAGTATAACCCTTGGATTGATTATCCCCGGTAGAGGCACCGAGAACAGTCGAACCTCATACCAGCGAGCGAGTCCCTTTCTCTCTTATTTTCAAAATAAAGTCTCATTTTTCTAGAGCACTCCAAAAACTAAAAAAAAATTGGGGATGTGAACAAAGTGTTAGTGGACTGTGCTTGAATTACATAGATCCACAGGCTGTTTGACAGAACAGATTTTATGCTTTTTCAAGTATAGGACTATTTAGACCTAAGTATAGCATGTAGTTCTTGTATGTTGTCATTTTTAGATGTATAAAACGATATCTAAATGTGTACGTGTATGAAATAGAATATATATATATATATAGCAATATACAAAGTTCAATATGCATTTGTTACTGAGCATGAAATGATGTTGTTTATATCATGTTATGATAAAATTGATGCAATGCACAATTCTATGAGGCATGTCTACTAGCTTAAAGAAATTAGAGGCAAGATAAAAGTGTTCTTACATGTATATATATATACATGACAATCATATGGATATATCATAGATGTGATAGTGTTGTTGTTTCATACATATATATATATCATATGGATATATCATAGATGAGATAATGTTGCTGTTATATGCATATATATGACAATTCTATGGATATATCATAGATGAGATAATACTATTCTTGCTTGAATATACATGACATTCATATAGATATATCAGAGATGAGAAAATAGTGTTCTTATATGAATATATATAACATCCATATGAATATATCAGAGGTGAGATAATATTGTCATTCCTTGAACATATATGACAATCATATAGATATACCAGAGATGAGATAATACTATTCTTATACAAATATATATGACAACCATATGGGTATATCAAACATGAGATAATATTTTTCTTGCCTGATTAATTATATATGACAATCACATGAATATATCATAGATAAGATAATGTTGTTTTTACTTATCAATATGACAATCACATGTACATGTTAGAGCAAAGATAAATATTTTCATACGTATATATCTCGACAGTTATTTGTGCATGCTAGTGTCAAGATAATGTTGTTTTTATGCATATATACTTGGTAACCTTATGTGCATGTTAGAATTGCGATAGTGTTATTCTTATCTATTTGTAGTCATGACAATTGTATGAACACACCATAGTAGAGATAATGTTGCTCATACATATGTATATTCAGGAACACAAGGACAATCTTATGGATGCATTTGAACATCGATAATACTGTTAATGAAAATTGTTATATTGCGGGTATAAATAAAATAGAGTTAGAAAGTTGTTCTCTCTAGAGGTATACTGATCAGCAATGCCTATTGTAACCCAATCTGATTAAAGTGATCATAATTCTGTATGGTAATATATTCTTAGGCAGTTGAATTTGTTGTTTTGAGGATTGTGCTTAAGACTGGGTTCCATGAGGAATTATTAGAATATAGTTGACATGGCAAGTCCTTTGTTTATATACAAAAGAACACCAAATACATCTTATGCTATGGCACATGTGAGTGCGAGCAGAGTTTGGTGGTTGGTTTGTCCTGGAAGTTTATGGGGTGACATGAGCTCACTGTGGCTACTCATTCCTCCGTCTGCACCGGATTGCCCACAAGGTATTCGGTGGTACAAGGGCCCAAGTTTCTGTTTTTATTTCTATGGAGAGCGAGATGTCTCTTGGTCCCTCAAACCAGGTGCCTAGAGGGGCTGGTCTACCATTTGGGCTGAGGCTGGGTGGTTGGACCACACCGTTGTAGCAGTGATCTGGGATATCTCAAGAGGCTTCACTACAGGCTACCCTTGGTTTTTGTGGACTACCTAGTGATGATTGGATATGTTTTGTCTATGTTTGTGTTCACAAAGATTTCTGCTGATGGTTATCACTATGACTATGTTTGGTGGTGATTAGACTATTGGTGTAACTTTGCACCTTACAATAATTCGTGTTACTACGTTTGTGGTAGTAAGCTTAGCCTTGGTGAGTGTTAAGATTTCAGCTCATAGGCGGTGGTCTTGAGCTGCATACTAGTTTTTGTTTGGGATAAATGTATATCTATTTTGCCGAACCATGCCCCATCTAAGGTTGGATATTTTCATACTTAGAGCAATCTGACCTCTTGTCCCTTATATCTCTATATGTAGTCCTTGATTGACAGATGGCTTTTGGATGGACTCGCTCAGTTTTATGACGGACCAGTATTGGCGATCTAGACATTGAGTCTTGTTTGGGATTTTAGTGACTTTATTTTCATGAGTCGTTGTAACCTTTTGTTTGGCTTTACATGGGTCCTTTTGACATCTTTCTTCTTATTGGATCTATCTTTTCTTTGATCATTACCCAAGATTTGGTATGACCTTTAAGACTTAATGTTCATTCCACAATATATCTAAATTTTTCTCTTATATATACATAAAAACTTGGGCTGTGACATATTGAGTAGTTTAGCAAAGCATCCCCCCTCAAAAATATTGAAGACCTCTACTTGTTCTGACATTTATGTTGGACTCCTGATGGGTTACTCTCTCTCAACAATATACATTGGTTGCCCTTCAAATGCTAATAGGGAGAATGAAACCACCAACAATACCAATGTTAGCTGGTACAACTTCAACCAAAGTAGAAAATTGTTTTCATAATCCACAATGAACATGCCATCATTGTTGTCAACCGAAGTGGCTAGTTTGCAACAAACAGTTTTTATCTTGCTTGTGATGATGACCTGCAATCGTGTGTCTTATCTTGCATGAAATTTCCCATGCAAAACGTAGTTGCTTTTTGAAGAGTAAACACATCATTCATCTGCATCTCCAACCTTTGACATCTTTCTAAAAAATTCTTCTACAACATCATTCATCTGCATCTACACATTCGATCGATTAGGGCAATCAAAGGGCAGATTCCACTCGATCAGGCAGCGAGTGTCGAGACGGAGAAGGTTTCCTTTGCATCCAACATGGTGCATAAACAGAACTTTTGATTCTTCTGGATTATGTGGATCAGCTAGTACAATAGATCAGCTAGTACGAAATAGCATCAATAGCCTCTACTCGTGCCCTAGCTCGTCTAAGAGCTAAATTTGCCTCAATTACTTGTCTCTTGCCTTCTGCTTTACTCAAGTTAGCTTCAGCTATTTCAAGAATTCACTGAGCTTCTTGCAGATCATCATTCGTTTGCATCCGCTCATTTGCTCAATAAGGGCAATGAAGGGGCAGGTTCCACTCGATCAGGACAATCGTTAGGGCTGATTCAAGAGGTAAATAAATGAAGGCTTGAAAGAAATCATCCTCAGATTGTGGATTTGCACATGCCTGCACTCTTTCCTCAGAGTTCACCTGCTCTTCCCCTTGCTCGCTTGTTACAGGTAACACCTATTTCTATTTTTTTTTTGAGATCCACTCACATCTTTGGCATCAGATAAAGCGATGTCTCATAGTTTTTTATATTCATTTTAATCTCTAGTGCTGATAAGGAGTGATGGTTTCCGTCTAATGTGTGTACCTTTATTTTTGCATTTGTATTGTTTAGATCTTTGTTTTGAGGATGAATTTCACAACTTTCATAAATTGTGAGGAGCATGATGAATGTCTTGAGGCCATTTTGTGGACAGATGTATCAAAAGGTGAAGAAGGGTTTAAAACGTGTGATGGTGAGTAGTCGATTCATGAATGGCATGGTAATGTATTGGATTTTTTTAAAATTTCATATAGTTCATTGTGTTGGTTGAAGTTTGAATTGTTCATTCACAAGCATTTATCAGGAAGATGATGCTTTGTTCTCTACATTTTCTCCAAGTTTGCATGAGAACACTCATTCAGTTAAAATCACTCAGACATGGATTTTTCATTGATCTATCTTGCTACAGGGATTGTTATACAATGTGTTTTGATTGATAGTAAAGGTTTTTTCCCTTCTTTCTAACAATAACAAAATTTTTGTATTTGTTGTGGTTGGTTCATCACTGTTCACATGTAATTGTTGTGCTTATAGCAACTGCGGTAAATGCATTTCTTAGTATGTTCAAACATATGATTATTGCATTCTCTTCATTATTTTATGACATTGATAGTTTTGGTTCTGACTATTCATAAATGAATAAGTAGAAATGTTTACAAGTTTTTGGCTTCAGAGATGACTTCTACTTCTTCTTCTATAGGTAGAGAAGGTTAATTTTATTAAATGTTATATATCTCATTATTAATTTTTTTAAGTGCATAAAATTTTATATATCATTTTGTTTATTGACAAAAAATCAAGTTAAACGAGGCCCGAATAGGCTTTTGGATGTTGCAAAGTTGCCTACATGTGAGAAGATTAAAGTAAAAACTAGTGATCTAGGCGAACCAGTAGGTGATAGTGCCATCAAAGTGTCACAACATATTTGCTCTTTAGTGTGTGATGGCAACTTTATGCCTATTGATTTGCAATGGAAGGATGTCCCAAAGTAAACTAAAGAAATGCTATGCCAGCATGAGCAGGTATTTAAATTGCTTTTATTTTAATCATGTTACAATGTATTACATTTTCATCTAACATAATTTTAGTCATTTTTATATTTTAGGACAAGTTTACACTTGAAATATTTTCTGGGAAATGGATTCTTTCATGTGCCATGGAGTCATGGAGGTGGTGGAGGTGTAAACTGATTTTCTTTTTTGTGGTGAAAATCTATCTGAATATGAGAGTGAAGGTGAAGAAAATCTCTCCATCTCTATTGTTGAAGACCAATTAGCGAAGCTGATGACATACTAGAAAACAGAGAAGGCAAAGATGAGTGCTAATTTCTTAGGTCTATAATTAAATTTTGAGATTTTACATATTAGTTTTGCACATTGAACTAACATTTACTTACAATATTACAACATCAAAGCGAAACAAATAAAGTGAACTATGGTAAACAAATAATTTGCCATATTAGTGGGTTGAAAAGTTTTGCTTGATACCATGCAGAAGAGATGAAGACATTTATATCAACACATTTTCTAATTAAATGTCACATTCATCTTATACATTACGTGGCTGAAAATATTATTTTTTGAAGAAGAACTGAGAAACATAGTGAACATCAAGAACCCAGTTGAATTATGATGTATATCTTGGCTCATAAAAACTAATCCAGCAACTCGTGGATAAGTGATAAGTATGATTTTTTTTAAAATACTTTCAATTGTATTTATTTTTGTGATAAAGTTTATAGAAATAAGAACATATTTACAGGAGGCTATGTGTCAAACGTTGACTCAGATGCATGAGAGTTCACGCCATGACATTGATAGAAATGACGCCTATAGTAAAGTTATGGCACCCGAGGGACACAGATGTGTTTGTTCATATGGATATGGTGTTTCTTCAGACAATGTCTTCAGCCCTTACTCATCACGTTCTAAGTATGCAAGAGGAGCATCAGAAGGTTCTAAAAGAGTGATAATTGCAGAGGAAAGGTGTCAGCGCTTGGAAGATGAGCTTAAAGAATTGAAGAGCATAGTTGAATCAATGATTCAAATAATGCAACAAGAAACAAAGAATAATCAATTGGAGCTTGGATATGCAAGAATATTGCTTGAATTGGATGCCTTGAAAAATGGAACATCTAGCACTCACGCAGTTCATCCTAACACTTAGGTAAAATTTAATATTAACTTTTTTTTTTCATATTGCTTGTTTTTATCCTATTTTTGCCATTAACAGTTGTTTAATGTAGATGGAATATACTCAAATTTTGAGGTGAAGTATTGGTATTTCTCCAACCGCAAAAAGTAGCCACAATCCGCTTTAGACATCCATGCCATCCTTTGGTATTCCCAAATTTATGTGTTCTCATTTTAATGACTGCCGTCTAGTTAAGTAAGTGTCAAGCTTTTATCAAATAACAACTTAAGTTATGTAGATTGTTCATGGCTTGTTACTTTTAACTCCTGATTTTCTATTTATCTTATTGGGGTTGAGTTTATTACTGCTAAATTACAACAAAAAATGCACTTTAGCTGCTAGGGTGAAGGTCATTGCCATTAATATCATTGACAATGGCTCAGTATCTTATTGGCAACAACAAGAGCTGTTGTCAATAGTACATTTTGTTGTAGTGGTTTATGCAAAATCCTAATGGTTGATAAGTAGAGCTCCATAAGGTGGATAGTTTGGTAACGACACGATTGGACTGTCTATTTGCCCCCATGCAAGTAGCCACCTTTGTTCTTAGTCAAACACTAACTGGCCAACCGCCTAGATGATTATAAATCTACAGTAGACTTGCTATATTTCTAGGTCCCAATCGTGTTTTATAAAGCTCTAAGAAACAATTAATATCAGATCCTCTTCTACTGAGACAACCTCTTGCTGTATGGCTAATTATATTGTCACTAGGCTCTTATAACTCTAATATTTGCTTTGAGATATTGGCATGACTTTTTCCTCTTTACCTAACTCATGGTGTGACTGTGTTCACTACTTGGATGGTCGCTTATCTCATTTTTCCACTTGAAGAGCAAACATGTGAAAATCAATGTAGACTGTCTTGGATCAAATTACAGTCATTTGGTAATGTGACATTTTCCTACCCCTCAACAAAATTCTTGCCACTATTGCAATGGCCTTGCTTGTAATTTCCTTCTTACACCTTACATCCAATCATAGTGTCCTATTTGGGTCCTTGAGTTTGCATGATAATGTTAACCGTCATATGATCTAGATACTATGTCACATGATATTGGCTTAGGTTCAACGCATGGGATCATGATATAAAGCATTAGGGTTTTTGTAAAGGACAAACCAACTATAGGAAAAAAAGAGCAAGTGATAGCAAATCTGCTACTATCCAAAATATTGGCACGTAGAACCCATCTTGTACACCACCTTCTGTATGTTAGTGTCAACCCAATAGAGATGTGTGCTTTTGAAGCATCAAGAACATAAGGGACATCTCTGTAGACCACATTAAACTTCATGACTGCAATATTTAACAAGCCCATATGGCAAGATATCTTTCCAACATGCATGAAACATGTAGGACATATGCCAAGAGAAGATTATGGTAAAGGATGACATCAAATAAATCAATTTCTTATAATAATGATACTTGGTGTCTAATTTTGGGAAGTGGAAAGAAGGCTTTCATAATTAGATGAAAGGTTGCAAAGATAGGTTTTCTAAGTTGCTTCAAAATGCATGTGATGCAAAAGAAGTTCTGTATATTTCTCATGTGCTGTGGCAATTGTTCTTTCACTTTGAGTGCATTGGTGTGATCAGTATTGGCATGATCCAAGGGCGGCTGTTGAGGAGAAATTAGTGCAGAATCAGCATGGATGATATTTTTGACAAGATAACAAAATCTTGAATTTATTTCTTTATATTGTGTAATGTTAAATTTGCTGTAGATTTTCTTTGTAACCGTTGATCCCTAAAATCATGGATCTACTTTACTGTTGTGCCCGGTGTATATATGTGAAGCTTCAATGCACGATCAAGGAGGCAATTTCTTGATGCCACAACTAGCACCACCAAAGCAGGTAGCCATCTCTGTGAAAACATCATCCAGTGTGCCCACCAAATATCCTCAAATGAGAGGGTTATGCTGGTTTGGTGGTAACAAGAGCTTCAACAACCGGCCACAGCCTAAGTGTTATCACTATGGTAGGCTTGAACACACCAAATCTAAGTGGTATTCTCTACACAGTTATCCTCTGAATCTTCCCGAAGCTGGAGCAACTTCTGATAATTCCAAAACTGGAAAAGAGCAGTATGGTGGTGGATCAAATGTCGTTCAATCTACCTAACATTCTCTCTCAACTGACCGAAGATCAACTCAGTCTGGTTAAATGTGAATGTGAAACCTGTGGCTGCTAACCTTGCGAATAAGGCTCATTGTGATCATTCCTCTTGATAGGGAGGAATTTCATCACGATATTCAATGTTGTGTATATAGCACATTTATAAAGAGAAATCAAGGAAAGTCATAAATATCTGTTTTTGTTTGAAAATTTCATAGGTGGAGCTGAGGACAATTGAGAAAGATAATTACCTATAAGGACATGCTGAAAGATCGGAAAATTTCGCTTTAATTTTGTAAAATTGAGCTTGAGAACCATTTACAGAGTATAGCAAGTATTAGGAATGAGCTCCATAGCCTTCAAAACTGAAGTGAACTCAAATCAGAAGGAATGAACTCAAACCAAAGTAAGAGAGTATTGATTTAGTCATGATAAACATAATCCCAACTCAGTTTCAACTCACTCTATCATATTGAACTCAAATTCAACTCAAACCCCCGAAAACAAGAGAGAGAAAACACTCAAAATTGAATTAAACTCAAACTAAACAAAAAGAAACTTGATTTAGATGTGATAAACATGGTCGTAACTCAGTTTTAACTCAATCTTCTGAGTTGAGCTCACATTCAGCTTAAACCCTTGAAAATAGGAGAGAGAAAGACCATGTAGAAATCTACAAGTTACCAAGTGACTGAAACTTGGGTTGAGTGAATCAAAATCAGTGAAATAAAATTTTCTCTTCATTAAGGTACGCTTGTTTTGACTTTGTTGAGATAAAGATGTAATTTTAAGTTTCGAAAGCTGATATGAGCTACAAGGAGCTGGCTTCAGACTGGAATAACTATAGTTACTTAACTTTGGCAACTCCTAGATTCCATATAAAATTGAGAAATGGCCTACTTGCTCAAATGTTAAGCAATTCTCAGAAGTTTTGTTGAAAATACATACTTTCTGTGAGCAATGTTGGGTGGGAATGGCAAAATGATAATTTATAGTTTGGCCAACCTAAGGGCATGTTTGATGCACAGGAAGAATTTAACGTGGTAAATTTACCATGGTAATTTTTTTTTGAAAAATTTACAGGATAAAATTTCTCCCTCTTCCAATCTAAGGCCCTATTTGATGACATGGTAGAATTTAACATGGTCAAATTAACCTTGTTTGATGCACAGAGTAGTTTTTTTGCAGGGTAAAATTAACCATGTTGTTTTGCTGCAAAGAAGAATTCGCCAGATGGATATGATGTGAGAACGCTGGGGTGCAACATGATAAATCAAATTTTTAGAGGAGAATGAACTCTATGAAATGCAATGAAAAGACCAGAACAGCTCAAGCCAACAACTTGCCAAGACATTCTACTCACAACAATTCTCTTAACACATAGAGAGGTCCAACCCTTCTCAAGGAGCCAGGGAATGCTAGCATAGGCAGGATAGAATACACATATACTGCAACAGAATCAAAATACAGAACATAGACTAAATGAATACTGATTTTGACTAAGGATTAGTCAACCATTTTATACTGTCCTCACAAACAAGCTAACCTTCCATTGTTTTTCCTAACATATAGCCTCATGAGTTGCAGCAAAGGGTTTTTATTACTTTGCATTCAGAAATGCATGGAAATATGTTAAAATGTTCCACAGAGGATTGTGCTTTCAGGCAGCTTTCACCTTTTTCTAGTGAAGTTCACAGTTGTCCTCCAAGCATAATCAGAAAAAATTCCCATAAGAACTGACAAAAATCTGCATGAAGCACATGCAGATCACTCTATGATTTCATGCATTAAGAGCTGCTTTTGGGGAATGGAACACTATTTCTGTGAGGAATTCATTTATTTATCCTACAATTTGTGCACATCACATTTATTTCATGCACCAACCAACTCTTGTTCATCAAGCTTTCTTCCTAACCAAATTCCGTAGTATATGAGCCAACAAAACAAGCTTCCCTAATCCCTGCAGTGCCTCCTAAATTGCTAATCTGCTAACCTCCCTTTAAAGTCAAGTCCGTAACAAAATGTTCATGCAGTCAAAAACCTGATCTTATAATGCATAAAGCATCAATTAAGGGGAAGAAGAATTTAATAAAGTTAAAAAAAAGGAACTCCGTGTCAATGATCCAATGTGCATATCCCTTTGTCTTTAAGTTCTTTGCTTACAGTACCGCACTTGCAGTGTATAGCAGCATGTTCATAGTTTCAATATCTAGTCATTTTCAGTGGCAGCGTGGCATCAACCAAAATCTCTGAATCTCATTAGGCAGACAATTAGACTATTCTTTCAGCTGATGCCACACATTCTTTGGTTTAATACAAAATTCATTCACATCCAAAAGGAAACTCTGGTCAACCTTAAGAAAATGATAACCTGATCATGTTAAAACTGGAAAAGGGATAGCTATGCCTCCTCCCTCTTGTGTATAATTCTTCTCAAGGGTTCAGGTTCAAACTGAATTCAAACATTCAACTAGTCATTACTCAAAACATTCAAGCAAGCCCCCTTGCTGCCCCAATGCCAATCTTCAATATCGTAGCCCAATCGACCTCACTCGGCCGCATAGGGCCATTCTCATGTAGCAGCGACCACATTGTCCCGTTGGCCATGTGTTTGTACACCAAAAGCCTATCTTCCTCAATGATGCAGTAGCCCAACAATGGCACCAAATTGGGGTGCCGTCTCAGCAGGAGCAGCAGGCTTCTGCCATGCCCAAAACTAGATACTCTTCTGCCATGCCCAAAACAAAAACCAAAAATGAAAAAACAGACCTCATTGCATAAACACTACAGCAGAAACAAACAAAAAAGGAAAGCAAGGATGAGAATGGAACAACAGCAGAAGAAAGAGAGAGAGGGGAGGAGGGCCTGGTTGTCGGTGCTGCGCAGGGAAGCTGCTCTAAGGCGGAGGCGCTCTGCTTCCTGCCTTGCCGCGTGAACAACAAAAAAGTGAGGAGAGATCGAGCATGATGCAGTGAGGGAGAAGAGGAACCCTGTTGCGAGATAGGTGAGGCAGCGAGAGAGGAGAGGGGTAAGGGCAACGACGGGGAAAGGAGGGGAACTTTTCCCCGAAAAAAAGTTGGCCCTGCAAGGGCTGACTTTTTTTCTAGTGAAATTTCACCCGCTCGTAAGGATATTTTGGATGAAATTTCACGATGTTTGTTTCGTCGTCGGGTAAAAGAGTGAAATTTCACTTGCCCGTACACATTCCACCTGATGCACAGGACTTTTCCTGTGCATCAAACGGGCCCTAAGTGATGTGGGTCTAGGTATGGAATCCTGGTATGAAAAGTGCTTCTTTGACTAAAAAATAGTCCCTTGTTCTTGAAATTTATTCATCGAAAATCCATTTAGAGATCTCATGATAAAGGGTAAAATTGTCATTTGAACATGTAAAAATTTTGGTTGTTCATAAACCTGTATCATCTTTGCTAGCTCTTTTCAATTCCATATTGAAGTATACAAACCTGGAATGGCAAATAAATGATGACGAAAAGCAAGATATTGATTCACTTCTCTCATAGGATCAACTGGTGAGATCCATGAATTAAAACTATGGGATTCTTTTGTTGAAGTGCCATTTACGTGAATATACCTGTGACCATAATCAGCAACCACTTGACCTAGGATGAAGTTAAATCATCAAAGCAAAATACAAAAATATAGAAGCTGAATCCCATAAAGTAGGGACCATAGTTAACTTTGCTTAGAAGATGTGTTGTCCTTTGAGAAGTCTGTAACGTAGGGAGCAGTGGGTTGATTGGTTTACCGCATAGTGCCATTGGCTGGTCCAAGTTATCATGCCTGAAAACTGGATGGATGTATGCAATATGCAGGTAGCATTTGAGATCATATTTCGTTCTACAGCTCTCTCCACTATATCTTGCACCATATTCTCTTGTTTATCAAAGATTATGATGTGTAAGGTTTTGCAAAGAAATATAAGAATGGTAAATATGTTGAAGCTTCAAATATATATAGAAATAGAGAATGGATCCTAAAATGAATACTTACTTTATCATCAAATGATAATTGGCTTCCATAAAAAGAAAATTATTGTTGCATACTCGCCTGAAGGAAATTTGACAAGTGCAGACTTGATCTGATTCTTACAATATATGTGGAACCAAATGGTCACCATTGGAAGTACAATTAAGAGTGGATTGATAGAGTGGTACCCTTTGTACTCATGAATCCCATAAAGATGAGCTTTGGTTGAAACATAACTAGCGAATATTGGGAACTTTCTATAGAAGAAAAGCATGTGAAACACAATCTTTATATGGCTACACAAAAATGCATAAAGAAATCTCAAGAAAATAACTACAACATCATTTCGACATGAACTATGTATCATGTCAACGAAACATCTAATTGCACTGTGTCAAACAATGTCCAAGCAAACAATCTATTGCGCTGAACATGACAAAATATTTATATTGTAATCCAAAATGAATTGTGAAGGTCTTTTCAGAAAACAACCATCTATCGATATCAACTAGCAGCTCCACAATGCATCAGTTTGGATGAAGCTTGGATAGGTGGCTGAATGATGCAGACTCCAACAATTATCTTATCGCACATAAGCAATGTGAAGAATGTTGTAAAATAATGTGGGAGTGAAATGTATAAATTATATTATCAAGAGGTAATATGTTTACTTATATAAAAAATTGTTGACGATAAACCCTAAGTGAGAAAAGTTGATTGATGCTGACCTTTATAATAAGAAATCTTTCAATTTTCTCCTCTAAAGCTTGAATCTTGACAATCTCTTTCTCGAAAAATTCAATTTTATGTTTTTGTCTGGTAACTTTTGCATGCAAAATCACATTTTATAACAACCACTCATGACAAGTAGACATTTCCCCCAATAATTCAAATGCTTTCATGTCAATTCCGCATGTGTGCACACATCCATATTTATCTTCACCAAGTGCTTGGGACAACACATCTGTCTAAGATCATGCATCTGCTTCACCTTCTGGCCATGCAATGATGATTCATCTAATCTTCTCCTATATATAGTAAATTTGTATAAGATTAAGTTGTACTAGATATCCACAACTAATTCAGTATTTAAAAATAGGAAAGTGCTTAAAATGATAGAGACAATTCATAGCAAAGTCTGTAACATTTTTACCAAAATTATGAGAAACAAAGTTTCTTACATTCATTATTTGCGCTTCTGTATTACAGCATTGTAAATTGGAGGATGTACATGTCTTTATCTAGAATTGAACTCTAGAAAGCCCAAATCACTTGTTGGGACTTATTGTCAAAAAAACAAACAGAACATCCCATGATGTGTTACTGTAATATTAGTAAAATAAAATAACATAACACTGTGCTTTTTGCCTACAATGTCATTTTTAAACCAAGCAAAAGTTGTAGTTTTGGTGGTGTGTATATACTTATTCTTGGAATGATTTCACTATTTTCTTTGCTCAAGGCCTATAGTTTGCAATGATAGATACAAAGTAAATAGGTGTTTAAGTTGTTGAATATATTTGACAATCATAACATGTTTACTATCTATACCTTTGATTTGTTGGTATTAAAGTATCCACATCATCTTATATTGCTCTAATGGTATGTAGTCAGGTTGATTATTTATTTGGTCTTGTAAGTTCTTGAACCTCTTTAGATAGTTTATGACTATGCCTCTAGTTTCTCTGTAGCCTAGCGTGTTCAGTCAACAACAATTTCTTCAACTTTCCATCAATGGTGTAATATTGATGCATTGAATGCATGTAAAATTAAATAAACAAAAAATAAGGTGTCAATAGAAATTATGTGTATGAATATAAAACTAATATTACCTTTACAAGGTCCCATAAAACTCCCTTGTAAGGACAAGGACTTTTTCTGAACTCAAAGTAGTTTAAGGGTGTCTTATGAGAATTTCGAGCTACCGATGAATGTGCTAAGTATTTGTGCCATGCCACTTATAGGTTGACAATATGAATTATGCGTAACTATTGGTTTATCTCCTGATGGCAGATTAATACTTGCTAGAGCTTGTAATGCTCTTCACTTCTTTCTGCATAGGTTTAGGACCTATGCAATCCAAGCAAAAAAAATATTAATATCACCAATGTAATATAAAAATATGACATGGATTATAAGCATAAATGAATTAAAAAACCCTATAGAGACATCACCTTCTTGAGTCTGGTCTGAGCCATAGCAAGGACACATGTCTTGAATACGTGCCATTTGCTTATCATGAATACATAATATGAACTAATATTATGAAGAACATGATAAAATATAACATAAAAAGTTGTAAACGCATAAAGATGTAATGCACCCTTTATAAAAAAATGTGTCACCCTAGAAAGATGGGTCATCAAGTTTTACCTGTAACTACATCCATCACTCATCTTCTTTATTCTGTTAGTTATAGCACAAGTGTCATGATGAAATTTCACCCTTGTAACAACATTTCAAAAGTTACACACTTCACTATCTTCATCATTTGTAGCTAACAACACTGCATCATGTTGGATGCATCTCAACTTTGAGTCGTTGATATTTTCCGGCTCCTCATTTGCATCTTTTTTAGGTTGAGCTAGTACAACTTACCATTTTGGTTCAACAAGATCGTCAACAAAAAACACTTGTTTTACTTGACTTTCAAAAGCAAAAAGTTCATCCTCCATGCAAGAGATTTGGAGTTCACAAGAGCAAAACCAAATCAATCAATTTTTGCCCTTTTCATATGGGCTAAGAACATCACACCATTGACATTTGAACAACACAAACTTCAAGCTTAGATGATATGAAACTTCAATAATATTTCCATAACATGTCACATCACCAACTATTGGATTTTTATCTTTAGCACTTGAGGACATCGATGTTGCACAATTTCTACCACACCATTGTTTTATGTTTATCTTTTTTCCTCCACACTTTTAGTATTAAATCTATACACATTTATGACATATCCCTTGTATCTTTTGATAACATGTTGAGGATATTGAGCAAGATGTACAAGTTCATTGTTGATGATTTCATTTTCTTCTTTTGTATGCATCACATGACCAGACTTAGAAAGTTCTATTTTATGTATCCACTCTACTTGATGAGGACTCTTTCGATTTTGTCCCATCACCAAAGCTAAGTGTTCCGTATATCACAATAACAATAGGGTTAGTTTGCATGTATAAACTATGTGTTGTCTTAATTATAACAACTGAATTAAGAAGTGGAGTCATGATGGAGAGATTATATACTCCATATTGTGTACTTGCAAAATAGTTGTATTGTCCATACTAGCGATTTCTGCTCCTTTAAGCACACGACCACTTAGGGGAAACCCAAATATTATTTTTTTTGTTTCAGCTCTAATTTTGTTCAAATTCAAACCACAAGTACTTGAGCCCTGGACAAACACAAACATGAAAATTTAAATATTAAATCACATCAACATTGTATAGTAAATAATATTTAAATTAATACATTTCATGCATTATCAAAAAGTAAGATAAAAGTAAATCATCATATATGACAAAGCTCTTGTCAAGACTTGTCATTAAGGTGTGGGACTTCTAAGGGTTCATTATTAGGACATGAAACTTCCTGGGTCTCTGCAACTTTATTACTAGTACAACAAATTATTCAAAGTAAAAACACAATGATGCTGAATTTTGAAGAACAATTACTGGTTTATTGTGTTCTTGACATGCCAAACAAGCATAAACTGGCTATGAAAATGCAAACACCAATTGCAGTTCTACATGATTTTAGTATTTCGGTCATATTATATATTGCAGTAATTGTTCAGAAAAAAGGGAATGCAAACACATTATTACATCATTTCCTTTTAGTTTCTTAACAAACACATAACAAGTATCCAACTATGATGAAAATTGAGGACTAATAGCATTGTAAGATATCAGTAGATCAGTGTAGCTTATTTGTAATTTTTGTAGCTAAAGTACTTAGAATATGCTTTATAATTGGCATGATATAAGCAGTACTTATAAATTTAAAAGGGACATGAATTTGGGAACAATAACGTAAGCTCGTAAATCACCTAATGAAACACACACATGCATGTGCATCCGAGTGCTTTTATTTTGCTTGATCCTAGGAAAACTTGGGTAGACAAATATCAAACTCATACCAAATTATGTTAACATAGATGCACACTGCCTCATTTTAAACTATACAAGAATATACATGTTTACAATTGATGCACACTGCTTGCAGTTTGTCCATGATCAGACTTTGTTGCTATGTTTGACGGGTGGTTAATGTTCTTCTCCTTTTCTCTACACTCCATTTTCTTCTTTGCTTTCATTGCTTTCCATATAAAATTGTTTGCTTCTTTTGCCTATCAGTTCATTGTTGAGCAGCTGTTATTATGTTTCTTGCTTTAGATTGATTGAGATATCTTCAACAACTTATGATGATGGATTATTCAACATAATAAACAAGTGATGAAGAAGAATGGTGTTAGCGAATTAGATAATGAAGTCCATGTCACAACCAAAAACTTACCTAAATTCTATAGAACCTGCTTTTGTGGCAATTGCAGTATTTAGAAGTTGCTCATGAAGAAAAAATATTTTCTTATCCTTGAATAAGAATCAAACAAGCAAAAATCAAGGCTAGAAAAAGCAAATGAAAGTAGAAAAGGGAGAGGTATAAATAAATCACATAACAAAGAATTTTAATGAACAAAAAAAACTGTGTTTTCTTCTTAAAGGTAGTTGTGGAGCTTCAAATTTTGGAGGGCAGACCATTCAAAAATTGAATAGTTCGAGGATCAGAGGATTCATAAATAAGCAATATGTTACAACACATATGCATTAATACATAAATAAGTGTTTAATTGTCGAAATCAATGGTTGAGAATGTTTTTGTGAACTGCCTATTGGTTAGGCTGTTAGTTGTAAATTTTTTAGAAGGAAAATGAGCCCGGGAACAATGGCATAAGCTCATAAATCACCAGTTGAAACACACTCACACGCACACATACATACATGTGTGTCCTTGTGCTTGCATTTTGCTTGGTGCTAGTAAAACTTGGGTAGATAGATATCAAAGTCATGCCACATTATGTTAACATAGATGCACATTGCCTCATCTTAAACTATAGAAGTATATATATGTTTACTATTGCTCATTTACTAAATTATATGGTTTAGATCAACTGGATATGATGAAGAAGAAAGAACACAATTACCAAGTTTAATAATGATTAGAGCCATTGATATTTGAATTTGAAAAGAAAAATGTATGATATACAATATGGAAAAAAAAAATCACATGTTCAATTGGAGAAATAGAAACAACACACCACATAAAAGAATCAATCAACTTCAAGCACTTAATCAGCAATCCTTGAGCCCATTAGGAAAGCTATCTAGTAATTGGGGTGGTCATATGCAAAGGATCGCACATAGAGGTATGACATTGACATGGTCTCATATTTAATCAAACAAGTAGCATGCACAAGTCTACTCAGACATGCATTTGAGGTGTGTCCAAACCAACCCAGCTGGCTGGTCAATCTGAGATATCTTATTGGCCGGCAAACTGGATACGGATGACCATGGTCCCAACCATTTTAGTCAAAACAACACACTGCTAGTCTATGCAGGGACAGAAAAAACAACACATCAAGCAAATCAAAACAAACCAGATGTTTGAGAGAGAAAGAGAGAGTAAGCGAATGAGAGAGGTTTAGCTGTGAACAGCAAAAAGAGAAAGCTCATGACCATTTCAAAAATCTATAGCCACTGCTGACTCGGGCTATAGATAGAGAGGGGGGCAAAGAAGAGAGAGAGAGAGAGAGGTGGATTAGAAAACTAAAACCCTAGCTTGGTTTTTGGAGGCAAAAGACGCATCTGCTAAGGGAAAGAGGCAGACATTGAGATAAAGACACAAATAGTTCAAATCAAAATGGACTTACTCAAAAAAAGTCACAGCTGAAAGTAGGCAGATTGAATGGGAAGGTGGTGATGCTAGAATTGTTGCCGATTTCCTCATGGGGAGATGTAGTGGAGAGAGCTTTCATCTATGGAGATGTAGAGGGAGAGATGCAGGTCTGCACCTGTACATTACACAAAAAGTTTTTTGTTCTAATGAGATCATGGGAAAGGAAGTTTGCTGGTGCTAGGGAGCAAAGCGCTGGAACCCTTGTAGTGGGTTAGCTTTTCCATAGATCACCACCTGAAAATTTATGGTGTTAGAAAAGGAAGCGCAAGAGCTCTCACTTGACTTACAGACATAGGCTCACCCAATAGCTTTTCGTGGACTTCACCAAAGTGCTTAGCGGTGCTTTGCAGATCAATGCCATAATTCTTAAATGTATTGCACTTTGGAATTTAGCACTAAAGATCATGTACACTATCTAATGCATGAGAAATGCCCCTTCATTTTTTTCCTGTTGAGGTGGTAAACACATATAGATGAGTCTAGCTACTTAAAGTTGTAAACATATTCTAGTTAAATACACATAGATGAATCTACTTATGCTGGTCTCAAATGTTTGAAATTACAGAATATAAGACATATGGTGAAGTAATCAACTTTTAGTTATATATATGTGATAAACATAAGCATAGCAGGTCACAACAACAAAACTATAACTAACTAAATTTAAACTGAAAAGCTCACAACAAAATAATTTGATAAAATAAAGAAGAAATGACACTACAACTCACAAGAGGGAAGCAAGTATTCAAATATTCCCAAATTTAGAGTACCTTAGTATTCATCTGAAGAACACAAACAAATGTTAAGGTTGCTTGATTACATACTAATACAATAACATTTAGCTATTTTTTGAAATACATTAAAATGAATTATGCTACATAATAAAAAAAATCAAACAAAGCATAAAATGCTTACCTAAATAACATGAAATGCTTCATTTTGACTGGATATAAAAATGTTGTGTCACAAATGAATCCAATCATTAAGTAAAATAAAGAAAAATACATATGAAACAAAGATAATTCAATTTGGAGATTAGAATATCAAAATTTGTCATTTTGAAGTATATGGTAACCCTTTATGCCCAATGCTACGCTTTGAAAATGTTACACTATTCAATCGCTAGACTTTTATAATTATCTCGAAATAAAAACTTAAATTATGTTAGTAATATACTAAAAGTATGGTGCCACTAAATGGTGATTAAAAATTATGTAAATGTGCACTTTTTGGAACATTAAATTGTCCATGTTAAATAACACATATGCTCTCAAAAACCGTCTTTTCCTCAGCAATCTTGAACTTTATGTTGATTCAAGTTCTTAATAAATTCTTTCTAATTAAAACATGTTTCTACACTGCATAAATACCTAAAAATGTCAAACTTTTTTTGCCAAATACCCTTCTACTGTGGATCCTTCTGGTTGACTTTTATTACACACATAAAGCTTGTGCTTGAACAATTAAATTGAATAAAAAACCATCTTAAAGTTAGTTGAAAAAGTTAAAAACAAACTGCTAGACATGAATGTATAATGAATAGCATATGCCATTGCTTTTCGAGAGGATACATCCAACAGTATTGTACAGGCCCACGGAATATTGCTTTATGGGATAAGTAAATAGACAAATGAATAATGAGATCAAAGAATGTAGGCAGAAATATCTTTTCCATATGATATAATGTCAATATATTTGCTCCTCTAAATGCTTCAAATCATTTTCTTTTCTGACTTTCATGCATAATTCATTGAAAGAACTAGAAACTCAATCAATCATGTCATTATTATTTTTTTTATAGAGATCCTCATAAGGTTACTAGAAGGAATTGATGAAAATGACAATTATGACTCTAACCCTGACATTTTATGTCCCTTTAAATGCACATGTTATGAAATGTCTGAAGCATAACCAAATGGAGCTTTCAAGTTCTTCAAGTCTTTGTATAATATGTTTTTCTCTCTCTTTTTTTTTTCCTTATAGTGAATCATACTTCTGGCAATAGTATCTTACTAGTTATATTGCCTGTAAATCCAAATGTGAATTGTATCAAACTTTTGTCTTTCCTTCCAATTTCAATAATGTAGCAATTAGATTGTAACAAACAATTAAGTATGTCTTGTTCTTTGATCCTCGAGCCAAAAAAAAGTGCTTCACTTCAATCCATGAAGAACCTTGTTCGTTACTGCAAGGTTCTAAAGGTTTGACATTGGAAAATTGCAGCTTCTTTAGTATATTATTTGTAGTCTCATGTTTATTGTTTTCCATAACTACACATGAAAACATAGACAAGTAAATTTGTTGTTGTTTCTACATGTGATACTAATAATTTCATCTCATAGAAAAATAAGTTTTGCATGCAAATGATAGTTTTAACATTATGATGTCAATCAGTTGTAAAACATGAATTTCAGTTCTTTTATGGATGTACCTTTCAAAATAGAAAAAGTCTATTATGAAGGATAATGTTCTTCATATTTTTCTTGTAGGTTTGCTCCTTGTGTTGACATACTAGAAACCTTGAAGTGGAACTTCTTTAGTTAATGCAGTATATTTCTCATAAGTTGGAAAGGCTTAAGCTTCTTAACAATGGCTTAAACTACATATTTTTAAACTCTATTGGCTATTAAACTGGGTACTATGTGACCAATATTTTTAATTATAAATAAAGGTGCAGTTGCATGTATTTCTATCTACATACCATCAACAAGAACTAACTACTGGAGGGCCACTTGAGTAGAATCAATGGTTGGAGTGAGTAAGTTCTCTTGCTAACCTCATCATGTTTGCTCCATGCTCTAAGTTTGGGGCCTATTGTAGTTGTAGTTTTTGGGTATCCGTGGTTTTCCCAACTAGTTTTTCTTGAAGTCTATCAAATTGTCTTTGTACTTGTATATTATTTGGTTGGGTTCTTGGGCGGTCATAGATGAATATTGTTTCTTATATATCATTGGGTGTGTAACTGACAGGGATAAGATTCTTTGTTTCTTCATGTGATATTTGATTTCAGATCTTGGCAATCTTGGTTGTTGAAGAAATCATTAGTGGATGTAGTATATGAAATGATAGTCTATCTCTTTTATATTGCACTCAACCGCATGCTAAGGAATACTTTTTTTTTGTTGGATATTAGGATTTTATAGTCTCATAGATTTCTTATTTCAATTCTTCTTAATCGTGTTCTTGTTTTTTTCTCTTCTACTACAACTATATATTTTTTCATAATTAGCAAATTCTGGTATTGATAATGCAAACTCAAGTGGTTAATATAGATGCTCACTTTGAATGCAAAAACTGATATTTTTCAGTCGAACAATTTTGGTGGCTTAGCATATAAGAGATAGTATTGGGGAAGCACTAGGTATTGACAGCATGGTTCCATGTATTAGAAAGTGTGAATTCTTGTTTCAAGTAAGTGGCATTTCTGTTAGACGGGAACACAATAACTTGTAGCTGGATGTATGATTGCCATGTGCTCGTTGCTTCCAACACTGATCTTCCCCAACTGCAATAGTGAAGATGAACAGATTGTCACTGACATTGTACTGATTTCTTCCCTCTTGGATAATGTTACACGTCTGAAGGTCAATGTCTTTTTTTGCTACTACTTTGTATTAGAATTCACTATTAAAAGATCTAATATCTGCAATTGTTGATGGAGATATACACTAGTGGGTTCCATTTGAGACAGACAAACTAGATAAAACTAACAGCCCACCAGGTGTATATGCTGCATCGGGAAATGACCAACTGACAAAAAGGCAAGTGGCACCTACCATATATTTACAGATGGATTTAGGAACTAGAACTCACCAATATGTTGAATTATATTTATAAGAAATACATATAAAACATGACCAGGAATTCATCTAACCATGGACTGAGGATGTTGAAGAAGGCCATTGATTGTGCTAAAGGCCCACCAGTTGGTGTATTTAGACTAACCTAGTTGATGATCCTACGACATCGATTTACACTAGTATTATGATAGGAGGGTCTATGTTTATATGTGTGTGCGTGTGTGTGTCAGAATGCATGTGGATGCCTGTAAACCTGTAACTGAGAACATTTAAAGCGTACAATTTTCTTGTTCAGGCAAGTAGTGTGTGTATATATACATATATATTATGGTGACCTGAGTTTCTGTGATGGGTGCACCTGACTATGTCCCTTTCCAAGTTTGCGGAACTTTGCAAAACTGCTTTTAATCTTGAAATATGGGTTATAAGAAGTGGACTGCTTAGCTTAGCTTTCTTAAGCATTAGTTCAGTAGCTTAATTTTCACTCACTATCCACTAGATTGTACTTATTTGACAGGATAAGAAGGGTCCATGGAAACTGTACACAGGTCATGCTTACTGCCAATACCATGCTTTACCCTAATGTGACCCTTGATCTCGTTCATCAGCTTTTGACCTCATGAATTGTTCATGAACTAGTATTTAGTTGAGCCTGTTTGTCCATACTCGACAACATTTTATTTCCAACCATGTATGAGGTGTTTGGCAATGTAAAAGCAGTATTCTTTGAAACGGTGTCTCATGAATCTGTCTCAACTTTTTGGACATATTCATGAAACATGTATTCCAGAGATCACAGTGTTCTTGTTACAAAATTTTGCTAGCTCAATCATAGGAGAAAGGAAGATCCTTGATTAGTAAATATTAAGTGCATTGCGATGTTTGAATGTTTGAATTTTCACAGAAATTGAAAATCTAAAACTTCTTTTATGGATTAACTCACCGGAATAGTGTCTGGACCATGCATGGCATGGACCATTAACTTTATTAATGTGCGTGGTTATTTTTTTTTGAAGGCCTTTTTTCTCTAAGGTTATTTTCATATTTTAAAAAAAAATCTGTTTATTTTTTATCTTTGTCCTTATTGGTGTCTCCTTTTGTTTTCGAGAGCATTTTGCACTTTTATGCCTGAGCATTGACTTGAATGCACATTGGTACACATTCTATCTGTTCTGTAAATAAACACCCAGGCATTAATCAAGCTGCAATTGCATGCTTGTTTTGTATCAAGGCATAGAAAATTTTGTCAACATTTTGCCATTTTCATTTCAAACAAGAGATATTAATCACTCATGGAATAGAAGACCTAAATGCCCTAGTCTTAATTAATATATATGGATGCCTTCTCAATAGTGTAAAACTTTGGTAGTAAAGGCCTTACAGACACCTGAAACTCAATCTTTTGACAAATAGGAAGAACTTTCTAAATATGTGAGTAGTGGAGGCAACTGTGGGGGGTGGGCTCTGATTGACTTTGTCATTTGATCTATGTGTGCAAGCCCCAGCTCGACTTGGAAAATAAGCTCATGTCACTTGTTGCATTTTTTTTTTCTTTAAATGAGAAAAACCACAAAAAATGGTGTTCAATTTTTTTTTCAAAATTACCAACATGCCCCTAAAGCTTAACAAACAGGAAGACACATGCCAAGTCAATTTTAAACAAATCGAGCTCATGTAACTCGAACTTGTCTCATTCATAACTCAAGTTTTAACTCGAGATCGAGAGCATGGCTTGTTTCTTAAATGGGTCAAGCATACGCAGGAAAGTCTGAGTCTAGCCCAAGTTAGATCGACTCAATGTACATCCCTAAATAGTAAGAATGTAACAACATGTCCTAGATTCACGAGAATCCGGTCCAGAATGGACACTGGTCCTAGTCGAATCCAGTGGTAGAGCCACGTTGTTGCCATTAAATTTGCTTTATTTACATTGCAACACATATTTTTTTGCTTTTTTTTTTTTTACATATGGGTGCCTCTTAGGTTGCGTTTGATAGCCTTGAATGATCTGGAGCTGCATGTTTTGGAAATTCGATCTCAATAGCATGAATTTTATATCCATGATACATGTTAAAACCCATGCATTTAAGGTCGGATTTTTTTTTTTTTTGAGAGAGAGGGTGGGGGTTTGACCTTAAATCCATGGACCTGATATTACCATGGACCTGAGATCTATGGTGAAGCAAACACTACTTTAAAACTTCAAACTTAAATAATAGTCCCATTTAACCAAAAGGTTTTTTCTTAGCCAGGTCCAGTTCAGGGTAGAATTCCAATATAACGAACCTGTTCTGACTCAGAAACAATGAAAAAACTATGTCAAATTTGGAGATCCATTGTTTGGTGATTAATAAGAAGATGGATTTTGTTATGCTTTGATAACTAAACCTGTATCAGAGCTTGCATCAGTTACTCACATATGCAAAAATGCGAAGTTGCATGTCGTTTTGTTTTAGAGCCAACAAGAAGGTAAGTAAAATGTGTTGTTTTACTTCACAGATACAAAATAAAATAGGTAGAAGCCAAAGGGGGGAGGCAAAACAGCGTTTTGGGGTGAAAAACGTGGCACTCAAGTTTTTCACTCCAACTTTTTTTTTAAAAAAAAAAGGTTCTAAAAAAAAATGTTTTCGAAAATGCCAATTTTACTACATCGAAACAGGTTTAAAATGACATTTTGGAAGGAAAATGTTGTTTTGCATCCAAAATGCCATTTTGGGCATGCAACCAAACACGCCCTAAGAGGGCCTTTGATATACCTAGAATCATGAAATTTTAGAATCAAAATGGTCAATTTTTTAAGAAATTAAAAGAATGATTTATTTTGTTTTCGGTAGAAAACTGAAACATGGAATTTTGATTTCATTCCGGTTGGAGGAGGAATTAGATTCTAGAATTTTCATTCTTGAATCAAAATTCAAAATCATCAAACGCTCCATAGGAGATTCCCACCAACTAGGCAGGACTCAACGCTGCCACCACTTCAGTGGTAGAAATCAAAGATGAAAAAGATAAGAATGCATGACTTTTTTTAATGCAGACAAGAATATCTAATCTCTACAAGCCCCTCCCCTCTAACTTGCCTTAAGTCGATTGATCGACCCTTTCTGGTTTGCTACCACCACACCAACCATTGAAGCTGACCACTGCATTTCAGTGACGGGTCACCTGCACTTCTAGCTCTGGGTCCTTTACTTGGTTTCGAACTTCAGGGTCACTGAAATACAGCTAAGTCCTTGGATTCCCATTCCCCCACAAAGAACTGACCAAGGTTGTTACGAGCAGAGTCAATTTGAACACATAATCTCCTCCATTCAAATATTTCAGTATGAATCTCATGAGCACATACTCTCATAGTAAACATTGAAACCTACTCAATGATTATGAATAAAGCAAATAGTAAACTGAAACACTACGGAAGGACTCGGCCAATGCTCTCTAGTACAACACCACCCCACACCACCCACCCCCACCCCCGGCACCCAACAAAAATAAAAACCACACAAACCAGAAAATACTAAAGAAGCCTAAATGTACCAAGTTATACACCAATCACATCTAAACATGTGGAAATCTACGTACACCACTACTACAATGGCTAATAAGCAACAAAGTGAACAATGAACCTAGAGCACGCATGCTTACACTAGTAAACTTTGTTGTGCTTAAATTTGTTACTGGTTTGGGACTAGTTCTCTCAACCTGATTCCAGATACACATGATTACTACTTCCCCTTCACTTTCTCCATCACCCAATAGGTCAAGACTACCTAGCCACATTGTGCCACAACCCATCTATCTTGTGAGGGCACCACAACCAGATTATGGTTTGTCAACAGCGTGGAAAACAAATAGCATTAGGCTACCCAAGGTTTGAAACAAGGGAAGATAGAAATAGGAAAACAGAATCTGCTTGTTATATAATGGGTCAAAACCATGTCCACAACCACTTTTTAAAATTTCAATAGTAACTACAAAACCATAACAAAAATACCAGTGAGTAAGCATAACCTTGTTAATGGGCATTTGGAGGCCTTTTAAAAGTTGATGACTTCAAATCACTTACGAGATGCTGGACATTTATGATCGAGAACCATAACCAAACTCAAAGCTTCATTGGCTGAGTGCTGGCCTCAGTAGAATATCAATATCCAAGGTTAATCTGGGAAGATGTGAAGGCACAAACAAGAGAACAAAACTAGCACTATCAATAATCCTGCTTAGTTACAAGCAAACATAGCATGCCATACCATCAACACCGTACACCAAAAATTATGGAAAATTATTGTCATCCATGCTATCAACATTTCATGTTAGTACAAACAGTTGTGGTGGATATTATATTGGTTCTTATGTACAATTATAGCACATAGGAAATGTTATATTCTATATACCATAGCAACATGAAACATTTCACACGAACACAAATCATGATGGATGTTGGCAAACCAAGAGCCTTCAAAATTCATGCTCAAACAATGGAACCATCAAAATGCATATCTAAAGAAGAAGACTCCCTTCAAGATCTATAAAAGCACTTAGTGGCCAACATTAACACAAGGGCTCCCAGTTAAAACTACCCCTTATATATATTTGGGACCGGTGGGTACTCTATCGATTTGCCGGTGAATTCAAAGCACTGCCTATTCCATGTCTTGTCTCTCTTGCCTGTTGTGTGTCTGCTGTTTGCATTACCTTGGCAAATCAAAACACAGTATGTTTGTTCTATCCGATAGGACAGCAATCAAATGGCCTCTAAAGATCACAATGAACCTTATTAAATAATCCAAAAGTTTCATCTTCAACCAGTAATAAAGGAAGATAGCAAAACTTCCCCATTTGACAACTTCGACAAATGGTGGAAGAAGCTAATTTATTTATCATAGAAATAAATTTATTTACACCCATAAACTCAATTCTTGGCGTTCGGATGACCTAAATGCTCATGCCAAACATCAGAAGAAGTATATTTAAATCTTGAATATAAAAAATAGCCTTTGGAACCATCGACTTCATTTTGAGAGCATATTCATCCCCCTCTCTAGATCCTATTGATCACTTGTTTGGTCTCCTTGTCCTGAATGGCAAAAGAATTAGATTGAAACTCAAAGAAATAGGGCTTGGAGCGAGTAAGTTGATTGACATAAACGAAGTTCTTCTTGATCTTAGGAACAACTAAAACATAAAATGGTGTGATTGTTGACTTGAAGGTCAATAGACCCTACATGATTAATAGTAAAATATTGCCTATTTCTCACCATAATTTTATCATCTCCTTTTTGTTGAACATAGTGTTTGAGTTTACCTAGGTCATCGATTACATGAGAGCTTGTACCTGTGTCAGGGTACCATTTTTGGTCATTTGGATTTGTCGACTTCATAGTAGCAAATGCATGTGGCATGTTTCATAGTTGGTAAACTTGATCAAACCTGTTATAGCACTTGACAATAGTATGATTATCTAAACTACAAATTTGACATGGTATTTTGGGCTTATTAGAAGCCAACATAGAAGAATTTGATGTCAATTGAAATGCAAGGGTAAATCAGCATCCACAAGAGTTGAGTCGGTTATATTTTGGCTGCAGTTGTTGTATATCATCCCTTATTCTGTTGGTTACTGGTTTGTTATGCAACAAAAACCACTTGTTGATTGAGACGTGTCGCTCCAGTATAAAGGTCTATAATTGTCATGTGACCTTGAAGAAGGAACCAGATCAAGGCAGGGAGGAACTAGTAGTATAAGCACAAATGTCATAAAGGCTTCATAGCCAAGTCTGAGGCCATTGACAAGTGAAAAAACTTTATGTCCATTTGCAAGAGGCTTACGTATTGCTGCTAACTCATAACAACTAGATTTAAACCTAGTAATGTACTTAATAATGCTTTTATCTTGCTTTTGGTGCAACTGCAATTTTCTTTCTAGCCCCACTTGTGCAATCAAGAGATTTGAACCTCCATGGTTCTCGAATTTAAACCATTACTATCTAGCCTCCTCATTAGGACTCATGGTTGCTTTTATTTCTTCGAACACTTAATAAATGCATTTTGTTGCATCGACAAAATGCTCTCTCCAACCCTTGATTGATTTTAGTCTTATATATTTCAACAGTTTCAAATCAATGCTTTCACTCAGCAACAGTTTCATGATCTTTAAAGTACATAATCATGAAACACAAAATGGTCTTTGGAAAATTTTTATTTGTTCTCCAAATTGCTTTTGAGTCAACTTATGAAATTCAATAAACTTAGCCAGAAAAATTGGTTTTCTTTTCAATGGGTACATCTAAGAGAATTCAACCACTAATAAGGAATAAAATCTGACACTTTGAAATGACATCATAGGAAGTGGTCCCCAAAGATCGCAATGAACCTTATCAAATAATCCAATAGTTTCATTTCAACCGGTAAAAAAGGAAGGTGGCAAGACTTCCCCATTTGACAACTTTCACAAATGGTGGAAGAATCTGATTTATTTATTGCGGCAATAAATTTATTGCAGCCATAACTATAGAGTCTTGACGCTAGATGACCTGAACTCTCATGCCAAACATCAAAAGAAGCATATTTAAATGTTGAAGGGAAAAAAGTAGCATATGCCCCTTGTCCTGAATGACAAAATAATCAGATTGAAACTCATATAAATAAGGCATGGAGTGAGTAAGTTAACTGACAGAAATAAGGTTCATCTTAATCTCAGGAACCACTAAATCATTGTCCAAGAAAATGGTGTGATTGCTTACTTAAAGGTCAATGGATGCACATGAATAATAGTCAAGTGTTGCCCATTTCCCACCATAATTTTATCATCTCCCTTGTATTGAACATAGTGTTTGAGTTTACCTAGATCATCAGTGACGAGAGCTTGCACCAATGTTCATATACCATTTCTTGTCATTTGAATCTATCGCCTTTAGAGTACCAAACGCCTAGACCATGTTTTGTGGTTGGTACACTTGATCAAACATGTGATAGCACTTGAAAATAGTATGATTATTCAAACCACTTATTTGGCATGATACCTTGGGCTTGTTAGAAGAATCCGTAGAAGAATTGGATGTCAATTGATATGCAACAGTAAAGCCATATGCACAAGAGTTGGATTATTATTTCTCTTCCTATGCTACCAAGTGTTCCTCCACAGTCGTAGCGCCCTCCATCTCGTTTTGGGGTTTCACTCCCTCTTGAGGATCTGGCTCTTATCGAATCTCCTCTACTAGGTGGAATTTCAGTGAGTGAATTTCTAACTTCCTTGCACATTTATCTTTCTCATTCACAGATTCAAAAACCCCAAGCTGATTTTGTAGAACAAGTCCGTGTGGCCTGCCCATCTTTGATTTGGTGCCTCCTGAAAGTCCCATGCCTTCTCAATCAAAGAGAAGTATCTAATCTACACCATTTCCAGCTCCAACACAATGGCATCCCAAGGTCTTTTTTTAACTAATTGCAGCAGGTGAGTTTTGCACCGTGGGTGCTCTTAGTTTTACCATTAATGTGAGTTTCTAACCTCCTAACTCCTTGTTTGGAGCTTTGTTAGTAATGTTGAAACATAATAACATGACCTTTCTCTCGAAAAAAAGCTTCTTTGTGAGTCATCAGGGTTTTTGAGATATTAGGCTAAGGTTTCCAAATAAATGTGGGCATCGAACCAAGTATCCCACGGGCATGATGTTGAAGGTAATGCCCAGACTAATCACTAAAGGGGTTGGGCTTTCGCTGTCAACAAGGGTTTTGGGCCTGTATGTGCCCGGTTTTGTACAACACAGGGCCCTGACCCGCCCTCATGCCCAGCTTGAATGAAAGTGTTTCCATGGATATATGCTTTATGCCGAATCACATTAATTTTTGTGTTATTCTTGTGAATCATGCTTCTCTCAATACACGCTTGAATGTGCTTGAAAATTTATGAAGCAATGTTATTGCTAGAACATGCTATTTGACAAATAAAATGGCTGCCAAAAAAAAATTGAATACTTCAAGTTTCAATGTAGTTATCAAAAATTTTAAAATGGGGGGGGGTGGGATTTTAAGTTGCACTTGAAAGAAAAATTAACATCTGACCAAAAAATATTATTCCAAGGGATTCAGATTAATTTAAGAAACAACAATATCCAGTTGAACTCGGTTTTAACTAAATATCTAATTAGATAAGAAGCATCAATATATATGATCGGTTAAATTTTTTTATATATCCAATATCTGTTTATAGCCACCCCAACCGTTTCCACTACCCTTTTGCTGTCATTTGCCTATCCATTTATTTTACTCACATGTTCGTGAAAAGTAGTCGTCCTTCACTTTCAACAAGATGCACATGGCTTGCATAGTTAGTGACCAGGAATACCTTATAGCCTTTACATGATCATGTCTTAGTGCTTTAGGTGATGCGATAACACTTTGGACACAGGGTCGGTTTATTCCTTGGTATCTGCAAGTTCTTAACTGGAACTGATGAGCCAAGGGTTTTGGGTGTCTGTTCATGAGCTCCCGCCATTGAAGAAACCCTTGATAAGGAAAACCAAACCAGAAATACCTAATTATATAACGCCAAGTAGTAAGAAACAAGCACTACCCACCATGGATTCCACAGTTATCATCAACGGGGAGCGTTTATTAGTTAGTGCTTGCTTGTTTTTCTCATGGAACATTGGTGCACTGAACAAGGGAATCGATCCTGAACCCCACAAGAAGTAGTGCGTACTAATTAAACACGAAACGAACAACGATAATGGAAATCCGAAGGAAAGACATGGGAAAGATGAAGAAACAGAAAAGTTGCGAGCTACGATGGGCCATCATTAATATTGATCAACTGGTTTATCTCTTCTCTCTTCCCCCCCCCCCCCCCCCCACCCAAAAAAAAAAAAGACTACATGGGACGGTGGAGCATGACAACGGTGTGGATCCTAAGGCCCCGTTTAATGCACATTAATTTTTTTATATGGTAAAACTACCATCGAACGGAAGGAGGAAAATTTGTCGGACCTCTCTAAGTCCAACTTTTTTTGTGTTGGTAAAATTTGTTGTGTTTGATGCTGCAAACTTAAAAAAAAATCACCCTACACAGTATTTTTCCTGTGCATCAAACGGAGCCTAAGTGAAGCAGATACCACAATTTTGCCATGGCGCCCGCATCGAAAGATTGGACATGAGTATGGCAACACACTTGGACACGTCTTTATAAAAAGCATATTATTTCTTGCATTTTTTCACATTAATTTTATTGTTTTGTATTTTTTTTTAATATTAATTAACATGTTTTGCATTTTGTACACCTGTTTTGCATTAATTTTGCATTTTTTGTGAAATTTTACCACAAATACTTATATACGTACATATACTTTATCGTATTCTCTTATTCAGAATTTTTAAAATTTATGCGTTGTACCTATTTCTTCATACTCATACCATACGGTATCCGTGTGACTTTAGTTTGGACCATTAACTGTAAGGCCTTTTAAATCATAGCCGTTTCGAACCCACGTCCCAATAAAAACTTGGTTCAGACGGGCAAGGCGCCTTTTACTTTTGGCTATTTCTCACTTTCCAAAGGGCAAAACTGTCAGTGACGAAAGAAGTTTCGTTTGTCCGTGTTTTCCTTGTGTATTAAGTTCAACCGAACGAACAGTAAAATTCTGCTTCCTCTTGTCTTGACTCCCTTGGATGCTCGGGCTGCATGGTGACTGGGTTCTGACTGGGTTCAGTCTGTCCTAAACGGACCCAACCTTGATACGCTGAACCACTCTTGTAAACATTGACAAGCAGCGGCAGCAGAGCCAAGTTCAAGTCAGGGGACCATGGCCTTCCTCGTTGAGATTTTTCAAAACAAAATTTTACTTGTTTCAAAAATGTTATTTTGACCTTTGTAATAACTTTGAAAAGTATTTTTAAAAAATTGCGAAAAATTTTCTTCACTCCCTAAAAAATTATGCTGGCTCGACCACCAAACGGACCGTGTAAATTTACACGTTGCATTTCCCCTTTCAATTTGGTCTAGTGCTGTAAATGTGCCCTTAAAATTTTTCACCACAATCTGTCTACTTTCATGTGACTTTTTTGGTCATGGCATTCTTTATCTTTCTCTTTTGTTTTCATAGCTCTATTGAAATCATAATTTTAAGAAATATTTTTTAATGACAATTTTTTACCAAAAAATAATTATCTATGTTTATTCAATTATATATATATACACTAGGTACGTGCTAGTTGCCTCTACCTTAAACTTCAGGCT
The DNA here is from genome assembly GCF_008831285.2 of Nymphaea colorata. Lineage (NCBI taxonomy): Eukaryota > Viridiplantae > Streptophyta > Magnoliopsida > Nymphaeales > Nymphaeaceae > Nymphaea > Nymphaea colorata. The sequence goes on from NC_045145.1 coordinate 8,238,681, forward strand.
CCGTTATTGGTTAACTTAATAGATATGTTGGCTTCCTAACCTGATCCGACCTGCCTTCCTTGGGTTTGAATTAATCAATGACCACATACATGTAAACTGAACACATTTTTGTTAAACTATCTTTTCAGAATTTAAAAGTTTACAGAAATCAAACTTAATTAAGCTTGCGATTATGAACGGACCTGAACAAGTTATGGACATCTGAGCAAGTTTAGTTCTTAAAACTTTTCTAAACCAAGCTGGGATAAGGCGAAGATGAGTAGGACCGAACACCGAGCCTAGGCCCTAATTAATCAGGCTGTACTGAGCCATATGATGCACAGCCTAGCTAAAACCCCTCTCTCTCTCTCTCTCTCTCAAAGAAGAAAAGTTTATCTTGTTACATTTTGACGTACTTAATTTTGCAAAACAACATTGGCCATGTGGATGACTCTCGAAAGTTGAACTTTGGAGGCAAAGCAAAATATCGTCCAAGGCGTGTTTGAGCGACGGCCAAAAGTAAAAGTAAGGTTGTGAAGAAATCAGTGTTTCCAATAAAACACTAAACCTAAGTTGACGCTGCTGACATTGCTGAAATCAATACAATCCATATCCTAGAAGCGATTTTTTTTTTTTTTTTTTTTTAATTGTTGGGGTGGGATTGCTCCAGGCTCTTTTTCTAAGTATTGGGCCATAATCCTCTCGCTTACATGAGAAAACTAGAACCCCCAAGTTTTTCACATAAAAGGCAGGCTGTTTTGAGTAAGCCACTCAGACAAATGAACCAAGTGTGTTGATTGTTTTCTTTTTTTTCAAGTGGTTTGGGGTTTTTTTTTCTAGGTGATGAGTCATAATCTACTCATTCACACTGGAAAAACTTAACCCCCATGTTTTTGTTTTTCACAAAAGACTTATTTGAGTATGCCACTCAAACACATAAACCAAACACTAACTTAACTTTTCTTTTCTTTTCATATCAATCCATCTACAGTTATTTTGCCTACCCTTCACATTCACGGCAAGAGCAAGCAATAGCAGTTAATTCATGCTCATCATTTTGGAAGTTCTACTACGTACCAAAAAACGAACTGTAGTATTTTCAGAAAACGTCAACAGATTTTCAGAACTGTAGGTTAACTACATGAAAAAGAAAATGAAAAATCGGATTGTAAGTACTTATAACTAAGTCTTGTAAAAAAAAAAAAAACTCTCCTTACCATGACGTATCCACCGCCAATATATGTCGCATCCGCCTATTACTGATAGGAGAGGTTTCAAAACAGGTCTATATTCTAATTTTTTCTAATTAAAAAAACATAAAATGTTTTTTAAAATTAAAATATAGAAAAGTAGAACGATATATTACCGAATACGTCATATCCAAGAGGAAACTAATCCAGCACAGGTACCTTTTCTTACAAGACATGTTTGGCATCATATCATTTAACCCTATCGTCACTCAAGGGCCTCCTGTTCTCCTTTTCCTTTAATATTGACAAGCGGCAAACAAGAGCGAGCTCAAGTTGAATCTTACCAGCTAGCTTTTACTTTTCCGAGCATCAGCGCTGTCCTTTAAAAGGTGAAAAGTAGTTTGTTCACTTGTATAGAGCATCAATATACTATTACTTTCATTTCACTTCATTTCAACCCGATTGTGCCCTTTGATGGAGATCAAAATCCTCAGCGAAGATTAAAAATATGGGACTTGTTTTCTAGAATCAATGCCACTTGGTAACTTTTAAAGGAAACTCCAAAGCAAAGAACCACACACTTTGTATTTTCAAGGCTTTACATTTTAGGACGTGTTTGATTGTCTGGGTCCTTACACGTCAATCTAGTACTGGATGGAAAACACAAAACATTCTCAATTTCTAACACTGCAGTTGAAGAAATTCAGAGAGAGAGAGAGAGAGTGAGTGACTTCCTTCTCAAGTTACTTTGGAGGGAGAATATACCCTGGTGGAAGATAAGGTAGATGACAACACTTTTCTCCCTTTGGTTACTTACAAGAATGTGTAATGACTAGAATGTTTTCATTAAAGTGAAAATGAATACTTTTGAAATGGTAAAATAAGATTTATGAAAATATTAAAAGACTGAATGTATATAGCTTTTAAAAAACTTTCTTTTTCTTGGTGCATATTTGTTGGGTCTACACACAACTCAATCCACTTCTTTCTATCTCCTCAGATACTAAGCTCTGTTATACTTCAACTTAAATATCAGTTTTCCTTTTGTAGTACAAAAAATTGACACATTGAAAGTTGGAAACAAATCTTAATGACCCTACCAGTTAAAGGTAGATGAGGTGGTTAAAAGTAGATGAGATAGTTAGCAACTCAATTTGAAAGCCTACTCAAGAGTGGAGTGTGCCAAGCTTTTAAAGTAATTTTTTAATAATGATTTTTCATTGTGATGTATTTATTTATTTATTTCTAAAAATTATTCTCAAATATTTTTGTCTAGCCCGTGAATTGACCAATTCAATGACGATCCCGATTCACAAACTGGTTTTTAGTAACACTTGGCTGAGAGAGATAGGGGCAGCTAAATGTCAAATGGAAACGGGTTACCCACTAGACTTTTTTTTTTTTTTTTTTAGAGGTTAAAATCCTCTCACCACCGGTCGGATTCGCGTTGAGAACCTGGTGGCAGAAATTGGTCTCCTCGCCTCCGGTAAGCGCCGCCGGCTTCCTGTACCTATAGCAGGCCCACCACTAGATGAGCAATAGGCAAGAAGCCTGCCTGCCGAGCAGCCGCCCTACAGGGAAGGGACCAAGCAATCATTTCCTATAGACGCGTAGTCGAAGAATATGTGAACTCCAGCAAGGAGGAGCCCTGTCCCAAATTTATAAGGACGGCGAAGAGGCTGGGACAGATGGCCTGTTACCTGCCACCATCACATGGCCTTCGGCCCGGCCATCCCCTCAGCGGAGTTCCGCTCAATAACTAATAAAAAAAGGGAGATCAGAGGCGTTTCCCGGGAATGCCTAAAAATCATTGCCTTCTAAAAACTCATGGCTGACAGAAGCAAGGTGGGACCTCGCCTGGCGCCCAACATTTATATTTAACTTCCCAACCTCTTCCGTAATTTATCCGATAACAAAAATCGATCGCCCGTTAAATTAATTTCTTATGTTAAAATAGCTTACCAATCATAATCTGAACAAATTAATTCCAACTTACCCTCTCTCTCTCTCTCTCTCTACATATATATATATATGCTATTGCTGGTAAAGGTCTGGCGAGAAAGAAGTTTTCATTCAGTTAAAAGATTTTACTTTCAATGCTTTACAATAAAAAAACTCCACATCAACTAAACATCGACGTTCATTGCCAAGATATATATATATAGGGAGAGAGACAGAGAGAGAGAGACAGAGAGAGAACCCGTGATACCACTAAGCTGTATCTATAAATATATAAGAACAATAATACAAAGCCACAATGCAGTAGTCAACAACTGAATATAACATCAATGAGAAGCCCCCAAGCAGCCTTCATTACCTTAATCTATCCATTTCTGAAAGCTTCTTTTCCAAGTGATCTTTTATTTCATTTCCCGACTCTGCGTCAAAAAGATATCAAAACACACTCCTTGATTTGTTTTCTTTTTTTCTTGACCATGAAATAACCCCAAACCACCGAACCCTTTGATATACTTTCCCTATGCAAAGAAGTACATGAAAATATGAACCTTGAAAGAATTATTTGTTCATGGTTTCCTTCTGATGGGCATAGGGCCTTATAACTCCACCTTATCAATTAAAAAATAGTAAATAACAATGCAATCGCTTCTAGAAAAGGGAAAAAAGGAAAAATCTTGGACCTGAAACCCCGAAATGAGAAAAGAATCCATGTGGTAGTGCTGGAACCCATCCGGGTTCCGAGAAAACCCGAGCCTTACATCCGATTCGGGCCTGAACAGCAAATGCCAGCCGAGTCGAACCGTGGTTTGCAGAGGAATCTCAGTGATAAGGATGAGGAAGAGGCCGAGTCGCCCAACTCCGACCCTAGTCGCTCGTAGCAATCAATCGAGAAGAGGGAGAGGGACAGCTGAACCTGGTCCTTGGTCCAAGTGCACGTTGCGGTGCCGGCGCCGGGACCGCCTTCCGGCGAGGGGAGGCGTTCGAGCAAGGGCCTTATGCACATGAGGTAAAGCCGGCGGTATCCGCCCATGGCGACGATGACTGACCGGATTTGGGTCATTTCGGCGGCGGGGACGTCGGCTGCGGCGGAAACGTGGCGATTGCAGAGGTGCTCCCAGGTGCTCTCCTGCGTGCAGATGTCCCTCCATTGCCGGCAAACGCATGCAGCAACCCCCAGAGAACGTGCATCCAGATGCTTCAATACCTCCACTAATACATCATACTGATCGCCAAAAGCAACTGGGCACTGCAAGTCCGGCCTCCTCTTCTTCTCCATTTTCCTTCTCTCTCTCTCTCTCTCTCTGCTATTTATCTATCTTCTTGTCCTTCACTGGGCATTACAGCTCCAGAGACTATGAGGAGTTTCTATAAGGAAATGGTGTTTCTACAAGGAAATGGTGAAGATGCTTAAGATTAGAAGAAAAAGAGGAAGAAAGAGGAGGAGGAGGAGGCAGGGCGGAGCAGGGGAGGAGGAGGGAAAAGAGGGGCAAAGGTGAGAAAGAGGTGCGAGTTACGCATTGTTCCATGCAAGAGTTTGACTTGTTCCTAATTATTCTTATTTTTATTTAAGTGAGAGAAGAGGAAGGCATCCAATGAACAGCGAATGAATCCAAAGGGTAGAGTCCAAATAAGAGAAGTTTTTGTTTTTCCTCGGCTTTGTATCTTCACTTCTCTTCGTAGACGTGTAGATTTTACCAAAGTAGGCTTTCTCATCTTATTGGCTCTTTTAGGCAACCAGAATCCACCTTATACTGATATATATATATATATATAATATATATATATATAATATATATGGGGTACAAGATGATATGTGAGGTTGATATGACTATGCGTGAAAGAATATGAATAGTTTTATTGGTTTGACTTTTATTGCTTGTTTTTTTAGTAGGTGTAGGGAGTGGTAAGAACAAGGTTGGCTGTTGTTTGGCTCGTACCCAACGGTTAGTTTAGTTTGTCGCCTTCGGTGAAAATGGATCCACCTCTCTTTCTCTCTCTCTCTCTTTCCGTTGTGTGCATGAGATATCGAGGGGGTATTGTCAATTGAAAAGAAGGAAAGTCGTTTTTTCTTCTTTTTCTTTGCATAAGAATGTCGATGTATCTGCTTACAATGAGGGAAGCTCACAATGGCAAATTGCCCCCATGTACAGATGCTACCTCTCTCTCTCTCTCTCTCTCTCTCTCTCTCTCATAAATTGCAAACATCAAGCCTCTTTGCACCCCTTTCTCCAAATCAATAAAACCACAGTTGGTCTCCTTTCTTTATATATATATATATATATATATATATTCCCTACAACCCAAACAGTGAGGAAAAATAGAAAGAAGTAGTTTTATTTGAATTGGTCATGGACATTATTATCGATGGATTAGAAGGTGGATGGATTAGAGAGAGAGGGAAAAGAGAGAGAGAGAGAGAGATGTGGAGAGGGTTTTTTACACCCTGGCGTCAAGGTGGCCTGGAGAGAGAATAGGGAGAGGAGGAGGGAGACGTCACTGGTTTGTGTTTGTCTCTCTTGGACTGATTTCTTGGCTCTTGTGCGGATCCACTGGTTGTGATTCCAATGAGCAATTTGCTAAAACACAACCTTCCATAAGGGTCCCGCGGTTACTGCACCCAAACACCATTTCAGTACTCTTTTTATTATTATTATTCTTTTCGCCATTATTACTTTCATTATTTATTTTATTTTATTATTTTAAATAAATGTTATTGTTGTTAATTATTCCTTCATTTAATCAATCAATCTTTTTCTTTTTTTTTTATTTTTTTAAGATATATATATATATATATATATATATAATGACTGTGTTAATGGACGCATTCAAAAACATCAAATATGAACCGTCCAATTTAAAATCAGACGTCCAAATCAACATCCCCCTTCCTGTTTTCTCTTCCTCTCTCCCCCCGTGCTTCTCTTCCCCCTGCAGTCTCTATTCTCTCTTTCTCCCAACCCCTCGTCTTCTTCCTCTGGAGGCCCGTTCTCTCTGCCCCTGCCATCACGGGCATGTCCACCAGGCAGCATCGAGGCGGCACCACCCCGGCGATGGCAGAGGTGAAGCCGGCGAAGCTCTTCCTGTGCTTAGGGATAACTTGGCCTTCTTAGTCAGCTTACTCTCTCTCTCTCCGTAAGCTGATGAAGAAGGCCAAGTTATCCCCTGAGCACAGCACAGGAAGATCTCTGCCGGCCTCACCCCTGCCATCGCGGGGGTGGTGCCGCCCCGATGCGGCCTGGTGGACATGCCCGTGATGGCAGGGGCAGAGCGAACCACTTAAAAATAAGAGATAAAAACCAAACCTCCAAAATTCACACTAGAAGGGGTTTTAAAAAAATGTGAACCTTCATACACGTTTTTGAAAACACTAATTAATGTAAATCATGTTTAATTCAAGTTATTTTCTAAAAATGATTGATCTTTATATTATCAAAAGCTTGAAGCACTCATGGAGCCAAGATTTTTTATGGGGCACCTGTGTAAGTGACACAACTTTGGTGTGGGCAGTACATATAAATGTAAGGTCATAACAATACAAGTTTGATGGAGTGGCCTACCCCAACCAACCAACAAGTAACTCCGCTATTGCATATTTTATTTTTTTTATTAAAAAACCATTATTTAAGCAAAAAAATTAATAACTTTATATATGTTTTTCATCAAATCACTTTGAATACCATACCTATAAAATTAGATTATAAAAAAAAATTAATTAATTTTAATATGTCTGGTTTTTGCTTGTACCCAACCCAAGTGATATGGTTTTTATCTATAAATATATATATATAGCAAACTGGAGGAGACACCTGCCATCGAACTTAATGTTGTTCTCTTCTAAAGTTTCACAGACCCACTTTCGCCTAAAAGTCATATGCTACTTGCCTGTGATTTTATTGAACGGGTAAAATATTTATCCCTTCAAGAGAAGGATATTCTTTCACCCCTTCAAAGAAAGAGATAAATACAGAGATGAAATTTATCCAGGACAGGTTTCCCTGGCACGGTTTACCGTACTCATTAAGGTTACCATACACATTCTAATCCTTAAGTAGCCAGACTAACATCTGGTCTCTAGCCGTAATAACCTTCTTACTGTAAGTTTGTGAGGTTCCTAACGTTTAACGTGGCCTTAACTACTGGGCAATTTATTGTGTTGGTTCATCCATCTTACAAGTCTCTTGGATAGGGGCAGATGTGGGATGTGGTACGCCACAGTATTCTATGAAAAATTCACAACGGACACCCAACTTTTGAACCAAGACGACTTCACCTTTAACAATACAACAAAGTGACCTTCATTTTTTTCAACAAATTCACAAACACTCCTCACAATGGAAATGTCTTAAATGTAAAGTAAATTACTATTACAACCTTCTATTTGAATTTATTTTTAAAATAAAAATAAAATAAAATAAAAATATTCACCATTGCCCGTTCCAAGGGTCACAACGACTCTCAACGGAAAGAAGAGAGGAAGCGTGGGTTCAAACTAGGCGAGCATCCGGTTGGTTTGGCCCAACTCAACTTGACACATGAAACTCGAGTTTGGATTCAGCTTGGTTAAAATGAAAAATATATTTTTAAATATAAAATAAAATATTTTAATATATATATATATATAAAACATACAGGACTAACTTTGGTTGACTCAAGCCAGTTTTTTCACAGGTGTACCTCGGCTCGATGCCCAACTTTAATTCAAATAGCCCGTGAAGGTTTCAAAAAAGAGTCGGCACCTTTGTTGGCGTTCAGTGATACAAATTTTCGTTTTATTTTTATTTTTTAAATAATTTCAAATTAAGGTGTAAAACAGTTATTTATTTTTATATTTTAGTAATTTTTATTAAAAAGAATCATCTCTGAATTTGTTGAAAAAGATGCCAAAAAAGTCAGAGATTATTTGATAAGTTTGTTTGGTCTAGACCTAAAAATGAGCGTTGGGCCAGATGTACCCGACTTAACTCGGTAATTTATATTCAATATAACTTTATTATTAAAAATATATATTTTTTAATATTAATTAGACTGAGGTTTCCAATAGTTCAGACCACAGGTTGCGATGAGGTTTGAGCTCGATTCCTATTCCTGTGTCCTGCGGAGTAAAATGATTTGCTCGCACACAAATGTGGACGTGTCCTTTCTGAGATTGTTGGTGTACATATTGGTAATGCCATAAAGGCTAACCCTCGACAAGGTACACTAACACCACCAGGTGTCCTCCCACGCCACGCCTCTTTTTTATTTCTTCTTCACACAAAACAACTTCTTAATCAAAAAGCTTCTCCCAAGTACCCATTTTTCACCTTTACGCGCTTCCGTATAAAGTCAAAGGCCAATTTCGTAACTTTGCTCTTTTTCCCTCCCCAACCCCCTGCGGTTTGACCTTCCACCTGTAGTTTTAGATTATTGTGTCAAACTCTCCAAGGTATCCGATAATCCGAGAGCAGACAAGCATGTCCCTCAAGTCAAAGGACATCTTTGTCTCTATCTAACGCAAGGACCGGTTGCAGCGCGACTGACGATATTTTGACCGTTGGTCTGCCCTGCCGGTTCCTGCGGCATTGAAAGGGCAGAAAACAAGAAAAAAAAAAATCTCCCATTCGTATTGGTAGTCATATTCATATTACTAATTATAAAACCCACTGCTAAGCAGCGTTTCGCAGCTCATCTTCTCTCAAATTTTTTTGAATTTATATATACATTTAAAAAAAATATTTGTTTTATGTAAAAAAAATTAAAAATTATATTTTTGGCTCTATTTAAAATGTTAAAACTATAATTCGATCAGTTAACAAAAAATTCCTAACTCTGCCCCTACCAAATGCAGTATAGTGGAGCATAGGTGGGTGCCTTACCCATTTCATCACCAACAGGAATACACCAACACACTGCAAAACTCCGTTTTCGAGCTGAATCAACCATGTTGCCAATTCCGTACTTTGAATGAGTCAAAAGTATTTAAACAATTTACTTTTTTAGAAAATAAATTAACAATATCATGAAACTCCAAGTTTTTATTTATTTTCTTTTAGGAATAGTCCAAAATGCTTTCTTTTTTGTCTTTACAATTAATTTTTGTTTAGTTCATTATTCTCTGTCATTAATTACTATTTGGCTTTTTAGTTCATGTTAATGTAAGTTTAAATCCATTTTTTGGTTAGAACAGTCATTGGCATAAATGGATTTATGATTACAGTTGCTTTTAGTAACAAATTGTTCCACGCATCTTTTTCACCTAAGTGATGTTCTTCAACTCATTACTTAACTACAACATCCAGATTCTTGGTGGAGGTACCGAGAAGTAGTTAAGGTTAACGAAAGAAGACCACTTAATCCACCGAGTCTATAGCATATTCAACATCGCAGCTTCCTTTTCCATCGGTCGATTGCACTTCTATCCCAAACCCTAGAAGGAGCACTAAGCAATAGATTTTTTAGCCTCATCAATTCAACCAAAAAATTGCAATCTCTTCATTTTGAAGCTTCTATTCATTATTTTCTTTGTTAATGGAGCTTCATATCAAGGAAATTTTCAACCTTCTCTTAACTACTTAAGAGTCTTCTTTACAAAACAACATGTCTTTGCTCATGGACAACTTACAAAGACTATACTCATCTCATCTTGCTGTTTGTAGGCTTGATTTTACATAACTTTCGTAATTTCCCATCTTGTTCTTTCTTCTCTTTTTCAATTCTACTTTGATTGTACAGAAACAGTTCTTCCTTTTTAAGAATCTTTTAACCCCTTTCTTTCTCATGTTTTGGCCAGATAAGAAGCACAGGAAGCCCTTTCCTTGAGGCAATTTTGAAAGAATTCTTTGAGCTCCATCTTCCTTTCATATCAACGTCAAATGCAAGTTTGTCTTGGCTGGTAGAGGGTACATGTTCACTTGTGCGTCTGTGATTGTTTTTAGATATCTGTTCGCAACCCCAAAATGTTTTTGGTATTTGGAGTGCTCCAGAAAAATGAGTTTTTGTTTTGAAAAAAAGAAAGAAAAGGACTCGCCCGTCGGTACGAGGATTGACCGTTCTCGACGCCTTTACTGGGAGTAATCAATCCAAGGGCTATGTTTATTATTGATACATTTCATTTAGGCTTAAACATCCTTTCTATATGCGGTGTAGAAGAATATTGAAGGTTTGATATTTCAAACTTTTGAAAAGGTTCTTAAAGAATTGTTTGATAATGGGAAACATTGTGAGGAAAACGAGAGTTAGAAAATCTCTGTAAATATCATGTGGAAAGTTTGGGAAATCATTTTGGGAATCACTTTGGTGTTCTCTTAAGATTTTAAGTAGGTTTGAGGTTTTGCTCTAATTTGGTTACCACCTACTTAGAGCTCCATCTCATCTTGCGTAAGTTCTTTTAGAAATGTGATTGTGCTCATAAATGATATTAAGTGATTGTGAATGCATGAATGCATTGATCCTATATGATTAAAAGAGAATGAAACATATATGATTAAAAGACAATAGAACGTTCATACCATAATATTCATCTAGGAACATTCCTACCATAGCATACATTTAAGATTTTTGTTTTGATAAATATCATATATAAGAAGTAAAAGTTTTTGAAAATGGATTGGGGTTGTAGACCATCAAACATGAATCCAATATTGGGTCATTATTTGATTTATGGTCTTAGTGTAGTCGGTAAATGAAAATGATATTGGAGAAGAAAAATGTCCAAAAACAATGCACAAGATGAGATATTTGATCATAAGAATATATAAAGAAGAAGAGAGAGAAAGAGATCTTCAAAATCACAAGATCAAAGATTTAAAAGAAAGAAAGATACATATTCATATACATATTTGTATATGCATATGCATGTGTGTATATATATATATATATATATGAAAGCTTGTGAAAATGAGGTTTAAATCAAGTAGAGAAGAGAAGATCATTTTAGAGAGAGAGAGAGAGAGAGATTTTCAAATTGAATGCACGTATATATATTCATGTATACATATATGAGAGTTTGTAAAAGGATATGTTAAATCATAAAGAGATAATGACAAATGTATATAACATGTACATACGTATATGTCTTCATGAGTATGAAAATCAAGAAATGACTTGAAAATTACCGACTTCAATTTTTGATATAGGCCGAAAGGGAACTTGGGCTCATGCAAGAACCTAAGTTAAGTCTCAAAAGGCCGCATTAGAAAGGATTCTTTTGAAAATATTTTGGAAAACGTAAACATAAAACATAGTTATTTTATTGGTTGCAAAGGAACATGTTTTTTTCACCGTTGGGCATGGAAGAAACTCAAACCACACGATAGGGTGTTCGTTAGGGTTCCTAATCGGGTGATTAAAAGGAAACTAACGCTAAATGATATGAAAATGCACTTTAACATGTACAAATTCGTGAAGGTTCTTCCCAGGTTGGACAAGCCCCAACTTCAAAATTACATAAATAAAAAAGAATCTCAAACCATACTCTCATTCTTATAGTGCATTCACATATAAATGAATAATCAAATAACTATGTATGGATAATATCAAAATAATATTTAAGAAAAGAAAAAGAGCATGATTCAACTATGGAATGAAATCTCATCTTATCATGGTCCCGGTGCACTCGAGCATAGCCTCTTGACTCTAGAGAGTGAGAGATATCTCCTATGACCATGGGGAAGTGAGGAAGAGAGAAAACGAGAGAAGCAAAATATAAATGAAAAATCAAGCAACTACGCATGGATAATATATAAGTAATATTCAAGGAAAGAAATAAAACATGATTCAACAATGAAATGAAATATTATCTCATCTTCTCATGTTCCCGGTGCACTTGATCATACCCTCTTGGCTCTAAAATAGAGTTGAGAGCCATCTCTTATGGCAATGAGAAAATGAAAAAGAGAGAAAAATAGAAGGAAGCAAAAGAACAACAAGAATGTATTCAAGAAATAAGATAACATGACTCAAGCATAGAAATGAAAGATCATCTCATCTTCTCATTATCGGAGTGCACTTGAGCATAGCCTCTTGACTCTAAAATAAAGTTGAGAACTATCTCTTTTGGCCATGGGGGAAGGAAGAATAGAGAAATGAAAATAGGAGAGAAATGAGATGGATGATGATTACATACCTCTAAATAAGAAATGACCTAGGGAAAATGAACAATCATGCTTGAAATAAACTTGAACTCACCTTGAATGAAGCTCCAAGACGATGAAGATGAATCCTCCAAGGAATCTTTGGTGCTCTCTTGAAGAGTTGTAGCTAGCTCTAAATTGGAGAGAAATGGAAAGAAGAAGAGGGAGAGAGAGAGAGAGAGCTTAAGAGAAACCCTAAGTCTTCAAGTGAGAATACTCTAGGGTTTCTTCCAATGGCCACTCTTGCGCAAGAGAGGGGGAAGTGGGGGGTATTTATAGAGATTTTGGAGCAAAAAACCCAAAATTTGAATTTTTTTTTTGAATTTCACCTTATTTTAACATAATTTGAATTATTTTTAAAAAAATGGTTTGAAAATGGGTATGATTGGTCATTAGGCTTATAAAAATATTTTTTTAAAAATGAGTTGGGCCTTTGTCCACCCAAAAAGATTAAAATCGACCTCTAAAAAGAGGTTTCTTGTCAAACGGATGGGCAAATGGTTCTTGCCCACCAAAAAGATCAAAATCGCTCTCTAAAATGAGGTTCTTTGTCAAAAGAAGGGATAAATGGGTCTTGCCCACTAAAAAAACTAAAATCACTTTTTAAAAGGAGGTTCTTTGTCAAAAGGATAGGCAAATGAGTCTTGCTCACCAAAAAGACTAAAATCACCTTCTAAAATGAGGTTCTTTGTCAAAAAGAAGGACAAATGAGTCTTGCCCACCAAAAAGACCAAAATCACCCTCTAAAATGAGGTTCTTTGTCAAAAGGATGGACAAATATGTCTTGCCCACCACAAAGACAAAGACCAAAATCTCACTCTAAAAGGAAGTTTTTTGTCAAAAAAATGGGCAAATGGGTCTGAAATGCTTGATTTGAATTTGAACTTGGGTTTTGGATCTTCAAATTATATTTTGAGCTTAGAAAAATTTGAGGTGATTACAATATCCAAGCATCCATTGCTATTTTTTTTTCATAAAGTTACTACTTGTTAAATATGTTACATTTACATTTTGGAAATATGTCTTCATTTAGGACAAAATCTTTGTTCCATTTGAAAGTATAAGATAGAGTGCTTGATCGCTCAATTGACCACTCAGCAGCCTATTGGTCGATCACTTGTTGCTTTCATATTATTGGCTATGTGTTTGCACATCCTCACCAACTATGGTTATAGAAAATTAATTAATGACCGAGCTCATTCATTCGTCATCGCTAGAAGTCTAGCACTTCAGTTCGCTTTGGTCATGTTCCTTTATAGAAATCGTTTCATAGGAAGAAGTCATGCTATTGAGAAACATAAGGCTTTGACTGTAAGAAAACAAGTTGTGATAAGGTAAAAGCAGTACCAGGAAAATCTACTTTCCTGGTAGTTATATAGTTATCTGCTTGAACCCAGCTTGCCTACCAAAAAGAGACCAATATTTGAGGTCTATCTATGATTCAATGGGCACATTCGTCATACTTTACAGCGATTCCCCACTCAACCATTAGAGATATTCTTAACTCTGAGATCAATTTAATTCCCAAGTGAGCTTGAATCCCATGTTTTACCATTACCACAGCTTAGTATCCATATCTAGTATATGTCTTAATACTAATATTCAAGTGTTAACACCCCAAATTTTTCCACATCAAAATTGAACCAATGTGAAAATTTCACAAAAGAATTGTGAAAATTTACCATTTCAAAGCTAATTTCGAATCTAAAGAACAATTAGATTCAAATCGTGAATTTAACCCGAGACACGAATCCCAATGCTGGATTACGAGTCCAAATCCAATTGCAAATGTCATTTGAAATCCAAATCCAATTGCAAATGTCATTTGAAATCCAAATCCAATTGCAAAATACAAATTTTGACTTAGATCCAAGAATTGGATATAATTCAGTCTAAAATGCTACGTGGGACCCACCTAGCCCGTGTGATCAAGAGCCCCCCAGGGGCCACGCCCCCTCCATGTCAAAAAAAAAATAATAAACAAATATTTTCTCTCAAATTAATTGAAGAAAAGTCATTTTCAAGAACAAATAAAGGAGAAACCTAGGAAAAGAGAGACATTTATGTCTCTCTCTTCTTTAACCAGGTCCTCCTTAAAGAAAAAAATCATTTTCAATGAAGCAATTATTAGACTGGTCAAACTCACCTAACCTACTTAATCCAAGTAGGTTTGACCCAGGTGCACTCAAATGTGGTGCCAATTCCAGCTAGGTTCGGTCACCACGAGCTCAACACAATCAAAACATAAGTCTGTCTCATGATCCAATTAATGGACGAAAATAGACTTTGACCGAACCAAACTCACTTTGACTAAACTCAGTCAAAGTACAATTTAGCTCAATTAAGAGCTTTTTTTACCTAAATTTATTAAATTACCTCAAATAAAGTCAAACTACTCGCAAATGAGCTTTGACTTTGGTCAATTGGTCGAAATTGATCAATTTGGACAATTTTGCCCTTCTGTGGTCAAATTAAGATTAAAAAGCCTAAATTGGTTTATGAAAGGCAAATAAACATTTGAATTTGTCAAATGCATGAATCAAATACCAAATTTAAATTGAATTTCTCAAGTGAAAGTTTGATTCAGTTGAAATCCATTTTCAATCAAGTTTTGGACGAAAATACCCTTTTCGAACCAAATTTGATAAAATTTTTGAATTTTATTAAAATTTAAATTGAATTATCATAATTCAATGGAATTTGGAGCTTAGTAACTAGGTTTTAACCTTACAAGCTCGATTTCAAACAAAAAATAAATAAATAGTACAAAATAAGGGCAAAACTCTGTGCAAGGGCATTTTTGTCCAAAATTTTGGTCAAGATGGTCACCTAGGTCTGAACCCATGTTGACCAAACCTAGCCCAGCCCACCTAGCTCATGAAAATGGGCTGAGAAATGGTCAATTAGAGCCTTTAAAGCCTATTTAACTCATTTTACAAGTCCCCAAGGTCTTAAGCAAGTTCCCAATGTGAGTTAAGAAGGTGGTTAAACCTACCTCCTCCTCTATATAAACCTCCCTTTGGCCACCAAGGGGGAGGACGAATTTTGGAGCATTCTATCAAATTGCTGCAGCCAAGGAGCTAGGAGGGAGAAGCCAAGGAAGAGAGAAGAGGTTCGTCCAAGCCCTCTTCCCCTTTTTCTCCCATTCTCTTCTTCACTTTCTTCTATTCTCCCCATTGATTTTGCTAAGTTAGGGTGCTTAAGTGAACCTTTATTTAGGATTTTCGTTGCGAGAAGCCATCTTTACCACTCCAAATTCCAGCTTGCTTTCCAGCAATTCGTGGGAGGGTTTATTTTCATTTGCTTACGGCTGG
The DNA here is from genome assembly GCF_008831285.2 of Nymphaea colorata. Lineage (NCBI taxonomy): Eukaryota > Viridiplantae > Streptophyta > Magnoliopsida > Nymphaeales > Nymphaeaceae > Nymphaea > Nymphaea colorata. The sequence continues at coordinate 8,254,233 of NC_045145.1, forward strand.
GAATGATGTCCAGCTAAGGGAAACCTACGCTTCAATGTACATGTTAATGCATAATGCATGCATATGCCGGTTTTTCTTAAATATGAACCCAAGTATCAAATTTTGAAATGGGCCCCAAGGCCACGTCCCTTTCAAAGGAATCAACTTAATACAATTTTGAACTCCCTACTATGAGAGAATCCCACGGTGAGAGAGTGATTTTGCTACATCACGTATGATGAAAATGCCTATAAGGGATGGATACGTTTTTGTGAATGTGATCCACCCTTGCATGGCGAAATGATGGACGAATAAGCTTGAGTATTGTTTTATTTTCTTTCTTATTCACAGTCATTTTGATTCATGTCTTTCAATTTAATTAATCAAGGGTAGTATGGAAGATTTGAAACAAGTTCTCAATCTTCATACATAAAAGAACCCAGCCATGAATCATCATGATTCATGAGTCATGCGGTCCCTTGATAAAATTTCATTTTGAAAAGTAAGGTACGTATATGTATACATTGTTATATATGTACATATATGTATCCGATTTCTTGTCAAAAAATCGGATATTTAAGGAAATGGGCCATTTTTATTGATTTTCTTAGTGCAAGACTATGAATCATTTTCACTTTATTTTTACTTAATTTCAGCAAATCCATACGTAAGATGTATGTATGTTGTTGAAATCAGATCATGTTTCATAGGAATTGGTTTAAGAATGTCAAAGTTTATATATTTGAAATACCAACTATCCTAGAATCATCCAAAAGAGTTGACGATCTCATTACTATCAAATCTGGAATTTGAATATATTTGAAAGACTTGTCATTTCCATCTAAGAAACAAGATATTTATTGGAATCAATGTCGACAATTTTCAGCTATTTAAATCAACATAATGTCTGATTTTTAGCTATTTTGAGACAAAAGTGGATGTCCTCCACGTCTCCCATTCATTTCAAAGATTTAACTTGACATCATTTATATATTTTCATCATTTTGATAATTTTATGTCAAGCCTCAAGCTTATGGACTACATCTCTAATTCATGTGCTTAATCATATAATGAGCACATATAGAGAAAGTCCTACATTTTAATCAATCTTCATATATGAATGAATCTTGAGGGATTATGAGAGAGAGAAGAATGAATATTCCATATAGTTTCCCTTCTCGTTTCATGCATTCACTTTCACTCAAAATCAATAGCACCACATGCACATTCTCAAGAAATTAAGTGATTCAAATTTAAGTTGCAAAAAGTGACCAAGTCATATTGCAATGAGAATTTGTAAACCTCACTTAACTTCAAAAGAAAACACAAGCAATGCATTCATAATCTTTTGGCCAAAGTGCATTTGAAAAACAACATGTTTTCTAACAATTTGGAACCTATGTTCTTTCAAAAGAATGAATTCTACAAATCACATGATTTGACAAAAGAAGAGTTCAAAATCAATTTTTATCATAAGATGATCATCATCATCTAGAGTTCACAACAAAGAACTCAATTCCAAATCTTCAAAAATCCTCAAGAATTATGTGTTTCAAATAATACCAAAACAAAGGTTTTTAAACCAACTTGAAAACCCCCAATATTCAAATTCATTTATTCAAAAAAATGAATTTCGGTTCTTGAATCCAAAACTTCAATGCATAAGCATATAGGATTTACATCAATAACTCTTATATGATCCAAATGATCCTTAGTCTTTGGTCTAATTATCCCTGTTAAAGGCGGCAGGAACGGTTGGACCTCGTACCGATGGGCGGATCCCTTTCTCTTGAAATTTTTCTCAAAACCCCAAATTTTAAAAGAATTTTGCTGACTCGCATTTCGACTTCCATGAAAAAGGAGTGGGGTGCGAACATGAAGATAACGTTATTAATATTGTTATTGTTATTTTTGTTGTTGATTGAATGAGCCAACTAGAATTCAGTTCCCCAGCTTAGCTTGTTAGGGGCTTGGTGGGTCATGCTTTTGCATACACTAGAACAAACAAGTATTACTTGAACAGGTTATGCCTTAGGTAGTTTTGCTCATTTGCAGTTGACTTGCATCAAAATTGTTCACCTAGATGCGGCGCTTATTGTTTATTGCTTAGATGTTGGTGGTGGCAGTCAAGGTGGTGGCTAGTTGGTGGTGGCAGTCAAGGTGGTGGCTAGTTGGTGTTGCCATGCAATATCTAATATTGTGTTTCTGCATAGACGATCTCAATTATTGATGGGTGAAATGCAAGTTCCAATCCTATGGTAAAATCTACTTGCGAGGATCATACACTCACACAACTTGCTAATGATAAATTTAACTATCATAAAATCTTTTAGTTCTTTGAAAATAAAAATGCATTTGGCATTTTTGCTAATTTTTTGTTCGCTATTGTAATATTAAATAAGGACCATATTAACATATTTTTTAGCATCTTGCACTGTATGTTGTTATTTTTCCTCATTCTAGTTGTATAGTTTAGTTGATTTTGTTGTCATACTGACATGCTTTTTCCTCAAGCTATTTAACCCAATGGTTTTACATGTTATGGAGTATCTAATAGTAACTTAGCAAAGCTGTTATTAGTCGTTTGCTGATACCAAAAGTCTTATGTCACTCCAAAATCAGTCTCTTTGGGCTTTGCATATGCTAATTTGCACCTCAAGTAGGGATTTTAAGCAGTGCAACTTCATTTGGAACCTGAGAAATCAAGAGACTAAATGCCCTTAATAGGTTCCTTTCATATACAATTGAGTTCACTTAAGTGTTGGGAGTTAAGTTTATTTGAGTTGTTGAATTATGAACTATCAAAAGAAAAAGAAAAAAAGATTCTCCAAACATATATTCTAAGCATAGAACCTTATTATTGTCTTTATTAATGTGCACAATTGGTAAGTACTGGGGCACTTTCCTGAAGTGTTCAACAATGTATCAATCTAGTGAATAATACTATTGGTTTGACATATTGAGCTACAAACCCTTATGACTGCAATGTCTTTCACAACTTTGATGGATTTTGTTCTCTGATTTTTTCCCCTAAACTACTATAGATTATGTCAAGAACTACCTAAAATATTGAACTTTTGACCTCCATTAACTTGACCTCTAAGTTTCACTGTTTGATGAAAATGCAGGGGGCTATTACTTTGTTTGTCTATTTCTCACAGATAACATGAGCAAAAGCCCTATTGTAGGAAATATCAAGAGCAACAGGGCTGCAAATTTTTCCATCCATTATTATGGTGACTCCCACTTTTACTTTAATGGAACCAACTCTTGCCTTCTCTTTAATGCACACAGTTGTCTCTACAACTAACTTTTTTATGTCATCAACAAAAAGTAACTTTGAAAGATCAAGATATGGCTTGGAATGAAAAATTCTCTCCTTTCCAGGAGCACCAAGAAACATGAATAGCACTAAAAAGGAATAGCACTAGAGTGCAATTAACTTCCCTTTCTATCAGTTTCTTAGTCTTATAATGGTTCTGTTCACCAAAAAACTTATTCAACTATTTCAATATTCCAAATATGATATCTCAGACAATGAAACTGAATTGAAGCAATGTAGAGAGTGTCACAATGGGCTCTCATATAAAATTTTAGGCACTAGCCTATCCAAAAGCTGAAAGTTTTAATTCCATCTTGAAGATTTTCAATACTAAATCTGATCTCAAGTTTTTGGTGATTAATAATGAGGCCTGGCAGTGGTGGCCTCGAGCCATTGTGGAACAGAGAGGCTGCTTGTCTATTCACACAAAGCAATTTGAGGGGACTATCACAAAATCAACATTTCAAAAAGAAGCCCTACAATGAAGTTAGCAAAATTCCTCTTTAATCAACAATGAAATTTGCTGACAATATACAGGTATCTAGCAAATCTCAAGGATGAGCATTACCTCATGTTCAGATTATATACATGTTTATGATATCTACAACAACTTGTTTCATTTTCCTAGTCTTAAGATATTTTAAGTTGTCCACTATTCATGATGGTTTAATCATTGGTTGAGGTATATATCTTTGAAATTTTGATTCATTTTTAATTTTATCTCCATTAACATTTTGTTGTGTTCTGCTTTTAATTTATCATTGATTGAGGTATATATCTTTGAAATTTTGATTCATTTTTAATTTTATCTGTATTAATATTTTGTTTTGTTCAGCTTTTAGCTTCTCATGTTTAATTGCTTTTTTGTGGGGCTATTCTTTAACCATGCATTTCATGGTTGTGTTAAAACTAATGCATAAATAAAATCTTTATATTTGAAGTTCAGATAGGATGAGTGTCATTATATATTGATAGCATAGTTCATTATAGATGTAATTGTTTCTCTAATTGTTGATATTCTAATAAGAATTGACCATTTTTTGAAAGGATAGGCTAATGCAATGTCTAGTTTGTTTGGTCTTTCATTGGGTTCTATTGGAATGGCTCATAACATGGATGCACGACTATGTCTTTGGCTTCTCCATATCTAGATGATTTTCATGACAATATAATTTCTCTGAACCTTTCCAGTTTCTTTGCATGTTATATTAATATAAATCAGATGCCAAAAAACTAGTTTATGTTTTATCAAGCTAAATCAAATGCAAAAAAACTACTTTGCATATCTTGGCATGGTAATCTTGAATTCTATCACAATTTTAGCAGAACTATATTGTTTTTTTGTGACAAGAGAATTGCTTACAAGCCATTCTTTCAGCCGCTCATTCCCCTTATTACAAGAGAATTTATTAAGTATTAATTGTTGGCAAATTCAAGTTGCAGAAACATGCTTCAAGGTTCTTGGAAAGAGGCAAATGCACCTATATTAATGGTTCAGATTGAGGACCACAACATTAATGTTGAATTGTGGAGATGTTGTTGGCTTATGTGTATGGCTAACATCCAAAGCTCATAGGGTAATGCCCTCTGCGTTCTTGCAGCTACATCATTTCTTAAACTGCAGGTGAAGTCCTCATCAAGTTGTGCTATTAATGTTCTTCATGACTGCAGAACTTTTAAATTTCGAATGCTAGTTCTTTATAAGTTGATCCTATAGTCAGTTGTGTATCATGTTTTCATAGTCTAGACTGGAGCCTGCATTTCAGTATTGTGTTAAGGGTTGGTCTTCATGAGGTTAGAAAGTAATCTTCCACTCCATCCTGTATTATACATGAATTTTAGAGCACAAACTTTTGTCCTACCAGGTAAGCCATCTTTTAATCACTCCAACGGTTCTTTTGTCTTGCCAGGTATCACAAGCACAGGGTTTGACTTTGTTCTAGTGGACGGACTTCCTTTTTTTGCATTATTTTCATATTTCAGTTTGGATCCATATTTACGTTTAAATATTACATTTTGACTTTGTTTATTGTTATTGTTGGTTTTTTGTCTATTGGTATGACACACTTTTGCATTTTAAAGATTTTGTTGATTGGAATGGATTTTTCATTCACATCTTAGTTTGATATTGAATTATGATTAATGAAAACATTTTTTTACACTGCATTCATCTTTAGAGTTTATGATTTATACTGCACCGAAAGAGTAAAATGTTAACAACATATTGGAAGTGCTTTCAGAATTGATCAACCCATTGATCTCAAATGCAAAGGAAGGTATTCGTATGATATGCTCAGTACTAATTTAGCTGACACTATCTATAAATGTCATGTTGTGTAGCTTAAATAGATACAGTTGCCAAATTTGATGTTGACATTTAGGTAAAGTTTGCTTCCTTCCATCCTCTTTTGTAAGTAAGGGCTTTTAAGTTTGATAGGCCTTTCAGTTCTCATAGGTATATCTAAACCTTACACTGGTTCCAATCTCATTATTTTGTGATGGTTCATTTTCATAATAATGTATATGTAATAGACTTTTTCATTTGCAGGGGAATGATTGAACATGTATGGTATTTGTTGCATTCATAAACGTAACTCTTGGTTCTTTCTCTAAAAGATAATTCATTTGAGTTTGACAGGCTTTAACATGGTTTTGGATGGAAAACTGATGATTGTTTTTAAGCTGTTTTAATTGTTTTGTGTTTTATATAACATCTTTTGTTTACACTAATTAACAAGGCTCCAGATCTATTGGTAATTTTAATATTATAGTGATGAACATAATTTTGATTTGTTGGTGGAAGGCCATGAAAGCGGAAAGTGCTTTTGGCAATAAAAGGTTGGGGAGGTCTTCATCCTCGCAGGTTTTTTCGGAAAGAGGAAAGTGTTCATGGAGCTAGAGCTAGTTAAATAATGAAATAATGAATTTCTTTTGTATATTTTGATTAATTGTAATAATTTTCTTTTCAATTATGTAAAATAAATTTATTTACATCAATAAATTTGAATGATTTTGTTCAATGACTCTCTCACTTTCTAAGTTTCTCTCTCTCTCCCTCTATCTCTCTCTCTCTCTCTCTCTCTCTCTCTCTCTATATATATATATATATATATATATATATATATATATATATATATATATATATATATATATATATATATATATAGTACCATTCCTAAAAGTGATTGGATGAAGTATTAGGAAGGACACGTAATCCTTTCAATATGTAATGTTAAAACGCAAATAAAAGTTAGGAATGCCACATTTAGAAACACTCACGGAAGGATCGCTTGACTATTGTTAATAACTTTTAGGAACAGTTTCCCACACTATTAGGAATAGTTTCCGGCCATTCCTAGAAGTGATATTTGTTGTTGCGCGAAACAATTTCGACTGAAAATGTAAGTCTTTTTTTTTGTTTTTTCATAGAGGTAGATCTTGAAATCTGTTAAGAAGCATAGTCCCCTGTGTATACATGAAGGCGCTTCTTTTGATCAGCCGGCATGTCAAGTGCATTCAGAAAACGCTTGGTTTTCTTGTCATTGAAAGGGAAAAAAAAAATGAAAGCAACGGAGATTTTTGAGGGGGGAGACTTTTAATAATAGTTTTTATTTGAAATTTTTACATATAGAAAATATCGATCGTTCTTAATAGCCAGTTTTTTTGGAAAAGGCTTGTAAGTTTGAACTCTTGTTCTTTTCATTTTTAACTGCTTTTCTTGCGTGCAAATTAATATATAAGTCAGGAAAACGTAAATTATTGAAGCACATAAGTCGGCCAGCTGAATAACCTCGAGTCCTCCAAGCACTTGGAGCATATGAACAGTGGTCCACAGCATTACGGTAGCAAGGTCCTCTTATAATAATAGAAAGAAAAGGCTCTCTCTCTTTCTCTCTCTCTCTGAACTTAATTCCATGTTGACAAAAGGTATTCACATTCATCTTTTTCTCTTTTGAAAAGGCTGACAAGAAGAAGAAAGAAGAGAAGAAAGAAATTTTAAAAGAAAAAGGAAAGAGAAGAGGAGATCTAAGATGCAGGGGGAAGGTGTGGAGAGAGAGAGAGAGAGAGAGAATGGGTAGGAGGAGAGAGGAGAGAGAGCATGGAATGACATTGGAGATCATGGCTAACTTTTTGTGGAGTTTGCGGGTGAGAGCGTTGTGGGGAGTGCAGTTGCTGTTAGACGTTGGTATGTGCTCGGGCATGTCTTGTTTGTCTCTGAGTGGGCCAAATCAAAGGCCAAGTAGAAGGAAAAAAGGGGGAGGAGGCAACCAAACCTTTCAGGTTGTCCTGCATGGGAGGGGGTGGGTGCCCTGCATCTGTTCTCAACCAGAAACTCTAAACGAAACCCCCCAAATGACAAGGGAGCCTGGCAACCTGCCAAAACTCGCTGGCCCTCTCCCCAAAAGCTTCAATATTCCCTTTCTTCCTTCCACCACGCCTTTATTATGTCCTTCCCATCGCTTCAACCCTCCATTTCTTTATTCCAAAATGGAAAGTTAAATTATGAATTTCTAATTAAAACATGAAATCCAAGGGGCACTCTGCATCTTGCAATTGGGTACCCATGTTTCCGCCATCTTTCCCATAGTCTCTCCCGAAATCCTTTGTTGGTGACTCCTCCCATTGCCTGCACCGCTTCTGGCTATCCCGTCAAGTCGCTCCAATATCTTTCTCTTTATATACATATATAGTTAGTTAGTTAGTTAGTTAAAAACCATTATAAAAGATGTCTTCTGTTGTTGAAAACCGTCGCCAAGCACTGACCGTTGCAGATATGCCTTTTGTGATGGTTTTAGTGACATGAAATAAAAAAACAACTATCCTGACACAGAGGTAATCAGGTGATATATATATATATATATATATATAGCCATGGCTGCAAACATTTTAGCACAGACCTTATCCTAACAATTGAGACACAGAACAAGTCGTGAACTTCTTATTTAGATTTAGATGAGTCATTAGGGCTTGTGCTATCGTTGAAGATCATGGGGACAGCAAGCTGGACGATGAATTCCTGCTTTGTTAAAGATTTTAGGCAGCGGCAGTAAGCTACATAACCGTAGCTACATATTGTATGTGAATTCTAATGCATGCTTACAAGAATGATTCCAAGGTCCGATACAATTCAATCGGAGCAAGATGGCGTTGGTTTACTCTGTTCGAAGAAAGCAAGTAATTTTGATAGTTGATGTTCATGTAAATTTCACGGGCATGTGTTTCTCCACACGTCAATAAATACCAGTTTTTTTGTAGTATGAAACAAAGTTAAGTAGGTGGTGGACTTGTTGAGACACTGTTTATTTCATATCTAGGAGGCACAACTCACAAGAATGTCACTTTAATTAGCTCAATTGATTTCGAATTCTCTCCCTTCTTTTCTTAGGATGCGCTAATAATTGGTCGGGTCATGTTGGGTTTCAAAGTAAGTTGATGCATATTGTTTGACGAATAATGTCTGATGAGACGCTTTGAATGAGCATTTGTTTCAAAATGTAAAAATATAGCTGATTATTTGTAAACGTGAATTCTAAATAGGAAGTCATGGAATTTCGAGAAAATGTCCAAACAATGCAAGAAAAGTCAAAACCGATAAAATTTTTCCAATTTTTCAAATTTCCAGGCAACTTGTTTGTCTATATTGTTTAAAGAATATTGAGCTTATAATTATTTGCAAATACGTAAACTAGGAAGCCCTTAGGTTGTTCGATTACATTGGATCTCGTCTTCCCAGCCTCTCGCGTGCCTCCATGGGGTTCTTTTGCCTTCTACAAAGGTGGCTTTTTACCTTTCCATATTTTGTCCTTGTAAAGGGGAGGAGGGCCATTCTGTCACCAGGGTCATTTTAGCCATTTTATCATCACCCAGCTGTGCTTTTAATACTACAGTGCTGAGCATTAAATCTGCTTGGTGAGTTAAATTGTAATAAATAGAAAAAAACTGAATGCGTAATAAAATAATTTATCAAAAACGATTACATTATTAGAAAGGAATTAGACCTCTCCAGTTACAAAAGGAAAATGTTAAGGAATTTACATTGTGGTAGTGCATTTGATTCGACGTCATGTCTCCGTTTGTGAGAATCGGTTTTTTCTTTGTTCAGCCGTCGAAATTGAACAGTCTTAGAAATTCAATTAAGCAAAGTACTAGTTTTTTAATCCCCCTTGGAAGCACTATTTTTTTTATCAATATTTGGTTGATCGTACAAAATATTTGGTTGAAATACGAGTATCTTTCAATTGGTATTGGGGTCAGGTTCAAATTTTAATTCAGTTCAACTATGATGCATGCAGGAACACATTTTTTTCGTATAAATTTTGTTTTCCCTTTGACTATGTAGGATGCCAAAACTTTGGGCTGAGTGCTGCTATTAATCTATTAAATTGTGTGTGTGTGTGTGTGTATAATCACCAAAGAGTTCTTGTTGCGCTTTTTTACTGGTTTTTTTCCCCACCATCTAACACTTTTCTTTTTTCTCTCTCCTCTTCCTTACAAGTGAGAATGTTGACGGATCGGATTCGAATTGGTTTTGTTTCTAATCATATCAGCCTTTGCAGATGTTCCCAGATTCGGGTTCGAATACAAATGAAATAAAGTATATCCGAATCTGAAACACATTTCCACAATAGATTTACATCCGAACTGGAATACAAATTTTCATGTAAATCCAACCTACTTTCGAAATGTAAGCACATTGGATATAGTATACTTATTTGAATTTAAATCCAATCCGAAATCGGATCTGAATCCAAACAAAGACCTTTTTTAAAATCTAAATCTGATCTGATTTTTTAATCAGATATATTTTTTTCGTATCCAATTTTTTTGGAATTGTTCTGCTGGATATTAGATCTAAATTGGATATATTGACATTATTAATTATAGGGCTGCCAGGACCTTCCACAAGAAGAAAGAGGGGGCACCATTAGGCATCCCACTCTTCTTTGCCCTGGCAAAAATTGGCGAGGGAGGGCCATCAAGTCTACCCCACTGGTGACAGAAGAGAGAAAGGGGTGAAGGGCACCATTCGTTTCTTTTAGCTAGCAGCCCCACTTCTCTAGTGCTGCATTGCTTAATCCATGGGTAAAGGAACGAATTTGATAAGATGGGGGCATTTGTTTTTGTTGATTTCCACTGTATTTTTCCTTTTGGTCAAGGGGAATTCTATGAATGTATTTTTCCATTTCTCTTCTCTACCCTAAGGTGATAAGGAAGGTTGCCCAGCCCTGTCAACAGGGACAGTGAGAAGAAAAAACGAAATGGGGCTGACTCATTGGCTGTAGCCACTGATTGAGGGGTTGACACTAGTCATGACTTTTTTACTCACTCTAGGTAGTAACTAAGAGACACTGCATATAGGTACCATGTTCAATTTACCAATTGTAAGAGAAAGAGGGGATTTATACCAAAGAAGTTTAATAAGACTCAAGGGAATGAGTAGATAAACAAGAAAAAAAAAAATCTACATTAGCACCAACAGAAGTACAGTGAGAAGAAAGATAAAGTTTTAATATAGTGCTTTTAACTGTTTTAACTATGGAAAGTTGGGTAAGTTTGCTTCCATATGTGTTGAAGCAAAGATGTCTCAAGAACAGCACAACACAAAACTGAATATGATTAGAAGATAAAACTAAATCAAAATGGTAAAATCTAAAATAGAAAAAGTTCACTCCTGCAAATTGAATTTGTAACGAAGTCCATGCTTACTATACAACACATCGTTTTGTACGTTTGAAGACGTTAGAAAAAACCTTGTTTCTACTTCTGCTATTTTATCATTAAACTATAGAATCGTGCCTAAAAACACTTATATAAATAAATTTCATGACAAAAAATTTCTTATGTTCAATGAATTGTTTCTTTGCATTGGATGTTGAACTTAATATATGAATGTAAATGATGAACTTTTTTCTCATTGCTTCTGCTAATAATATGAATGTGGGTATGTCTACATAGCATACTTCTTCATGTCTTATTAAATAAGAAAGAATAAATAGATTCACTATAGATGGACTTTTAAGCTCTCCCGTGATGTTGATATGCCTATATGTGACTATTATCTTGTTGGGGAAAACACTATAAATCTATTCAATAGCTAAAACAATTCATACTTTATAGCAAATTAACTCAGATATTTATAGTTGCACTAATGTAACTGTAGGACATGGTATATCCTATTTCATCACATTTGTTGATTACTATACCAATTTAGTTATGTTTTTAGTTCATCATAAGTCTGAAGCCTTGTATAGCATTAATTTTCATAAGTTTGCTTGAGAAACAGCTTGACCAAAAAAACTTTGAGAAGTAATCGAGATAAAGAATATTGATTAGATCAGTTTAATGAAATATATGATGAAAAATATAAAAGAAGTAAATCCCTTCTTAAGATCATAATAGAATAGTGTTAGGGAAAGGATCAATAGAGCTCTAAGAGAAGTGTTTAGCTTTATGGCGTTGTAGGCAAAATTGTCTCGTTGCTTTTAGTGATCTTTTTTTTTAACTGAACTCCACATATTGAACTTTATACTCACCGAACCTATGAGGTTTGTTTCTGTCATCATTTGTGCTCTTCCTGGGCTCACCCTTCTGCAACGACATTTTTTGGCTGTAAATATCATTTTGTTTTGAAAAAAATTGGGAGAATCACCCACCTGGAGTTTTCTTAAACTGATGTATGGATATTGAACTTTATACCCACCAAATCCATGTCCACTGGACCATATAAACTAAGAGAAACTAAAGTCTAATCAAGATATTTAAAGCTGAGCATCTGTAGACTATGTTCATGATATTTCACAACAACTTGAAAAATTGGAATTAATTGAAGATAGATGTATCTTCATAAGATATTAATAACATTTGCAAAGTAGTTGCAAAAACATACACTTAAACAGAAGGTATAAACTATGATCACTTTTGATTACTTTATATTAAACATGGTCACTTGTACAAGCTTGGAACTGGAGTGTCAAATGGAAGTGTCTGAGGAGACCCCTAGCCCTTGGAAAGGGGGCCTACCTGCAACCAATAGTATGAAAAGCGATAATGGCGAGCGACGATCTTGGGTGAATGTGGCAGAGAACCTGGAGAAGCCATAGTTGGGAGACGTGGATTAGGGCTGCACAACGAGTCGAGCCAACTCTGGCTCGACTCGAACTCGCTCGAAAAAGCTCGGCTCGAGCTCGACTCATTTATAAACAAGTCGAGTTCGAGCTGAAAGTTAAACTCGAAACAATAAACGAATCGAGTTCGAGTTGAAAGAACTCGACTCATTTAAACTCGACTCGACTTGTTATATAATCAGTTGAATTGGATAAACTGGTTCGCGAAACCGGTTCACTCATCACTGGTTTAGGGTAAAAACTTTTTACCGAGGTCTTCTCTTCGCATTCGGTCTTCGCTCTTCCGTCTTTCCCACTGCTCTCTGTGGCTCTGCCTCTCTTTCTTCCTGTCTGCTCTCTCTAGTGCTGTCTTCCCTCTTCCATCGACCACGACGATCAGACGACCAGACCTGAGACCACCGTTTGCCTTCGGCCTTCCGTCTTTCCAACTGCTCTCTCTCTCTTCCGTCTTCCCTCTTCCATCGACCAGACAACCACCCTTCTAGGCTCCTCACTGGCTCACCATTGCACTGCACGGCCTACACAAGCACAGCAGCACCAACATCCAGCATCCCGCCTATCTTTTCTTATCAGTGGTATGTAACTTTTCCGCTCTCTCTCTCTCTTTGTGTTGTGGTTCGTTTCTTGACTGAAGCATTGTGGCGTTGAAGTCTTAAGAAGTCTGCAATGCATGTTGCCTTTATAAGAAGAACAATAAATCCAGTTACCAGTTACTGATAAAAGCCTTAAGAAGTCTGCAAGGCAGGCTACCTTTACCAGAGGGAAGCCAACGCAACAATTGAGTGAGGTTAGCTACACTTTCTCTTTTTGATGCTTTATAAGAAGTTTGTTTATATTTGAAACTTTCTATAGGCCGAGAAAGAGGAAATAAGGCTGAGGAGGATTCAAGAAAACAGAGAGTTTGAGAGGTAGACTATCAGACAAAGACAGGTAATCAGGAGTTGCTGTATTAGACCTTGCATTGGGTTTCTTGAGTCGGAGCCCGTTTGTCACTGTAAATTGCCTAATGTAGTTTTACAGCTTTGGGAGCTTACTTCGGAGTTGTGAAACCTAAATTTAAGAAATATAACCTCTACTGGCACATCTTCAAAATCTGGGAACATCTTTAATAATTTGAGGACTGAGTTATTAAACTTCATATTGAAGGTCGTTTTGAATTAATCAGTTTTATGCAAGCTATTTTTCCTTTAGTGGAAAGTTGCTAAAAAGTTATAGATTTAGAAGACTTCTGATATTGAGTCTCTGCTTTGTGGCGTTGAAACAGGCTCATTGCTCAAGCAACCAAGCTCAGCAGTCACAAAAAAGTCCCAAGCCTATGCTAAAGAAAAATATAAAGATTGAAGAATAGCAAATCCAGTTACCAGTTACTGATATCCTTAAGAAGTCTCCAAGGTAGGTTGCCTCTACCGGAGGGAAGCCAAAGCAACAATTGAGTGAGGTTAGGTACACTCTCTTTTTGATGCTTTATAAGAAGTTTGTTTATATTTGAAACTTTCTATAGGCCGAGAAAGAGGAAAGAAGGCTGAGGAAAATTCAAGCAAATAGAGAGTTTGCGAGGTAGACTGTCAGACAAAAACAGGTAATGATTTTCGTTTAGCTTGATGTGCACCATTGAACTATATATCTATCATCTCTCTCTCTCTCTATATATATATATATATATATATATATATATATATATATATATATATCACTCTTGTAGATATGGGCTAGTACAACAGGCTAAACATTCTAAGCCCGTGTTTTTCATGTCATAATATTCTGCTTATTAAGGCTGACGATTAAGGATAACGAGTTAGCAACTGTTGCTCCTGTAGACAGGGCCAAATAAAATGGGTAGACTTGCGAATGTTCAGCTCATTGAGGCTGAGAATTGAACTAATGCACAAAAAGATCACTTTTTTCCATTCTTTGCAATTTTCATGTTTTGCTTGATAGGAAATAGACTTAATAATGTGATGTAAAACAAGTTTACTAATTGTTTCCCATGGAAGCTTGATGTTATCAGTTACAGAGAAGGCTGTTGACTTGTCATTAGAAAACAAGAAAATAAAACAAGTAAAAATCATTACTCATTTTTATATTGCCATTTCTTTACTTGCTATCTGCTTTGATCTGTATTTTTTTTTTTTATGTTGGTGCGTTATTGTTGGTTGCATGCCTTTAATTCCTTCAACTGCTAATTTCTTCGCTGACTTATTGAGTTATTGTGCATGTTTATCTGTAGAGTGGACATGTTTATCTGTATATTTCATTTTTAGAAGCATTGTAGTCATTTTCTCTACAGAACAAGAATGTCTTCACCGAGAGAAAATACTACAAGTAAAGATAAACAAGTACTATGTGGTTCAAGAGCAGGTTCAACAGAACCACCTAGTCTAAGAATCTCTATACAATAGTCTATAGTTTATGACAGTTTAGATCCTACTTATTTGAAGTTTGTTGACAATGAGGATGTAAGCATGGATAAAGTTGACGAAGCAATGCCTAATAGTGGTATGAAAAGACAAAGGGCAAGGACTTCTTCAGTTTGGAATGATTTTGAAGAAGTAACTATGGGTGGTGTGAAAAAAAGGTAGATGTAAGTATTGCAAAACAATACTTGTTATAAGTACAATAGGGAGTACATCATCGATGAGAAGACATAAATGTCTTATGTGTCCCGGTAATATTAGGCAAAATACTTTGAACTTTGGCATTAGTGAAGTTTCAGGCCTTACAAAGGAATCAATGAGTAAGGGTGCCAAACTTGATTTCGAAAAATTGATAGATAATAGCAAAGATGGTAGTTTGTCATGAATATGCATTTAATATGGTTGAGTGTTGCTGGTTTAAATTTTTATTGAAGCTTGCTTTTCCAAATTGGTTACCCATTTCAAGGACAACAGTAAAAAGAGATGTAACAAATTATATGAGGTAGAAAAAAAGAAGTTGAAGGAATATTTTAAAGGTGTTCCATCCATTGCTTTGACAAGAGATATGTGGACGTCTAATCAACAAATTGGGTATATTTCTATTACAGCTCACTTCATAGATCATGCTTGGACACTTCAAAAGCGTATAATTGGTTTTAACAAAGTCAAACCAGCTCATACTGGGAAGAATATAGCAAATGTAATTGCTAAAAATCTTCAAGAATGGGAAATAAAAAAAAAGATCATCTCCATTACAGTTGATAATGCTTCTTCTAATGATGTTCTTGTTAGAAAATTGAAAGAAACTTTAGAAAAAAGTGGTGTAAATTTATACCAAGGCGGTAAATTTTTTCACGTCCATTGTTGTACACATATTCTAAATCTAATGGTGCAAGATGATTTGTCTGCTGTTGGAGATGAACTTGGTAAGATTAGAGATGTAGACAAATATATAAAATGTTTCCCATCAAGACTTCACAACTTTCAAGTTATAGTAGATGAATTTGAAATTTATGGTCAAAAGAAGTTGGTGCTAGATGTTGCAACTCGATGGAATTCTACTTATTTGATGTTGAAGGTTGCACTTTTGTATAGACATGTTTTTTATAGATATGTTATGGAAGATGCTGGTTTTACTTGGTTACTGGATGCAGATGAATGGGAGAGAGTACAAAAAATATGTACTTTTCTTGAAGCATTTTATAATGTTCCTGTACTTTTTTCAGGGTCGAAGTATCCTACAACAAACCTATTTTTCTTAGAAATTTGAGGGGTTCAAGAATTATTACAAGAAGAAGTTGTAAATGGGTGTAGCTTTATAAAGAGAATGACATTCAAAATGAAATAAAAGTTTGATAAGTATTGGAGTTCCTGCAATATATTGATGGATATTACTTCCATACTAGATATAAGGATAAAACTAAGTTTAACATACTGTCTTTTCAAAGACTTTTAGTAAGAAATACATTGCAATAGCTTTATAATAGCTACGCTGCAAAAATTGAAGGTTTAAATAAAGATGTTGAATGGGATGCTACTACTTTTATGAGAGGAACTGACTCATCATGTAGCAACTCCAATAGATATAGTGTAAGATTTTTTAGCTTTTTAGGTCAAGCAGACAATGTTCCTTTCCAAGCTCCAAAGTTTGAGCTTGACATGCATTTAGAAGATGGATTGCTCAAATGTGATGCTACCACTCATGATTCGTTTGATATATTGATTTGGTGAAAAGATAAAGAATTGAAATACCTCATTTTATCACATATGACACGATATATATTGTGTATTCCTGTTACTACAGTTGTTGGAGGTTGAATTGTGGATGAATCTTGGAGTCCATTGAGTCGAATTGTGGTCACTACATGTTGTTCTTATAGCTGCCCACATGTTGAGTTGATTGTTCATGTAGACAAAAAATACCAATTTCAGATTATTGGTACTTTTTGGCAGCAAAATTTCTGGTCTTAGGCTCAATGGCACGATGGGATATGCACTTGCAAACTTCCTCTCCTTGAGAACATTGTGAGTATCTTTACCATGGATCTTATTCAACCTTGCTTTTGTTGGGATCTATCTTGTAGTGCTGCATTTTTTTAGATGATATTGCCACACATGGAAAATATGGGATTTATTGAAGTGTAATTGCTATTAATCCTTTTGGGCAGAGTTAAGGGTTTTGGGTTGCATGTGCAGCTTATAACAAGTTACATTGAATAGAAAGGGAAAATGCTGTAAACCAACCACCATCAAAAGGCCTCAATGCAAAAAAGAAGAGGAAGACTGCGCAGGTATTTCTGCTGCTTCACTCTGAGCTCCTTTTCCTGTTTCATTTTCCTGGAATCATCTTTGTTTGATGATTGTAAAAAGGTTTTATCCAAATGAATTTGGTAGGGTGCTGAAATTAGCATAGGCCACTGATCAGCACAAATGATAATACTCACACCAAAAAAATATTCTCTTCCTACAGTTATGCCTACAAATTTTTCTGCCAAGAGTATGACAAGGCAGAAGGCACTCAGTGGTGATACCCTGACTAAATAAACATAAAACCATGACCTACAAGTGTATCACTGATTGCTATGAGAGGCACAGTAGGATGTTTAATCTATTTAGTCATTTGGTTCAAGTCTTGAAGCACATCAATAGAATGATGTCTCATCAATCTTGAGAATTATTTATCATTTTCTATTGGCATAACTGCATTCTATTTTTCTTTAACTTTTATCACCATTAAGGTTCAGATTACTATTGCTCCACCAGATGCTAGAAATCTACTAATTCTTTCCTTGTTGGGCTGCATGTTTCACTGACATATCATAAAAAACAAACATTAACATATCCACTATGCAATTGCAGAGATGAAGGATGCCAACCACAAAAATTAACAATTCTCTTGCTATAAGTAGTTTTACCAAGTCATGGAGTGCCACTGTATTTGCTTAATGACTACCATTCAGCTATTTTCCAGAGATTCTAGCTTGAAAAGAAGCAATAGGAAGAGTGACTAGTTCAGGCTCATCACAGGGATCACGTTTCTGTTTCTGCTTTTTTTTTTTTTTTTGCGTTGCCAGCTAAATGGCCTGTTGTGCTTTGTCTGTTTGCCTGCAGTCACTTTGAAATGTTCACTGATATTTAAACTAGTGAGATGTTGTCATTTTGAGGTTTTGACTGAACTGATGTGCATGAATCTGCCATTTGCATCCTTATGCACCAGACGATGATCAGAAACTTTAGCTGCAAAATTCACTCCATTAGAGAGCTACAAAGTTGGCAATCTTGCAGAGAGGGTGAGCACTGTACACAAATACGAAGGGTCCTCAAAGGAATGAAGAGGTGGCAGATGGGAAAGCTCACATTTTCTATCTATGGGATTAGGGAAACGTTAATGTCTATGGATGGGTGAAGAACCACTAGTGGCTTGCGATGATTTCTTTTTTGCAGGTATACAGCAGATCTTATGCATGGTAGCAGTGTAAATGCCAAACAATCCCTTTTTGGAGAAGGAACAATTTTGTGGAGTTATCCCAACTTTTAATGCAGTGGACGTCCATAATATGATTTGTAGAGACTTCAATGTGATGAGGAATAGCACCAACAAAACCAGTAAGATGCTGAATGCCCAGTCATGGTTTGATTTCAACAAATTCATATATATTGCCAACCTGAAGGAACTGCATGATGATCGAAACATCTACACTTCATCGAATAATAGCTAGGAGTAGGATAGGACTCTATGAAAATTAGATGGAGATTTATAGATGTTCCATGGGAAACATAAACTAGCATAGTTTGCTCATTGTTCACATCTTCTCGAGCTACATTTGATCACAAGGTGATCATTATTAAAATAGAAAACCTATTGAGGCAAAATAAGAAGAGGAGACGCTTGAGAGTGTTAAAACCTGGCTCCTTGACCCGGGAGTTGGGGGGGGGATGCCAAGTCATCTGTAAAGAATGGAGAGCAACTACTTAGGGCCGCTTTATTTTTAGAGTTCTTCACAAAATACATGGTCAAATTCAACCTTTAGGAACCAAACTTCCTCTGGGAGAATTAAGAACTAAATTAATTTAGGCTGCATTGGGCTCAAGTAGCAAGCGAGAGATAAAAATTGGCATGTATCTAGAAAGGAAGAGACAACTAAAATGAACCTTAAAAAGGTCATGCATTTCAAAGAGATCATGTGGTGAGAGAAGTTGAGAGTAAGATGGCTAAAAGAAGGGGATAGAAACACAAAATCCTTTGTAGTCGTAGCCAACAATAGATTGAAAAGGAACCAGATTGCTAAAATAGTGGTGGTCAGGTGTTCGCATCCCCAAAATTTGGTTGTTTTTGGAGTGCTCCAAAAAAAAGAGTTTTGTTTTGAAAGTGAGAGAGAAAGGGACTTGCCCGTCGGTATGAAGATCGACCATTCTCGGTGCCTTTACAAAAGGTAATCAATCCAAGGGTTGTGTCTATTATTGGTGCATTTCATTTTGGCTTAAACATCTCTTCATTCTATTTGCGGTGTAGTGTTTGAAAAAAATATTGAAAGTTTGATGTTTCAAACTTTGCAAAGAGTTCTTGAAGAATTACTTGAGAATGTAAAACATTTTGAGAAGAACTAGAATTGGGAAATCTTTCTAGATATTATTTAGAAAGCTTGGAAAATCATTTTGAAGTCACTTTAGTGTTCTCTCAAGATTTTAAGCAGGTTTGAGGTTTTGTTCTACTTTGGTTTCTACCTAGTTAGAGTTTCATCTCATCTTGCTAAAGTTCTTTATAGAGGTGCTTGTATTCATAAGTGATATTAAGTGAGTGTGAATGCATGAATGCATTGATCTTATATGATTGAAAAAGAAAATCATTCATTCATACCATAACATTCATCTAAGAGCATTCCTACCATAGCATACATCTAAGTTTCTCATCTTGATTTACAAGATTGTCATAAATATTGTTATGAAATGAGAAAAGCTTTTGAAAATAGAATGGAGTTGTAGACCATCAAGCATTATTCTAATATTGGGTAATTACTTGATTTTTAAATTTGGTGAAATCAGCAAATGAAAAAGATCTTGAGAGAAAAATATTCAAAAGAATGGAAAAGATGAAAGGTTTGATCACAAGAGAAATATAGAGAAAGAGAGAGAGAAAAAGATCTTGAAAATCACAAAATCAAAGATTTAAAAGACATATAGATACATATATGAAAGCTTGTGAAAATGAGGTTTAAATCAAATAGAGAAGAGAAGATCATTTTAGAAAGAGAGAGAGAGAGAGATTTAAAAATGGAATACACATATATATATTCGTATATACGCATATGAGAGTTTGTAAAAATATGTTAAATCATAAAGAGAGAAGGACAAAGAAAGATATTCATGTGCATGTATATAACATGTATATATGCATATATCTTCATGAGTATTAAAATCAAGAAAAGACTTGAAAATATCCAACTTCAATTTTGATCTAGGCTGGTGGGGAACTTGGGCTCATGCAAGAGCCTAAGCTAAGTCTCCAAGGCAACATTAGAGGGGGGTTCTTGCTTTCGAAAATATTTTGAAAAGTATGATTCTAAATATTTTTGTATGTGAACAAGAAAAGCATTATTAGTTTGTTGGCTACAAGAGAATATATTTCTTCCACCGTTAGGTATGGAAGAAAATTAAACATACATAAAATGAAGAACGTAGGAAAGCACTTGCTGAGGTCCCTAATTGGATGATTATGAAAGAAACTAAGCGTGAGAATGACATGAAGAATGCATATTAACATATACAAATTCATGAATGGCTTTTTCAAGTTGGACAAGTCTCAACCTCAAAAATCAACATAATAATGAGGAAATCCAAACCCCTAACACTCATTGTCACCGTACGTTTGCACATCAATTAAGGAAAATTAGAATATCATGCATGAGCATCATTTCAAGCATGAATGATGGATAAAACGATACAACAAATATATTTTTGAAAATAATTGAAGAAATAAAATTTATTTCACCTTACTCATACTCTCGGTGCACTCAAGATATAGCTCTCGATTCTGAATAGAAAATCATTTGAACTTTCTTGCATGACCATGATGAGGTGGCAACAAGAAATGAAAATAGATGAAAATAAGATAATGACTACATACCTTGAATATGAATGATATTAGAAATGAGTTCTTTCTTTTGAATGATCTTGGAGTCACCTCGAATGAAACTCTAAAGTGATGAACCACCACGAGATCTCTTTGTGGTCCTTTGAAGAATTTGAACCTAAAGAATGTTTGCTCCCAAGGTTGGAAAGAAGAGAGAAATGGAAAGAGAGAGCTAAGAAAAAATTTAGATTTTCAAGAGAGGAAGCACAAGAGGTCCCTCCATGGTTGTATATGCTCAAGAAGGAAGATTGTGGGGATATCCATAAGGAGTTTTGGAGCCAAAACTCAAAATTCAATTTTTTTTTTTTGTTTAACAAGATTTTCATGTTAATTTCAAATCCTTTTGGAACCAAAATTGAAAATTTGAATTCAGGAGGGAAGAGTTTTGGATTCAAAATTCAAAATTTGAATTCAAGAGAGAAGAGAGTTTTGGAATTCTCGATTTGATTTAAACTTGGAATTTGGATCTCATACAGATCTGTTAATTGGATTTTGGATTTGAATCTCGCGTCTAAGGTTGGGTTTTGAATTTAAATTTTGTGTTTGGGTTTGGACAACGGTTTAGAAATTCATTTTGGGTCGAATATTTGCAAATTTGTTTTGGGTCTATAATTTAAATCCAAATAATAAAATATAGTCTTTTTTTGAAAAATTTGGGATGATAACAGATTCCCCTCTTTGTCACTAAGCGCCGACAAAGATTAGTACCCCGAATTTTTCAAACAAATCATTTTTTGGAATGATGTTTCAGGCTTAACCCCTTACCTGTTTGAGCTTATGTTACAAGTTTAATCCCTTACCTACACGGGTTTGCCAAAATTGAATTCAGGTTTAACTCCCCTGAATGGGTTGCCTTGGCTTGCATTGCAGGTTTAACCCCTTACCTGCGTGGGTTGCTCTTTTGTCTATAATTTCAGGTTTTACCCCTTTCCTGAATAGGTTGCTCGATAACAAGTGGCAATGCCTGGAAAGAACCCTCAATCACCTCGAATACCTTTGTTAAAGCTGGAAATGAGATCCCATTTCTCCCACATTGGTTGTGACAAGAAGACATCTTATCACCTCGAGTGCCTTATGGTGAAGTTTTTGTTTTCAACGAAGGCTGGATTTTGAACTTGCTTAATAAAATTCTCCAAACTAGTGTTTGGATTGAGCTTGTTTTTGAAAAGCAATTGGCCAAACGACCAAGTTGCACTTGCTCCATATGATTCCCTTGTCTAGTGACATGGTTGAGCTAGCATTAGAATGAACCGAACCTAGAGGCCAGATTGTGCTTGATCAAATCTTTAGCTTAGCAGCTGAGTTGATCTGATTGGGATATTACCATTTTCTTGATGGACAATGATGATTTTGTAAAAGAAAAGTATATGTCACAAAATAATTTTGAAAATGCCTCAAAATATTCATAAATAAAAATACCCCAGTGTTGGCGATTTCCATGACTGATAAGAGATAGGATCTGATTTAATACAGAATGCACCAATGCACTGGTAGAAGGTTGATACCTAGATTATAGCAAAAATAATAGAAAATGCCCCATGAAAAGAAGGTGAGGAGAAAATTATATAAAGGAAATTGATATATTTTCTGCTAACATGAAAATGAGAGTACAATGTAATAACATATATGTGAGCTTTCGTATGAAAGAATTTCTGTTTTGTCTTTAACGAGAAGAAATTGAGACAATGCTTGTAGGAAAGAAATTTGTTATAATAATATGATTGGTAGATAGTGATTCTCATAGCGAGATATCAAGTTGATAATATAGGAAAATAGAACATCTTCATTTTGAAATGATTAAATCTCAAGCAGAATATAAATATATGAGGTTTGATTCGAGAAGATATAGACTCAACAGGGGTGGATGAATAAACTAAAAATAAGTACCCAACGATTGAAAATAGAATATGTCGGAGCAAAAGAAAGATATTGGAATAAATAATGACTCATTAAAATCATGGAAGTAGTAAAATGGGAAGAATGACATCATAGATATTGAAGCTAGAAAATTATTTGGTTAAATATTAATGAGGGAAAAAAAAGGAATGCATGACCTCAGTGAAGCATGTGTTGATCATGAACTGATATTGAGGCAAAGAAAATAATGAAAATTACCCCAATAAAATGAATGCATGGACAAAATTATATAAATAAAATTGATATGTGAGGGTGAAAGGTAGTATTACGTGTCTGAGCTTGGATATAAAAGAATTTTTGACAAGCAATTGGGACAAAGCTTGTAAAAAGAAATTTGTTGTAGAAATATGATCGGTAAATAGTGATTTTCATATGGAGATATCAAGTTAATAATATAGGAAAATAGAGAACATTATGAGCAATTTATCACTTGTGAATAATCTTAACTTTGAAAGGATTAGACCTCAAGTAGAGTATAACAAATGCATGATGTTTGATTCATATAGATCCAAAAAATCACATGTTTGATGATTGAAAATGGAGTATCATTGAGTAGAGCAAAGATTGATATTCAATTTGAAATAAATGATAACCCAATAAAATCATGAAAGTAATAAAATAGAGAGAAAGATACTATGGGTGTTGACATTAGGAAATTATTTGGCTAAATATAAATGATGGAAAAAAATGTATGACCTAAGTCAAGCAAAGTTTGGTAATTGAGCCAATAGATGGCTATCATGTTCAAGAATAAGAGATTAAACAAATTAATAAATAAGGGATTGACAAGGTGTGATAAAATATATATATTGAAAAAAAATAGACTTTTCAGATGAGAGAATTTGAAAAATCAATGTCACTTATGTAGTAGGGTTTAAACATGATTTTATGACATGGTCATGTTTAAGATTATATAGAGATGATCGAAGAAGTCACTGATTTAAATGAGAAATTTAAATGAGAAAGATGGAATGTAAAATTATTAAATTGATCAATGATTGTGCAGAAGACACACATGCAATCATCATACAATGATAAACATCCAGCCTTTTCTAAGGTCACCTTTATCATGCATATATTTGAAAAATGAGCATAGGACCCTAATTGAATTTGGTTTGGTCAAGTATGATTATTCCATATAAGATATGCCAATATACCTTAGCCAAGAGACTTGGTACGAGCATAGACTCCTTCATTTGGCAACTAAGGGTAAGGTTTATCAACCTCTTCTTGGACACTCGTCGATATACCACAAGTTATCACTCATGGTACTAACGAATGGGCTTTCCCGCCCAAGGTATGGTCTAATTATAAGGCTTAGTCTTGTGCTACCACCTAAGACCAAGCTCTACAACATGATAACTGGAACAAATAGGCACTTGAAGTTTTTGAAATATGAGCAAGAATGCAAAATATATTGTCTCTAATGCAATGTCCCCTAAGATGATGATTAAAGTATGTAGAAGAGAAAAAAAATTATTTTTCAATCAAATCTTAAATTGAGGAGGGTTATATTTGATCTTATATCTAGGTGAACGTGATTGATCATCCCCAGTTAGTCTTATGTGCAAAAGAGCAAACATAATCATAAGCAATGTAATGAAATACCGATGGGGTCAAGACCAAAGAAGGGAGCATACTTTATCATTGACAATATATGAAAAGTCCAAGTTTATGAAAATGCATCAATGATAATCATAGTCAAATGATGATGGAATCACGGTCGCCATCTGTTCCCATCCCCAAAATTTTTTATTTTGGTTTTGGAGTGCTCCAAAAAAATGATGTTTTGTTTCAAAATGAGAGAGAAATGGACTCACCCATCGGCACGAGGATCAACCATTTCCGGCGTCTTTACCGAGGGTAATCAATCCAAGCGCTATGTTTATTAGTAAAACATTTCGTTTTGGCTTGAACATCCTTGTCATTCTAAATGCAGTGTTGAAATGTTGAAGATTTGATGTTTCAAACATTTGGAAAAGTTCTTGAAGAATCACTTGGGAATGTATAACATTTTGATTTGAGAAAAAATTGAATTGAGAAATCTTTACAAATATTGTTTGGAAACCTTTGAAGATCATCGTTTGGTAATCATTTTGGTGTTCTCTTAAGACTTTAAGTAGGTTTGAGGTTTTGCTCTAATTCTATTACTACCTAATTAGAGCTCTATCTCATCTTTCTTAAGTTCTTTTAGAGACGTGATTGTGGTCATTTGTGATGTTAAGTGAACGTAGATGCATGAATGCATTGATCCTACGTGATTCATTCCTACCACAACATTCATCTAAAGACATTCTTACCATTGCATACATCTAAGATTTTTGTAATAAATATTTTTTATGAAAGAGAAAAGTTTTTGAAAATAGAATGGGATTGTAGACCCTAAAGCATGTTTCCAATATTGAGTCATTAATTTGAGTTTTGGTCTTAGTAAAGTTGATAGATAAAAAAGATCATGAAAGAAAAATGTTCAAAAGAATATAAAGGATAAAGACTTGATCACAAGAGAAATATAGAGAAGGAGAGAGAGAAAGAGATCTTGAAAATCACAAAATCAAAGATTTAAAGGAAAGAGAATATATATATATATATATATATATATGAAAGCTTATGAAAATGATGTTTAAATTAAGTAGAGAAGAGAAGATCATTTTAAAAAGAGAGAGAGAGATTTTAAAATTGAAGACACGAAACATTCATCTAAAGACATTCTTACCATTGCATACATCTAAGATTTTTGTAATAAATATTTTTTATGAAAGAGAAAAGTTTTTGAAAATAGAATGGGGTTGTAGACCCTAAAGCATGTTTCCAATATTGAGTCATTAATTTGAGTTTTGGTCTTGGTGAAGTTGATAGATAAAAAATATCATGAAAGAAAAATGTTCAAAAGAATATAAAGGATAAAGACTTGATCACAAGAGAAATATAGAGAAGGAGAGAGAGAAAGAGATCTTGAAAATCACAAAATCAAAGATTTAAAGGAAAGAGAATATATATATATATATATATATATATATATATATATATATGAAAGCTTATGAAAATGATGTTTAAATTAACTAGAGAAGAGAAGATCATTTTAGAAAAAGAGAGAGAGATTTTAAAATTGAAGACACGTATATATATTCATATATATGTATATGAGAGTTTGTAAAAGAATATGTTAAATCATAAAGAGAGAAAGACAAAAAAAGTTATTCAGGTGCACGTATACGTATATAACATGTATATACGTATATGTCTTTCGTGAGTATTAAAATAAAGAAATGACTTGAAAATATCCTACTTTAATTTTGATGTAGGCCAGAGGGGAACTTGGGCTAATGCAAGAACCTATGTTTAAGTCTCCAATGCTACATTAGAGAGGGTATTTGGTTTTGAAAATCTTTTGAAAAACATGCTTTCAAGTACGAACATAAAATCATATTGTTTGCTTTAAGAAAAACATTTCTTCCACCAATAGTTATGGAAGAAAATCAAATACTCATGAAATAGGGAAATGACATCAAGATGCACTTTAACATGTACAAATTAGTGAAAGGCTTTCCCAGGTTGGACAAGTTCCAACCTCAAAAATCAACACAAGAATGAAGAAATCTCAACCCCAAGTACTCATTCTTACCGTACATTTGCTCATCAATTAAGGAAAATTAGAACACCATTCATGAGCATCATTTTAAGCATGAATGATGAATGAAGTAATATAACAAACATATCTTGGAAATAAATGATATTCCGATATAGTTCTCGATTTCGGATAAAAAATCATTTGAGATTTCTTACACAGCCATGGGGAGGTGGCAAGAGGAAAAGAGGAAATTAAAATGGACGTTTACATACCTCGGATATGGATGAGCCTCCTCCTTTGAATGATTCAAGGTTCACCTCGAATGAAGCTCCAAAATTATGAAATAATCCCTCTAAGAGGACTTCCTGTGCTCCCTTGAGTAGTTTGAACTTGGAAATGCTTACTCCCAATGTTGGAGAAGAAAAGAAAAATGAAAAGAGAAGCAAAATCTTCAAGTGATGAGGCATTAGAAATCCCCTAAGGGTTAGCCCCTGCTCAAAAGCGAAGATTGTGGGAGTATTTATAGGGAGTTTTGGAGCCAAAATTCAAAAATCAAATTTTTTTGAATTTGACAAGATTTTCATGCGAATTTCAAATCTTTTTGGAGCCAAAATTCAAAATCTGAAATTCAAAATTTGAATTTAAGAGGAAAGAGTTTTGGAGCCGAAATTCAAAATTTGAATTCAGGAGGGAAGAGTTTTGGATCCAAGATTCAAAATTTGAATTCAAGAGGGAAGAGTTTTGGAGCCAAGATTCAAAATTTGAATTCAAGAGGGAAGAGTTTTGGAATTCTCGATTTGGATCAAAATTTGGATTTTAGATCTGATAATTGGATTTTGAATTTGAATTTTGTGTCTAAGGTTGGGTTTTGAATTCAAATTTTGTGTTTGGGTTTGGACAACGGTTTATAAATTTATTTTGAATTTGTTTTGGGTCTAAAATTTAAATCCAAATAATAAAATAATAGTCTTTTTTGAAAAATTTGGGGCGAAAACAGCACACAAGAATATCTTTCTCTGTCCTTCTCTCTTTATGATTTAACATATTTTTACAAACTCTTGTATGCGTGTATACGAATATATACACGTGTATTTCATTTTTAAATCTCTCTCTCTCTCTAAAATGATCTTATCTTCTCTATTTGATTTAAACTTCATCTTCACAATCTTTCATATACGTGTATATATATATATATGTGTGTGTGTGTGTGTGTGTTTTTCACTTTCTTTTAAATCTTTGATTTTGTGATTTTCACGGTCTCTTTCTCTCTCTCTTTCTGTATATTTCTCTTGTGATCAAATATTTCATCTTTTCCATTCTTTTGAACATTTTTCTCTCTCAATATCTTTTTTATTTGCCGATTTCACCAAGACCAAAAATCAAGTAATGACCCAATATTAGAATCATGCTTGATGGTCTATAACTT
Organism: Nymphaea colorata; assembly: GCF_008831285.2. Lineage (NCBI taxonomy): Eukaryota > Viridiplantae > Streptophyta > Magnoliopsida > Nymphaeales > Nymphaeaceae > Nymphaea > Nymphaea colorata. Next base: position 8,282,117 of record NC_045145.1, read on the forward strand.
CATTCTATTTTCAAAAACTTTTCTCTTTTCATAACAATATTTATGGTAATCTTGTAAATCAAGATAAAAAACTTAGATGTATGTTATGGTAGGAATGCTCTTAGAAGAATGTTATGGTAGGAATGAATATTTTTCTTTCCAATCATATAGGATCAATGCATTCATGTATTCATACTCATATCACTTATGATCACAAGCACTTCTCTAAAGAACTTAAGGAAGATGAGATGGAGCTCTAACTAGGTAGAAATCGAATTAGAGCAAAATATCAAACCTACTTAAAGTCTTAAGAGAACACTAAGGTTACTTCAAAATGATTTCTCAAGCTTTCCAAACGATATTTATAAAGATTTCTCAATTCTAGTTTTCCCCAAACTGTTTTACATTCTCAAGTAATTTTTCAAAAAACTCTTTCAAAAGTTTGAAACATCAAACTTTCAATATTTTTCTCAAACACTGCACTGCAAATAGAATGAAGAGATGTTTAAGTCAAAATGAAATGCATCAATAATAAACATAGCCCTTAAATTTATTACTCCCGGTAAATGCGCAGGGAACGGTTGATCCTCTTACCGACAGGTAAGTCCCTTTCTCTCTCATTTTCAAAACAAAACTCATTTTTCTGGAGCACTCCCAAAACAACCAAATTTTGGTGATGCGAACGGATGGCGACCATCAAGGGATCCAAAAACTCTTTTTTTTTTAATTATAAATATTTCGAAGAATTTCTAAATTGCTTTTGCGACACATATTTTTCTTTCACAATCATCATTGTCCATAAAAAAAAAGAGATCATATCTCAATCAAATCAACTCAGCTATTAAGCTAAAGATTTGATCAAGCGCAATCCAGCCTCTAATTATGGGGCCTTCTAAAGCTGGCTCAACCAGGTCACTAGCAAGCGGAACATGGCCATTTGGCCAAGGGCTTTTTCAATGCATGCTCAACACAAGCACTAGTTTGAGGAATTTTACTAAACAAGTTCAAACTTTAGCCTTCAGTGAAAACAAAAACTTCACCATAAGGCACTCGAGGTGATTAGGGAGTTTCCTTGTCACAACCAATATAGAAGCAAAAGAATCTTATTCTCGGCTTCAACAAAGGTATTTGAGGTGATGAGGGTTCTTTCTTGGCATTTCCACTTGTTATCGAGCAACCCATTCAGGAAAGGGGTAAAACATGAAATTATGGACAAAAGAGCAACTCTTGCAGGTAAGGGGTCAAACCTACAATGCAAGCCGAGACAACCCATTCATGGAGGTTAAACCTGAATTCAACATTCGGCAAACCTGTGCAGACAAAAGGTTAAACCTGCAATGTAAGTTCAAACAACCCATTGAAGTAAGGGGTTAAGCCTGAAACATTAATCTAAAAATGTTTTGTTTGAAAATCTGCGGTGCCAATCTTTGTTACTAAGCACAGCTAGTGCCGGCTTAGTAACAAAGTGGGGCATCTGCTATCACCCTAAATTTTTCAAAAAAGACTATTATTTTATTATTGGATTTAAATTTTAAACCAAAAACAAATTTTTGACTATTCAATCCAAAATGAATTTCTAAACCGTTGTCCAAACCCAAACACAAAATTCAAATTCAAAACTCAACTTTAGATGCGAAATTCAAATTCAGAATCCAATTATCAGATCCAAAATCCAAATTTAGATCCAAATCGAGAATTCCAAAACTCTTCCCTCCTCAATTCAAGTTTTGAATATTGGCTCTAAAACTCTTCCCTCTTGAATTCAAATTTTGAATCTTGGCTCCAAAACTCTTCCCTCTTGAATTCAAATTTTGAATCTTGGCTCCAAAACTCTTTCCTCCTTAATTTAAATTTTGAATCTTGGCTACAAAACTCTTTCCTCTTGAATTCAACTTTTGAATTTCGGCTCTAAAACTCTTCCCTCCTAAATTCAAATTTTGAATTTCAGATTTTGAATTTTGGCTCCAAAAAGATTTGAAATTCACATGAAAATGTTGTCAAATTCAAAAAAAATCGAATTTTGAGATTTGGCTCCAAAACTCTCTATAAATACGCTCACAATCTTCCCTTTTGAGCAGGGGCTAACCCTTGGGGGATTTCTAATGCTTTATCACTTAAAAATTTGCCTCTCTTTTCATTTCTCTCTTCTTCTCCAACCTTGGAAGCAAGCATCTCCAAGTTCAAACTCCTCAAGGGAGCACAAGAAAACCTCTTAGAGTGATTATTTCATCATTTTAGAGCTTCATCAGAGGTGATCCTTGAATCATTCAATGGAGGAGGCTCATCCATATCCAAGATATGTAATCCTCCATTTTAATTTTTTCTTTTCCTCTTGCCACCTACCCATGGCCGTGTAAGAAAGCTCAAATGATTTCTTATGCAAAATCGAGAGCTATATCTTGAGTGCACCGGGAGTATGAGCAAGGCGGAATAAATTTTATTTCTTCATTTATTTCCAAAATATGCTTGTTACATTGCTTTATTCATCATTCATACTTAAAATGATGCTCATGAATGATGTTCTAATTTTCCTTAATTGATGAGCAAACGTACGGCGAGAATGAGTACTTGGGGTTGGGATTTCTTCATTCTTGTGTTGATTTTTTAGGTTGGGACTTGTCCAACCCAAGAAAGCCCTTCACGAATTTATACATGTTCAAGTGCATCTTCATGTCATTTCTACGCTTAGTTTATTTCTTAATCATTCGAATAAGAACTCCAATGAGTGTTTCGTCATTCTTTATTTCATGAGTATTTGATTTTCTTCCATACCCAAAGGTGGAAGAAATGTATTTTCTTCAACCAAACAATATGATTTTATGTTCATACTTCGAAGCATATTTTCAAAAAAAAATTCAAAACCAAATACCCTCTCTAATGCGGCTTTGAAGACTTAACTTAGGTTCTTGCATGAGCACAAGTTCCCCTTCGGTCTACATCAAAATTGAAGTCGGATATTTTCAAGTCATTTCTTCATTTAAATACTCATGAAGACATATGCGTATATACATGTTATATATGTGTACATGCACATGAATGTCTTCCTTTGTCTTTCTCTCTTTATGATTTAACATATTCTTTTACAAACTCTCATATACGTATATATGAATATATATACGTGTATTCAATTTTTAAATTTCTCTCTCTCTCTCTCTTTCTAAAATGATCTTCTCTTCTCTACTTGATTTAAACTTCATTTTCATAAGCTTTCATATATGTATCTATATGTATATATATATACATATATCTATATGTATATATATATACATATATCTATATGTATATATATATATACATATATATATATATATATATGTATCTCTCTTTCTTTTAAATCTTTGATTTTGTGATTTTCAAGATCTCTTTCTCTATCTCATTCTCTATATTTCTCTTGTGATCAAGTCTTTATCTTTTATATTCTTTTGAACATTTTTCTTTCATGATCTTTTCTATCTACCGACTTCACGAAGACCAAAACTCAAATTAATGACCCAATATTGGAATCATGCTTGAGGGTCTACAACCTCATTCTATTTTCAAAAACTTTTTTCTTTCATCAAAAATATTTTATTATAAAAATCTTATATGTATGCAATGGTAGGAATGTCTTTAGATGAATGTTGTGGTAGGAATGAATCACGTAGGATCAATGCATTCATGCATCTACGTTCACTTAACATCACAAATGACCACAATCACGTCTCTAAAAGAACTTAAGAAAGATGAGATAGAGCTCTAATTAGGTAGTAACTAAATTACAGCATAACCTCAAACCTACTTAATGTCTTAAGAAAATACCAAAATGATTTCCAAAAGATTTCAAATGTTTTCAAACAATATTTGTAAAGATTTCTCAATTCAAGTTTTTCTCAAATCAAAATGTTTTACATTCTCAAGTGATTCTTCAAAAACTTTTTTAAACGTTTGAAACATCAAATCTTCAACATTTTCAAATACAACACCACATTTAGAATGACAAGGATCTTCAAGCCAAAACGAAATACATCACTAATAAACTTAGCCATTGGATTGATTACCCCCGGTAAAGGCGATGGGAATGGTCGATTCTCATATCGACTGACGATTCCCTTTCTCTCTCATTTCAAAACAAAGCATCATTTTTCTGGAACACTCCAAAACCAAAAATAAAAATTTTTTGGATGGAAACATCAGGTAAATTTTTAATACTCCTAGAAACATTTTTTGGGTAGCCGATAGGTATTTCGAAGGCTTTGTTAATGACGAAAGGGATAGTGGAAATATTCTTGAGAACATTTTGGGGGGAGAGCATGGTTACTGACGAGGAGAATGTGTCTGTTCTTGAAGCAGTCACCTACATGGAGGTCAAGGAAGCAGTCATATGTCTAGATTCAAAAGGCACACATGACCAGATTGTTTCCCAAACTCATTTTATTAGATCATATGAAATGTGATAGTTCTTAATGTGTGGAGAGAAATGACAAACTTTTTCAAAACAGGGAGTATGGTTCATATAATTTGAACAAGACTCATCTTATGCTCACTCCAAAGAAACAATGACCATGTTGGGTCGAGGATTTTCGTCCCATAGCCCTGTGCAATAGGCTCTATAAGGCCATAGTTAATGTAATGGTAAATCACATAAAAAGAATTATGATTTGATTGACTGGGAAAACATAAGGAGCCTTCATGAAATCTAGATTATCCAGGATTAGATAGGTATGGCCAATGAACTAATCCATCTTTTTTATAGCAGGAAAAGCGCAGCAACGTGCCTCAAGCTTGACATCTCAAGACGTGCAATATGATTTCTTAGAAATTCTTGTAGAATAGTATACTTTGGTTAACTTTTCACCTGACATGGGTTCACAAGGTCATAATGTGTGTCTCATTTGTCTCTTTTGCAGTCATGATGATCAAATAGGTGGAGAGGACCTTCACAGTGTGAAGGAGGGATCAGACAACGAGACCTAATGTCCATTTACTTCTTTATCCTAGTAATGGAGGTGGTAGCTAGAAATCTTAGAGTAAGGATCTGGACGAATTCCATACGCCTGCCCTCAACTATAAGTATGGTGCCAAATATACATTGCTTCATGTTTGTAGATGATTTTTGGTTATTAAGTTCGGCAACAACCAAGTCTTTTATAGGCATAAAGAGATTCCTCCGCCAGTTGGAGGAGAATGTTGAGTTTGTGATCAATAGCTTGAAATCCTCAATTTTTACTTTCAATATAAAAGAAGCATAGGCTCTAAGACCAACCAACATTAGTTGGTTGGCATAATATTAATAACTTGGAATCTCATTGTTTACAGAGAGAATTGTGCAGACTGATTGCCAAGGTGGAAAAAAAATTGGCCCCTTGGAAATCACATCTTTCGTCTTATGTAGGGAGTACATGCTTAGTTCTCTACAATTTAAGCTCGATGGTATCCTACTGGATGCAATCTTTCAAGCTTTCTAAAATGGTAACGAAGAAGTTAGAAAGATTCTTGACTTGTTTTCTATGGGCTGATGCTGATGTCAGGAAGAGAATCCATTAAATACTGTGAAGCTTGTAGTGTGGACCTAAGGTAGAGGGCAAGATAGGCATCTGTCAGCTTGAGGAAGTTAATATTACTTTGCTGGCCAGTAGACTATGTTCTTCATTTAATAATAACTCAATATTTGCTCAGTAGTGTAAGGAAAGATACCTCAACTCTGGATGGAGCCTTTGGACAGAGAGGGGCTCCTGAGCACGGAAAAGCGTTGGATGGGGCTGGAAGAAAATAGAAAGTTGGGTAAAGTGGAAGCTTGAGAATGGTAAATTTGCTCTATTCTGGACATATCAATAACATGAGGGTCTGCTTATAAAATCGATGCAATGGATGAGTATAGAAACGTAGCTGATCAATTGAAGCATTCAATTGACATACATGAAGAGACTGATTAATGTGGGGACTACAATGGCAAGCAAGGAACTTAGCACAGCTCAGATGGTTTAGTTGAATGGAGGAGCTGACCAGTTAGCCCATACCATTAGAGACCTCAGTAACTTCTACTCAAGGTGCATGTGTAGACAAAGGCAGATAAAAGTGCTGGAGGAAAGGAGTATGGAACCAACATATTCCAGCTAAAGCGAGTTGGACAGTGTACATTGCTAGCTACATGAGGTTGTTCACCCAGGACAGACTTCAAAGACATAGGGTGCACCTCAAAATTCGGTGCCACCTATGCAAACTGGAGAGGAAAGCAATCTACATGTCCTCCTACGATGTTTAGTTGTAAGTCAGTTTTGCAAGTTTGAGAGGAGAATGATCCCTTGGCAGGGCGTAGGAAGCAAAATTTAGTTTTGGAGAAAGATCCTTTTCAAGGCCAACTGAATTTGAAAGTGCTGTTGATTATTTTCCCTTTTACGAAATGGAAGTTGTGGTGGAGCAGAAATGAAATTGCTCATAGGCGAGCTATAGAAATGAATGTAGATCAGATGTTCTCAGTAATACGGAGAACGACTAAGGACTCCTTTTGAGGCCTATAGGTGGAAGAAAGAGACAGGAAGGCCATGAGGATCTGGCTGCTAACTGCAGTAATTTGTGATGGTCCCCAATCGGCACTAAGCATCGATCCTAGGACTATGCGTATGGTCTTATGCATGAAATGAAGCAAGACAATGGTGAACCACATGTGAAGGAACACACAGCAGAATTCTTATTAGGTCTATGGTCTTGAAGCTCACTCAAGCGGTGATGAGGCAGAAATGAGATTGTTGAGCAAATGGCTGATAATGGTCAAAGATTCAGGTGGTAACTAGAGTAATATCTAATAACAAAAGCTGAAAACGTTAGTTAAGGGGCAGGATAGAAGATGCAAGGTAGGAGATCGATCGATCCAAGATGGATACACTTAACAGCCGTCGTCGTCTATTGACACTTGTACGAACTTGGAATATCACCAAATGAATGTAAATAAGGCTTTTATCAATAAAAAGCTACATGAAGAAGTCTAAATAGAATATCTTAATGGCGTTGCAAAAAAAATAATTTGAAGCTAGCAAGTTCATATTAATAATAATTCAAGAACTAGTACTTCAGATGTTGTGGTAGAATTATTAGATAACATTTAACATGGTGGATGAAATTCATTGTGTATGTGAAATTTGATTTGAACTTTGTAACTCTTTCTTTATATATAAATGATCTTTTTCACTACTAATAATATGAAGATGTCAAGGTCTATGTAAAGTTACTTGCCCTTTCATTTTTTAAAAGAAAACCACGTGAAATAACATTTATTTTTGAAATATAAGTTATAAGAGATTGCTATGGGAGACTTCTTGTTTTTTAGCACAAGCCCTCTATCAAGAAGGTTATGAAAGAGGGATTTAATATGCAAATCTGCAAACCCATAAATGTTCATATTTTCAATGCAACGTTCTTAGCCTTAATATATGTCTTGAATTACCGAATAGGCCTAATGTATAATATTTATATTTTACAACATAGGCCATCTAATGTATTTAGTTATGTGTACTCAATTGATATATGTCATGTAGTTGATTAACGAATATCAAACAAATTGTAGACATGCACATCAAAAATGTGAACAATTACATGGTATCTAAGAGGCACCAATAATTTGGTTATTTACTACCAGGTTGGCATAGACTTAATGAGATTTATAACTTAAATGCATGTCTATATATATATATATATATATATATATATATATATTGAGTAAACGTCTTATATCTTTGTGTAGCAGAAAGTAGATGTGTGGTGGCTTTGCATTTATGGAGAGTAAATTTGTGTTTGATTTTTTACAATGCAAGAAAGTATTTAGTTAAGGAGATTCATCAAGTATTTGAGAATAGTTTTTTGTGTAGGTTACCATTGCATTGTCTATTTTGATAATCAAGCAACAATTGCATATGCAAAGAAATTAAAATTTCATTAGCTAAACCAAATACATGCATTTAAAGCATGTACAATCTATGGGTTACTTAATACATAATATTATCTTTGACGTTTATTTTCTTCTAGAAAACATAATGTACATCTGTATAGGTATGTAACCAGATTAAGATCGTGCTGTGTATAGGTATGTAACCAGATTAAGATCATTCACCCACTCGAACTTATTATTTTAGCTACTAAAAAAATAAATAAATTGAGCAGAGATGTGGAAAATCTAACAATGCTTTGATAGAAAGTGAGACAGTTGAAGATATTAAAGACCTAAATGAAGAGAAATATTGAGTTAGAAATATCTTCTCTAATATTATGGCCATAAAATATTCATGATGAAGTACTAAAGAGTGGCATGATACGCTCATGCCATGTAAATATGGTAAAACCATATCTAGGAGCTCATATTGGCAAAATGAGAAAGTTTGCATCTTTAGACAATTGAGTAACCGGAAATTGCACAAACCTTCTTCAGAAACATCTTCAACGATTAGCTGAGGTAAGACAGAACCTTACCATGGATTAATTATCAAAAGCTGTATATTAATCTAGATGGCATACAGAAAAGCATAACATATACGTTCAGTAACTGTTTTTTCCTTCAACCGTTTATGAAATATATACACATGGTCTTTTTCGATAACAGATGAAATCGATGGTAAATGTAGCTACTATCTACAACAATGATTTTACTATCCACACGCTAGTTTATGTTAAATATATGTATTCAGAGATCATTTGCCATGGATCTTCATTTGGGACAGGCAGCTTGAAGACGAGCCTCCGGTACTGGGCTGATCATGGGATAGAGTAATCTTCCGAATAATACACACACATGTATATGTATGTATATGATCAGAAGGAGAGAGATGAAATTCCTCGTCCATCCATCCATCCAGCCCCTCACACACGCAGCAGATCAGGCTGCATGTATGAGAGGCCAGATGGACGGATAACCGGAGGAATCCAAAAATCCTGATAAGCAAATTTTACATAGATAAGTTCAAAAGATGTCGGCCCGGCGCAGTCCCATCAAGAACCAAAACACCAGCAAGCAACCCCATTATCTGGATCTGACAAGATGCAAGCAGTCCACATATGTGATACCACCCTTCTTTCAAGTGGGTCCAAATGGTTTTTGCCAAACCTTACCAATTAATTTTCACGGGCGTCCTCGTGAGCTTCAGTCAGAAAACCCCCAGCCACTTCTATCCCTGGACCGTCCAAGCTGATGTGTCCAAGCATAACTGGTAAATAGAATCCCACATGGTTTGCTGCACTTTGATGGGTCTGTCCTGGCTATATATATATATATATATATATATATATATATATATATATATATATACATGCTACCTGCATGGTGAACTGGCAGAAAAGGTTATATTCGCCAACTTGCTCAAATGCATCTTCAAGAATAGACCAATGAACTACTCGAGTCCAGTCGACATGACAACCAAAAATAAGCTAGAATGTTAGGGTGGTCCAACCCTAGGTATAAAGTTTTGGGAGTTTCGAGCACCAAATTGTTTCGACTTGTGACCCAATGGTATAAAAGTATTCAGCATGTTTGGGAAACTGTAAATTAGCTTTTACTTTCTTGTCCAAAAACGTTTGCTTATGTACACAAAAATTTGATACATTTTGAGTGACTGATTTTTGGATCATCAAGCACACCTTTTATCATGTATTTCAGATTTTCAATTATTTAAAACCTAACCTCCATTAAGCAAATAATGTAGTTCCCATATGCATTATTGGACCTGATAATAATTACAATAATAATAATTAACAAGAAAATATATATATGCGTTGATTACTCTTAGACCCCACTTTAGGTCTGGCTGTGGCCATATTTCCAAATGCAACCCCCGCACGTGTGGTTCTTAATGCTAATTAATCGCCAAAAACACAATTCCGATAAATTAGCTTAGTGAAAATTTTTGAAGTTTCCATCATGATCAATTTTTCATGCAATCTCATTTCTGAGTTTTGACCTCCTAAGGAAACATATATGTAAAAAAATAGAAAGTGCAATACATCTTGTTGGTAAATGCAATATTTAAAAAATATCTATCAATTCTTCAAGTGTGCAAAACTACCAATAATTGGTACATTCTGTAGCTGGACCTGGGTTGGGGCTTAACCAGAAAGGTCATGGACCTGTGCACTTCCAACTCGCACACCAAGTGTTTTGTTCAATTATGCTTAAGCTAACTTGATTTCAAAGGCATCAACAACTGAAAGTTTCTTCTACGTACCTGTTAGCACTTTCTCAAATCATACTAGATAATGGCAACAGCTCATTACACTTAAAGGCAAGCTGCGCGCGTTAGATATTTGGCAGGATGTCTTCACTCCAAAACTCATGAAATTATCCTGTCTAGCTATATGGTCGAGGTTGAGTGCAGTATTCTTTGTTGGGCACGAAGGATCGTAAAGGTTGTTACTCACTGGAAGTTTATTGCTTGGTAACGGTATTTGTCCATGTGAGCTCCATCTCCACCTTGTCAAGGTAGTGGGAGTTCATACTTTCAAGTAATTGTAGAAGGTCAAGATCTTAACAACCATTGGTGTTTCTTGGCATATAGTTATGTGGCACTGGTCTCCCTAACTCCAGTCAATAGGAAATGGGAAAATAGACAAGAACTGTAGCTAATGCATAAACCCGGTCGATAACAAAGACAAACGCAAAAATCAGGCCGTCCTCCCAACTTGATTCCTCTGTGGTCCTGATCTATATGCTCCTTTACGTATAGGTGTCTCCATAAAAGTTCTGATCTTGATAGAACACAAGACCGCCCATAAATGGAATCCATTCTGATCGAGCATAGATCTGATCTGTCTGATTGGATGTGCATACATACTGATAATCAAGATCTTGTTTATATCTTTCTTTAATGACAAAAAGCTGACACAGAATTTAGATTTATGTGAACAACGTACCTCATCCTTTGACAGATCAATTCCAGAAAAGTAAATGAAACTGAGAAATGATAAAAAGCAGGAAGAAAAAGTTAATTGCATTACGACATGGGGAAAATATATTCGAGTGCTTGCAAGCATATGACTTCTTTGAAACGCTATATCCCACGTTGATATCTGTATCTTCAAAAGTTAATTGCATTAAAAGTGAGTTCACTTCTATACCTATAGAATTTGGATTTTTTTTCTTTGAAAAACTGTTGGTGTTAGGTCCCCGTTGTTTATTAATAACAAAGGAATGCGAAAGGGCAGTGCATTCTTCATTGGTAGCTCAAAGAGAAGCCAAAAAAGATAAATAAGAACCACTAATGTGTTTGCGTTTGAACCTTAACTCAAAGATGGGTCTCAATCAGTACTACAGATAGAGCCATGAGGCAAGCGACTCTAGCTCGATGGTATAGGCTCACACGGGATCAACATGTTTATTAAATGTGTTGACTTCAAGTCCAAAAACTGAACATGTTCAGTCAAACGAGCTAGCTAAACTTAAGCTACGTAGGCTTGACTAGTTTTAGTTCAACTAAGCTTGGTGAAAAGTCCATATATAAAATATGTTTTCTGTTATTACTAATGTTTTTGGCTCAACGGCTGCTTATATGCTTGGTTAGAAGCAGGTTCTTGGCTCAAACCTCAAAAACATCTCTTCAACTATGTTAAAAATTGTGGTATACGGCTTTGCGACCCTCTAGCACAAATTAAAGTTGCTCGAGCTTAGCCGATCCGAGCTCTACCTCTCTTAAGCTCGAGCAAAGCTGAGCTCTAGATAGACATAAGGACAAGGTCGGCTGGGTAGGACTCAAGCTGCATCCGCTAGTGACCAGCCCCACTACAGGAAACCAATTTCTAACTTCAGGTAAATTATTGCGAAAGGAGAACAAGTCAATAGTTTAAACCCCAGGGTTTGAGGTACCTATATTACAGTCTAATGGCTCCTTTTATAATCCAACCGTATCTGTCAGAGAAAATCATCATCATTACACACAAGCACACACACACACACACATGCACAAATATATATAAGAAAACAGAAAATTACCATACCCTTGTATATTGCACTTAATGGTGCTCATCTGGGCGTTTCTAAGCATATCGGTATGTGGAGATTAAGTGGAAAATGTGGGAACCAAGATATTTTTCCAAGAGATTGAAATATCCCTTCTAAGGAGAAGAGAGAGGGAAAAAAAAACAAAAACAAGTCAATTTCCTTAAACAAGAACACTTGCATCCTATGAGGCAGGCAAGGCATGGCACAACAGCTTATCTTCAATATTTTCTACTTAATTTCTGTTATATATATATATATATATGCACACACACACACACACATTGAAATGCTTTGGCCACACATGCAGTCCCATGCATTGCATCAAGTTGTGAGTGTGTGTGACATGCGGATGGATAGATGGCTGAAGGAGATCAATATATCTATATAGGAAATTGAAATCAGCCAACTACCTCTGTGGTCAGATGTTTTTTTTTTCTTTTGTGTCACTAAAAAATGTTGTAGTGTGTTTCCATCGTTAAAAACCAAGACTAAGAAATTGGTCATTGTAAATACACATTTTGAGATGGTTTTTGGCGACATAAAATAAAAAAATAACCATCCAGCCACAGAGGTAGCAGGCTGATTTCAATCTCTCTCTCTCTCTCTCTCTCTCTCTCTCTATATATATATATATATATATATATATATATATATATATATATATATATATATATATATATATATATATATATATATATATATAAGCAAACAACATATTAAAATGTTATTGAAAGTGTTTGCATCTAGAAAGTGTTCTTTCTTCCTTTCGTTATTGAAATTCAACTATGACCTTTCTTAAATAGTGCAACTGCCTGAATTTCAGTATCTGCCACTTCTGCCATATCAACATGTTTGGAGAGAGGGATACCTAACATGAGCCAAATCTAAATCAACTCTTACATCAAAAGGTAAATCAAGCCTTAAATATCATTCATTTCAAGTGTCCTACGTCTCATTTTTTTCAGTAGTCCTATAGCGATGCACCAATCATTGGGGAAATTATCTTTCCTTTAGTTGTTTATCTCAAAGTAGTAGACTGCAGGCCAATCTGTACGACCGTTCCTATAAAATGGCTTGATTTAGGACTAGTGGATATCCATCATTTTTCAAATTTAGAACAAACAAATTCTGGATTGTTTGGACTAAATTAAGTTCACAATTCATAAAAAGACTATGTTTTTAAATAATGAGAATATATGTAAAACCTAGAGGACGCTACTAAGCCCATTCTTTGAAATCTAATCTCTGAAAGCAGCCCTCTCCTCCACAACCTATGTAAGTTGTCAAAGCTGCTTTATGATTCCCATTGAGAATTTGGGTTTTTCTCCATTCTTTAAGACCTTTGCCCTGATTCAATCCTAGAGAGTTCGAATCAGTTGAATCTCATCTTTATGTACCCAGTCTTAGACTTTGCAAGTTCTTGCCATGAGACAGTTTTCTACAAAAATTGCTAATTCACCAGTCCACAGTACTGAAAGGTGATCACTATGCACCGGGTCAGGTCTCGCATGTAACCATCAAGTAGATGTAGGGGCTCCCTCCCCCTACCATTCTATTAGCCACTGCACTGAAGACTGCCCTCTTTCGCCTGTTGATTTATGCTGCATAATTCCGAAGGAAGAAATGCTGTCAGGAGAATTTGTGATGACGGTGGAGGGGGTATTTGAGTTGGAGCAGGCTAGTAACATGGTTTCAGCCTAGAAACATGACCGACTGGGTGGATCAAGCTATCTTTCTACAGTTGAAGCTTGTAGGCCACTTGGCCGATCCATTCAATGACTTTAAAAGGACTTATACTTGGGTAAAAATTTGTGTATTCTCGTTTATCTTTGTTGTACCTTCCCCTTTGGAAAATTTTTCAAGTAAACCGAATCACCCACCTTACATTGCTTATCCCTCTCTTTTTATCCTACTATTGCTTCATGCGGTTTTAGGCAGCTGCAAGCCTATCATTAATGATGTCAAACACTTGGTCTCAGCTGACCAACTATTTGTCTACATCGTCCCATTGATTAGTTTGTGGTTGAGAAATCTTCTTAGGTTTGGAGGAGATCTTCCATATGCCACTTTGAAAGGATAAAGCCCTGTAACGGAATGTCAAGTTGTGTTATACGAATATTCTACCCAGGAAATGTAATATGTCCAATTGTGGGGCTGGTTTTTTGTGTAGCAGCGCTGGTAATTCTCCAAAATCCTATTAGTAACCTTTATTTCAGCATATGTTTGCATGGTAAGCAATCTGAGCTTGAGGGTGGTTCCTTGCAGCTTGAAGTAATGCTGCCAGAACTGACTAAGAAATAGAGGTTCCCCTGATTATAGATTTAGGCATTCCATGGAATTTGCCTATATTCTCTTAGACTGCTCTAGCTAGTTTCTTAGCTGTGTAAGGGTGGGATAACGGAATAAAATGGGCATACTTCGACAATGTATTAACCACAACAAGGAGGACCAATTTGCCATTTGATTTTGGGAGTCCCTCAATAAACTCAAGAGATATGCCTTCCCAAATGCAACCTGGTATAGACATGAGTTGTATCAGGCCTGCAGACTTGAGAGTCTCATACTTTTGCCGTTGGCACATAGGGTAGGCCTTAACATACTCTTTTACAGCCCTCTTAATGCCAAGCCAATAGAACATACATCTAATTCTTTGATATGTTCCTTCCACACCTTGGTGCCCAGCTTCCAATGTATTGTGAAATTAGAACAATAGTTAATCCACCAACTAGACTGAGGAGAAACATAAACTCTCTCTTGATAGTGGAGATAGGGAGCTCTCCAATTATAACCATAGGTGCAGAGAGAGTTAGGGCCCAATTCTCTTCTAATTTTCTGCATCTCCAGTGAGGTCTGATCGTCGTTTTTCAGATCTTTCGAGAGCTCAACTGTGTTCTGAATGAGTGTAAACAACTTAGCTAGGGCAGGGCAATCGTCAGTCCTCTTTTCCATGCTTGGAGATAGTCCATCAGCCACATGTTTTCAGCTTCTTTCTTGTAAGGGAGTTCAATTTATTTTCCATTAGTTTGAGGACCCATTTCTGTTGGGTTGGGATGACGACTCTTTGTTGTACACAGTAGCATAGGCTACTATGGTCAATATACACCACCAATCATGCACCCTAAAAGATAGTGTCACCATTTCAGAACAACTAATACCAATGCAATGGGCTTCCGCTCATAAACTGATTTTCCTTTGAAATTGGTCCTCATTATTTTGCTGAACTAAGCTATCGGGTGTTTGTCTTGGGTTAGCACTGCTCCTACCCCAAGATCTGATGCATCAGTCTCCACTATAAAGGGCTTGCTGAAATTTGGCAAAACTAACACTGGTGCCTTGGTTATTGCCTCTTTCAAACTGCTCAAAGGATCCCAATCTGACTTCATTCCATTCCCACTTGTTTTTCTTAATTATATTAGTCAAAGGTGCGCCTATTGTTTTGAAGTCCTTCATAAATCTTTTGTAGTACCCAGCCAATCCAAGAAAGGTTGTTATTCTTTCACGTGGTTGCCACTTCTTAATGATAGCTACCTTGTCATCCTCCATGTGCATTTCTTTGCTAGTAATTGTATGTGCCAAGTATGTGACTTGATTCATGTCAAACGAGCATTTGGAAGCCTTGGCGTAAAGTCAGTGGAGTCTCAATATCTACAGTATGCTTCTCACATGTTCTTGACACAATTCTTCATCATTGTTGCATACAAGTATATCATAACAAAATAGCAAACATACTTGTGCAAATGTGGAATATTTGGTTCATTAAGGCCTAAAAAGTGGTGAGATCATTGGTAAGGCCAAAAGGCATTACCCTAAACTCATAGTGACCCTCATGGGTCTGAATTGTTGTCCTGGGGCCGTTTTTAGATTCCATCCTAATTTGATGATACCATGCCTGTAGGTCTAATTTAGTGAAAGACCGTTGCACCAAACAACTCATCCAATAGTTCCTCGACAATAGGAATTATTATCGTTATCGCATTCAATGCTAGTAGTCTACACAGCAAGTTTTTTTTTCAGTCTTTCTCTCTTTGGCAAGTTTTTTTTTTTTGCTGCCCCCCTTCACCTTGGAACTTCATAGTCATATTTTCAAAGTCCCATTCCACTTTTCTCAACTTCCTTAACCACTGGATTCCTAGCACCAAGTCTGCAGCCTCCCATTGCTGAAGGATACAAATCTATCTGGAAACGGTAACCTTGTATTTCTACTTCCTCATTAGGGCATCTCCCTTGGCAGGACAGCAAGCTGTTGTCGCCCATTGACACCCGAAATTCTGGCTGCTTCAGCACCCAACACCCGCAATTCAATTCAATACAAAACTATGTGCAGACCTTGTATCCACTAGTATACTAAGTTTTCATCCCTTAAGCCTTTCCTCTAAGCGCATCAGTTGGAGTCCACAACTCCCTGTTAAGGCATGAAACAAAATCTTCCCCTGTTTGTTCTTTGTCTTTTCTCTAGTTTCCTGTTTCCACTTCTTAGATTGCTACACCTTCCTCTTCCCCTACTAAATACATGTACAATTTCTTAGACGCGTGGCCAGGTGCCCCTTTTGGAAGCACAAACCCTTCTTCCTTCCGTCTTGAATTTGCTATGGACTGAGATGCTTCACCAACACCCCTCGACTGTCCTTCGTATATCTGTTTACGGGAGGTAGTCTCTGGCCTCTTTTAAAGTTGTCGGTGTCTTCAATTGAGTCGTTTTGCTAATTCCCCATTCACGTGTCACCCTTACCCATCGTTTGGATTTTTCCTCTGCCACTCTTAAGTCTTGACGTTTAAAGTTAGCAACAAGCTGCTCTAATTGGCCAACCCTGCTAATTTCTTCAAACTCTGCCTGATACGTAACCACATTTCCCTTCTGCCATATTTTAGAGAGTTCGACATTATAGTCGAGGTAGGTAGATGGATCAAATCGTGTGTTCAATGCCTCTACAAAAAATCACCAATATGGTTTTTCCTTGTGGTTACCCCCTCTAAATGAATCGCTGTTATTCCTACCCTCTAATCTGCTGAACATTTTGGCAATAGAAAAATTGCTCAGCCTTGACTACCCAACTCATCGGGTCCTCCCCAAAAAACCTTGAAAAATCTACTCTCGATTGATAAGTTCCCTCCCTCCTCGACGCACCTTTTGCTTTTTAAGGAGCTTACCTATATTTCCGACAAGAGATGCCATGGGTGGAGTGCGCTGATTATGAGTCTCTGATACGAAAACTCCCACACACTACTCATCCCCCTCGAACTTAGGGTTAGTCTTCAAACAACTTCATTAATCTAATAAAAGTTTGGAGTTAAACAGCCCCACAGTAATAAAAGTTAATCAATATGAATCAAGTCAGGTCTGACATGTGACCATCAAGACCGAGTCAGATCCACTAGTTATTACTTACCCTGAGCTAATTACAAGTATGCCATTTACGACTATCACGATGCATCCAGTTTTCCTCCGTTTACTGATCAAATCTGCTTAGTTTTTTAGTGTAACCAAGCCAAATACTTACGCCATACAACTTTGATAACAAGGCCTACATCAGCTCCGCCCATTGCTCCATACTGCTTGATTTCAATACAGGTCTTCTCTAGTTAGTTCCAGATCATATCTCCATACAGTTTGGCTCCCGTACAGGTCTTCTCTAAGTTTTTTCTAAGTCAGTGCAACCAAGCGAAGGGAGAGACGAGGCAGCAAAATCAGTAACTAAAACAAGATAGGAATCATAACGACAATGCGTATTCTATTAAGCGCTAGATGAACGTGACTCTGCCGCACAAATTTCAGAGTCCAATACAGAAATAAGTTCTTCGCTGACATGCTTTGCTACTGAAATCATGTCAAGAATAACACTTGGGTCCAGTCCTGCACCACCCCTTTTGGTAAATCCACATATCTGACCATGCCTATTCACAGAAACTGAAACTGCTGAGCTCATTTGAGACTCTTCTTCTGAAGTTGCATCAACAATATAGTGTCTTCCAACCTATACAATGACAAAGCAAAGTTAGCTTCCACAATTAAAACTAAAAAATGAATGGGAAACAAAAAAAACTACATTCACCTTCGTAAGTGTTATGATCACGGGAACACCGGATGTATCTAAACCTGAGAAGTTCTCATCACTGATGTCAACCTCTGGTTGGTCATCAGTTGAAGCATCATAAGTAACTTCAACCTTGGGGATGCCAGTATTGCTCAAGGCAGCCTGATAAGTAAGAAGTGATTACAAACTTTAGCATGGCTTTCCTTTGCGAATCGAGTCACAGATAACAACAAAATACCACCAAACATTTTAAGGGTTTATCTACGGAAAAGGGCATAAAGAGTAAAAATAGAAATTAGTTTTACTCCACAAATAGCTGCATTCTGAATAGTTAAGGATGAGTAGTTAACATTCTTCAAAACATAATCTTGAAGAGGATTAATGCAGTAGTATGTTAAAACAAGAAAAATAAATGCGTATGCATTGAAATACCCCTAACAAAAAGTTACCTTCACAGCTGCACCCAATGCATCTAGTAGGTCTCCATCCGAGCTGACCACAAGCCCATCAATATACAGGTCCCAACATATCTTTCCATCTAAAACTTTCAGAGCAGAGAGATCAATACCAGCACCTGACATAAGCAATGAACATTCAGAACATAGCAGAACCAGATTATATCCATACATGTATGGAGTAGTTCCTCCTCAAGTAAACAGATCAGAGGAACTTGGGTGGCTAAATGCCAGAATGACCTATTGAAGTTAGATAACAAGGACAATAAAAATAGTTACCAAAACATCACATTGCCAGATTACAGGACCAATACAAACAGTCGAATGCAAACAAGGCCAGTTTAAGAGATCCATACACCTTAACAGGTGGATCACCTTGACAGGAGCTGCCCATCCAAGCTAGCCAAGAAAAAAAAAAAGAAACTTAAAAAGTAATACATTAAAAATGTGAACCAAATGTCTATCAAAAAGCCTAGTTAGTTTATGGAAACCAGTTTTTAATTGAAACAGACCAAGCACATTTGATCCAACTTATGTAACATCAAGATATGAATGAACTTCATCACAACCTTTGTCACATGGGTACACATGAACACAGGCTTGGTGCAATTTTAAGAAATTTGGACGAAACAACACAATACATATAAAAATTAAATAGGTGAATCCGGCATAAATATGAGGCCTATGTGCAGAAGATTTTGTAAGGGGATAAAAACATTTACCTAAACTGTTCGGGTTCGGGTTCACAAAATTGAATTTATTTAATGCAAAACATATTCTTTTTCATTTGAACATGTTCGGACAAGTAGAATCCATATATGTGGTTACTGGTTAGATGAACATCAGACAACATGTTAAACAGCAGATTTCTGGATGGCAAGATATAAAGACTTCAGATGTATACAAGATTGTCGACTAATAGTCAATATGGACATGAACAATATGTCATGATGAATTGATGACATTAACATTTATAAAATTTAAAGAAATAAAAGGAAAATATAACTGATCAAAACCACAGGTATACTAAGAAATTTGAAAGGTTTAAAAAGATCAGTCACCAGACCACAATGACATATATCAGAAATATTTTCAAAATATCATGTTTTTATCACTAAGAAAACAACATTATCGGTAAAATTCCCATGCATTTTCAAAATGTCACTGATGAGAATCATGAGATAATGTCATTATGTTTTCCCTTTTAAAACAAATAGTTTATCTGTAGTTTCAAGTTTATATTTTTCTTTTTTCTCTTTCTTTTACAGCTTTAAAAAATATTTCATTTTTTTTATATTTTCATACGAAAATTAGTTAAAACTCAAGATATCATACCTTTTTATTGTTCATTAATTTTATGACTTCCCAAGATTTTTCCCAAGAAACAAATTCTAAAACAAAAAACTCTTTGGCTATGGATTAGCTAAAAACTTAAAATTGACCAAGTTTAAGGTTGGAAAGGAAAAGTCATCAGTGTCCATCCATCACATTAGACACAACTTTGACATGCCTGTGACATGAACAAAAGCACACCACACTTGCACCATTGTCAATGGGTGTTGGACAATATGCATCACGTCATTTATTCCTATACTCCAATAGCTATTGACAGAAATATGTTTTGTTCCTTTTCCAAAGAGAACCCTTATGTTGTAGAAGGCATGGATAGAACCCTTATGTCACAAAAAACGCCGTTTTTTTTTTAAAAAAACGCGTATTATACACCAAAAACGTCTCTACCGTATAAAACGAGAATAAGACGCGTTTTTTAAAAAAAAAACGTTCAAAAATAAGACGCGTATAAAATGCGTATTATACGCGTCTTCCGCGTTTTTTTGAAGACGCGAAGTGAGTTTTTAAAAAAAAAAGGCACGTGCAGAATTTTTATAAAGAATTTGGTTTTTTTTAACTTGGACGCCCTTTTTAATGGCAAAAACGTCTTTTTAGAGGAAAAGAGGGCTTAGGTTATCCTTCGTCTCCTTCGTTCTCACTTCTCAGTTCT
Organism: Nymphaea colorata; assembly: GCF_008831285.2. Lineage (NCBI taxonomy): Eukaryota > Viridiplantae > Streptophyta > Magnoliopsida > Nymphaeales > Nymphaeaceae > Nymphaea > Nymphaea colorata. The sequence goes on from NC_045145.1 coordinate 8,302,538, forward strand.
CATCCGAGTGATTCTCATCCAAGTCAAGGCTGAAGAGGTGAAGAAGAGGGCATTGTGAAGAGGGGAGGGACTGTGGCAGCAACTCATTCTCACAAGGTAGTGTCCCTTTCTTTCCGTCTCTTTCGTGCCTACTCTCACTCTTCTTTTTGTCGTCTTTGTTCCTCCCTATCTCTGCTTGTTCTCTCATCTCTAGTGCCCCTCCACCTGCTTGCCATCTTGCTCTGCTCACCCCTTCACCTCTTGCTGCTCCACCTCCTAAAGTCTCTACTCGCCACTCCACCGCCCTCCTCCATCTGCTGCCCATCCCTTTCCACCGCCTTCCTCCACCTGCTTGCATGCCTCTCTGCACACCCTCTCTATTTGTCTCGCGCATCATGGCAAGAGATGTGAATTATGAACATCTGCTGATTTATCACAGTTCAACTTCAACTTATTGAAGGCTTGGTAGTGTGTGGTAAACTAGCTGCTGATTTAGTGCTTTGACTGATGTTTATTTTATTTCTTTTCCTCCTCTTTGCAATGGAGCTTTTGCATCAGATCCAGCTTGTCCATGTCCATCAGATTTCAATTTTTTTCCATGTGGCATAGTTTGTTTCCTAGATGCAGAAGTATATAGCATATTGAAGTATGAGAATTTGTTAATTGACTTTAGCTGAATCAAGATGTCATACGGAGGAATTAAAAGATAAAATATCAGAGTTTTGTGGGTATGCTTGCTAATTGCTTGGTGGTGTTTATATGGTGTTTTTTTCATATACTTTTATTCGTTATCTTTCATGCTCATTTGGTTTGTTTAGGCCTAGGGTTTATAACTTATAATTTATATGTCCTGTGGCTTGAAGCCTTGAAGGCTTGAACTAACTTACTAAGTTAACTTGTTGAATGGTTTTAGGTGGTGGTGTTTAATTTTTAATCATGCCTAAAGGAAAAGACATATTCTGGCAACATGCAGAATTAAATGAAGAAGGAAAATTGATTTGCAAGTTCTGTGGAGAACAATATGCAGGGGGAACCACTCGGTATCATTTATCAGGCCTTCCATGTCATGACGTTGCTATATGTCATCATGTGCCAGAAAATATTAGACAAATGGCACTAAAAGCTTTGGAAGGTATTAACGAGAGGCCTAAGAAAAAGGGAAAAATGCAAAGCTACCTAGTAAGTTCAAGTGGAAGTGGAGCATATGTAGGTTCTTCTGGTTCAGCTTCAAACTCATTGACTAAAGAAAGAGGACAACATAAGACAATTTCAAACATGTTCAAAAAACAAGAAAAGGATAATATTGATAGGCTCCTCTTTAAAGCTATATGGCTATGAACAATCTACCATTCAATTTACTTCGATCGAACGATTTCAAGAATTTTGTTGTTGTTGTTTCACAACATGGCCCAGGATACTTACCACCAAGTAGTGAAACAGTGAGAAGAAAGCAACTAGATGACGCAAGGAAAGAGGTTGAAGCATATATCAAAGAAACAAAATCTACATGGGCACAATATGGATGTACTATTATGTTAGATATTTGGAATGATACAATTAGAAGCCGATCATACATAAATTTGTCGGTAAGTTGTCCAACAGGTACAATATTTTGGAAAGCAAAACATATAGAAAAGGTTCCTAAAAATGCAGAACTTATAACTGAATTTTTATCTTCAGCTATTGAAGAAATAGGGCCAGAAAATGTTATACAGATTGTGACAGACAATGGAAGCAATTACAAAAAAGCAAAACTTATCCTTGAAAAAAGGTATTCAAATATTTTTACTACATCATGTGCTGCTCATTGCATTGATTTAATGCTTGAAGATATTGATACTTTGGGAAATGTAACATCTATCATGACAAAAGCTAGACAAATTGTCAAATTCATATACAATAAGCAACAAGCTTTTGATATAATGAGAAATTACACAAAAGGAAATGAGTTGAAAAGGCCGGGTGCAACAAGGTTTGCCTCTCATTTCATTTGTTTACATTCTATATTAAAACAAGAAGAAAATTTGAGGTTCATGGTTGCCTCCAATGATTGGAGAGGAGTAGAAGAAGTGGAAAAAGATCATGCAAGAGATATTACATATCTTATTCAAAATGAAGATTTTTGGAATATGGGAAAAGAAATAATCATGTTTGTTGAACCATTAGTGAAAGTATTGAAAATGGAAGATGGAGAAGAAGCGACTATGGGATATTTGTATGAGGCACTTGATAGAGCTAGAGAAGCTATAAAGTCTGCAAGTAAGGACAACAAGGAAAAATATATGCCATATTGGAAAATAATTGATAGGAGATGGACCCGTAACTTGCACAATCCAGTACATGCAGCAGCTGCTTTTTTAAATCCTCATTGATTTTGGAATAAAATGGTCAAAATGGATGAAGAAGTTCTTGACGGTTTGGACATAGTGACAAAACAGCTTGTTCCTCTTGAAAATTATTCTGAAATAGCTAATGAGTTGGTCAAATATCATAATAAAGATCCTACATTGTTTCGCGACGGATTAGCCATGAGAGTTATTCATACTACACATCCACATAAGTGTCTCATTTTACTTGTTTTTCTATTATGCAATCAATATTCATTATTGGTAATGCACTTCTTCTTTTAAATTTTGTTTTGTTTTCTAATTATATTAGGGATTTGGTGGGAGATGTTTGGTTCTTCTGTTCCTATGCTTGAAAGTGAAGCAATCAAAATTTTAAGTCAACCATGCAGCGCATCAGCCTGTGAAAGAAATTGGAGTGCATTTGATGCTGCTAACACGAAGAAAAGAAACAATCTTGCACCATCAAGATTAACAGATTTGGTCTTTGTTAGAATGAATATGCGTTTGCAAAGCATGGCTCCAGAATTGAAGAAGACCAATGCAAATCCTATCTACATTGAACATGTGAACCCATTTAATGAAGAAGAAAATTTAAATACTGAGATAGCGAACTTGTCTTCAGATTCAGAAGAGGAAAATATTGATGACAGTGAAAGACAAAGAACTTCAAGTTCAAGGCGTACAAGAAATGAAGAAGATGACTCCACTTCTTGGGAGGACGACTAGGACATGTTTTTTTTATACTTTCCAAGTGAAAATGACTTCATTTGTGTTGTAAAGCCATGAAGGCTAAAAACTTTTGTTAGTTATGTATTTGTCAGACTGTTAGTTTTCATTATCTAATTTTAGTTTGCTGCTTATCTAGTCATTTTTCAATGTTTTTATTTAATTTCTCATTTACTTTCTTTTTATATAATTATCAGGATTATTTATTTATTTATTTAAAATTTGCCGTCTTTTTCCCGTTTTATTCCCGAGATATATAACTTTGCCGTATTATACCCTTTGTTTTCCTCGCCGTATTATACTCATATACGTTTTTTGTGACAATGGTTTAGACTATAAAGCATGTACATGTATCAACAAATACAAACAGCTACAGCCCACACTCACACCTGGGTTCACTCAGGTGCAGCTCCAATATGGCACATCCGTGTAATGCAAACACAAATATGATATATATAGGAATACTATATCCTATCTTTCAGTTTCTTTGAATTCACTTACAGTTTGCTCAGGAAACCTTACACGTTAGCACAAAAAATGCATCCAGTCCCCTTAAGCATTTGTGTTGGATTACAAGGAAGACATATTTTTGGTAGAATTCAAGTCTATAACAGAAAGAGTCAAGTGAGAAGACTAAAGATATCCAATCCGTTTGACAGGTGAGATTGATGCCATTTTATACAAAAAATGGACTCATTAGTCTTAGGAACCACAATATCTGCAATTTGCATTACTAATTCTGTTTTATAAAAGTAAGTGCAAGCTTCTGGATCCTTTCTTATATATGACCACTTACGTGACACAGTACGTCGATTTGCCCCACGTACCCACTCTGGTACGCGGACATGCCAAAGCGGGTATGGCATAAGTTTGGGTACGGCTTGGATCGGGTCTGGGTCAGATCCAATCCAAACCAAAAAAATTGTTCGTTTCTTATTTCACGAAAAGAAGTTGGAGCTCGACTCACTGTGTTTTCTGCAGCAAATCTCTTCCGCAGTGATGACTGGCTGCAACGATAACATCCAGCGACCCACGGCAACGTCCAGCGGTGTTCGGCAGCAGCAAGGTAAGTGTTTTTTTTTCAATATTACAACTTAGGGTTTCATTTTCTTGATTTGGGTTTTTTTTTTTTATTTGGGGATGTTTTTGTTTCATATTTTGATTGATTTTACATGTAAAATTTCTGTGACACTTTTGTTGCTAGTCCAACTAATTACAGCAATGGAGGTGGAGCAAAATTTGTCGGCTGATGTTGTTTCCATTTCGAGCCAGGTTGCTTATGCAGTGTCATTCAAAGTTTTTAATTTTTTTGAATGTCATACTTATCTCTTCCCTGAACTTGAAAAATAACTCTATGAATCTCATTGGCAGTGGCACAAATATAGCCTTCTTTATTGTTCTAGTGCGAGCTTGATACTTGCTTTCTGGAGAGCCATTAGAAATGCTCATTTCCCGTCAAGGATTCTATTGTTGTTTGTTCAAGAGCTAGTCTGCTAGATGACCAATGTGAAATTTTTTTAGTTTACAAGATGCAAGTGGTATTTGAAGCAATGTTATCCGTACCGTATGATACGCACGTGTATCGTACGATACGTATCGTATAGGTCTAAAAAACCTATACGATATGCTTACAATACACGATACGTTCGTGTATCGTAAGCGTATCGCCCGTATCGTACGATATGGGGAAAAACACAGTTTTTTAATTTTTAAAGTTTAAACACTCCTCCCTCTCTTTCTTATTGTATTTAAAGACTCCAAAAGACATGAGAGGGAGAGATTTTGCCCTTTTTCATCAAAAATAACCGAAGATTCATCAATTTGGGGAGATATTATCGTTGAATCATGAAAGTTGATAACTATATGTTTTGAACTTATGAAATTGTGATGTATTCTAAGTCCTAAGACTCTAAGTCCTAAGACTCTAAGTCCTAAGTTTCTATAAAATTTTCAAGTTTAAAATTGTGATGGATGATATTTATATTATTTTGAATCTCTGATTTCTTATTTTTGAATGTGTTGTCGATACACATGAATGTTCCTTATGTATGATGATCTTTTTGATATTTGAAAACATTTTTCTTGATTTCTGATTTTTTTTTTCAAATTTTTGATGATTTTTCTCTATTTTTTCTGATTTTTAATATTTTTTAATTAAAAAATTAATTTTACGATATGTTACGATACGGCGTATAGGTCGGCCCGACTGATACGCGATACGCTACGCCAGTGATAACATTGATTTGAAGTTCCAATTCCATTTTTGTGCATGTTTGGTAACTTATTGACATATTCTTATTTTTTATTCCTTCATATTTTTGTTCATTATATGTCTTTTGTTTTGCATCTTTTTATTAATAATAGTGTTCTTATGATAAACAATGTTTTGTTTGAGACTTTCTTATGAGATTATAAGAGTGAATTATTAAGTTTTTTTTTCATTATGATCATTTTTTCGAATATAAAATTTGTTGTACCCACAATTTTCAAAATTGTCATGTCTGAACCTACATCGCCGTACTCGTACCCGTACTGTACCCGCAGCCATGTGACACAAATGGCAACATATGACTACATTAGAGCAATGTTGTGAGAAGCATACGCTTCTCACAAAAAAACTGCGAGTCAAGGCGTTTTTAAGGAAAAACGCCTTGAGGCAATGGTATGAGGCGCACGTGTACCTGAAGTGTGCGCCTCACGTGTGTGAGGCGTATGCCTCACACATTGGCATGCTTCTTCTTGAGGCGCACGCCTCAAGAACAGATTCATTTAGTGGCTTTTAATGTAAAGAATTAAAAATTAAATAAAATTAGTCACACGTAAGTTACAAAATTTAGTCTATTTAGTGGCTTTTAATGTAACCCTAATTAAACTCTCTTTCAATCCCTAACTGCCCTTTTCTCAAATATCAATCCTAAATCACCCGCCCCCACACTTTTCTCCAAGAAGGAGCTTTCTTCTCCACGGCTGAGAAGGTGAAAGGGCACGTTTTCTCAAATATCAATCCCAAATCACCCGCCCCCACACTTTTCTCCAAGAAAGAGCTTTCTTCTCCACAGCTGAGAAGGTGAAAGGGCACGTCTGCTTCAAGGCACTCTCCAACTACAGGCCTGGTGCAAGGCACTCTCCAACTCACATGTGAGTTTAAATGTTTTCCTTCTTCCTGTTAGCATATAATACAATAGTTTAGTGATATTGAAAGCCACGTATGCCTTGGTCTCATCCTGTTAGTGTACAATAGTTTATAGATATTGACAGCAATGTATGCCTTGGCCCCATCAACAACAATTCATTTCTTCCATATGCCAATGGGTTTTTTGTCTTTGTTTACTATATTTCTGTGCTATGCTACAGTTGTTGAGATGTGGTGAATAAGGGAACTCATTAATGTGAAGATTAAAAAAACGACAGCTTGCAATATACTTCAAGGCAAACTTCTGTTGTTCTGATTGAAGTCTTGAAGGAAGGTCTTGGCTGCTTCATACGTAGACCAGCAAAAGGCTGCAGCAAGCTCATGATCAGTTTTAATTTGGGAGCCAATTTTCTTTCCAACAGCGCTTTCATTTTTCAGCGTGCTTTTTATAAATTTATTAGGCGATGGAAGTGATCTTCTGGAGGTGGAGGATGAAAAGAATGACTATGATTGGTGAGGTCATGTTTGTATACTCTTGGTTTCATGATGCATTTTGCGCCTAATGCTGTCATCAGTTGCCGTGTATCTTATGGCCACTATAGAGAGTAATTGGAGATTGGATTCGTTTAGGACTAAGCATTCAAAAAGTTCTGTAATTTTTTTACTTCGTTTATTCAGTTATTTGGATGATTGGCGTGGAGTTTCATTCACCTATTCACGTCAGTACACTGCCTTGTGCTTAAGTTTACAACTATTTTGAAATTGAACAGTGTGCCCATTTGAATGACCTGTAGATGGGGCAGTTGAGTTCATGTCGTTAAAAAGTTCTCATTCTTTTTTAATTGCTACTGATCAACCCAATTGATTAGGCGATGAACCACATTCATTCAAAGAAACATGTTTAGTTACAAGATGGGCAGTTGAGTTATTTTGTCATATGTTAGTACTTCTTAAAATAATTTAAATTTGTTGTATGGTGTTAATATTCGTTGCATTATGTGTTGTTATTATTTGGGTATGCTTAGCAATTTGAGCTTTTGCATACAATGTAATTGAACTCATTGGATGCTTATTTGTAGTACATTGTTTAGGTTTGAGAAAAAATGTCTCGACGGGATCCAGCATGGGAACATTGTGTTGAAGAAGATCATACTGATAAAGAAAAAAGGGAAACTTGATATGCAATTATTGTCAGAAAACTAATAGAGGTGGAGTTTGCAGAATGAAACAACACTTGGCTGGAACTAAAAAAGGTGCTAAAGCATGTGACAAAGCACCACAAAGTGTTGTACAATTTTTGAATAATTATTTGCAGGTACAAAAAAGTAAAATATAAAGGAAAAAAGACAATGTTGAATTGCGTAGAAATGAAGGTTTGGATGAAGGAATAATCAGTGGTGGCCTTACATCTCCCAATGTTCGTAAATGTGGAATTTCACGGGGTCCAATGGATCAATTTATAACTTCGGATATGCGACAATCAACAATCAACAATGGCTTCAAGAAAGAGGAAAGGAAGCAAGTATATTCTGCTATAGGTCAATTCTTTTTTGTGAATGCTTTATCATTTAACTTATGTAACAGTCCATATTTTGGGAGAATGATTGAAGCTGTGGGAAATTATGCTCGAGGATTGAAAGCACCAACCTACAATGATATGGGGACTTCGATCCTAAAAGAAGAAGTTGATAAAGTGGAAATCAAATTAGAGGACTAAAAGCAGACGTGGTTGAAGACTGGTTGTACCATAATGGCAGATGGCAGGACTGATGGTAAAAGTAGAAATTTGATTAACTTCTTGTAAATAATCCTTCGGGTACAGTTTTTTTAAAGTCTTATGATATTAGTGGTGTAAAAAAGACTTGATAATTTGGTCAAATTATTCATGGAGATAATTAAAGAAGTTGGAGAGAAAAAACTAGGTATGAAGTTAAAAGAAATTGATGGCTTTAAGCATATTTTTTTAACACCTTGTGCAGCTCATTGCCTAGATTTAATTCTTGAAGACATTGCTAAGATACATTTGCATAAGGAAGTGACTGAAAAAGAAAAAGTTATAAGTACATTTATATATGGACATACTTGAGTATTAAATTTGATGAGAAAATATACAAATGGTAAAGAGCTTCTACGGCCTGCTATTACACGTTTTGCCACTTCCTATCTTACTTTACAGAGTATTCGTACAAACAAAATAGCATTGAAGAACATGTTTTTGTCTCCAGAATTTCAAGACAGTGATTATTATATTAAAAATCCCAAAGGCAAGGAGGTAATGCGGATTGTTACTCAAGATGGAAGGTTTTGGAAGGTAATATCATATATTATTAAAGTTACATTACCGTTAGTCAAGGTGTTGAGAGTTGTTGATTCAGATGAAAAACCAGTTATGGGATTTTGTACAATCATATGAAAAGGGCAAAAGAAGAAATAGCATACAATGTAGATAATGGTCAGAAAAGGTATACAAAAAATTGGCAAATAATTGATAATAGGTGGGATAATCAAATGTATCACCGTTTACATGTTGCAGGGTATTATTTAAACTCACATTTTCATTATGATGATGATGTCCTCACGGATAGAAGAATAAAGGCTTGACTAATAGAATGCTTAGACATTATGGTGCTTACTGTAGAAGAAAGATGTGATATTTTAGTTCAACTTGATTCATATGAAAATGAAGTTGGTGAGTTCGGCAGATCGTTAGCGATTGGAACAAGAAAGAAAAAACATCCAGGTACACTTTTTTAATTGTTTTGATTTATATTGTGAACTTATGAGTGGATCAAATGAAGTTATCTAAACTACTCTTCTTGTTTATTTTTGTCAGCTGATTGGTGGAATACATTTGGCGACGATACAAAAGAATTGAAGAATTTTGCTATGAGAATTCTCAATCTTACATGCAGTGCATCAAGATGTAAGCGTAACTGGAGCTCATTCTCTTTGGTAAATAAATGAAACTTTCAAATCATTTATTGTGCTATCATTCAAATGTTTTTTTATAATTGTCAAAATGATTAACTTATGCAATTATATGATAGGTACATACAAAAAGAAGAAATCGCCTTGACCAAGAAAAACTTAATTCTTTGGTTTTTGTCATGTATAATATGAAGTTGAATGAAAGAGAAATGAGAAAGAAAAGTACTCAAGATCCATTATGTATTGATACTATTGATTCAGATGATGAATGGGTTGTTGAACAAGAAGATTCTGTTTTACTACTTTCATTAGATGATTCTTGGTTGCACTCATCGTTTGAGATCGAAGAAACTAATATCATTCCTTTTGAAGATCTGTCAAGGTCTATGAAAAAGCGTAAAAGTGCTTCTTCTTCTCAAAAGAAAAGTATTGGCAAAGGTATTGTTATATGTTTGTAATTTTTGAAATAAAAATAAGAACATTGTCTTTTTTCTTTACTAACTGTTATATTTTGTTGTATGTCATTGTTTTATATCAGGTAAAACAATAATAGAAGATTTAGAACATGAGAGCTTTGATGATGAAGCAAGTAAAGAAGAAGATGAACCTATTCAATATATGGACGATTCAAATGACGATGAACTGTCGTCCATTAAAGAAGATGACAATGATGAAGATACAATTGACCAATTCATTTGAAATTTGTTAAATATCACTTTACACAAATTAGTTACTTTTTTAATGTTTATACATATACATATGTTATTGTTCAGCAATACTTGTTATTTACGTATTTTCTTAGTTGATATTATCATCTGAATCTTAGTTGTTATGACATTGTATTTATTTGGATTTACAAATGATTGTGGTTTGCATATGTTGTGTATTGTTCTTTATTGATATGCTTAGTATTGTAGTCAATTTTTTCAGTTTTGTTATTATTTTTATAAATATTATATAATTCACAAATTTGTCCGTGAACCTTACGCTTCAATTAACGTCTCACCTCATGAGAGGCTCAACGCCTCGCCTCGCTTTCTTGCCTTTTACAACATTGCACTAGAGTTCCTCTAATTTTTCATGATCTGTTGACAAGTCACGCTTCAAACCATAGCCACAAATATTGTTAACAGGTTTTAAACTGTGAGGAAAAAATAAAATACATGAAAAATTAACAAGAAAATATAAAAAATAACTTGATAAAATGACAAAAATGATGGTTTATTAATGACAAAAATGAAGATCAATAACTTAACTTAAGTTTTAAACTTTAAAGCAAAATAATGCAAAACTGAGGAGAAAAAACACAACAAAAATGTGAAACATTCATTGTGGAGCTTTTATAAAGAAAAATGGGAAAGACGGTTTTCTTTTTTCTTTCATTGTCTATAACATTTTTATTGGGCCATTTTTGAAAAAGATTGGTTTTTTGTGGCTATGCTTCAATTTAAAGTTGCATTTCACATCCAAGGATACATGTTGATTAATAAATTGCATCAGACTAGAAATCCATATTTTTTATCACAAAGCAAATCTACCTGCACCACTCCTGCCTCCCAGCAAGCATCGCCTTAGAGCAGTAGATATTTCCATGGACAATTCTTCACCACCTCTACCCTAGAAACATACAAAATTGAGCACGTAATGAAATAATTACAAGACTTGCCAAGATAAATGCCTTAGATATAATGTGAAAAATATCCATGTATTTAATATTACTCATAAATGGTCATACAAGGAGACAAATTATGGAAAGTGGGACTCAAAAGATACAAATTGCTTAGGGCACCTAAATTTACATAGGCACCACAACAACACAGGTGTTAGTTTCTTTTTAAGTAAGCTGAGTACAGATTTTTTCTTTTTTTCTTTTCTTCCTCTCCATAATCATGACCATCATCATCATCATCAGCTCCTTCTTCTTTAGTGTTCTTTTTTCTATTTTCTTTCCCTACTTTATGACACATGTTTTTTGTTCGCCTCCTTATCCAACAGTTCAAGACAGAATTTTTTTTCTGTTTGCATGCTTTTTGTTCTTGTTCTCATATGCAGATTCCCCTTTCTCTCTCACCTGCACGGCCTCTTTTCTTTCAGTGAAGGATGACAGGCCTAAAAATTGGGAACGAGGACATGGATGTACACAGACACACATACAGATATATATATATATATATATATATATATATATATATATATATATATATATATATATATATATATATATATATATATATATATATATATATATCATAGTTACAAAAAACGCATTATTTGCGAAAGAATGCAAAAAAACGTGAGAAATTGAAATGTCATTTAAAACTTAAAAAAAGGTTTTTTTTTGAAAAAAATGTGAAAAACGAAAAAAGTGCATTATTAACGTGTTTTTTCTCGTTTTCTCAATTTTTTTCATTTTTTTATTTTTAATTCCAAACAGTTTTTTTTCATTTTTTTATTTGTTGCAAATATACTTATTTTTTGAAGTTTGTGTTATTATTTTCTCACTTACTTTATTTTTCCCCATTTTTAGGTTTTTTTATTTTTTTAAAAAAATACCATTTTTCCCATTTTTTTCTCGTATTTTTCAAGCCCGCTATATTATACCCGAGAAAAACCTTGCCATTTAAAACTCCGAGACGTTAATTGTGACTATCATATATATATATATATATATATATATATATATAGAGAGAGAGAGAGACAGAGAGAGACAGAGAGAGAGAGAGAGAGAGACTGGTATTTCCCAGACACTTATTTCACGAGGAGCTTTTAGTTTTGACAATTTCCATCTCTTGCAAATTGCAATTTATTTGGGTATGATCCTCCTTTGAGAAGCTTTGAATGGTTAGTCTAAAAAATAGAGGAAGCGTGTGGACAATTTCCGTGGGACCGATGGGGTTTCTATTGTATATGATGGATGGACATATAACAAAGAAGCTTTCTCATAAGTTTTATTGTGGCTTCAACAAATGGGCTAATTCTTTAAAAAGGACTGGATGCATTTGGAGAATACAAGAGTGACAGTGACCATGGTATGAATTTATTGATTAATATTTTGAAAAATCAGGATATTTTGATAATATTATCACCTAGTTTTAAAAATGGTAAATAATATTGAGATGCTATCAAAACAATGGAGATATTTGTGAGTACCGCACCTATATCCACACTAACACCTATGCATGTGCACTTGTGTGACTTAGGTTGATTGATCCTATAAGCTTGGAGCACTTCAATAGTTCAATGTACTAAAATCTGGACCTCTGTCACACGGGTACTCCTCCTAAGGAGGAGTACCCACACGGTACGGGTACGACACGGGTATGGGTACGGTCCTGGGTACGGCAGGGTACTGCGTTGACCGTACCGGGTGCGGTCAACACACCCAAGGTCATTTTTGACCTTTTTCAGACTCGGTCAATGTTGACTGAGTCCAAATTTGTCCAATTTTAATGTTAAGGATTTTTACATTTTAACGTTAAAATTTTCGAAACCCTCATTTTAATGTCCCACTTCCCTCTTTTTTCTTCATTTTAACTTCTATATATGTATGTGCATGTGTGTGTACGGCCGTACCCCTGCACCCAGGTTTTTTAAAAATGGTCTGTACCCGTACCCGCACCGGCACCCGTACCCGTACCTATGTCCTATGTGACATAGGTCTGGACTAAAGAATACTGTTGCTACACTTCAAGAGGAAATGTAAAATGTACTAAGAAGCCCATATACATTTACAATGATGCAGATTTTGGAAGCAAAAAAGATTACGACAACAATGATGATGACGATAAATGATAACTTGATATTCAACTTTTGTATTGAACAAACCTATTTTGTTGATATTTAAACTTTTAAGTTAAATTTATGGATCATGAATGTGAACCTGATGAGGTTAGTCTGTCACTTTGCTATGGTTTCATAAGAAGGATATTTTTCTTAATTTTTCACTTTCTGTTTTTTTTTAGTTTTTTGTATTTTTAAATTTAAATTATTAATTTTTTATGTTATTTGTCTAACTGTTATCCGACCAATGCTGAATACTTTAAGCATTTTACAACATTGCATAAAACCATGACAAGGAATTAATTCACAAGGTGTTACCATTCTTCTTTCTCTAATTCGATTAACAACGTTGCACTTTGCTTTTTGTCTTCCATTGTGTACCATGTGTATTCTTAAAGCACTTGGTTATTTTTTCATCAGACATGAAAATCATCCCAGTTGATCGAAGGAACAAAATTTATTTGTTGTCAATTAGCTGAAATGAAAAAGACATTGAATGAATGCAACAGGGATATGGCAAACTGGCAGAAATACCGATTAACATAGTTTCAATCTGCTGAATGTCTGTAACAATAAACAAGTATTTTAAAGATGTATCACACAGTATACTTTTGTATTCTATTACTCGGTATACATTTGTACTTTATTACTCTATATTTACAAGAGAACTTTTCCGGAGTCCTGATTTGGACTTCACAATGTGCAGCTCTAATCTCCCTGAATAAAATTCACACTGCATCCAGCCTGCTTAAACTAATTATGACGTTATTCCATATCTTAGACATTTTAACTCAAGTTTCAGCATGCTTTATCTATTCTTCTTTTTATTGGGACTGGAGCAACTACCAAATTTACTTTTCATGACAAGAAGGCTATTCGCAAATAAGACTAGTCTTTAGTAGATAACATCTTGATCACAATCACAAAGAAGACTGCCCAAAAAAGAACAGAATACTTGATCCGTATACACTACGAAAATATGATAGACCAATACATGACCCAAACAAGCTTCCAAATCTCAGGAAAATGCAGTATTAGACATTAAATGGAAAAAAGGATGGGACTTCAACCTCAAACATTGGAGCTGCTGTAGGGCTACATTCCAGGAAAAAAGCAATCTTTCCTTTATCAGGTCGAGACATGCTAGGTTTTCCCAGTTCAGCCTGCAATAAGAAATATGTCATGTACTAAGCCACATGGAACACCATACATATGCAGATAAAATTCATTACAGTTAACCTTTACTGAAGAAAACTTAATGTAGATAAAAAAAAATACAGAGATCATAACTGCCTAATTTTGTTACTTCTTAATTAACTAAAATATGATAAAACATTCAAAGATTCCCCAAAGCGATTTATGCAATCAGTTTCAAACTTTCAAGGATCCAGTCTGAAGGACACAATATCATGGTTTCGTAAACCAAGATGTAAAGATTCTTGAAATACAAGAAATAAATCCTATAACTATGCCCAACTTCCATATGACACTCACATCCGCTAATCCTGAAGTCGAACAACATAAATCTTGTTCGCTGAATCATTCAACAGGTCTGGAGTAACTTGTGTCACTTTTGGTTTCATCAAGAGGAAAAGTCAAGCTGAGACTGACAGAGGGTAAAAAAGGGAATAATTATTGTCAAGGTCCCCATACAGGTATTGCACAAACCAAGAGCATAGCTACACATCTTGCTTTTACAGTTATGAAAGAAAACAGTTTACTGACGTCCAAAATCATAAAGAATTGTAATTTAATAGTTTTAAAGGCACTCGGCTGAGGCAAAGCATACTGAGACTAATGAAGCATAAGCATCAGTACTTTGAAGCAAAAACTTCATGACTTCATCAACTAAAATATATAACATAAAAGCAACATAAAGTAGACAACTACATCCCATGGATTTACAATCTACTCAGAAGGAGAAACCACAGAATTTTTCATCTGTTTATGGAAATCCAATGAGACTTACCATTTCCCTCCAACAATGGAAGAAAATTCACGTTATAAAAAAAGAGTGTGCCTGTGATATCTGTTTATGATTATCTACAGCTGTGTGCACGATGGATGCTATATGCAGCAACCACTTCTTTGAACTACTACTACTACAGAATGACCAACCAGTCCAGGAGCTGCAGCATACATCGGATATGCCTTTCATCCCCAGATTGTTTCCCTAAATATGGAAAAGAAGACAAATACTCCAAGCCAAGGCACAGAATGCCAAGAGAAAAAGAAATTTGCTGGCAGTAAGGTGGAACTTTCAAACTTACATTTCAAAATTTAAAATCAACTGAAAGAAAAAAAAATGCATTGAACAGCTAGAAAGCAATCAAAGTGCTAAAAAGGAAGAAAATTAAAAAATTATTAACACTCCTTGGAAACTACATGCTCGGCTGAAACCTGTCTAAGGTGAGATAATTGATATTTGGAAAAAACACCTTAAAGAATGAGATTTGTATGTGTTTGTGTATATAGGCACCAGGATGAAGGAAAACCCTTTTTTGGGTATATATCGATCTTTGACAGCATTCTGAAGTGCTTCCAAGATCAATACTATATTACGCAACGGAAAAAAATTGTGTCAATGTTCATGCTGCTTTCACCAAGTGCTGGACACTGCTGTCCTTCAAGAGCATCTAGGTAATATGAATGCTTTACGCATGACCATCAAGCATAAGAATATTTTCATTTATTACCTGATTTCTGATGGCTCTTACATTACATGAGTTTGTTATTTCATAGAATTATGTGTCTAATAACTCTAATTTCATGACCATGTATATATAGTTTCATAATTATATATACATATAATGTATGTATGCCTAAACGTACCCATGCCACTTTTTTTAAAAAAAATGATGTGTCATACCTTCTATCACTACGGAAATACCCACACATACATGACTTAGAATATAAAAAATTAATTATTATTACACAATCTCCATCTAGGTTTCAAATAAAGTTTGAAAATGGACTTTAGAAAATTTAGAACACAACAGAGATAAAACATTAATAACCCAATGGTGAAGCAAAGTAAGAAAAACAAATGAAAAACCATTATTATTTTTCAGTAGTATCATCAATCATGAAACATCGTGAACTAAGTAACACAGAGTCGCAAACACTTTCAAAAATGTTGCTGCACCCCTCATAAAATCATATTTTGTTAATCGTTAATTACCAGTTTTATGTTTGTAGACGATATACATATGTATATGTATTACGTACATACATACACGTACACACACTGTCTCTCTCTCTCTCTGCACCAGCGCTCACACCATGAACTTGTGTGACAGAGATCATGAAAAACCAATATTTTGACAAGGACAAAAAAAATAGGAAAGTGCAGTCAAGTGTCCTTCGCAAAATCTAAATTCAGAATGATTTCCTTCACAAGGATTCAGCATGTCATCTTAAAAAAGCAGCATAAGTATATCCAATGGCAATCCCACAACAATTTGTTCTTTCTAGCTTAGAAAGGTGATATGTTTTGCATTCTGCTCCATTTCGGTGAATCCATTACATGTCTCATTCTTGGATATCCAGACCAGAATTCATAGGTTGCTTAGTCGTACCATAAAGACTTGGCCTTTTGCACTAGTTAGACCACCAACGGACCATTGCTTGTGCTCTTTAGATTAATCTTCTTCATTTACAGGGCACACTATCAAGAACGTGCATTCAAAGTTTCAATTCATCACTAGTGGAAAAAGGGTACGGTATCCCACCAAGCTTATCTGTATCCAGCTCTCATTCATATCAAATGAAAGGACAGCAAATATTCAAACAGATGAGCAAAGCTTCAGCAAAACCTCAACCTTAATAAGGCCTAGCTTATTTGTCCTAGATGCTGCTAGCTCACCTACAAATAGCACTACTGGAAGGATGCATTTCTCATCTACCAAAATGGCATAAGAAAATATATTCAAGTATATTCCACAATTTTACTTGCCATCTGACAAATAGGCAAATGCAAAATAACAATCAAATATTAAAAGTTAAAACGCAATTCTAAAATAAGGTGTGAAAGCAGAACATATTAATCGGATCTTGAAAAATACAAGCACACACCCATTTGATTAGAGCCTCTCAACAAGAAGAAAATAACAGTGATAGTTTGAAGAACATAGTCTATTACAGAGGACAAACCAAATGAAAACACTAAATTCTGGGTCATATTTAAGTTTGAAAACCTACCTTTACACTAACAATCACATCTGTTGAACCGATTCGAACCCTAGCTGAACCATTAGCCTACATTGTTACAGCCAATTAATAAACTTAAAGCTTCATTTTCTCAAATGCCTGAAACATAATGATGAAAAAGAAAACTGTAATTATCTTTGTTTGGAACAATAAAGGAACAGAAGGGTACCTGAGGGATGACACCAGTTTCGATGGAGATAGGTCGGTAGTGCAGCCTTCTCCGCCCATCAGGACGCAAATCTTGCTCAATCCCTCCTCTAATAAAACGCTTCTCACCAGTAGACAGTCCCACCATCCCGGAGAAGGAAAAAAGAAAATCCCGAAACAGTTTGTTACATGCAAACACCTGCAGGTGCAAATAAAACTCATTATAGGAATTCATATTGCCGAGCTACATCACAAGGTGCTAGTACAGGTGCAGCTATGGCAGGGAGGATCCAAATACCGCAAATTTAAAATCAAGGGTATGGGGGTATAGCATGGCGTCTGTGTATAGAGTATACACAATGTAGATGCTTAAGATAAATTTTAAAAAATAAAGAAATAAAAAAATAAAAATTTAGAACAGCATGAAAGGGAGTAACGCATTTGCCCCAAACCTCTGTCTCTCTTGCTAATCCTCTTTTAAGCAGGTAAAAGGACAAGGTTTTTTCTTTTCAGAAAAGAACAAGCCTCTCTCTCTCTCTCTCTCTCTCTCTCTCTCTCTCTCTCTCTTACAGGTGGTAGCAACGAAAATTTTGATCTCCTCTATTTATGTTTGTTCTTGTTTTTTATTATTATTATTTTCCTTGCCCTTGAAATGCCCTTGGAGCTCAACCAAGCAACCAAAGGTTTGTTGTTTTTATTTTGTTGCCTTGTTCACCTAGAAAATTCCCTGTTGTTATTTCTCGTTTCCCCTTTTTGTTTTCTTGTGTTCCTATTTCTCGGGGTTGGGAATGAGGCAACCAAACAGGGTGATTTTTGTTTCTCCCTTGGTCTCTTTTAACCAATTAGTACTAATGGTTTGGATTAGGTCTGACTCAGACTCAATCCAAGCCATACCCAATACCTAACACACACTGGTGTTGAATAATCCCTGTACAAAGATGGGTACTCGGGCCTAATTCACATACCTATGTGACATAGACAATAAGAAAAACATATGCAATGAGGTCAATGAATCCTATGAGTGACCATAATAGTATGGATATGGACAGGTGAAACTTATCAGTGTTGTTAGTCTTAGAAATATCAAAGCATTATCAAGCCTTATCAACTATGTCACACTGGTTTGAGGTAAGGCAAGGTGCAGAATTTGTCTTAAAAAGCTTGATTGCCAAGTGGGTGCATGTGTGTGTGTGGTGCCAATCCAGTGCAAAAGGGTGTGTGTGTAGACAAATATACACAGACATAGTAGAAAGCCACCCATTCTAAAATGGGCATATCACAAGCTGGCATGCATTCATCTAAAATTGAAGTTGAGTCTCATAATTGTGTTTCTAGCTTTTGTCAAAAAAGGCGACCAATTTTCTTTATTTTTTAGTTATGTTAATATGTCAAGTTATTTTGATTAACTATTACCTATGTCACATAGGTACGGGTACGGGTATGGGTACGGACCATTTTTAAAAAACTTGGGTGCGGGGGTACGGCCGTACACACACATACACATATACATATATACAAACAGAATAACATATTCATAATTCATAATCCAAAATTTATCAATCTTGATTTTCATTCTCCTCAGTCACATAAAGTACCACCTGAATAATAAGATGTAGGAATGAATTGACGAGAGACTAAAGGGCCAACAAGGAACTAGATACAGAAGTTGAACAAAAGTAAGAAGTACGGTCAAGTGGCTGCAGAAATTCCCTTAATGTGCTTATTACAAGCAGTAAAAATTTTCAGTTTGGAGTGAAAAACAATCCATGAACTACATAGCAATCAGTTTCATCAAAGGGAAGGTGTCTACAACATCAGCAAGTTTATAAAAATTAACTTATGACAATGGCAATGGCAATCACGGCAGAAGCACAAACAAAATAACGTACACTTTTACATAAGTAACATAACAAACAAAAGAGGGAACACGGAACAGAAAAAAAAAGGAACAAAAAAAAGGGAACCGACTGCAGGCAATGAACAAAAAAGAAGGAACCGTCTGGAGGCGGCGAATAGAAAAAGGATTCAGAAGAAATAAGACGATGGAAGGCTCTGCCGGTGAAAAGTGCCGTCTGCCGGCACCGGAGACTATGGAAGGCTCAACCCATCGATAGAAAATGAGAAAACGATGAAAAAAAACAAATACCGTCGTTGTTCATCGCCCGCCGTCACTGGAGATCGTTTGCCGTCGCCGGTCTCTGCTCCTGCAGCTGCCGGTCTCTGCCCCTGCCTTCGCCCGTCGCCGTGCGTGGTCGTCGGTGAGAGAGGAACACCGTTCGTGAGAGAGGAAGAAACGAACGAGATGAAACGAAAAAGGTTTTAGGGTTTTGATATATTTAACGTTAAAATGGTTTAAAACGTGAACTTTAGACTCGGTCAACTTTGACCAAGTCTGAAAACGATCGAATATGACCCTGGGTGCGTTGACCGCACCCAGTGCGGTCAACGCCGCACTTCTGGCGTACTCACCAACGTACCTGTACCAGCACCGGTGTCGTACCTGTATCGGTACCGGTGTCGTACCGGTACCATGCAGGTACTCCTCCTCTGTGTTACTAATATTTGAAATGTGGATGGTAGTAATATAATAAGCATAATCAACTTAAACAATCAAAAATTAACTGTTGACTTCATTGAATATGCAAAATCAATAGAATAAGTTTAACATTACTTATTAAATGTAATTTAATACAAAAAAAAAGTAACTAAATCTAATCTCTAAAAGAAGGAATGTAAATCCACAAGAAGGCTTCAATCCATCAATACTTAAAAGAAAGACATAGTATAATAAAACAGACCAACAGTACATAATAGTATACATATAAGTACACAACAGTAACAATATATATAAGTAAATATTAAATAACCATACTAACATATAGGTATAACAGGTATCACAATACTACATATTATATAACAGGCTAACAATATATACATATAACAGGTTGACAGTATATACATATAACATGTATTCCAATACATATAACAGGAATAACAAATTGTATTACAATGCAATTTAATTTTAACATAATAGTACATATAGAAGATAAATATTCACCCGTTGAATCTCTTGCACTTTGTAGAACAACAAAAAGTTGTTTTCTCCCTTCCCTTGTGAATGATGTTGCCTTGCTTTTCGAAATACCACCAGTGGATAGGCCCTGCAAATATGGGTTCAGAGTCACCACCTAATCAAGTGGCATTCAAATAGTCAGAATAAAGCTAGAAAATGCTAAGGTATTATCTCACAATAAAACAAGAGAAAAGAAATCCCATAATAAAACAACAAAAAAGAAAGATATTATCTCTGTGATGCAAACCTATAAGCAATTTAAGAAAGCAAATTAGACACCAAAATGCAATTTCAAGCAAATGTTGTTAGTCATGCCTGTAACTACAGGAAGCAATTCTCAACCATGCTGCAGCTCCAGCAAAGGATGCGAGGGAATGCAATAGACTCGAAAAAACAGAGAATGCCTAATAGTTTTGTGAGTTCAAGAAAATGCCCTTCCTAAAATCATTCTAAAACCTGCTGAAAATTGACTCCTCCACACTCAGTTCACTCAATTTCTCCCTATCCAATCAAATTCATATCAAAATTTATGGAAACCCAAAATTTACCCAACATAAGTGCCCTTGAAGCAACCTCTTGAGCAACAAACAGTTATAGAATGAAATACCCAAATCTTGAATACATATGTATGATAATTTGAAGGTTGTTCCAATAGCATAGCCGACGAGTTTAACTGGTTATCACCTTCCAGGACATGCTGAAATAGAATGATATCTTGTGCTACATCCATGCGGCAGAGCAGAAAAATATGATAGTTTTCACTTTGCAGAGGTCATGATACAATGCAAAGCTTATTATGGCACTTGCCAGCCAAACTAAGTAGTCCAAATAAATCCTCTCATGAAAACTACGAGATAATATTGACTACGTATACATTCACTAGTGGTTTCAGTTTTGCAATGATCGGGCTACGGACACTACATTAGATAAAGGACTAAACCAAAAAGAGGAAAACAAGGAAAAGAAAAAGAAGAAGGAGAAAAAACGCTAACCAGGCTTACTTGCTACGTCCCTGCATCCTTGTAATGTTCATTCTTCAGATGCAGGTGTCCTATTGGGTCAGTCCTAGTGGCTAGTGCCAAAAATTTCTCCTACAAGCTTCACAGTTTTTCTCTTCTGTATCAAAGATCATTAGTCAGTGATAATTAAATAAGTTGCAACCAGCCACACTTCTCGTTTAAGTATTTGATTTCGACTACGAAATCAGAGAGCAGTATTGAATGGCAACATGTTTCTCTAAGCTGGCTATGAGAGGCTATTGATGCATGGGGCTATATATTCACACGTCTAACCACTGCTTCTCAAGCTTTCATGTTATGGCCCCTTCGGCGGCAAGTTCCTTATTGCTGCCTACGTTCGCTACTTCTAGACACGGACACCTGATTGCATGCATCTGATCAAAATGCAGAGAAAGAGAAAAAAGTCCAACAAATGTTCATACAATTTGAAAAAATAATAATTCCCCGAACAGGAGTCTGAAATAATAAAGAATCAACAATAGAAAAAGGGCATGTACAGACTGGATGTTAGTAAATGCCACACAATAAGAATTAAGAACCAGAGTTGAAGTGGCTGCAATAGGATCGCGTACAGCGAAGCGAATAGTGTTCAAATTGAAAAGAATAAGGGTCACTTGATAGAGAAAGGAAATAGATTGACAACCCAGCTTCATTATCCGCTACTCAATAATGAAGTAGATAGCATCACATATAATAACAGTCCAAACGTCAAGCAGGAAACTCATCCGCCGGAGTCTCGGTAAATCTCATGCTATGAATTATTAAAAGCTCAAATCCCATAATTCCAATGGCAAGCTAATCGTCCAAACCATTAATCCAAAAAACAAAATTAAAAATCAAAAGAGAAAATTGAAAATCTCAAACGATTTTACCTACTGCTGCTTTGTCCTTTTTCCTCACGTTCTTCTCTCTCCTCTTCTCTTCCGACCACCTTCCTGCAGCCCTGCTCTCTCCGTCTCTCTTGCTCCCTTTCTCACTCTTTCATTCTCTATCTCCCTCTCTTTATCTCTCGTTGTCTCCCTCGCACTCTCTTCCTGCAGCGGCGCAGCGCTGCGTTTTCCCTTTCGAAAACCTGTTTTCGTTTTCGAAGTAGGGCAAACGAAAACGAAAGGGCGGGCTGGGTTTTGTGGGTTGGATTTCAGTGGAGCCAAATAAAAACCCGAATCCAAATATTGCATGTAACGCGTAGAGAGAGAGGGAGAGACATTACCGGAAAGACGACCATTCGAGTCTCCGACTGTCTCGGAGAAGAGAGAGAGAAGAAACAGCGGGAAGGGTTTTGCCCTAAACGGCTAAACCCCCTCTATTCTACTTCGCTGGCCATGTGAAAATGGAATGAAATGGAAGCGCAAGCGACGCGGTTAAGAGGTCCTTCTGCACTTGCTGGCCGCACATATTCCAGGATCGTGTGAACGCACGTGCGAACGCCTGCCCATATGATTGACATGTAAAACCCAAAACAAGTCTTGGAAGTATGTATGATCTTCAGCCTTGGGGAACAACCTAGAGCCATGGCTTGTTTGATACTTGAAAAGGTGGCTGAGTTCATGGCCTAACTTACAATTAACAGAGCAAGCGGTAGCAATTGCAAAAGCTGGCCAAAATAGACTTCTTCATCGAAGGAGAGACACTACAAGAAAATGGCCTAGGAGTGGCGCTATTTTGTACATGGTCTCTAGTCCTAAATTCGAAGCACAATTGTACATTAAAGAACCATGGTGTTGCTGGGCAGAGCGCCACTAAGCGCTTTGGTGATAGTCTACGAAGTGCTAGAGATAGGCTGAGCCTGCGTGCAGAAGTTATGTGAGAGCTTGTAAAACGTAAAAATTTTGTGTTGATTACTATGTGCATGAATGAGTATTACTCTCTTCGTCTATTTCTTCATGGTATCAGAGCTAAGTTCAGCTCATTGTAACTGAACTTTTTTTTTTTGGTGTTCATGGTGGATGCAAGCTCTTCTTCAGCTAGCCATGCTCTTCGTGGTACCAGTGGTCTTGGTGGTGGTGGTGTTGGTAGTACAAAACCAACAAGGTCTACTCAACAAATTGTGGTATGTGACTACGTCAATCCTGCCTTGAAGATCACCACCAAACCGTTAAATGGGTTTAATTACTTGACATGGTCTAAGTCTACTAAGCACTTTCTTAGCGGTCAATGTAGACTTGGCCATGTATCTGGAAGCAAGCCTAGACGACTTGAAGGAGACCCTAAACTCGAAGAATGGGAGTCAAATGATCATACGGTTGTCATAGCTACTCAATTCCTTGGACAAGAAGATTACTTGCATTTCTTTTTCTACGAAACTGCCAAAGGGGTACGGGATGTTGCCTCTGAACTCTATAGTTTTCAATTTAATATGACGAGACGTTTTCAGATATCCCAAGAGAAAATAACTTGAATTGCAGTTTCTTTTTCTACGAAACTGCCAAAGAGGTACGGGATGTTGCCTGTGAACTCTATAGTTTTCAATTTAATATGACGAGACGTTTTCAGATATCCCAAGACAAAATAACTTGAAGCAAGGGGATATAAACTTTGTGGAGTATATAGCCCAAATGTGTGGCTTATGGGAGGAATGGGAATCACATACTCCTTTGGGCACTGATTCAGCCACTCTTAGGAAAAATCGTGAGCATGAGAAGATATTCCAGGCTAGCTGAGTTGCAACTAGAATATAAACAATTACGTAGTGAGGTACTTACAACATGTGATCCTCCTTCTTTAAATGATATTTTCTCTATTATTATGTGTGAGGAGTGCAGAAGACAAGTAATGAATAGAGATGACAATTATGAATGTGTTCATTTTTTGCTACAGGAGCAAAAGTCTCATTATATTCTATACCATATGTTTGTGTAAACCCTTTCACAACTAGCCTAGCTTATATCTCTCTTTGGGTTCATTGTTGTTGTGCTTGTAGTGTCATTTGCAACCAACTAGCTTGTCATCTTTAGGCAAGGTGAGTATGGTTCAGTGTTGTTTCTTTTAAGACAACAAGTTTTTCCCTCATTGCAGCTAACCATTCAGGTGACTGATTGGCCTCATGGTATGACTCTGGTTCAATATTAGATGAGATATGACTGGGAAAGGCTTTATGATGTGATAGAAAAAAAAAATCATATCCAATCTGCATTTCAATAGGATGAGCGACAGTGGTATATGTGACATAGTTTCGCAAGTGTCTAGAAGGACGTGACACTCGCTCATAGCATCTAGGTTGACCCTGAATGTCGTCGTGAGATTCATGCTCACTGACTATATCGATCCCATCATTCAAGTCTTGCTCAATGGCTTGATCGTCCATAATTGGTTCTGAATTGATGTTTTGACTCTTGCCAGGACCTCGATCTTCACTATTACTTTGGGTAGTAATGTGTAGGAGATCATTATACTTGCTCAAGGTTGGCAAAACAAACTCCCTGTTCGAATCCCTAAAAATTTATTGGTTTTTGGAGTGCTTCAGAAAAATGAGTTTTTGTTTTGAAAATGAGAGAAAGATAGACTGGCCCGTGGTACGAGGATCGACCGTTCCCGACGCCTTTACTGGGGATAATCAATCTAAGGGCTATGCTTATTCTTGGTGCATTTTGTTTTGGCTTAAACATCTTTTTTATTTTATATGCGGTGTAGTGTTTGAGAAAATGTTGAAGATTTGATGTTTCAAATTTTTGAGAAAGTTTTGAAGGATCTTTTGAGAGGGTAAAATATTTTGATTTGAGAAATTTTGAATTGAGAAATCTTTATAAATATTTGGAAAACTTTGGAGATCACTTTTGAAGTTCATTTAGTGTTCTCTTAAAACTTTAAGTAGGTTTGAGATTTTGCTCTAATTTGATTACTACCTAGTTAGAGTTCTATCTCGTCTTGCTTAAGTTCTTTGGAGGGGTGCCTGTGATTATAAATGATGCTAAGTGAGTATGAATGGATGAATGCATTGATCTTATATGATTAAAAGTGAATAATTCATTCTTATTATAACATTCATCTAAAAACACTCTTACCACAACATACATCTAGTATTTTTGTTTTTATATTTGTTATAAATGTTTTTAAAAGTTTTTGAAAATGGAATGGGGTTGTAGACCATCAAGCATGAGTTCAATATTGGGTCATTAGAAAAATGTCCAAAAGAATGGAAAAGATGAAATACTCCCAATAAAAGAAAGAGAAAGAGATTGAAAAAGATGTACATATATGAGTACATACTATCACATATGAAAGGTTGTAAAAAAAAAGATATTGATTTGAATAGAAAGAGGGATTTTGGAGAAATAGAAATAAGGATATATATATATATATATATATATATATATATATATATATATATATATATCACACACAAGAAATTTGTAGGTGAAGACATTTGACTTGAAAAGAGAAATAAAAGATTTTAGAGAGAGAAAAAAAAAACACACACACATACCTATATATATATATATGCATTCATGTATATATGAAAATTTGTAAGATAAAACATGGAAACAAAGAGAAAGAAGGATAAAGAAAATCATCAAGTGCACATATATGTATATAACATGTATATACATATGTACCTTCATGAGATTAAAAATAAAAAAATAACTTAAAATATTTCGACTTCAACTTTTATGTACGCCAGATAAGACATGGGCTCATGCGAAAGCCTAAGCTAAGTCTCCAAAACCACATTAGAGAGGGTTCTTATTTTCAAAAATCTTTTGAAAAACATGATTTCAAATATTTTGTATATTAATATAACATATTATTATTTTGTTTGTTACAATGGAATATATTTCTTCCACTGTTGAGTATAGAAGAAAAGTCAAACTACATAATGAGACACCCATTAGGGTTTCTAATTGCGTGATTAAAAGGAAAATTAAATGCAAAAATGACATGACAATGCATATTAATATATACATATTGCTGAAGGTTTTCTTCAGTTGGACAAGTCTCAACCTCAAAAATTAACATAAGAATAAAGAAAATAATCTCAAACTACACCCTCATCATCACCGTACATTCACATTTAAATAGAAAAAATTAATCAACTATGCATGAATAATATCCCAAAACAAAGCAACATTCAAAAAAAGAGAAAACATGTTTTAATCATAAAATGAAATATCATCTCATCTTTTCATGCTCCCGATGCACTCAAGAATAGTTTTTTAATTTCAAGAAGGAGATTTGAGAGTTATTTCCTATGTCACTTGAGTGCGGGTGCCGACGCGACACATCTCAAAAAATTTAGATGTGCCGGTGCGGCAAGAGTATTTTATTATTATTATTATTATTTTATAATAATAATAATAATAATATAATATATATGACAAAAATTTGTCTATAAACCACAAAATTATTAAATAACAAGATCAAAATTGTAATTTGCTAATCATGATCATTATCAATCATCGATTCAACATTTAACAAGAAATATACTCTAATTTGAGTTCACAGAATCACATTCATTGATAAATATCCATATCTGCACAACGTAATTCCCTACTAACCCACGCAATAAAAGTACAACAACTATTATGCATAATTCCACACTAGCATATTAAGCAAATAAGAATTGCAATATGTGTCGCTGATGATGACAACTAAGAATATTATCCAAATAAAGGCATCAAAACACATGCAAAATATTTATGTGTATAGAAGTTTTGATAATCACTTGCTCTAAGTGTAGCTGTGCAGGTTCAACACTTTCCAGGTCAACAACTTCAAGTTGCCCAAACCTGTGATTAAAGAGGGAATGAAAGACAATGTCACAAAACTATTAAAAAAACATTGATACACCACAAGACTTCACAATTATGCCAATCAAATAATTAGTAGGAGAACCATTTGATAAGTGTCATCATTTAGGAAATAGACAGGTTTCATGACCCACCAGTTATCAATCAGCGTCAGGAAAGCCTCACTTTAATAGTTAATATATATGACTATCATGATCAACTAAAAAGAACAATATCTAGGACAAGCAAGATGACAGAAAAAACAAACACAGTGTTGGAGGAGAAGTGAAAAAACTGCTGATTTTGCACAAGATAGCAAAGTAACTAAGTAAGGTATGACATGATCAGCAAGAAGAAACCTCCAGACATTAAACTGAGGGTCCGTTACAGAATACCAATGCTAGCTTGTCAAGCATCCCCTTTCACATGTCAGTAAGACCTGATCTTCTTTGTATCACTAGTATTTACCAACTAATATCCAAAGGAACACCAAATCCTTTTCGTTCTCCATCTCCAGAAATAGTGAGTCTCAGAGACTGAGATACATATGACCCAAGTGGAGTGAATAATTATAAGAACATCCCATTCATGTGATATTATGTATGCAAATGTTAAAAGCATAATTTAGCATCTAGTGTGCTAAAGGAAGAAGAACAAGAGCGAATGAAAATGCCGATTCCAATAGCTAACTTCATACAGTCATACTTCAAAGTTTATACATCAATACATATTACATCATGACATCAATCAGAGTTGCGTTCCACTTCCACTTCCACCAATATCTTGATTTTCTTCAATGCTTTCAATGATATCATCATCATCATATGCCTCAAAAGGAATAACATGATCAGAAAAATCCATGTTTGCAGTATATAAATTGCACTCTCCATCAAAATCAAATTCATCTGGATTTACATCCCAATATTAAGATGATCCACAACTGCATTTTATTAAAGACGAAAGTTAAACAATAAAAAATATTGACCACAAAAATATAAGAAATTTAACACAACATAGGAAATTGAGCAAAACAAAACAACATAATAAAGAAATACCTGTATTTTTTTTCTTTTCTTGAAATTAGATGCAAATTAGAATGCACATAAACCAAGTCCTCTGCACGTTGGCTAGTGAGCTTGTTCCTTTTAATGTTGTGTACATGACCGTATATGCTCAAATTTCTTTCACAACACGAAGATGTAACAGGTTGTGATAGTAACATCAAAGCAAGTTTATGAAGCACAAGCATTTCTGATCCATAAGATGCCCACCAATCAAAAGGACTCATGTCATTTCATCATCTTCTCTTGCTGTTGTTGTGCCTTCTAAACTAAAATCTCTTAAAGAAAACTTGTTATATTCACAAATAGCTTGTCTTCTGATATAAGAATCTGAAAAAAGTCCGTCCATACATGACATTCTTTGAATGTTTAACTCATTATCTAGATTTGGAGTAACATGTCCAGGAGCTCCTTCAATCCATTTTTTAGTGTAATATTTGGGATTTAAAGAATGAGCCATGCAATGCAAGGAAGTATTGCTTTTATCCCATCTTTCAACTAATATTGTACTTATGCGATCAAAGAACTCTGAATTATCAATTACAATGTATTTTCTTTCTTTCTTAAAAACTATACACTGAATTTGTTCAATCATATCCTCCCACATTGCGTAAACTTTATGAAGCATAGACTCACATTTACCAACAGCTCTCAACATGTACCAAATTGACTCTGTAAAATTCAAAAAATATGCAATTTTATCCCACCATTTATCTTCAACAGTAAGGTTTTAAATACTTTGAGCTTTAGCCTCATCTTCAACCCGATAAAAGCTCCACTCTCTACTAAACACCATTTGAATAAGTGCATCTTGCACTCTTTGAATTCTTTTTAACATGACAATTATTAAAGCAAAAACGTGTCTCTACAACATTTAATAATCTTAAATCAAAATAACTACTAAAAATAGACAATGCGTGTTGGTGACTAACGATGAAATTTCTAATATTTCTTGCATCTTTTTCAATCTTTTGAATCCATGAGGATAGCTCATATCCCTTAGGATCTGTATCTTGACTTCTAGTATTGCATATGTCCTTCAATGCTAAATTCAAAGTATGTGCAACACATGAAGTCCAATAAATATGTGAAAAATCATACCTCAAACTAAGTCCAACACTTTTGCATACAACAACATTGTCTGTAATGATCTGCACCACTTTATCAAGACCAACCTCTTTGATGGCTTCTACAAATAATTGCTTCAAATATCTGACAACTTTATATTCTCCAGGTGCATTAACTGCCTTCAAAAATATTGGTTCATCACATGCAATGACAACGAAATTAATTAGTGGACGTCTTTGAATATCTGTCCACCCATCAGAAACAATTGATACCCCAGTCGTGTTCCATTTAAACTTTTTTCTTTCTAAACTTTGCTCAGCCTCATTTTTTTCATTATGAAGAAGTGGCGTGCGCAACCTTTATGAACTGGGAGGTATATATCCTGATAATTTGCTAGTTGCAAGCATAGTACAAGTCTTCTTCCAATATGGATTTCTAGCTACATTGAAAGGAATGCAACTATAATAGAAAAACATAGCAATCACCTTATCTATTTCTGCTCTTCCGCAAGAATCAAAACATGTCTCTATAGTCTTTCTTTTTCTATCAGAACTCTTAGGATTTGTCACAATAATACTTGTTTTCTTCTTGTTATGGATTGCATCAACACGATCTTGCAACCTCTTGAACTCTCAAGCTTTTTCTGTAGAAATTTTTTTACATCATCGAATTCCATGATCAACATATGTGCCTTAATTCTTGTGTAAGATCCTACAAATATACCTTCACAATATTTGCATACAAAATGCACATTTCCACCGTCCATGCCTACATCTTTAGTGACCGCTTTTATTTTTTTCCACAGTGGTTGTTCTTCAGATGCATATGCTTCACCAAGTTTTGTAGAAGACTTTGAAACATCACCTTCATCCACATTCAGACTAGATGAAGAACCTATTGTAGGAGAATATGAAACAACTTCTTTTCCTTTTGTTCTGTTTGCCATCCTTTGACTTTTATGGTTTATCTAGTGTTTGGCCAGCTCTTGCACTGTTGCATAGGTAGAACATCGAACAATGAGCTTTAATTTTAAAACTATCTATGGATATGGAACAATAATTGCAAAAAATCAAGTGACATTCAAATTGAATAAATGACAAAAGGTAAACAAGTGAGAGAATTTTATAAGACATTGATAAGATGAGATGCTTTAGATGCTGTAGATGACTTAAGGTAACTAGGTAAGTTATCTACCACTAAACATCATTTTGTGGTGAACATGGTCCTTATAAAGAAAGAAACTTGATCTAGGAACAGAGAAACACACCATTGAGGTGGCAATCGAAAAAAAAAGGAAAGCTTTGACTCACATATCAATTAGTTATTTGAGGACAATCAGTAAGATGAACTATATGCACATTCAGCTCAATTCGCAAGGCATGCACTCACTAGGAAATATATGCACATGCACATATATTAATAAGAAACAATCTCAGCTCAATTGAACCTCCTCCCTTTCCCCATGTAGCACCCTGGTATCATAGGTTTTTTATGATGCCATGCTCAAGAGGGTTGCACAAAAGTTACAACTTACAAATGTAAATGAAATTGAGTAGGAGTTTCAAGAATTGCAAGTTGCTGTCATCGAGAATTCCAATAGTGACAGGACGAGGGATTATAATGTGGAACAAATGGTAAATATGTTGGAGAGATTAAAGGAATTTGTTGTTTCAGAGGGCCATCCTAAAGATGAAGCTGTTGGTGCAAAGAGTGAACCTGTGGATGAGAAGAAACCAGAATCTCTGGTTATACCAGATGACTTCCGTTGTCCTATATCTATGGAGTTGATGAGGAACCCCGTAATTGTTACCACTGGGCAGGTAGGATTCCTTTTTCCCTTGCCTTTCTAGTTTTAACTTTTAATGATTCAGGGCTGTTTCTGAAAGAAGCAAATGGCATTGGGTACTTCTTCTGCTGAACTGTGACCAAATTTAAGGGAGAACCCTAATCCAGTACCTCACAATATTCTTCACGATGTCAGAAAGCTATTAACGGTGACCTTAATTGTGGTAGGAACCTGTTTCGGAGTGGCCTAGTAACTTTCCTGGTATTATATGGTTAGTAGTATCAAGCAAAATCAATATTGACAAGTTGACTGCCCACCAGCAGTCTTTCCGTCCCGATAATTTGCAAATAAATACAGGCATATTGGGCGAAAATGAAGGCAAGTTGAAGATCACGGGCATTAGTTAGAGAAGAGGAAATATATGCACATGCATTCAATGGAGGAGTAACCGGCTCGATCAGACGATTAACAGACGCAAAAAGCCAATAAGCTCTGCCCAATGAATTCCTTGGGGAGAGCAAGCATACAGATCAAGAGGAGGGAGAGAAATGGAGCACGAAAACCTCACCGCTAATCGAGGAAAGAGGGTTGAGGAAGAATGTGATGACGCCGGAAGAGACGATCGCAGCCGACGTAGAGGAAGCTGCCACCGGTGGAAGGGAGGATCGCAGCCTCGCAGTCGCAAGAGAGATAGTGAGAGGAAAGCAGTGGAATAGGCAACTCCACAACAGGGGACGCAATAGCAACTTCCAGGGGCTGGAGCTCCCTCCACAGAGCTCGTATTTGGATGCACTTAGGCTCGTTGGAATCGTGAAGACGTCTGCTCTCATGCACGGCAGTCAATTGCTTGAAACAGACACTGTGTTGTACAGCATTGACTATGGAACAAGATGTATCCTCGGCTATCTCAGGCGTCACAGTTTGAGATCACCGGTAGACAGGTTCTGTTCACAAGCTTGTTTCTCCCAGCTTACAGCTCAGATTTAGATGTGCTATAGCTTGTTGGAAACGTGGAGAAGTGAGGCACGTTGTGGAACCAACGAGAGAGTGAAACCAAGGTGGGTATGGATGGCAATGGCCACGGAACAGGGACTGTTTTTGCAGCTGTCGCAGAACCCACAGACTGAACCTGCTGAAAGACAGGGTCTCCATTGCATATCTACAGATTTTTGCAATCCTTGCTCGGATCTTCACGTGCTATGGCTCATTAGAACAATGAGGGAGTTAGGAAGACTGAGAACCCACTTTGTAAATACCTAACAATAGGATCAGAAGATATGGCCCGTTGAGCAAAGCTATATCCTGTTGTAGCAGGGACGCAGTCGCAGAAACAGGCGGCCGAAAAACTTGCTATTTCGACCAACTCCAGCTACTTTTCCGATCGAGCTCCAGTCCGATGGAACCGTAACACACCGGCGGTGTAGTTTGTACAAAATATCACAACAATTGGTTGCCGAAGGTTACAACGCCAGCCAGATGATCAGCCGCTAGAGGAGGAACTCTCTGCCTCGTGCGAACAAGGGAAGGGTTCCGCAGGAAGCATACTGGCGGCAGGAGATCTGACGATTCTGGCCAGTAGAAGTCACGACACCAGTCGCGCTTAGGTTCGTCCGAACCACAAGAAAATGAGGAACTGACCTGAGCACTTTGGTGGCGTTTGGACGTTGGTGGAACAAAGCTGTCGGGATACTCTGCTTCAGAGCAGGGGTAAGTTTTTAAGATGATCGAAAGCTGCTCATTTCTTCGTCAATGGGGGTTTAATTAGAAGGGGCGAAACTTGCTTGCGTGCTGCTGCCCATTGAAGAGTGGAAGCCCATTGAAGAGTGGAAGACGTCACCTGACCGAATGATTGTTGCCTTCGTTGGAAATTTGCACCACCACCTGTAGGTCGCCGGCTGCTGTAGCTCGCCTGCAAAGCCTGATCGCCGGTCACCCATGCCTTCATCAAAAATTCTCAACGCCACCTGGTGGTTGCCCTGCTGTTGCACGCCCAATTGCTCGTCTGCAGGTCGCCGATCGCCGATCGCCCATGCCTTCATCGAAAATCCTCAATGCTGCTTGGTGGTCGCCCTGCTGCTGTCCACGCGCTGCCATCAGCCACCACGCCTGCGTTGGAACTTCGCTCGTCAGGGGAAGTGAATATGCCGCCTAAAACTGCAGCTCGCCGGTCATCCACACTGGTTGTCGGGAACCCACACCACCATCCGCCGTTCGCCCGTTGCAAAGTCTGCTCGCCGGTGGCGTGCCTTACTCTCGACGTTGTCTGCTCCCTCGCTCTTTCTGCTGTCGTATTGGAACTCCACCCATTCAGCGATGGTCGAGCGATGCTCAGAGGGAAAGCACGCCCAACGGCTCCTTGCAACGTCACCTGCTAGTCGTCTGACGCTACTCGCCAGATTCTCGTGCAGTTCGCCTGAATCTGCAGTGGTGGTGATTAGAAGCTGTTGTACGCCATCCTCATTGTGCGTGAGAGGGACCCGGTTTGGCTGACCTCTGAAGCAATGACTCAGCCGTTACACAATTGGGTGATACGAGTTAGCAAGTTGGGTCTGGGTTTAGACCAGACCCGTTAACGTATATGTAAAGAAATGCACACGTCTAAGTCTTGAATTTGTGTTTGAGTAAAAAGACCTGAGTTTAAAGATTTATTTTGGATCGAACAATTGCTAACTTGTTTTGGGTCTAAGTTTTAAAATTTAGATCCAAATAATAAAATACAGTCTTTTTTGAAAAATTTGGAGTGATAACACTTCCCCTCACCATGATTGTCATGATCATCTAGGTGATGTTTGTAATAAGGCTTGTCTTCATTAAATTTCACAAACAATAAACTTATTAGTTTCAGCATGATAGCATTTATAACCTTTCTGGCCGTTATTATAGCCTACAAACATGCATTTAAGAGCTCGAGAAATCCAAACATAGACAACAAAACCAAAGGTGATTGAGATGCTTGTTCGGAATTCTGTTAATAATATGACATGCATGAGAGACAACATCATGCCAAAAGACCTTAAGTACATTCATTTGAAACACGAACACATGGATAACTTCTAGGAGATGATGATTTTTCCATTCGGATGCACTATTTTGTTGTGGAGTGCCTACACAAGTAAATTGCTGATTAATTACCATTGTTGCATGTAAACTCCTTAAAATCATGATTTTTATGTTTGGTCCCATTATCGGAGCGCAAACACTTAATTTTCTTGTTAAATCGGTTTTCAATCATTTTGCAAAATAGTTTAAAATTTTTCCAAAACTTGATTTTTTGATTTTAGGAGATAAAGCCAAATAGTTTTGGAATAATAGTCTATGAACAACACATAATAACGAAAATTTGTTTTCAACTCATCAGCACAAGACCCCATACATCAAAAGGAATGAAATTAAATGGTGCCAAAGGAATACTACTAGAAATACTAAAGGCGGCCGAGATAAGCATGTATATTGACACACATCATGTACTGCAATTAAAGAATATATGAGAGAATAGAAGTTCCAATGATCTAGTGCAAGCCTAAAGTGCCATAGCTCAGCTTCCTCATTCCTAGCATGCAAAGCAAATGACTTTTGACTGACATAGTAGAGGCCGACTTTCACAAGTTTTTCACCAATTGTCAGTTGAGTCTTCAAATCTTGAAACAAGACATTAGTATAAGGGAGAAAGTAACAGAACAATTTAAATCACACGTAATGCAGACAACGGACATGGGATTACCATACAAACTGGGCTTGTAAAGTACTTTACCACTCATGGTTCTACCAAAAAAATAAGTGTTCCCAATGCCCCTAACAGCCATGAAGGAGCCATTGGCTGCAGACACGAAGTCATCAGTCTGGGATGACTGAGTGTCCATTAAGGCATCTAGCCCGCTGCACATATTGGTAGCCCCTGAATCACTAATCTAGGGAACCGACTCAACCATAT
The DNA here is from genome assembly GCF_008831285.2 of Nymphaea colorata. Classification (NCBI taxonomy): domain Eukaryota; kingdom Viridiplantae; phylum Streptophyta; class Magnoliopsida; order Nymphaeales; family Nymphaeaceae; genus Nymphaea; species Nymphaea colorata. Next base: position 8,337,449 of record NC_045145.1, read on the forward strand.
TAGAGTTAGGAGTATATGAAAGGCAAAGCTTACCTGTATTGTCATGGGAGCTCGAGCCGGTCACTGCCATACCTGCTACCTTTGAGTTTTGAAGACCCTTAATCTTGTCCCAGATCATGATGTCCTTCTTTTGCTTGTTCGGTTTGTCAATGGTACAATGGATGGTTGAAACCATAGTCACAAATAGCGTTCCGGAGTTTTAAACGGTGAGATTTTTCTCGAGTATAATACGACAAGCTTGAAAAAAATAAGAAAAATACGAGAAAAATATGATAAATTTTTAAAAATAAAAAAAAAACAAAAACAAAAGAAAAATAAAATAAGCGAAAAACTAATGACACAAACATCACAAGATAAGTAATTTGCAACAAATAAAAAATAGGATATGAAAAAAAAACTGTTTGGCATTAAAAAAACAGAAAAAAGTGAAAAACACGCTCGTTTTAAGTTTTTTTTTTTCAAGAAAACATGTTTTTTAAAGTTTTAAATGGCCATTTAATTTGTAGTATTTTTTTTAAAAAAAAAAACTAGTTTTCTGTGACTATGCTTGAGACATTTTCTTCACTTTGACGTGCTACCCATTTCTTTTCAGGTTTCCCAATAAGAGACCAACATGTATCACGGGAGTGACAATACTCTCACCCCAACCTTCTACCATTCCCATCATTGTGTCCTTGGGGTCACATGTTGTACCTCTAGGTTGATGACTAGCAGCAAATGCTGCCTTCTCAGACTACTCTACTTGAGAGTAATCATTTTGGGAAGGATTCATTACACATCGCTTTGACTCTCTTCAAACATGAGAAGAAAGCACCGTAGAAGAAAAGGGCAGGTTTTGAGTCGTGAGGAGCTGTGATCCAGTGGCTTCATAATCGGGACGTAGACCAGCGAGGATTTTAACGTCCTTTCTCGTTCCTTGCGCTTTCTTGATGTTATTGGATGGGTGGTGTCTGGAGCATAAGTATCAAGTTCATCCAATAAGCCTTTCAAACCAGCGAGGTACTCACACATAGGCTGAACCCCTTTTTTAGCATCCCTAATCTCTTGAGAAATGTGCGAGTGATGTTGTATTGCTGACTGTAAAGATCTCTTGCAGTATCCAAATGGCTTCAGCGGTATCAGCAAACATGAAACTTTTGGCAATTTTTTGCTCCATGGAGTTTATAAGCCAAGACATAACTAAGGGTGCGTTTGATGCACGGGGTGAAATGTGTTTTTTCCGAAAAAACGGTACGGGCGGGTGAAATTTCACCCGCCCGACGAAAATTGCATCAAACGGGGTGAAATTCACCCCGTTTAACATATAACTGGAGCGGGTGGAATTCCACCCGCTCGAAAGTCCGAGGTCCGACCTCGGACTTTCGAGCGGGGGGAATTCCACCCGCTCGACGCCCTACCCGACGGTCGACACCCTCACACCCTCCCCCCATGCCCGCAGCCCTTCTCTGCCTTGCCCTGCTGCCTTCTCCCATTGTACCCTTCTCAGGACTCTCTCCCCATCGCCACCCACGTTCCCTCTGTGCGGGCGTCTCTTACGAGGAAGGAAGCACTAGCTCTTGCTGCCGTGGCCTGCGATCGAGTTCGGAGGTAAGCAGCTTTCTTCGAGAAGAATCGTGGGGATGTCGTGGTTTTGTGGTTCGTTTATGGTTTTTCTGTTGCTTTCCTGTGCGTAGGGGGTTAGTTGGGGTTGCATTGAATCAGAGGTTTTCGATTTTGGGGCGACGGAGAATGTTGGATTTTGGTTACGGGGTTTTTGGGTTTCACTGCCTTATGGGATAGGTGGGACGGATGAGGAATGAGTGCGTTTCGGGAAAGGTAGGGTTTATGGGTTTGGGATGTGGTTTTGGTGAATGTGGAATCGGGTGTGATGTCGGCATTGTGAATGTGAGGGGGTTTCGTGTTTCTTGAATTGTTTATGGTTTTAATTTTAGGGAACAGGGGAATGCTAAAGGAAGATTGCAGGATTCTCAATTGATTGCAGGACTTTGCTGGGAGGGGAGACTCGGGAATTCAGGATACAGTGGTTATGGATAGTTGAAGATGTGAACATTATGGGAGCTTGTGTATTCTGGAACTCACGCATTTGTTGGAAATGATCGAAGATGTGAGTTGATTGGAGAAACGGGGTCGTTTCTGTTTTCTGTAAATTCCTTCTTTACGTCTCTGCTGTTTGGTTTTGTCGAACCACATTTCTCTACCTTTGTTCTTAGGCTAACGATGAAATGATCAAGTCTGGCGAATAGTAAAAATGATCAATTTTTCATTGTGCATTCTTATCAAACAGGGTTAAAATTAATAGGGTAAATTTTTCCAGTGCATCAAACATGACCTCAAATCGGAAGAGGGTTAAATTTCATCCTGTTTTTTTTTCCAAAAAAATTTGCCAAGAAAATTTACCATGTTAAATTCTTCCGTGTGCATCAAACGCACCCTAAGTGATTTTCCAATTCCCATTCATCATATCTGGGATCTGTTAAGGATGACTTTGGTCTAAGCCCATTAATGAACCCTAACTTGGATTTGCCACTAATAAATAATGTAACAGCTTTTGAACACATAAGATAATTAAAATAATTTAATAGCATGCTGGTGATCTTGAGATTTGGAGTACCTGAATCATGCACAATGAGAAATCAATAACGATTTGATACCATGAAGTAATGAGAAAGAAAGGGACAATCAAGGAGAAACAGATTTAACTTGGTTCAGCCATGTTTTCTATTCACTGTTATTGATGATTACATTGTACATCATTTTTCATAGCTTCACAAGAGGAAGAGAAAAAAGAATCCTTTCAACGGCACAAAGAGAAAAAACGACAAATTCTAGAAATAGATTCCATGCTCCAAAGGAAAGATGCTATCACAAGATCCCTTGTCCGTTAAAGAGAGAGGAAGGACTCTCCAGTGTGCCTCAGCAAGGTTGCTATATTCAACACTATGGGATCTTAACAGCTTGCTGGAAGCACTGGCGGAGCTAGAAATATTTTTTGATGATGGCATTCATTTAATACCTTTAATTTCTTTAGACATTATATGTATAACAATCAAATACATCAAAACATTAGCATATATATTAAACTAATTTTGTGAGGCTGGCCATATGGCTCTGCCACTGGCTGGAAGGGAGGTCAAATGCCTGCCCATTTTTTTTCCCTATGATGGACTGCTTCTCTCAGATCTGCACCACAAGAGAAGACCCTGTTGGAGCTTTGCTAGAAATCTAGATAGCGCACAAACGAAAATGCAGAAATTCGAAAGAGACATTCATGATTCATGTGTTTCAAATAGGGCGGAAGTAGAACCTGTAGAGGCGACCGCCGACTGAATGTCGGCAGCTGTGGAAAGAACGGCTACAGTCCCCATAAAGTCGTTCCCCTGCGGAGGTAGCGGCGGCGGCGGCAATGAGTTTCTCTCCTCAGCCATAGCAGCCCAGTGATGGGGACAGACAATTCACGTATGGCTAAGGGGACCGATTACCCAGACGGTGAAAACTGAATATGTCTCACACCATCACAATACACAAGTATTTATACTTAAGGGTCCGAAACGGATATGGACCCGTATCGACGCAGGACTATCCAGATGGGGAAATCCCAACAATCTCCCACTAGTCCAAGTCGATATCAAGGGTAAACAAAATGAATGGATTAGTCTTAAAATCCATTCCAAGGTCCCACCTTGTTGTCTTACAAAACTTCTCAACAAACAAATGAGAATACAAAATAAATAGACAACAAACTTAATGAGAATCAAACTGTATGTGATCACATTCATAAATGTTTGCATAATAGTGTGTTTACATTGAACTACACAAACCCATCATCTTAACATGTTCAAAGAACATACCAGATGCTAGCGCTTTAGTAAGAGGATCTGCAACCATATCTGTAGTTCCAATGTGTTGAATACACACTAGTTGATTCTCTGTCCTTTCCTTAACAATAAAATACTTAAGTTCCATATGCTTATAAGAAGTAATACTTTTGTTGTTGTTGGAAAAAGACACTGCAGCTTCATTATCACAGTGAACCTTAAGTGGTCTATCAATGGATTCCACTATCTTGAGCTGTGAAATGAAGTTCTTTATCCAAATTGCCTGTGATGTAGTCTCATATAATGCAATGAATTCTGCTTCCATGGTGTGAGCAGCAGTCACAGTCTGCTTTTTGCTCCCCCATGAGATGGCACCTCATGATAGAAGGAAAACAAAACCAGTAGTAGACTTTCTACTATCGGTACATCCTCCAAGATCGGCATCAGAATAGCCAATCACTTCTAAATGGTCCACCTTGTGATATGTCAACATGTAATCTTTTGTCCCTTGCAAGTATCACATGACTCTCTTTACGGCCTTCCAATGTGCCATGCCTGGATTAGACTGAAATCTACCAAGCATGCCAACAGCAAAGGAAATGTCAGGCCTAGTACAAAACTGCGCATACTGCAAGCTGCCAACCGCAGATGCATATGGAATGTTGATCATTTGTGCTTTTTCAAATTCGTCCTTTGGACAATCATTTAGGCTCAATTTATCTCCTTTAACTATGGGTGCCGAAATAGGAGAACAATTCTCCATCCCATATCTTTTAAGAACTTTATTGATGTATGCTGATTGGAAGATACTTAAAACACATTTAGATATGTCTCGACGAATCTCAATGCCAAGAACAAATGAAGCCTCACCCATGTCCTTCATCTCAAAATGAGATGCGAGAAAATGTTTGGTTTCTGTTAGCAATTGAAGATCATTTGAAGCAAGCAAAATATCATCCACATATAAAGTCAAAATTATGAACTTACACCCACATGTCTTAAGATACACACATCGATCAATGATGTTTTCTGTAAACCCAAAAGTCGTAATGACTTCGAAAAACTTAATGTACCATTGACGTGAGGTCTGTTTAAGTCCATAAATTACTTTATTAAGCTTGCAAACCAAACGGTCTTTACCACTCTCAAAAAACCCTTGAGGTTGATCCATATATACATTTTCATCCAAATCACCATTCAAGAAAGCCGTTTTCACATCCATCTGATGTAGCTCTAAGTCAAAATGAGCTACAAGTGCAAGGACAATCCTCATTGACTCTTTAAAAGAGACAGGTGAATATGTCTTATTATAGTCAATGCCCTCCATTTGTGTGAATCCTTTAGCAACCAATCTTGTCTTGTATCTCTCTATGTTGCCTTTAGAGTCCCTCTTGGTCTTATAGACCCATTTACATCCTACGGGTTTTACTCCTTCAGGCAACGACACAAGGCTCCACGTCTGGTTTTTAGCCATAGAGTCAAGCTCTTCTTTCATGGCATTAATCCAGTGTCTATATTGTTTGCTTTCAACGGCTTCAATGAATATGAAAGGATCATCATCAATATCTATGAAATCACTAGGCTCCTGGCCCTTGTAGATCTACGAACAGGTAATTGATCATTTTCAATTTGTATGTCTATATCTTGTTCGTGTTCATCAGTATGATCTACACTTAATTCATCTGGATCTGATGCATTGTCTGTATGATTTGTATTCATGTCATCCTGGGAGACAACATAATCATACACATTTATATTCTCTTTATCAGGTCTACTTTCAGTATCCTGTATTTCCTCAAAATTGAGGTTTTGTAATGCATCTAACCCAAATGAGCCATCTTCCAGGAACTTAGCCTTATCTATTTTCACAATATGTGGTGTATGAGATGGACAATAAAACCTATAGCCTTTCGATCTTTCTAGATAACCAATAAAGAAACCACTGGTTGTTCTAGGATCAAAGGCTTTTATGTAGGGGTTATACAATTTAGCTTAAGCAGGACATCCCCATATGTGCATATAAGAAAGAGAAGGTTTCCTACCTGTCCATAACTCGTAAGTAGTTGTGGGAACAGCTTTAGTAGGAACCCTATTCTATATATGCACTGCTGTCCTGAAAGCTTCACCCCACAAGGTTAGAGGGAGAGTAGAGTAATTTAATATAGCTCGAGCCATTTCTTTAAGCGTACGATTTCTTCTTTCAGCAACACCATTTTGGTAGGCGCTGCCTGTCATAGTGTATTGAGGCACAATGCCTTATTCCTTTAGAAATCGCACTAATGGTCTCTCCCTTTGTCCCATCTCAATGAACCTACCATAATATTCACCACCTCTATCAGATCTGACTATCTTGATAACTTCACCGGTTTGTTTCTCTACTTCTTTCTTATAGTCTTTGAAAACTTGACATACATCAGATTTTTTAAAGATTAAGTAGAGATACAAATACCGAGAATAGTCATCTATAAAAGTGACGAAATACTTTTCGCCTGTGTAACAAGGAGGAAAAAGTCCACAAACATCTGTGTGAACAATTCCTAACTTTTCAGTACATCGCTCGGCACCTTCTTTATATATGTTAGTTTGCTTTGCCTTTATGCAATCTACACATATGTCGTTATCTGTAAAATCAAGAGATCGTAAGATCCATTCATTTAAGAGTCTCCTTATTCTCTTTTCAGAGATATGACCCAAACGGCGGTGCCATAGCATGTATGAATCATCCTTTATGGTACTACGCTTATTGCCAATTATATTATGACTAGAAACCAACGATTCAGGAGATTGGATCTTCACATTCAACTTGTATAAACCATCACACAAAATAGCAGAACCAATTTCAACAAGATCTTTATAAATCAGCATTTTTGAATTTTCAAACTTTAAACAGAAATCAAATTTGTCCAGTCTTGATACAGAAATTAAGTTTCTACTATATGATGGAACAAAGAAAACATCATGAAGATCCAAAACAAAGCCAGTATCAAGCCTAATCTGGCATTCTCCTACAGCTTTCACATGTGAGCGCATTTTGTTTCCTGAGAAAATGCTCATCTCATGTAGTGTTGGTTCCCTTTTGCTCAGAAAATCCTGTAAATTATTGGCAATATGTACAGTAGCACCAGAGTCAATCCACCAGCTATTAATAGGAACATGTAACATATTACTTTCAAGTGAAACAAATGACATGTTACCTGGGCTAAGTTAGTCTGCGCAGTTTGAGAAGCAGCTTGTCCTGTTGACTTCTTCTTGGCACTCCTTTTCATTGAACTTTTCTTTATGCCAACTTTACCAGCCCCAGAGTGAGAAACCATATGTGCACTTTGCAACTTCTCACATTTCATTCTATCCTCATCTTCAACACACTTAGACATCAATTCATTGAATGTCCATTCAGTATTATGTATGTTGTAACTGATCTTAAAAGGAGTATATTCAGCTGGTAAAGAGGTCAAAGTAAAAAATACCAAGAATGATTCAGAAATAGTCAACTTCATATCATTCAATTGAGAAGCAATGTTCCTCATTTCTAACATATGCTGGCGAATGTTACCCCCTCCTTGATATTTCATAGATATTAACTTTGACATTAGGGTACTGGCTCTGGCTTTATGAGAACTGACAAACTGAGCTTCAACTGCATCCAAGAACTCTCTCACCGATCTACAAGGTGGGATAGCACCACGTATGTTCTTAGCGACCATTGATTGCAAAAGCAACAAACTTAGTCGGTTAGAACGCTCCCACTTGTCAAAATATACTATTTCATTATGTGTACTTTCTGGTGTAAGAGGTGGTGGCTCAGGTCGCCTCAAAGCCATATTTAGATCCATATACCCCAATGTAAACACAACATTTTCTTTCCATTCAGCATAATTTGAATCATCAAGTAAAGTGATAGAATTTGAGCCCTTAAAATAAATAGATCCAGGCACTGCAGACGACAAAAGACATCCATAAGTTGACATGCATTATATGAGACAAACCATAAGGAACAGTAAACCAAATAAAATGCTCTTTATGTTTACTATTTCCAAGACAAATACCCGGGGTCATTAGGACACTACTTTGGTAATATACCTAATACGCACATGTATTCCGTCTTAACTTTATCTAGTAAAACTAGGAAATGTAAATCCAAATTATAGTTAAGCATAACACCTTTGGGTGTAAAATGACAGAACTATGTAAGGATCTATTTTCTTATTTTACTCTACTTATTCTCCTGAACTTAATACACTACCTTTGGGTAATTATGCTACTTCAAATGAGAATAAGTACAACATTAAAACACTAATGTGCCTTTAAATCATGCGTAGTCACTTTGGTGAGGTATAACATGATTTAACTAATCATAGGCTCCTTACATTAGCGTTATCGTACAACTTTATGATCATGCAAAAATTTAACCTTAGCATAATCCTAAACAAAACATGATACAAAAATATAATATGTCACAACAACACATTTAAAATGAAATACACGAATCACATGAATCATTTCTGCATAATCAATAATGTTATCTAAATTATTAATTAAAGCTCCATAAAACATAATGAATTGGTCCCGTATCGATCTAATATGATCGAACAAATCCATTAATCACTTTAAATGGGCATAAAAACACATATAGCAGCTTCCTCTAGCTTAGAACCAGTCCTGTATCAGTCCTAAATGGACCGAACCGGTGGAAAACTAAATGAACCGGTCCGAAAAAGGAAAAAACCGGTCTCAAACAACTCTGAATCGGTTCAAAAGTGCCCAAACCGGTTCTAAAAACGAACGAACCGGTCTGAAAATCAACTGAACCTGTCCAGAAAAGATCTGAATCGGTCCTAAAATGCCCGAACCGGTCCTGAAACAGCCCGAGTCGGTCCTGAAACGGACCGAATCGGTATCTAAAAGCCTGAACCGGTCCTGAAACGAACCGAATCGGTCCCCCAAAAGCCTGAACCGGTCCTGAAACGAACCGTATCGGTTTTGAAATGGACCGAATCGGTTCAGTTTATAAAATCAGACCGAATGGATACGGATCGGGTCCAACCGGACCCGACCCGAAAAGTTTGAAATCAAAGCGGGCGGGCGTAAGTCGAGCGGCAAAGGAAAACGTTTTTTTTTTTTTTTTAAAACGTTTATGAAACCGGGTCGGGTCAACATGACCCGACCCGGGTCCGACCCACCCCGCCTTCCGCCCGACCGGCTCCCGCTCGACCTAGCGAGCGGTTTCAGGGAAACAGAAACCGCCGCTCGTCTGCCATACGCCGAACGGCAGGGAACGGCAGAAACCTCCTCCGGCAGGCTATGGGTGGGCGCCGGCAGGTCTCACGGCGCTGTCCGGCGATGGGGAAGAGCCCGGCGGTGGAGATTTGGAGGTGGGTGCCGGAATCGGGCGAAGCCCTTTCTCCCGCTCCTCTGCCCTCCTATGTTGGTTCTTTCAGAAATTGAAAGAGAAAAACGGGCATACAGAGATGGATGGGCGCCGGCCGTCGCCCAAAACGGCGGTCGCTGCCCGCCATGCCGCCATAACCGCCGGCCCCGTGCTTCTCCGTCTCCCAACTCTCTGCCGTCCCCTTTCCCTCAAAACAGAACCGACGGCTTCCATCACCCACGCGATGGAGACCGTCGCCCTCTTTCCACATTTCTGCCCTATTCTCTTTGCGTGAAAACAGAATGCAAAAAGGGAAACGCGCAGAGGAATCGTGGAGTGGACCCATAACCCATTGTTGGAGCTTTGCTAGAAATCTAGATAGTGCACAAACGAAAATGCAGAAATTCGAAAGAGACATTCATGATTCATGTGTTTCAAATAGGGCGGAAGTAGAACCTGTAGAGGCGACCGCCGACTGAATGTCGGCGGCTGTGGGAAGAACGGCTACAGTCCCCATAGAGTCGTTCTCCTGCGGAGGTAGCGGCGGCGGCGGCGGCGGCAATGGGTTTCTCTCTTCAGCCATAGCAGCTCAGTGACGGGGACAGGCAATTCACGTATGGCTAAGGGGACCGATTACCCAGACGGTGAAAACTGAATATGTCTCACACCATCACAAGACACAAGTATTTAAACTTAAGGATCCGAAACGGATATGGACCCGTATCGACGCAAGACTATCCAGATGAGGAAATCCCAACAGACCCCCCTCTTGAACTTATTCAGTTCCTCCACAACTTTTGATTAGCAGCTTTTGGCTATAGTCGTCTAAATTTTTGTAGCTGGTACTTCTTTTTTGTTTTCCTATTTGTATAACGTTGATATCTGAGTAAAAGTATCGGAGGACTCGTCCAGCAGGTTTGATGAGATAACACAATGAAATAGCCGAGGTGCATATGGTTCTATATAATACTCTTTGGCAACTATAAAATAGGCAGGAAGCATACTTCCCAGCATGTTCCGATAGAAATAGCCAGGGTTTTAGGGTTTCAGACTTTGAGGCTCCAAGCACCTTAACGCCCTGCGCAACTCCTCTTTACGAAGCGCTAATTGGCGCTCCTTTACCTTCGCCAAGAACGAGTTTCAATTAATTTCTCAGAACTTATAACCAGTTATCTTTAAATAAGTAAAATTTGAGCATGTTTTTGGTAAATTCTCCTGAAAAATCCATGTGACAACATGCGTCTGTCGACTTCTCGATCATAACTTCATTAAACAGAAAGGGAACCTACTGACATCTTGCATGCCAACACACGACTGGCCTTTCCTTGGCAAAGCTTGGCCCTATATACATGGAAAATTGTGAATTGACAATCTTAGCATTGATGGCAGCTCTGTGGTTGGAAACCCACTTGTCATCTTGGCTTCACGGTGGGAAAGAATATCCCGTGGAACGATTCCTCAAGGGTGTACGTGGTTTCCAAATATTTGAAAGAGATAAGAACTTGGCATCTTGGCCAGATTTTCCATTCAATAAGCCCTTTAATAATCTCCCCAAGTGTCACGCAACTGTAAAAACTTGGCAACCTTTGCTTCAAATTGCAGCAACGCCGGGAAATGAAAAACACTATATATATATCTCTCATGATAAAATCGTAGTTTACATTGTAAAAACAGAACAAGCAAGGATGCCCTACAGCAAAGGAGAAATGGAGGGGAAGTCACTAATCAAGAGCGGAAAAACTACACCTGCATGGTCATCCTCTGTTGGGAAACAACCACTTCCGAGTTTCAGTGACTCCGAAGGTGAGATTATTGATCCCATGCAGTTAAATCCGGTTAACCTAGCCCTTTTTGTTGTCATTGTTGCGGTGTGAGAGTGAGGGAGAAGGGTGTTGTCTACATATGCAAAGTTGGCACTTATATGTCTTCATGTGTGTTTTTTACATATAATTTTTTACCATTTTTTTCCCTTTTTTCTCCCTTAACAGTGTGATTGGCTCCTCCTCTGTGCGATTTGATATTGTTTAATCTTGAAAAGATCCAAAGACAGTGATACTTCTTCAGCTTGTTTGGTGACCAATTAATTAATTATATTCTTCAATGCGCAAGGCCTTTATTCAGATTGATATTTATATTAATTTGCTTTTATCCGTTAAAACAAGAAAAGGTTAGTGCCACAGATTTGGTCATTATAAGATCAATAGCTTCACGTCGTTCTATTAGTAAATGTATGGATATGCTCTCTCTCTCTCTCTCTCTCTCTCTCTCTCTCTAGTCGTCTAGTCGTGCCAAACTCAAAGAGCGAATTAGATACTGGGTCACCCCCGGAAAAAAACTGCGCATATAAAGTCATATTCCTTTATCAGTTCAATATTAACATTCCGATCTAACCCCATGAACTTGTTGGAGCAGCAGCAGAGGAGCTACTGGAGCAGTTGGTACCAACGGAAGACATAATGAGGATTATGCGAAAGTGCCTGCCTGCTCATGCTAAGGTCTCCGACGAAGCCAAGCAGGCCGTCCAGGAGAGCGTGCTTCGCTTCATCTCCGCCGTCACCAGCATCGCCGGCGAGCACTGCAGGCAGCAGCAGAGGCAGGTGGTGACGAGTGAAGACATGCTCGTCGCCCTCAAGCGGCTCTGCTTCAATGGCTAATCAGGAGCACGCTGAACCTATCGTTGGGCCACAACAGGGAAGATCGAGGTGCCCGCCTCTGATTTGCATGCTCCACGGCCCCCGTTTATAATATGTATACAAATATATACACACAGAGACATTATGTGATTTGGAAGACTTGAGAGTGCTGTCGATTTCCTGCGCGTGCGTGAAGTTCATGATGGCATGTACATCTCTATATTTGTTTTCTTCAAGTTTATTTACTTCTATATATGTGCCCACACGAAGAGCTTAGGAGCTGCATTTCTGCAAATTAAAGTCATTGAATGGTAAATGTGGCTATGCAAGCACTAAGGAGACCAGTACCCTCTCTGATAAATTAACCAACCTGTTTATTTATTGACAGTCTCCCTAATCGAAATTAATAAAGGTTGAATGTAAGCTCCAAATAACTCTCACACCAAATGCAAGTTTGCGTGTAAAATTACTCACCCATTACCACTCCTTTTAATTAATAATATCACGGGATATTCAAACCTAAAATCAAACAGATATACTAATAACTTTTGCTGACATTTTCAGGCACAGACGTGCTTGATTTACTAATGAAACTGATCTCTCTCTCTCTCTCTCTTGCGCGCGCACACACACACACACACACAAGTTGGTAAAAACCAGACCACTTGCATTTTTTTTGCAATCTAATCTTATAAAATATAATCTTAAGAGTGTTTTGATGTGAAACATATATTAAGTTACTCATTTTCTTACTCAAATAATGTTTTTTTAATAGTAAAAAAAATGGATCTCTTATACCATCAAAATTTTGGTAGTATAAAAATCATTTAGTTTTACAAAAATGACTTGAACCGAAACATGATTTATATTAAACTAGTGTTTATGAAGGTTCACATCTTGTTTAAAGCATTTTTTTGACATGAATGTCAGTACAGAAGGGTCAAGTGTCCAAGAAACATCAAAAAATTAATTGGGGGACCACGACATTCAGATGCTAAGTTATCAACCTAATAACTTGATCATGTCCTGCTACAAGCTGCACATATATATGGCTTAAACGGATGTCAATATTTAACCACATACACTTTTGTAGCTTAATGTGCAGTAAGTTTTAATAGTTTTCCATACATCTATCAATCAATAAACTTTTTTGTCCCCTAAGAGGTGAAGGGTATTTGGCCAGTCTGGCAAGTCAAGAAAGTTTGGTATTCAATTCAGTTCATATTGGTGCTACTACACTGGACTGCAAATGATGGATGCATGACATTTTAGTTAACTGGTATACCAGTAATTCCCACTTAAGTCATGAAGCAGCTCTTGACGTCAGGGGTGAGGGAAATGAAAGGGACTTCAGTTCCCTTAGATACCCAAATCGATTAACATTTCTTGGTTCAAGAAACAAGCTCTAAATAAGGACATTGCATTTTATGTAAGGAAAAACCCGTCAAAAATGAAGTATCAATGGTATCACTAGGATATAAAGTTGCCTTTAATTGGTTTATCATAAAAAAATTTGGTCTATATCTTGGCTTTCGGTAGCTGGACGGACTTTCTTTTCAGCCATGAAATTGCATTGACAACCTTCTTTCGAGCCAAGAAAATGAAATGAGGATTGAAGTATATATCAGGTGGACAGTTGCACATTAGAGCTAGCTGAGTAAGGGGTATTCCCTCAAATATATTTGATGATGCTTATGAAGGGGCATGTTCACCACTTTTGGTTCATTACAAGCAAATACCTCTTGGCATTTGTTGGGAGGATGGTCCAGAAACAGGACGATCAATTTTGTTTTTGTGGAGTATAAAGGTATAAGATACTGTCCAATACTCAATAAAAATTGCGGGTACATATAACAGCAGGGCCGGAGGGAAAACAGGACGCTCAATTTTGTTTTTGTGAGTATAAAGTTATAAGATACTGTCCAATACTCAATAAAACTTGCAGGTATATAACAGCAGGGGTGGAGGGAAGGGGGTCCAACCAGGGGCCTTGGCCCCTCTTCATATTATATTATATTATATTATATTATATATATATATGATTTGACCTATATGAAATCTCTGAAAAATGTTATTCGACTCCCATATACAATTTGAAAATACTATTTAAACCCTCTCCTTAAAAAAAATTTCTGGCCCTTAACAGTGAGTCACATACCCAATAATGATTGCAGGCATATAATAGTACTGAGCTCAAGAATGCATCTACAACAGGCAAGCTTCAATTAGCGTGACATATAAAAGCAATCATTTTCTCAATTTAAACCATTTTTAAAGGAATACATCCCTACAACAAATATGGACCCCCGGCGTTTAGGGAGCGTCGGAAGAAGAAACAACTTTAGGCGATGCCTTGTAGACGTGTATTGCCGGCAAATGTCTCTATACCCATGTATATTCACGTGTCCCTTCCTGCTGCTGCAGCACATAAATCAATGCAAGCATCGCACAATTATTTTCACTAGGAATGCTCATATCCTCTCGAGATCTTTACATCCAGAGGGTGCAATTATATTGAATAGATGAAGCAGGTTATACATAAACATTACCATCCTGTGTGGGCACTGGGCGAAAGAGAGAGAGCAACTGCCTGAATTAAATAAATTGCAGACTTAGATATACAAGTTTCTTTACTAAATATAATGAGACATTAAATTCATTGAGAGCATTATTGAGAACTTAAACTTTGGGTACAACAATTGAATACCAGGATATATATAATCAAGACTTGACGAACATAAGTAGAAACAAAATAGAACAAACACAATATTAATCAATTGAAATACTTCTATTAAATGAAATTAAAAGTCCATAGGATAGTTCACTAATGCTCAATAATGTTTCATGAACTCTTTCTAACTAGTACAAACATGTCTTAAAAATACAATGAAATTCTAATACAAGAAGAAATTAAAATTCTCAATCTAAAAACGGTGCTTCTATTGGAGATGCTCGATGACTCCTCAATCTTCAATAGCACTTCCAATCTAACAATATGTGTGGCTTTCAATCTCCTAGTCATTAGTTCATTTCCCTCTCAAGCGGGTTGTGAATTGTCCAAGAAAGAGTATTAAACTGTGCAACACATTAAAAAGCAAAATGGCAACTATATATTGTTGCCCATGAGCAAAAACAAGATACTTTCTATGTAAATTTGTGTATTTGTGTGCTAACCGATTACTAATACAAAATGCAAACAGACATTTAGTATATTACATGACAAAGCATCTAAGACTTCGTTAATGCCGACTAGCCCAAGTCTAGACTAATTCAATCGCATTTTGCGCATAAACTCAAAAATATGCAACCCACTATCATAGCTTACTAAAATACAAAATGATCCTCAAACTAATAACTAGACTACGAGCTATAAATTTCAAATCATACTAATCTAAACTACTAAATTGGAACGAGAAATGCACCAACATAACAAAGGTTCAAGCAAAACATGCACTTTCTCTCTCTAGAACAGTTCATATTTAAAACCAAGTGTACCTACTAATTAACAACTAATTTTCATTTAAAACTATTGAAAAAAAGCTATTTTTCCTACCAAACTACACTATAAACCACAAAAAATATAGCCAAAATCAACATCTAACACAAAATTATGGACTTTCTCTCTCTAAAACCTAAAAATCAACATGTAGCAATACACAAGCTAAATCGGCTAAACTTAATTACTAACAACTACTCTTTACCAAAAATATTGCTTCAAACATGAGGGAACTAATTGATCTGTTCACTACAATAAAAATTTGCAGTAAAAAAATATAGTAAAAACAAGATAAACCACCTAAACACTACGCTTGAAACCTAAAAACAATAAAGAACAACCTGAACTATCAAATTAGCTATATTTGAATACTGGCAAGTAATTTTCATAAGAAAACTATCAACTATAATGATGAGTATGTGTAACTACATGTAACAATTAGTGTTCTAAAAACTAGAATTGAATACATAAAAAAGTACAATGCAGAATTTTAGACAATAAAAGAAATTAAAGCCTCCTACTGAGCATATTCTAATCTAGATCGAAATAATAAAAAGCAAATGAGAACAGTAAAGCTAACTAAAAACCATAACCCCAGACTACCGATTTAACTATAACAGCAAATTATATTGAAAACTGATTTAAGTGCTTTCTAGATTAGATTAAAAACAAAATCGACAACATCCTACACCTAGTCCACCATAAAGAACATGTCCTAATCTACCTTAAAATAGTTGACACAATAGGGAAAACTATAATAGAATGGATACTACAACCTAGCTATCGACCATAAATCTTGCCACAACCAAGTATGTTTGACTAAAACACATAAAAATACAGCAAGCAAAGGATGGAAATATAAAGAACTTGTAGGAAATTAAGAATAATTAGATTGATGGGCAGCTAGAGGGCTCTCAGCCACAAGAACTCCTATAAATTACTAGCTAAAACCGTAACAAATCGATAAAAACTACATATAATTATCTAATTTATGTTAATGAACAACTAAACACAACAAATAGAGAATAGAAAAGCATGAAATCACTAAAAATCTACAGAAATTATATGTTGAACAAAGTCAACACCCTACTTAGGCTAGAAACCGAAAACTTCCTAACAAGATTAAGCCTAAACACCACTCAGTTAGTGAGAAATGATTAATCAACACCTAAACTATGTGTTTATACATTAAAGACTAATGAATCAAAGCTACAAATAGAACAGCTAGCAAAAAATAAACAACAAAAAGCTATTGAAACTTAACGAAACTATAATCTAGCACAGTCCTAACTATTAAACATGACATAGGAACATTTAACCAATGTTGTAAAAAGCATATCGTAAGTTGTATTGGTATGGATTTAAGATACGCTGTATCGTAAAATATTGTAACATATCATAACCGTATCATATTTTTTTAAAAAAATAAAATCAGAAAAAATAAAAAAATAAAATAAAATCATAAAAAATCAATAAAAATCAAGAATAATATGTTCTTCATAAAGAACATGTTTTACTAAATGATAGACTTATTATTGCTATAAAGTTACAATTCATCATTCGTAAACATCAAAATTCATAATAATATCAATATAGAAAGCACAACAAGTCAACAATTATATAACATATATCATAATTTCATAACCATAGATTCATAAGTCATAAGGTCCATAATTCCTTGAGATACCACATCAAAAAACAAATTTTAAATATTATGTATTACATCACAAGATGATAATGAAATTGTAAAAATGTTGAATGTCAATACATATAAAATGAAAGCACTCTCGACTTTCATTCATAATCTTCATCATCTCATCCTCATCTCCATCTTTTACTTTTTCATCTTCATGAATTCGAAGATCCTCACCAACATATTCAGCAGGCTCTCCTTCATCAGCAAATTCTATTGCTTCAGCTTCAAGGTTGAAGCATTGAAGATCATCATCATCAAATATTGTAGTTGGTTTTTCCTCAATCCATGGTTCTAGATTTTCAAAGTTTTCTAAGCTGATAGGATCAAACTAAAATGTGTGCTTGCTGATGCTTTTTGTAATTGTCTATGTTAAATAAGAGAAAACTTGTTAATAGATAATAATATTTAAATATATTATAAAACAAATGTAAATATTAAGCTACATTACCTTCGTTTCAAGCCTCATATTATATCGAACAAAGACAAGGTCATTCAACCTTTTCTGTTTGAGTCTATTCCCTTTCTTGTTGTGGATATGTTGGAAAACACTCCAATTCCTTTTGCATCTACTAGCACTGCATGTCTGGCTGAGGACTTTAATTGCAGAAAGTCTTAGGTTTGGACAATCATGTCCATACCTATTCCACCACAAATCTAAACAAAAATAAAACATATCTCATATAAAAGTTAAAACAACAAAAAAGAATCAAATGTAACAATTAACAAATGCAAAGTAAATTAAAAATTTCTGTGTATTTACTTGGACGCATGGTTGTCCTGGCTCGAACGGTGGAATTTATTCCCATGTCTCCAAAACAACTATCATATAAATCCAACTCATTGTGCACAACATCTTGTACTCTAGGATCTGTGACTAACACTTTAACACAATTTAACAAACCATGTGTGACTTCTCTATCATTTTTAAATGTAGTAGAAAATCTAATTGCAGGATTTAGATAGTAAGCTGTTGCATGAAGTGGTTGACTAAGCTGTCGTGTCGACCTTTTATCTATAATCTTCCATATGAACATATATAATTTTTTTCTTCTCTTTCAAGTTGTCTAGAATTGCTTTTTTTGCTTTATCCATAGCCTCATATAAGTATCCTATGGAAGGACTATTCTCGCTGTTAGCTAAGCTGAGGATATTAACTAATGGAACATAGACCTTCAATAGATTCACACATGATTCCCAAAATTTGTTATTAAATATAATATCCACAATTAAAGATGACTTTCTTTTATGAGCATGTGGATATGCAGCTCATTCTTTACTAGAAAACATCTGTCTCAACAGAGTTCTTTGTTTCACTATACTCTGTGCAGTCAATACATTTCTAGCAAATCTAGTTTGTACATGTCCTATTAATTCAACTTCTTTTGTAAATTTTCTCATTAAATTCACTACATATGCATGATTATAGATAAATTTTGTAATCTCCTAGCATTAGTCAACAATTGATTTCATATCATACATCTCACTAAGATCTTAAAGCATTAGATTAACATAATGAGTGGCACATGAACTCTAATAAAATGTTCTATACTTTTGAAATAATAGATCCCTTGCAGCTCTATAATTTGTAGCATTATCTTCAATAAACTGTACAATGTTTGTAGGTCTAACCTCTTGTGCGACATTATCAAAAACATTGAACAAAATCTCAGCAATCTTAGAAACATCAGACAAATCAAGAGATTTCAAGACCATTGTACCTTTAGGACAATAAACAAGAAAATTCACAGGTGTTCTTGACTGTGTATCAGTCTACCCATCTAACATAATGGCGCAACCTATTTCCTTCCAACATAATTTCAACTGATCATAATGTTCTGATACTTCTTTCATTGTAGCTTCAAGAATTTTTTCCTTCAACTCATGATATGATGACATTTTGAATCTGGGGTCTATAGAAGTAATTGCATCTGCCATGACTTGGAATTGAAAGGAAATAGTTGCATTATAGGGAATACATGCATCATAAAACCATTTCCTTACCATCAGTTGTGCATGATGTAGCATATCTTTAGATGTCATAGCAACACGAATATAGGGATGACAACCTGAGCCAGTATATGAAGGAAAAAGGTTCTAACAGACAATAGACCTAACATTAGGAACTCTACCACTAGGTCAATGACCATGCCTAATATTAGGTGTACCTTTTTTCTTCCTTCTAGATGGGCCAGATCGACCTCCTTCATACATGATTCCTTTCCCTATACCTCTTGAGCTCTCCACTTCTGTTCTTAGACTGCTGTCATATTCATCATGTTCAACATTTTCATAAGTTTCTTCTTCTTCTTCATCTTCCCAAGGTTCATTATAGTCTTCATCTGCCTCTTCCATTTGTTTTTGTACCTTCTTTTAATGTAAAACATTAAGCATATCTAAACATTGCTAACACACAAATGGAGGCAAATGTTTATTTGACGTTCCTGTCAAATGGTGTTTTATTCTAATAATCCATACAAAAAATGTATTCTCACAAAAACTGCGTGTGATTATTAACCGGTCATTTTCCTTCACCCTTTCGCACCATTGCCATATGGGATAAGACGATGCCATATCTTCACAAAAAAATGAAAACCTACAGTAAACTTAACAAAAAACAATTGAAATCTTTCAATCTACAGTAAAAATATATGAATATATGATAAAAACAAGAGATTTCATACCTTACGGAGAAGAAACAAAAAAAAACCCTTTCCTCCCAATGGGAATCAGCCACCCACACACAAATCTAGATGATTTTACGGTGAAAATTGATGATTTCATAGTGGAAATTGATGATTTCCCTCCAAGGTGGCATAATCTCTAGATTAGAAATGAAGAATGGGTAAGTTTTTATGAAGGAAACTCGAAAAAAGGGTTCGTGGGCCCCACTTTTTCAAAATCAGCCTATATCGAATGATACGAGGCGTATCGCACCGTATCGTATGATACGAGGCATGTATCACATGATACATGTGATACATGCACGATACACCCCTATTTATGATACAAGGGGTGTATTGTATTGTACTTTGTAAACAATACGATACGTATCATACGACATGGCCCCGTATTGTACGATACGTACAACATTGCATTTAACACATATACTACACTTACTTTAACTAGTCAACTACAAATATAACTATAAATCTTTACCTAAGACACACCAAAACACTCTAAATTAATGCTTGAGAAATAAGAAATTAAAAGAAACTAAACCAAAAGAGCTGCAGTCCATGACCTGCAAGCTCCACCTAGCTAACCAAACCGTCCAATTTGAGCACACTATTTACTACCTAGTTAAACAATACAAGTAGAATAACACTTAATATATGCTACATCACCCTAAAACATAGAATATAATACTTAAACTATAATAAATTAAGTAAAAATTAAAGAGGAAAGATAGCTGGACTCAAGCAGCAGCCTTACCAATTAGCTATAAAGTGGTAAGTGAGCTCCTACACCAAAAACCTACTTAATACCCAACACCTACAAAAAAACACTTTGAGGAATCAACAAAAATGAAGCAAAAATATGCAAATCTAAGTTGCTACAAGCTAAAACAGCAAGGAATAACTGAGTTGATCATCTAAGATGCTGAAAAATACAATATCCTATAACTACAAGTCGGAAAATCAGCAATACCAAGCACTATTCTAAGCTATTCAAATGACCTAACCCAAAAATGCGTAAATAAACCTCTTAAATGTCAAATGCAACACAAAATAAGCAACCCAAACTAGTTTTACCAGAAATACATCTAAAAACATAGATTGTTGCACTAATAAAAATAAGAAATCCTAACTACACAATAAGAAAACACAAATATACCAATTGCACAATATAAACCAGAAAAACGGAAATGCATAGAGATTTTTTAGAACCCAACTCAGGTTTGAGAGAATTGCCCTTAAAAACAGCAGCCCATAATCAAGATATCCCAAAAATCCTAACCTAATTAGTGAAAGAACATAAAAACAACCTAATCTATCTATTCTATGCATGAAAATGAGAAAATCTTACCTAAAAACGGGTGTGGTTCTCTTGAATCTCGGATGGGAGGTTTCATACAACCACTAGAATCCTCCATTGGCTTCCATTCTTCATCCACCGAGCTGAGACAACAAACTTAGAAAGAGAAGGCATTGATGGAAGATGGGTCATGGTGGGATGAAGCTCCACCAAAGGTGCATCACCTAGATGTTGGGTGATGCTTCTTCCTCCTAAGGCTGCACCAAGAGAAACCGAAGAGAGGGGGAGAGGAAGCAGCTGCATCCCTCTTAAAAAAACACACTATTTTTTCATTGTTTTCAAAACACTTGTCCCTCAAAAACAACATATTTTCTAACATTTGGATATCTCCATTTCATCAAAAGAGTGAGTTTTACTTACTCTCAACTCTTCTCCAGAAAGGGAACTCATTTGAAATCAAGTTTATATTTCTTAGACCTAATCATGTGATTGGCCAAAAAGAGATTTCAAAGTCAATCTAGTTGCTATGAAAACTTAGCTATCTTTTGTCCAAAATCAATACATTTTCTAAGTAAACTTAGCTATTTTCCAAAAAAAAATTGATCATAAGTTGATCTCAATTTCAATCCAAAATCATGTAATGATTTGAGATCATAACAAAGAACTAGATCTCCAACTCCTGAAATTTTCCAATCAAACCCTCAATTGTCTATCAAAATTTCTAATCAAATTTCCAATTATCTATCTAATTTTCCAATCCAAATTATCAAACAAATGTCCACAATCTTGGATCAAGTCCATGATTCAAATCAATTTTCAATACCTTTGCCAAGGTTGAAATCCAATGCCACAATTTCAACATGTTATCACCCCAAATTTCTTAAAAAAAGACAATTATTTTATTATTTGGATTTAAATTTTAGACCCAAAATTTTTTTGCGACAATTCGATCCAAAATGAATTTCTAAACCGTCGTCCAAACCCAAACACAACATTCAAAATTCAAAACCCAACCTTAGACGCGAGATTCAAATCCAAAATCCAATTATCAGATCCGAATTAGATCCAAAGTCTGAGTTTAGATCCAAATCAAGAATTCCAAACTCAAATTTCAAAGCCGAAATCAAAACAACAAAATTTGAATTTATGAGCACCTGCGTAGAGGCCTTCCCTTTGTTTTACATTTTGTTCTCGGCTAAGATGCGTTTTTGAGCCTAAATCACTCGCTAGAATGCGTTGGCGACCAATTGAACCCAATCCGGATTTGAAACAAACCTAGAGTCACTCAAAACGGAGTCGTCGCAACCATTTGTAACAACAAGCATCTTTTAAGCACGTTTTAAACAAAAAAAATAGTTTTATACTAAACAACCCTTTGAATTTTGGCTCGAAAACTCTCTTCCCTCTTGAATTCAAATTTTGAATTTCAAATTTTGAATTTTTGCTTCAAGACGCTTCCCTCTTGAATTCAAATTTTGAATTTTGGCTCCAAAACTCTTCCCTCTTTAATTCAAATTTTGAATTTCAAAATTTGAATGTTGGCTTCAAAACACTCTATAAATACACCTACAATCTTCCCTCTTGGGCATGGCCAACCTTTGGGGAACCTCTCATGCTTTCTCACTTGAAAATCTAAATTTTCCTTAGCTCTCTCTTTCCATTTCTCTCTTCTTCTCCAACCTTGGGAGTAAACATTCTCTAAGTTCAAATTCTTCAAAGGTGCACAAAGAGATCTCTTGGGGGGGTTCAACATCTTGGAGCTTCATCCGAACGACTCAAAGATCATTCAAAAGAGAGGGTTCAGTTCTAATATCATTCATATTTAAGGTATGTAGTCATCATCTTATTTCCATCTATTTTCATTTTCTCTTGCCACCTCCCCATGGCCGTGCAAGAAGCTCAAATGATTTTCTATCTGGAATGGAGAACTATATCTTGAGTGCACTAGAAGTATGAGAAATGTGAAATAAATCTTATTTCTTCAAATATTTTTAAAAATATACTTGTTATATCACTTTATCCATCATTTATGTTTGAGATGATGCTCATGCATGATGTTCTAATTTTTCCTTTATTAATGAGCAAATGCACAGTGAGAATGAGTGCTTGGGTTGAAATTTCTTCAATTTTGTGTTGATTTTTGAGGTTGAGACTTGTTCAACTAGGAAAACCCTTCACAAATTTGTACATGTTAAAGTGCATCTTCATGTCATTCTCACACTTAGCTTATTTCTTAATCACCTGATTAGGAACCCCATTCAGTGTTTCATCATCCATTATTTCATGAGTATTTGATTTTCTTTCATACCCAATGGTGGAAGAAATATATTTTTTTGAAGCAAACAATATGATTTTATGTTCATATTTGGAAGCATGTTTTCTAAAAGATTTTCAAAACAAATACCCTTTCTACTGCGGCCTTGGACACTTAGCTTAGGCTCTTGCATGAGTCCAAGTTCCTCTTCGGTCTACTTCAAAATTGAAGTCGGATCTTTTTAAGATTTCAATTCTCATGAAGACATATACGTATATACATATTATATACGTTACATATGCACATGATTATTTTTCTGTCATTCTCGATTTAACATATTCTTTTACAAACTCTCATATACATATATATAAATATATACATACGTGTATTTCATTTTAAAATCTCTCTCTCTCCTTCTAAAATCTCCTTCTTTTTCTCTATTCGATTTAAACTTCTTTTTCACAAGCTTTCGTATATGTATACATATGTATATGTATGTGCATATATATGTATATATAAATATGTATATGAATACATATCTCTCTCTTTTTTAAATCCTTTATTTTGTGATTCCAAAATCTCTTTCTCACTCTTTCTTTCTCCATCTTCTTCTTGTATTGATCTTTCATCTCTTCCATTCCTTCAAATATTTTTCTCATATGATTTAAAGTTTTAATTTCTTATTTTTCAGCTTCACCAAGACCTAAAATCAAATAATGACCCAATATTAGAATCATGCTCGATGGTCAACAACCTCATTCCATTTTCAAAAACTTTTCTCTTTTTATCAAAAACATTTATGACAATAAAAAAAATCTTAGATATACGTGATTGTAGGAATATTTTTAGATGAATGTTATGGTAGGAATGAATTATTCCATTCTAATCATATAGGACCAATGCATTCATACATTCACACTCACTTAACATCACTTATGATCACAAGCACCTCTCCAAAAGAACTTAAGTAAGATGAGATGGAGCTCTAACTATGTAGTAACCAAATTAGAGCAAAATCTCAAACCTATTTAATCTCTTAAGAGAACACTAAAGATATTTCAAAAATGATCTCTAAAGGTTTCTAAATGATATTTGTAAAGATTTCTCAATTTAACATTTCTCAAATCAAAATTTTTTACATTATCAAATAATTCTTCAAAACGTTATCAAAATCTTGAAACATCAAATCTTCAACATTTTCTGAAACACAACACTGCATTTATAATGAAAAAGATGTTTAAGCCAAAACGAAATGCATCAAGGATAAACATAGCCCTTGGATTGATTGCCTCCGATAAAGGTGTCGGTAATGGTCGATCCTCGTACCGACGGGTGAGTCCCTTTCTCTCACATTTTCAAACTAAAATCTCATTTTTTTAGAGTACTCCAAAAACCAAAATTTTCTTGGGGATGCGAACACAACCAAATCAATGGTCTCCAATTCAAAGAATTTACGTAAATTCTCAAAAACAAGTTGAACTTTCAAATAACTTGTCAAAACAAGTTGATTTTCCAAACAACTTGTCCATACTTCACTTCAATTTGCCAAAAACATGTTCAAAATCACTTGTTCAAGACCAAGTTCAAAATGAACTTTCAATTTCAACCCTCTATGTATAAGCATATAGGGTTGCATTAAATGTTTTGTACATGATCCGTTGAATACTTAGCCCTTGGTCTGATTACCCTTGTTAAAGGTGAAAGGAACACTTGGACCTCGCAGATAGGCGGATCTATTTCTCTTGAAAAATTTCAATATGCTTGTAAATGCTTATTTTTTGTGTGAAGAATGTCATATGCATAGAAGTTTTTTGTTTTTACTACCTTTCAAGTGGTATTCGCATTCCAGTTTTAACCGATCTTGATTTTAGAGCTTTTCCATTGAATTCAACAAATAGTTTTATTTATTTAGTTAATGGAAGTGTTGCACTATTAATATAGTGCTTCTGGATTTCATTGTGTGCCCATATGCTAAAATAGATGCATATGATAAGATGATTGAGTTTTTTAGATCATGTGGAGGAATGTTTACTTATTAAGGTTGGGAAATTGTTAATGTTATCCACAACAATTTCACTTTATATACTTGATTATTGTAGTAGACAGGTGGTTTTAATTATTGTATTATGTATCTTCATGCTGATCTATATGCAACATTAATTAGGGTTGTGTATCTTTTCTTTGTATATTGGTTAAGATTCTTGTTGTATTTTTTTGCATACAAAAAAAGAATTTCATCATCAAGAAAAAATACTATAAGCAAAGGTAAACAACTAATGTGTAGTTCAAGAGCAGATTCGACAGAACCACTTGCCCTAAAAATCTCTACACAACAGTCTATAGCAGATGGTAGCTTAGATCCTATTTATTTGAAGTTAGGTAAAATTGAGGATGTAACCATGGATAAAATTGAGGAAACAATGTCTAGCAGTGGTATGAGAAGACAAAAGGCAAGGACTCTTCAGTTAGAATGTTTTTGAAGAAGTAACTGTGGGTGGTGTAAAAAGAAAAGGTAGATGCGAGCATTACAAAACAACGTTATAAGTATAAGGGGAGTATATCATTGATGAGAAGACACACACATGTCTTGCACGTCTTGGTAGTATGATGCAAAATGCTTTAAGTTTTGGTATTAGTGAAGTTTCAGGTCTTACAAAAAAATCAATGAGTAAGGGTGTCAAACTTGATGTAGAAACAATAAGAGAGATATTGGCGAAGATGGTTATTTGTCATGAGTACACATCAAAATGGTTGAATGTTGCTGGTTTAGATTTTTATTGAAGCTTACTTTTTCAAATTGGTTACCCATTTCAAGAAAATGATAAAAAGAAATGTCACAAAATTATATGAAATAGAAAAGGAAGTTTTAGAATATTTTAAAGGTATTGCATCTATTGGTTTGACAACATATATGTGGATGCCAAACCAACAAATGGATATATATCTATTACAGATCACTTCATAGATCATGCATGGACACTTCAAAAGCGTAACATTGGTTTTGGCAAATGTAATTACAAAAACTCTTTAAGAATAAAAATAAAGAAGAAAATCATCTCCACTATAGTTGACAATGCTTCTCTTAATATGTTTCTTTAAGAACATTGAAGGAAATTTTGGAGAAAAGTGGTGAAAATCTATTCCAAAGTGGTAAATTTTTTCATGTGAATTGTTGTGTACATATTCTAAATCTGATGGTGTAAGATGGTTTATCTACTATTAGAGACAAACTTGATAAGATTAGAGAGACAGTCAAATATATAAAATGCTCCACATCAAGACTTCTCAACTTTCAAGTTAGAGTAGATGAATTTAAAATTTGTGGTCAAAAGAAGTTGGTGCTAAATGCTGCAAGTCGATGGAATTTTACTTATTTGATGTTAGAAGTTACACTTATGTACAAAGTTGTTTGTAGTAGATATGATATTGAAGATGTTGACTTCATATGGTTGCTTGAAGCACATGAATGAGAGAGTTACAAAAAATTTTGAGGGTCCAAGTATCCTACAACAATGCTATTTTTATCTAGAAATTTAAGGGGTCCAAGAACTATTACAAGAACAAGTTATGAATGGATGTGGCTTTATGAAGAGAATGACAACTAAAATAAAAGAAAAGTTTGATAAGTATTGGAGCTCTTGTAATATATAGATGACTATTGCTTCCATACTAGATCCAATGATAAAGTTAAATTCATCTTTTGAAAGACTTTTAGTCAAACAAAAGAAAAGGAAGATTAAATGACATTAATAAGTAATACATTGTAAGAGCTTCATAACAACTATGCTGTAAAAATTAAAAGTTTGAGTAGAGATGTTGAATGTGATGCTAGTATTTTTATGAGAGGGAGGGAGTAACTCATGTACTAATTCCAATAGATATAGTGTAATATTTTTTTAGCTTTTTAAGTAAAGTATACAATATTCCTTTCCAAGCTCCCAAGTTAAAAGTTAACATATATTTAAAAGATGGGTTGCTCAAATGTGATGCTATCACTCATGCTTCATTTGATATATTGATTTGGTGGAAAGATAAAGAATTAAAATATTGCAACTTATCACATATGGCATGAGATATATTGTGTATTTCTATTACTACAGTTGTTTCTAAATCCACTTTTAGTACTGGAGGTTAAATTGTGGATGAATGTTAGAGTTTATTAAGTCCAAAGTTAGTAGAAAAATTAGTTTGTATAGGTGATTCGATAAGACATTATGACGACCTAATGAATGTTGTACCAATATTGCTAAAGGTAAATACTAAAGTGCATTTATAATAAAACTTATCATGTTTATTTCTTTTTATATATTATACCAGTTGTTCATTGGTCAATTATTATTGACTTCCTTGTTGGATACTGCTGAAGATGACTGATAGCATGATTCACACCATTTCAAACATATTATGGAGTAAGCATTAGCCTTTATCTATTATTGGTGACCGTGTTTGAAGAATTTTATGATTTTTATTGTTATTGTGATTTGTGTTGTTGGTGCTATGTTTTGGTTGTGGCATTACCTTGTTGAAAATCTGTGACATTATTGCTCAAGATTATTCTATTTCACATTGGCAGGTTCATTATAAGTTATGAGTAGCTCTATTTCACATTGGCAGGTTCACTATAAGGTATGAGTAGCTCTATTTCACATTGACCTGAGATGCATTGGACATGTGTCATAGGCTGGTATCTAATGCATGAATTACCTTATAAAACTTTTTCTTTCCAAATTTAGACAACATGGATATTTTCAGCCCCAAGGTAAATATACCGAGCGTTGTTGCTGGTATAAGCAGTGTTGTTTCAAACTTGTTGTATTATTTTGATAAAATTGAGATACACCATGTGCTTGTGTGCTTACAAGTGTTGTCGCTACCTTTTACAGAGGCTGCTTGATTCTCATCATCCTAATTTTTGGTTTTGTAAGAACTAACAAAATGGCAGGTATTGTTTCAAGTCTTAAGTTGATCAGTTCTTTGATGCCTGATTTTACCTTGATGACAAGACTATTGGCTGATTTTTTTTTGTTCCTCATCTTCAAAAGGTTAGCAGTACAATGGGTGTATGTTCTTTACTCATCATGGCTTTTGGAGATTTAGGAGTTTGAATGGAGGAGACCATTATGTGTCACAAAAGCTAGAGCTATTCTTTCAAATTGATGAATATTTTTCCATTCTTATTAAAATGACTGCTTCACAACAGTTGACAACTAGTGTTATTTCCAATGCTTTTGTGATTTCTTAATGTTACATAATTTTTTTAGGAGCACATGCTGCTAGACCAGTTTTTTTTCTCTTCGATGTTAGTGAACATTCATCCATTCTTACTTGAGATAACTGCTTGCAACAGGGTTAGCTGGTCTTGTTATAATTATTTCTATATTTTGCATAATTTTTTTTTGGGGAGAGAATACTACTACTTAACGTACATCTCTAGTCTCTCTAGATCTTCCTTATTCTTGTCTCTCTCCCTTTATTTTAATCTGCACCTCTTGGTTATGCTTAACATAAGAATTGAACTTTGTTTTAAACCTGATCAGTAATATTATTAGATTAGAATATGTCTTCATGTGCAAATTTGTGTAAGCACATTGAATCATGATTTTTTTTATGTTAACATTTTTGTTTTTTTGCTGATTGTCAACTGGGTTAGGTTCTATTGTCAAATGGAGATTCACTGGAGTTCAACATGTCCAATTGCTTCTATTTCATAAGAATGTATTGGCAGGCATCCATCTTATCTACCAATATAAAAGGACTGGTTTTTTTCTTTCTCCTACAAATTTTCTATACACAGCTATTAAAGACTTAGTTATTGACTTGTTTCTCTGAAACATTTAGTAGTGCTCTATTTAGATAGAAAATGTTAACCTTTCGAATCTATTGTTAATATTATTCCCTCTTACAGGTTTTGTTTGGCCTTGGGGTGGCAATACCATATCAGCTTAGTCATTCCTGCAAGTTATCTATTCACTATTATTTTGTTGCATCTGATGTTTGATCAAAGCATCAAGTTCTGATTACGCTCACAATTCTGTTATCCTTCTAATTATGTCTTGCTATGTCGCACTTTCCTCTATTTTTCCAATTCCTTAGTAACAAAATTTCATCCTAAAAAGTGATATTAGTGGTAATGTCAATGATTATGGATGCATTCACGATCTTGTTATTTGTTCCAAATGTTCCCTTTGTCCTAATTTGGTTGCTTATTCTAGAGTTATTCGCTTAAGATGATTGTTCCCTGCAGAGGCCAACGTAGAACTATTGATTGTTGTATTTTGAAGTGAGTTAAATGAGTTGACAAGTTACACTGAGTAAAACAAGTCAAATTAAACGACATGAGTCACTAAATGAGTTAAATGGGTTGAGCTCGAGCTTGATTCTATGTAGTTGAGTCGAGTTTGAGTTTGTTATACGGAGCTCGACTTGAGTTCAAGCTGAGTTCAAGCTCGACTCAGCTCTTGTATAGTCATAAGCCCAGAACCCTATTGGTAGGGAGAATTGGTCTTTTTTTCTTTTTTTTTTTTTTTGGGGGGGGGGGGGGCGGTAGGGGGGAGGTGTGTTGTCTTCGGTTTCAGGCAATAGGTTGTTAAACTCTCACTCACCCAAAAATCAAAGAGAAGTAGATTGATAGAGAAAATGCAAGGTGTAGAAGCAGTTAGAGTTGTTATGCAGAACAAATAAGGGATGGAGATCTAAGGGCTTACTTTATCTTGGTTTGACAAGAGAGGAATGGTGCATGCTGTTAGTCAATGAAGTGGTGATAAAAGTTTGAGACGACAATGTAAGGAAATAGAAGGGGGAAAGGATGATGCAGAATATGGTAGGTTGGAATGGTGTCTAGAGCATGTTAATGGAGGAAAGAGAATTGCTTCTAATAATGTCAGCTGGTTAAGAAGACTCAAAGGAGTTCATAAAGAAAGACACAGATGTCTTGAAGGAAGACTGAGCAGATGGTAGAGGAGCTAGGATAGATAGACTAATGGTGTGCATGGATCTCTTTTTTGTGCAAGTGGAGTGGAGGACATAGAATTGTGGAGAACTTGATAATAAGATGAATTGGGTTAGTTAAGAAGTTGAAGATGATGGATGGGGATGGAATTCAAATTGTTTACTAGGTTTGGTGGCTATCTTAAGCTGCCAGATTAATCTTTGATGTGCACAATACATTTTGTTCATTTTCAGCATGTTCCTTTCCTGCTATTTTTTTTTTCCTGTAAACAAGATTTTTTTTGGTAATAAAGTCAGGGAGTGCTCCTTCCAGTGTCTCTTCATTGGTACAAACCTTGTTTCCCATAATGTCCTTTTTTTTAAGGTCTCATCCAACCTTGTTTCCCATAATGTCCCTTTTTTTTTACGGTCTCATCCAAACACAACCGTGTTATCCTTTGAATAAGAATGACCTAGCATACATTACAAATCTTTTACAACATTTGATTGCCACGTTGTGCATGAAATTTTCGTACGCCAATATAGTAATGACGAAAAACACCCACAGTTAATAGAAAAAGAGTTTGTCGGGACAAAAAAGAAAATCGAAAAAGTAAGGTTTTGGTATTCGATAAAGCTTAGACCAAATGATTGTGCCAGTCCATATGTGTAGATCATTATAACCAATATACCCTTCTGAGCAGCAAAAAAACATATTATTTTTTACGTTCATATAGTTATCTCATACCTCTGTCATTATCCCATACCCACTGACTCATACCCCTAGCATTATCCCATACTTCGACCGTTATCTCATCATACTCTTATTGTTATCTCATACTCATTGTCTCATATTCATTATCTCGTATCAGTGTGATTATCTCATACCTCTGTCGTTACTTCATATTCTTATCATTATCTCATGCCACCCCTTGTCATTATCTTAGATGTTATGAGTATGAGATAATGACAAGGATATGAAATAATGAAAAAATTTGAGATAACGACAAGGTTAAGAATATTCGCTGTGCATATGTAATGTTAGGACATTGAAATAAATATGCATATTGATAGTAGAGCCAGGGTGGCGTACAAAACTCGTCCTCATAGAAAACAGGGTGTGGTGGGTGTTTGGGGCCAAATGCCCATCCATGTGTTCAACCGTCATACAAGATAAAAAAAAATATATTTTTGTTATTTAAAAGAGCCTGTTTGTCATTTTCACTAATGAACATGCATTCCCTGTTGAGGACTTGGACATATAACTTGCCCAATGAGCGAGACACTCCAATAAAATAACAATAATAAAAAATTCCAAAACGTCGTCTAAGGAAAGGGCAAGCTACAAATGGGCACTTCAATTTTCCAATGACATAGGCACCCAACTATTGTCCACAACACCGCGCCTGCGTGCTTCGATAGAAAATGCTATAAAATATTCATTCAAATGACAAATCTGCAGCTTCATTCAAAATTTTTATTAATAAAATAAAAAAAACAAACTACAGTGGGTGACAGAAAGATTGTCCATAACGGCCGGCCATCGCTGCAGGAGAGTTTAGCGCCTTTGTCCCTTGCCATCTAGCGAGAGGCTAAGGCGAGGCATGGCCTTTGGCCTCGCCGTTGCCCCCGGCTTGATGGGGAGGCCCACCCTCGGACCTATAGAAGTCTTGTTGTCCAGCCCTCGCCATTGCCCGTAACGAGGGATGATGTTCTCCCTCCTGGCTTCCTCGACTGTTGCTGGATGGCAAGGGTGTGTTCATTCTGCACTCTCAAACTGTCAACATCCCCTTTCGAACCTCTATGGAAGACAACAATTAGTTTTTAATTTTTCGTTAACAAAAAATTTGGGACGAGGGCAATTTTCTTTTTGATCCTATTTATTTTAAATACTTTAATAGAGCAGTTATTTTAGAATTAAATGAAAAAGATGACGGCCACTTGATGAGTTATGAAAGTCACTCTGTTGTTCGATATTTTCCTACGAGTTAGGTGTCGATTATTAATTTCCTTAAAAAGGAGTTCGCTCAGGTCCTGGAAAGAAGAAAAGAACATTAACGGTGGACTTTGTGGAGGGACTGGCCCTCATCGTCACACCTTACGCCATTGTAAAGCTATACTTTTCGATTTTGACGGTATTATATAGACGCCCTGACATAACAATATTGTCACAAGAATGCGCTTGGTCAACTTAGGAGAAAGGTAATGTGTTGTAGCTGTCAGACTTTTCAAAATTCTCGACAGTGTCTTGCCTTTATTATTATTACTGTTACATTTATTATTGTAGTTCACAAAATATGAAGGCTAAGTAAATTGAAGAGCCATGTAAATTCGTATTACGAGCCATTTTATCAATGTAATCATAGTTCGCAAAGTGTTACATGTAAAGTATTTTCAAAACTAAAGTATTAATGTCATCTAATTTTCTGAAAAACTGATCGATTTTAAATGTGGCATTTTATAAAGCATGAGCATTTTATACACCATTAAGCATGTTTACTGTATGACCCATAATTAATTCAGATAATGTTCAATTTACTCAATCGCATCAATGAGAATGTAGCATTGACTTCTAAAAAAAAGATTACCCTTCTTTAGGGGTGTGAACAAGTCGGCTAAGGAAATAAAGGCTGATACCATATGACAATGAAAAATTGATAAGGGTCCCAACCTTGCTTAAGCCTGGGCATTGGGCCAGCTCTGCTCAAGCCGATAAGGAGTCGGGCTCGGGCTGATCCGATAACTTATTGGGCTGCCCCAGTGCCTTTTTTTAGAGCCCGAGTCGAGACAGATACCCGTCAGATGCTCGACCCGACGCCCAGCCTTAACCGTGCCCTATCTGCCCAACAGTTTCATTTTATTTTCACTCAGTTGTGATATTGCAAAGAAGAGACATCTCTCTCTCTCCCGGTGAATTAGTTCGCCTATTTAAGACTGAGTTCTGTCAAGAAATTGTCATGCACATGAAAAACTGTACTGTACAGGTGCACAAGCCTATGCATATAACCGGCTTAAAATATTGTGGCATAGGGCACATAAATTACTGGCTCTTGAGACCATCATAAATTTGTATCAGTATTATTAATAATCTTCAGTAAAAACTTGATCATCACTTTTATTTGATCAGCTCTTTTTCTACTTAATCTCAAATTTTAGTCTCATGCATATTTATGATCTTTCTAATATGGTCCTCAATTTCAATAAATTGTACGTCAAAATCGATTACTATGAATTGACAAATAGAGTCATGGATACTAAGCTCGGTGTCCTGCTGGCAGTGAAATTAAAATGTTTTATAAATATACGACAACTGAACCCTATATACGGGAGCAATAACCTAGCTGTTTAAGTTTCCCGCGAGAGATTCTTTTTTTTTTTGTTTTGTTTCAAATTTGAATAGTAGGGGATGTATCAGATTTGATATGAATGGACCTTTAGCATATTTGATTTTTCAGATATTCACATGTTCATAGTCCAATGCAAACAAAGAAGAATCTAATATCACATCAGAATCTGACTTAACTATTTCAAATTCATAAACATATTCAATCTGAATCCAATTTCAAAATTTCAATTGAATCTGATCCAAAATTCAAAATCCCTAGATGCTGGCCCAAGCTGGGGGCCCAGGATATATATATATATATATATATATATATATATATATATATATATATATATATATATATATATATATATATATTGTTACAAACAAAATTATTATTACTAATAATCAATCAATCAATATTTTGTAGTCACTTGGACCACATATTAAATAAATAACTATGTTTTTTTATGTACCCCCTCAATTTCCCTTCTTCCTCTAAATCTTCTTAATTCTTTCTCCTCTTTAATACATAAGTAAATATGAACAATTAGGTGTCGTCCTATTTCATTGTTTGGCCCTACATTCAAAAGAAATTAGAAAGAGTGCAAGCCCTGAAGGGGTTAGAGAAAGAGATAATTGTCTTGAAGGGCTAATAATTGGGTCAATTTCTTGGGACCTGGCCATATCCAATCAGATATTTCTTTAAAACCACATCTGAACATGATTGCATGTTGTTTCTTAAAACCAAATCCAATAATATTTTTTAGTGGGACGCTAAATGTTTTTCCATATTCAACTTATTAAAAGCTATTCAGTCACCCGAATCCGATTCATTGGCATGAAAAAAGGTGTAACACAACGTTGTTCGTGGATATCCTTATTAGCCCGTATCAGCCAACACATTCGGATCAGCTCCTTGAATGTGCAATACGGGGTCAATAGTACAATTTCGTTTTCTTTTTGTATTATCTATATCTTCAATTAATTTAAAATTACGTTTAAATTCAAAAAAATGGGAAAATGTAGCAAATCAGCCGATATGGTGTATCACTGATCAATTTAATAAAATTCTAATGACGATATTTACACGACTGTTTCTGTTTGAGAACAAAATCACCAACCACAGACTTGAGATCAATTAAAGAAATCAGTCCTCGGAAGAATTTTAAAGATATTTGATAGTAAAGATATACCAAAAGAAAGTCTAGAAATAATGTTGGACAACTAGGGTCTTCATCAACTAATTTTAGTTACGAGGACATGTAATTGAATAGTCTAAACGACGGCAAACAGAAAACCAAGTCACATATAGAAAGAGTTTGAGAGATATATGAAAATCTGAAAAAGCAAATACTGTTAAATTGTATATTACATTTGAATCTGACATTCCTCAACCAACGTCCAGTTATGGCTTCGAAGATGGCCAATCCAAATCTCCACATAAACCAAATGTGTAATTCGATAGTCTAAACGAAAAAAAAAAGCAAAACAAGTCATATATAGAGGAAGATTTAATTAAAGAGAGATCTTAAGATCTGGAACAAAACCAAATTGCAATTCATCAAGAGGGACACTTTGAGAGTCAGACCTTTCCAAATTTTATGTGATAAAAAACAAAAAGATTGTAGGGTTCAGGGGAAAACCATCGGCTAGCCCGCGGTTTTTGGAAAAATTAATAGGCTTCACAGGTCATCTCTTGCGATCAGAGAAAAATAAAATAATTTTAATTTCACAAGTCATAACTTTGAGTTGCTACACGTTAGGGGGGCCTTTACGTACTGTGCACTAAGCCTCAAATTCCGTCCTCGTTCTCATATTGGTGTTGAGAACCCATGACGTCCTTTGCACTAAGCATCAAATTGCGTCCCCCTTCTTAGAAGCCCTTATGTCCTTTGAACGAAGCATCAAACTCCGTCCCCCTTCTCCTATATAAACCCCATAGCCCTCTCCACAATTCCCTAAAAGGAGACTACTCCAGATCGATAAACTCTTCCACAGTTCCCTTCTTCTCTTCTTTCCCCCCATATATTTATATATATACACCACAGGATCATCTTCCTTCAAGCTCTGTAAGTAGCAGAAAGGTTGCAGAGAAATGGCGCCCGCCGTCGAGTTCTCAGGCTCCGTAATGGTTGCGACACGTCTGGCACGCAACGCCGACCAAGACTTGATTTCTGATCCAACCACCATTTACAAGTTCGAGCTCTTGAGGGCATTGCAACGTGCCAAAGATAAAGAGGAGACGGATGAACTGTGGATGAAGATAAGGGAGGAGGCCAGGCGGGATGTGGAGCAAGAGCCCGTCTTGGGCAGCTTCTACATGGCCGCCATACTTTCACACGGCTCGCTGGAGAGTGCCCTCGCTACCCATCTCGGCAACAAGCTGTCCACGCCTTACCTGCCGGTTTCCAGCCTTGCGGAGGTCTTCTGCGCCAAGATCCTCGAAGACGGTACAATCAGGTCGGCGGTTCGAGAAGATTTGAAGGCGGTCAAGGAGAGAGACCCAGCGTGCGTTAGTTACGTGCACTGTTTGCTCAACTTCAAGGGGTTCTTGGCAATTCAGGCTCACCGGCTGGCTCACAGGCTGTGGAACCAAGGCCGGGTTCCGTTAGCCTTGATCATTCAGAACCGGGTGTCGGAGGTCTTTGCTGTGGACATACACCCGGCAGCGCGGATCGGGAAACGAGTGCTGCTGGATCATGCTACAGGAGTGGTGATCGGCGAGACTGCGGTCATCGGCGACGACGTGTCGATCTTGCACAGCGTGACCCTTGGAGGTACCGGCAAGGCCACCGGCGACCGCCACCCGAAGATTGCCGATGGGGTGCTGATTGGTGCGGGTAGCTATGTTCTGGGTAACGTCAAGGTCGGATCTGGGGCTAAGATTGGGGCCGGCTCCGTGGTGCTGAAGGAGATTCCGGCCAGGACGACGGCGGTAGGGAATCCGGCGAGGTTGATAGGTGGGAAGGACAATCCCATCAAGTCGACAAAGATCCCAAGCATGACGATGGACCTGACGTCTTACATCTCGCAATGGTCTGAATATGTAATCTAGATCTGCAGCATCTGCTGCTTTGGTTTACCAAAAGGAGGAAGTTCCTATGTACGTGACATATATATAAATGTCCGTAATCTTTCCTATATGTAGATTAATGTCCGTAATTTCTCTCGATCTCACCTTTTCAATCTCTACCCGCACATCTTTACTTGGTGGCGCCCCTGTATCAAGAGCAAAACCGTAAGATCTTCAGGGATGTGACACCGCTCTTCCCTCCTAACTGTGCCGGAGCTGCTGCCCATGTCCACCTTGTCCTCTGCATGATCGCTTGGCTCAGCCATCCTTTGACCGGCCAAACCTGTTGTCTCCTCCAGGGCCTCTACCTCTTCATTTCTTTTCCCGTATACCCGTCTTTCTACCGACATTAGTGTTTTTTTTGTTAACTACTTTCTTATGGTATTCTCTCTCTCTCTCTCTCTCTCTCTCTCTCTCTCACACACACACACACACACACACACACACACACACACACACACACATATGTATATATATATATATATAGAGAGAGAGAGAGAGAGTTTAATCTTACCACAACATATATTTTAAGTATTTTGAAAAATAATACGAAAATGTGCATGTCCGAAAACGTATAGGTTATGTCTTTAAAATTTGTAAAATGAGTTTTAAAAGACAAAATATTCCCAAACCATGGTTATAAAAAAAGGCTTACACATTTAAAATCTCATTTGTTTTATTTATTGAATAGTGTTTTTCATACTAGAAAGGTAGATTACAAAAAAAAGAAAAGAAAAAGGAATCGTTCAAAATAAAGAGTTAGACGCATTTCTTTTATATACATACTAGTCCTTTGTCTTATGTACAGGCAAATCAAGAAAGTGTGTACGTTATGCTCTCTCTCTCTCTCTCTCTCCATGGATGCACCACTAAAAAAACACAACCGATCAGTCACGACACACAAAGACAGAGGAAGATACTAAATACTTGAGTGCAATGCGCTTTAATTGAATGTCTCAACTATGATCGACTTTACGTTCTACAAATTCCAACGGCATCCATTAGATCTCCGTTCAGATTAAAAGCCTACCAGTCAACAAAAAGCTCACAAACCGATATCTAAACTTTCTCAGTTCACAAGATTCCGGGCAAGTGAATAATGATCTATGCAGAGAAAAACAGTTACTGATCAGAGGTTGGGAGGGTGACTAATTTAGCGTCGTAGAAGCCTCGTAAACATGGCTAAAAGCTCGCATAATTGCCTCTCAGCTAAAACCCATATACTGTGAAAGCCTTCGGTACTCCTCCCTTCCACAACTAAAGAATATTGCTCGTAGCTTCCACCTAAGGATAGCTAAACACGTGAAAACAATAATATCTAGTGAGAGACGGAAACAGTTGTCTCATATTATTAAGATTTGGTTCATTAGTTGGTGAATGATGGCTGACATGCAATAGGCCAGAGGAAGCCACAAAGCAAAGCTTCCAAGAATATGTTGGTGTTTTCTCAAATTTGCAGCTTTTATTGTTGCTTATATAGTTCAGCCGAATGCCACTCATTACGCTTTCTTCAGGCAAGGCAGTAACTGTCCAAAGTTTCAGAACTGGCCTCTGCAAAATACATTAATCTGACTCTCAACCAATTCCTAGAATTTTGGATTGGTCCGTCAGGAATTTTTATTGTTTCTGTTTTCCAAAATTTTATTGCTGTTGACATCTTGAATCTGGCACGCAAGACATCATTCTTCATGAAACTTGCAAGAGGACAGATTCATGAGAGGTTCCATCAAAGCCGTGTGGAGATGGTGCTGGATTTGGAAAAATTTTCATTTGAGATATTTTCTACAATTTCAATATTATCACTTTCCACACTTGGTGGTGTTACAAGATTTTCGGTATCTTTCCTTAACAGATTTTCACTGTGCGTAAGACCATATCCATTGCGATTTGATAAAAATATCTTTCCAACATGCCTCCTCAAGCCGATCTCGGTGAGATTGAATTTGCTTATGAGATATGGAAACATTGAACCTGGTATAGGTGTGGTCAATATATCAGCAAGCTGCTCATCTGACTTAATAAACTTGATTTCAGTCTCCGTGTTTGTTACACGTTCATTAACAAAGTAATAATCTATGTCATTAATGTGATTTGTACAGATAGCACCACAACAAATCAGGGCTTCATCGACACCACTTTGCCTGCAGCATCGATGGCCGACGACTCCTGCAACACGATTTCTTGCTCCGGTTGTTGATTGAAGAGGAGCAGCGCACACAGTCGATGGAATAAGTGGGCATGTTGGTGATTGAAAACCTGCAAAACAGGTCCTTAGATGCTGGCGCTTTGTGTCGACTTCATCCATCAAGCTCCATCGATGGCTTCACCGTCGACGAAGCATATTCAATCACTGATGGTCATCGACAGCATCAAAAGCCCCTAATAAAGCAGAAGGGACGGTTAATTAAAGCACCCACAAATTTCTCCTGCAAGCTCATAAAAGAGGACGAGAGAGTGATAGACAACTCAAGCAATTGAATCAATCTCTTGCGTTAACCTTTGCAAGAGTATTCTTTAGATTATACAGTGTATTGACTAGACGTTACAAAGCTGGAGTTATTTGGCAATAACATTACACAGCTGTACAATGTTACAAGGCTGCTATACATATGGTAATATTACAAACGAGGAGTTATGAGTGCAGCTTGAATGTTGAAATCTTTCACTCGTTGAGATGATTCTTGACATGGTAATCCTTGATTGCC
Source organism: Nymphaea colorata (assembly GCF_008831285.2). Lineage (NCBI taxonomy): Eukaryota > Viridiplantae > Streptophyta > Magnoliopsida > Nymphaeales > Nymphaeaceae > Nymphaea > Nymphaea colorata. The sequence continues at coordinate 8,376,719 of NC_045145.1, forward strand.
AATCTTTAGCCGTTGACATCTCTTTCCTTAATAAGATGATTCTTCACACTGTAGCAATCTTCATCCATTGACATGTCTTTCCTTAACATGCTCCCTCAAGCTGAACGTTGGATCAACCACGTTTAGCTTGTCTCGAAACAAGTTTAACGAACTAGTGCTAAGAGCTTTCGTCATTCCATCAGCCAGTTGCTCAACGGAACATATGAATTTAACTTGGATATTTCCTTGATTGACATGATCTCAAGCAAAATGAAAATCCACCTCCACATGTTTAGTTCAAGCATAAAAAACTGGATTAGCTACAAGATATAATGCTCCAATGTTGTCACACCAAAGAACGGGTGAAGGTGAGGAATTTATCCCCAATTCTTTGAGAAGTGATTTTAACCAAAGAAGTTCGGCAGTTGCACACGCCAAGGATTTATATTCCGCTTCAGTGTTGGATCGGGCTACAGTTCGTTGTTTTCTAGATGTCCAAGATATGATATTATTTCCTAAGAAAGCAACGAATTCACCTGTAGATTTTCTGTCTTCTGGACTTCCTGCGTAGTCGGCATCTACAAAGGCACAAAGTTGTAACGTTGACGACGTTTTGAGATGCTATGTATAGTGACTGGTTCCACTCAAGTATCACAAGATTCTTTTAGCCATGATCTGTTGATTTATTGTAGGAGAATGCATGAATTGGCAAGCTTGATTGACTACAAATGCTATGTCAGGTCTAGTAAGAGTAGCATATTGTAATGCCCCCACCACACTTCGAATGACGGATCTTCAAAGGACATCGAAGATGATTCTTTGTCTTTACTAGTAATCACTGGTGAAATAGTAGGCTTAACCCTAGCCATATTGGCTTGTTTGATGATATTGGTAATATACGAATGTTGACATAGATATAATGAGTGTGCTGTCTGTTTGAGTTCAATCCCAAGAAAGTATGATGAGAATCCAAGATCTTTCACTAAAAATGTATCCTGAAGTTGTCGAATAACCCAGTCAATAATAAAAGGGGACGGGCCAGTAATGATTATATCATCAACATAAACGAGCACGTAGATGTTGTCTTTGCCTTTGGAATAGATAAACAATGACACAACTGACAGTGAGATGAAGAAACCAAGAATTTGAAGATGACAACTAAGCCGATGGTACCAAGCTCGTGGGGCTTGTTTGAGGCCATAGATGGTTTTTTCCAGTTTGCATACATAAGTAGGATGTTCTTGATCTTCGAAGACTTTAGGTTGAGTCATATACACGTCTTCATCTAGGTAGCCATTAAGAAAAACATTGTCAAAATCAAGTTGATGAAGAGGCCACCCATATTGTATGACTAAGGAAAGTAAAACCCTAATAGTAGTGGGTTTTACTGTTGGATTGAAGGTTTTTGAGTAGTCGATGCCTTCTTCTTGAAGGAAACCACGAGCAACAAGTCATGCCTTATGTCTAGCTATGGTCCCATCAACGTTCCATTTAATCTTGTACACCCATTTTGACCTAATGACATTAAGACCAGGTCGTGTTGGAACAAGCTGCCACATTTTGTTTTGTTTGAGTGCATCGATCTCTTGTTTCATAGTTTGCTGCCAATCACTCTGCTTAATTGCTTCGTGGAAGGAGGTTGGTTATTTCTGATCTATCATAGCACAAAATGTTTTCGGTGCCAAGGAACCTGTCATCGACCTGGTTACCATAGAATGAGTATGCTGAACTGATCGAGTAAAAGATGAGCTCCCTTGTATTGTTTCATTTTCAGCCTCTTGCGTGTCTTCATGACTAGCAAGATCGTGTAGGGTAGGATCGGTAAGATTATCATGAGAACATGTTCTAAGAGGTGATGAAGGGCTTTGTTGCCATGGTATGGATGTAGGTACAACATGATCTTGTGAAGGCGAGATGGACATGTCTTGATGAGAGGCTGAAAAATCAATCACGTGTGGCAAGAAAGAACTAACATATGGAGGTGTTGAAGCATGATTGACTAGTGAAAGCATATTATCTTGATATGCTGGCTCGATTAGTGAAGGACCCATGTCATGAGAGGTGCTATGTTCAAGATTAACAATTGTACCTTGATTAGTTTGAGCACTGGGCATCCAGAGAGAAGCATCAAAGGATGTTGATGTCTGTCTAATATACAAATTCTCATAAAAAATCACATGCCGAGAGATAAGTGTCCTTTGAAGTGTGGCATCATAGCAAATATACCCTTTATGTCTACTTCCATAGCCAAGAAAAATACACTGAGTTGTCTGCGGTTGAAATTTGGTGTTGTTTGATGAAGAGAAAAGTGGATTCAAAAACTCGTAGATGAGTATAATCGGGCACCCTATCAAACATCAACTGAAAAAGGAGTCTTTCGTTTAAGCTTGAGTGTCGGAAGTCAATTGATAATATATACTGCCGTCCTGAAAGATTCAACCCAAAATCTATAATCGAGACCGAAGTCATGTAGCATACTCAAGCCAGTTTCTAAAATATGTCTACTTTTCCTTTCAACTATCCCATTCTGCTCAGGCGTATAAGACATGAGAATCGATGAAGGATTCCATGTTCTTCACAAAATGATTCCAATGCTTTGTTGCAACATTCGCCTTTATTATCTGATTGAATGGTGGGAATCTTTGAATTCAATTGATTTTTCACTAAGACTTTAAAATTGCAAACACAATCAACCACTTCAGATTTTGTCTTTAAAGGAAGTAACCATGAGTAGCGAGAGAAATTATCAACTATCAACAGGAAGTATTTGAAACCATCCTTGGAGAGCACAAGAGCTGATCCCCAAACGTCCATATGTAAAACTTCAAGAACTCGAGAAGCATGGAAAACAAAAGAAGGAAATGGTTATTAATGCATTTTACCAACAAGACACGATTCACAAACCTCTCTTCTAGATGAAGTGTTTATTGAAATTAAACAACTAGAATTTAAAAGATTCACAATCCTTTTATTCGCACGTCCTAACCAACAGTGCCATAGTTCATATGAGGCTGCATCATTGTGACATGAAAACCAACTGCTGAATGCTGCCCTTTCTTGATTCTCGCTTGTTTGTTCGCCGATCCTTGATCACAAATTCATATGGTGAGAATTTAAAAATACAGTCATTATCAATAGTAAATTGTTCAACTGATAACAAATTATGAGCAATAGTGGGGATGTGGAGAGTATTCTTTAGTTTAAATGAATTTCCATCAACATTGACTAATATATCACCAGTTTGCTTAAAAGAAAAATGAGAACCATTACCAATCATGACGTTCTCTTATCCATCCTGAGGAGCATTGTTGTGCATCATATCATCATTTGCTACAATATGATTTGTAGCACATGTATCTGGGTACCAATACTCGTTTAATGAATCTTGCATACTCATGACAGAGTAGGCTTGCAGAATGTCGTAGCACATACGAGCTGAGTGCCCCTTCCGTCCTCAAAATTGGCAAACAATAGAAGAGCATTGATATTGTGGGCTGGCCATACCAGGTCGTTGTTGTGGTTGGGGCTGATTGCCGTGTCTCCGAAACAGATTCCATGGCCACCATGGTTTCTTCTTCCTCGGCCACAAAAAAACCCTTGGCCTCGACGTTGCCCGTGAAAAACGTTGAACACAGTTTGATTAACAACCTGTTATCCTGGCTGAACAAATTCAGTCAAGTTCATCCATGAAAATGAAAGCTTTGATGAGGATGGACCGGTAAGCATGGTTATAAAACTTTTATATTCTGACGACAGTCCATTAAGGGTTACTTGGACTAGATCTTGATCAGAAATTTCTTGACCAGCAGTGGATAAAGTATCCGAAAGAAACCTGACTTTATCTAAATAAATTTGCATAGACATACTTCTCTTCTTCATAAGAAGCAACTCCTTACGCAGCAACATGATCCTCAAAGGAGACTGAGAACCATATGATTTCTCAAGGGTCAACCAAGCATCATGGGCAGTCTTGGCACGCATGATCTGCCCCAATGTAGCTTCCGTGACTGTCGCCTTAATCCAGCTTAATGTGAGGCGATCCATCCTTCTCTATGCAACAAATTCTGGATTCACTTCAGTCTTGCCGTCTTTTGTTATCTCCTTTTGTGGTTTGACTTGAGTCCCATCAATGAACTGAAGAAGATTTTGAGAGTCCATTACTCACTCTAGTTGACTACGCCATAATAGGTAGTTATTTCGGTTGAGTTTAACCGAGACCAGTGCAGCAGCAGCATTCCATTGGATGAGAGACGTGGCAGCCATGGTACTTCTAGAGGAAGATGGCTAAGGCTGAATATAATGGAAAACAGAGGTTCCGCCAAAGACAGGCAATGGAAAATCAGGTCGGCGTTCACTTTCCTGGTCAAGCTAGCTGTCAAGCAGGGGTGTTTTGGAAACTGGACACCTAGACGATCACTCGAACCAAGTTTCAGCTCAAGAGAAAAATCCTGGAGTTAACGCCAGGCTCTTGAAGTTCCACTACTTTCTGGAGTATTTTCCCTTGTTTCACGTTCAGGAGAGGCGGTGCTTCAGACCTTTGGCGTTAGCTCCCCTCAGCTCCAATCAATGCCAAATTTTGCCCAAGGATCTCCAAGATAACTAGCTTTCAGATGGTATACTGCCCGACAACTGATAACCATAGAGAATCTCACAAGAAGTGACTGATCTGCTGCTGGTCACCGGCAGACTACGTTCTCAGGCCTCTGCAACACCAGAAAACCAGTTAGTAAAGCAAAATTTGTATCTCCTCAACACCTGCTCCAAAAAATCTGAAAATTGGTATGGAGATTCCTCAAGGGGAGATGATTCCAACAAGCCCTTGCTTGACCCCTATCGTCACCGGAGCTGAAAACGCCGACCAATTTTGTGTCCAGTTTTCCGGCGGTCAATGCTCTATTCTGCAATTAAGGCACAGGAGATGGTTCAGGAGAGGTGGTCGGAAGTCAGGAGGTTACGGCCGGCTCAGGCGATGATTTTGGGCAAGGATGGGCTCCTTCGAACCTCAACGAGCAGGGAATGGTGTGCAGATGAACATGAATGCTGAAAAAAAAAACTATGGCTGAAAAGAGGAGCAACCAGGACTTGCATAAAAGAGGCCTATGTGATGACGGTACAGAGGAATCAAGGCTGCGTATGGAAACACGCAAGTGCCTCTAATACCATAAAAGAGGATGAGATAGAGAGACAACTTAGGCAATTGAATCAATCTCTTGCGTTAAGCTTTGCAAGAGTATTCTTTACATTATATAGTGTATTGACTAGACGTTATAAAGCTAGAGTTATTTGGCAATAACAATACACAACTATACAATGTTACAAGGCTGCTATACATATGGTAATATTACAAATGAGAAGTTATGTGTGCAGCTTGAATGTTGAAATCTATCCCTCGTTGAGATGATTCTTCACACGGTAATCCTTGATTGCCAATCTTTAGCCGTTGACATCTCTTTCCTTAATAAGATGATTCTTCACATGGTAGCCAATCTTCATCCGTTGACATCTCTTTCCTTAACAGCTCTGACGTTGAAGGTGGCGTGGAAGCTTCATAGACAAGAAAAACGGATGGTTAGTTAGGCCATGGATAAAAATTGCCCAAAAATCAAGGGGATGTGGGTGTGTATATGCCTAGTCTACTCAACGACAAGAATTGGGATATAGATTTGGTAATGCCACACATACACGGGAAGCCACCTCTCGCCTACTATTTCAGCTTCTCCCTTTGCAGGCTAGGTAATTAACTTGCCTAGACCTCTCTGTCTCTCCCTCTCAATCGCCTTCTTTCTCTCCCTCACAATCGCCTTCCTCCTTTGCAGGCTAGATAAATTAACTTACTGTTAGAAGGTGTCTTTTCTCTGCTGGGATTCGTCAGGCATGTGATCGACAATGCGTTTGATTATATTCTTGTCTCTGTGTGCATTAGAACTCAAACCATAAGCTACTTAGCTGTTTTGTCCTTCTTTCAGTGTGGCTTTTGTTTTACATTGAGGATCATGTTTACTTAGGCCCCGCCATACCCACACTCCTGTACCCAAGAATTTTTTAGTGATACCTGTCAACATTGAATCCTTTTCAGCTAACTTATATGCATAGTTATTTATTAATTTTATGGATGTGTAAGGGTAAATGGGGGTTTTGGTGGGGAAGTCTAGAAGAAACTGAATTTTTGGAATTTCAAGGATTTCTAGACATTGAAGTGCATGTTCACCAGTTTACTGATTCTTGTTCTGGTTAGACTCGACCAGAGATGCCCTATACATCTGTTCCCATTTTAGTTGTAGAAATTTTTCCATCTCCACAGACTCAACACTCTCTATTTATAGCTAACTGCAATCTATAGTTATATTTAAAATTTCTCTAGGTGAGGCCAGAAAAACATGTCACTTTATGCACAACCAATTGAAATTGGATCTAGATAGTTGATCCATGTTGAACCCACTACATAGGTTGGAGGTTTATGGTTTTTAAATGAGGCCAAGACCAAATGTCAGATCTGATTGAAATCAACAAACTTCACATTAGGCATGTCATACAAACATACGCCTTAGACAGATCCAACTGGTTAACTGTTTGGGTCTAACTGACGCATGGTAATTGTTCACTGGGAAAAAGCCTATCAACTATTTAGCTTTTTTTGATGTTTTAGAAATGGATAGAACATACAAATATAAAAAAAGGAATTCCATGATGAACAGCCATGCATTTATATCCTACCAAATTGAAAATGAAATGGTGATTTATGCATTAGAGATTTAAAATAATATGGTGTTGTGTGCATCATTGCATCAAGCATCAGCAACAGAGGGCTCCATTGAGGCCATTCTTGGGGAAAGACCATAAAAGGGAGAAATAGAAACTTGCGGTTGTGTGGAATTATTTACAAACTGATTAATGGGTAGGGGAACACAAAACCTCTAATTGGTGGCTAGATTGTGAAGGGAGCCGGATGCAGAAGGTAAGCTATTTATATTTCAGCGGTTGTTGTCAATGAATGGGTCAATTTGTAGAAGCATGAAGTTGACCAGTGGACACTGCAAGGTGGACTGAATTATGTAGTTTTATAGGTGCATATGTCCACATGCCCTGATTTTGATGAAAAATTCCGCATACTATGAAGTATAATGTAAATTAGATGATCACTCAAGTATGCAATATCTCATTTTATACTGGACTCAGCCAACCACCTTAGATAAGAGCCAATTTTGTTGAGGTAGGTGGCTTAGTGTCACCATGATCACTTCTGCCAGCAGTAGTAGGTGCGTTCGAACCTAGATGACAAACAAAAAAATGTAGTTTGAAAGCCAATAAATCAAGCAATATTTATGAACATAATACAAATTATTTAGCGAAATGGGTTATATACGCCACCGACATGCACAAAAATTTTGTGCACGTCTGCTAATCATTTGTCCAACGTGTTTTGTAGTAGTAAATCATAAGCCGATTCGACCCATGTCTAGGTCATAGTGAATCGATAGGTGGAGTCGACATACAAGAATGCAAGAATAATTGCGATAGTTTGCATGTGAACACCAATATATCCATTTGTGTAACACCCCAAAATTTAGTCCTGTATTGAAGATTGTGAAAGATCTTCAACGAGCTTATAAAGGGAGTTATTAAATACATAGTTGTCTTGTTTCCTAATTTTTTTGGGGTTAGAGCTGAAACTACTAGGGGGTGGGTTGGGATCTGCCGAACTAGGGGTCCGAGCCTAGAAGTGGGTCAGGTTGTTATAGTGGTATTAGAGCCGGTTCAACACTCGGACCTAGAGTCCCACACAAGTGGACGCATGTGCCTTAAGGGGGATTGTAACACCCCAAAAATTTAGGCATGTATTAAAGATTGTGAGAGATCTTTAAGGGCTTATAAAGGGGGTTATTAAATACAAAGTTGTCATATTTTCTAATCTATTTGGGGTTGGAGCTAAAATTACTGCCAATTCAACACTCGGACCTAGGGTCTCACATGCACGGGTGCGTGTTTCTTAAGGGTGGTGGATTCTAACACCCCAAAAGTTTAGTCCCATATTGAAGATTGTAAGAGATCTTCAAGGGCTTATAAAGGGGGTTATTAAATAGATGATTGTCATGTTTCCTACCCTTTTTGGGGTTAGAGCCGAAACTACTAAGGGGTGGGTTGGGATCCACCGAACCAGGGCCCGAGCCTAGAAGTGGGTCGGTTGTTACAGCTGGATGGAAAAATTGTTTTTCGAACAAAGCAGGCAAAAACAAAACTTCATCAGTCGCCAAGCAAGCAAAGGCAGTTGAAAGTGAGTTCTGTATAATCTACTTTGAAGGTTACCAGCAGAGGGAGCAGTTCTTGTTATCAGTCAAAGAAGGAGCAGAAGGTCGTTGATTGGAGCAAGCGGAGTCGTCAAGGAAAAGGGAGCAGAAGGTCATCGATTAGAGCGAGCAGAGGTGGTAAAGGTTTGCAGAAGGTCATTTCCTCATCTTTATTTGTTCACACTCTTAAATAATTATCTCATATCTATTCGTTTATCTCTTTATACATGCATTGTTGTCTTATTATCTCATATCTGTTCATTTCTCTCATACTCTATACATGCAATGTTATCCCATTATCTCATATCTGTTCATTTATCTCTTACTCTATGCACATTGTTGGATTGAGTTGTCTCCTCCACCACAATCCACAGCAATATGAGATTTCCCACCTCCATCACTATCTGCACATGGAGAAATCTACCCGTGTCCATTCTCATCCACATATGCTTATCTTGTCCCATCATCTTCATCTTCATCATCACCAGCACCAGCACCAGCACCAACTCCATTGGAGGAGCTTGCTCAGAAGAAGATCCATAGCAAATGACACCAAGAGCATATTGGTAGTGACATCTGAAGGAAACAAGCCCAGGACCATGCAGAGACTATAGGCCAGCATCTTATTTTCGATAGGGAAGTGAAATTGTTGGTAGCAATAAACACGATAATTAGACATATTGCCATTTTGACTCGCAACATTAAAGAATTGAATCATAATCTGCCAAAAACAAAACTGCATGAACAAGATGATAAAAAATAAATGTATTTTTATTAATAATGACTGCCTTTGTTGGTGCATTTATAATTTGTTAAAAGGAACGTGTGTCCATGGTATGAATTGAGGTAAGAGCTTCTTAATTATGTTAAGCTGTATGTGAATGGTGTGAGATAAAAATGTCAATGAATGGTATGAGATAACGAATATCTATCAAAGGACTTTCCACTTATACCCCTTGAGTTATATGCTTGTAAAGTGCTGTTGCATTATTTCATTATCTCATAACCATTTGTTTATCAACTAGAGACACATTGTTATCTTATAACTATATTGTTATCTTAAACACATTAGTTAGGCACGTTAATTAAACCATCCCATTTTGTTATCACATTATCATATATATATATTTGTTTATCTCATACTTTGGAGATGTGTTGTTTATATCTATATTGTTATCTTAGATGTGTTAGTTGTTAGGTGCATTAATTGATCCATCTCATTTTGTTATCCCATTATCTCATATCCAATTGTTTATCTCCTACTATGGAGGCACATTGTTATGTTATGTTATGTCTGTGTCATCATTTTAGGTGCATTAGTTAGACGTATTAACTGAACCATCCCGTTTTGCAGTATCTCTTATTTGTTTATCTCATATTCTGCAAAGACACATTGTTATCTTATATTTGTGTCGTATCTTTGATGCCTTAATCAATCCATCCCATGTCGTTATTGCATTATCACACGTCCAATTGTTTATCTCCTGCGCTCATAATGGCATTGTTATCTTATATTTGTTTTATTATCTTAGAAGTGTTAATCGATCACACGTTATCTCATATCCATTTGTTTATCTCTTACTCTGAACACATGTTGTTATCGTATATCTGTTTTGTTATTTGAGACACGTTAATTGATACATTCAATTTCTTTATCTTTGGCAGCATCCATGGTGTGAGATGAGATAAGGACTATTTAAAAATGGTATGGACCGTCTGTCCATGTCATTGCTTTTTGTTTTCTACTTCACTTTGTTCGATGTAAAAATACACTGTTCATGTCATTGCTTTCTATTTTATTCTCCTTCATGCATTTTCTATTTGCAGCCCATGATTTAACGCAGTTCACCAAGCCATCACACATCTTCTTATGATATGTGGTATATCATCTTGTGAAGAAAGCAACCTATCATTGAACAAGAAAACAACATCATGAATGAAATATGAAACGTCTATCTGCTACAAAAGCAATCAAAAGCATGTTTGTTGCCATTGTAGATTGTTTTCATGTATTTGATGATGAAAATGCTCCATTTGTATCCATGATTCCCATGGGGAGCTTCGTTCTTATGAAAAAAGTGCAGCTGAGACATGTTCATCATGCACTCACTCTGTAAGAATTCATTCACAAAAATCAAATCAAGATATACTGATCTATAAATTTCCATTCAATTGTAGTATAAGCAAGCAGTCTTTTGCATGATGAAAATGTATTGTACCCAATGATGACACACTTTCCATAGTGTAGAAGCATGACATGCAGTATAAAATGTCGCACGTAAGTGAAAATAAAGTGTGCTAGATTGAGGTGAGAATGTCTAATGCATCTGTTGATAATCAATTGAGTAGAAACTACTTCAAATGAGTACAACAAAACCAGAACCAAAGGGCATCCGGTGGACTGTGCTCTGTATAATATAATACAAAGTCATTAAGAATATATCAATAACAAACAAACAATAAATGTATTGCGAAAACTAAACTACAAACAAACGATAGTATTGCGAAAACTAAACTACCACGGTAACAGGACTAAAAATGTAGTACTTTTCATTTGCTACCCTTTGTTGCATTAACTCTATTGCATCGTGCAAAACCTTGAAGAGAAGACAAATGATATAAATGATTCACCTACCATATTCCCTTACGATATGAGGCAATAGAGTACTTATGATATTACTTATCCAGTTGTTTAGGCTTATTTCATGGATAATCCACGGTATCTCATCACTAAACAGCTTCTATTTCTCCTTCTTCATTGCTCTCACCTTCTCAAATGGAATATTATGTTGGAGACTCTCTTCTAGTTATAAATATAATCCAAATTCTTTTTGCCACGACACATTTAATGCATTTTCATGCGACAATACACTGATCGGCAATGACATTGCTAAAACAAAAGCATGAGAAAGGACATATCACCGTTTGCTTGCGTATATTGGGTTAAGTTGTCTAATATATGTAAAGCATGCTTAACGAAGCAGACACTACCACAATGTTGAGCTTTGCCAATGGCTTTAGTCCATAAAACCATTGGCAAAACTTTTCCCGACAGTCAAGGCCATCTGGGAAAAGTTTTGTGGGCATGAACATTCTCAATGGTTGCCGGCCATAGAGAATGCTATTGCCTTTCTGATGATTATGGCTGTTGGGAATTTGCAATTAATTTTTGACGACTGTAGCCATTTGAATTTATTTGAATGACAACAGAAAAAGGGCATTGGGATCTTGTGTGGGGAACCCATGGATCGAAGCTATACCGGTGAATATATTGATCCGGTTAGGCTTGGTACAAGGTCATATATTGACCTTATGGGTGCTTGTTTTCACCGCTAAAACGGGAAGTGCACCTGTAAGCCTGATTCGGAAAGCTTGCTTACATTATACAAACCGAGAACAAGTGCAAAAATGATAGATAAAATTATCAGTAATTTGATACATACTAATTGAGATGAGTACAGAAATAGATACAAATCCATTGGTAATATGATCTATTCATACACCATCGGTACAATTGATGGGCAAACTTTTGGCTCCTATTCCTATATAAGGCACATAAATTAAACAGACGGAGTGCCCAAAAGCTCAAGGATACAACATAACAGAACAAGGTATGCTCCACAACACTAAATCCCAGTAAAAGTAAGCCATTCTACCAAGAAATCCTTGACATTTTTCACTTCCAAGTCATTTTCAAAATAAACATCATTTTCGCCAATCTCTTTGAGTTCCATTATCACTCCAACTGTGCTAAGCTTGAGTCAGCAAACAAAACAATGTTGGAAGCAATAAAAATAAAAAACAAATGAATAAAAGAAAATCATTGAAGCTCTTGAAGATAAAATGCATTTCACTATACATTGGCCCTTCTTTGACAATTCGCTCAAGACCTGTAGCAAATTAAGATGCATCCGCAACATTTAAAAATCTGTTGAATATTATTCTTGAAGGCAAGTCCATGTGTGACTGCAAAAAAAAAAAAACCCATCATATATCTAAGAAATTGTTATACATCTCGAATGACATTAGTACTAGTTCATGCAGCACCTTTACAACTGACATACTAATTGCCTTGCAGCATGATAAAATGTAAATATCTCAGGTAATGCAAATATAGCTTGCTTAAAAAATGACCGCTATCGTACAACAATTTTTCTAGGTAGCACCAATTACTGTAGGAAGTGGAAAAGACTCTTGAAAGAAAAACAAGCTAATTAAGACTGAAATAGCATTTTTCTGAAGGCTTCTAAGCAACTAATTATCATCATATACATGTACCTGGCATGCATTTGTGATATGGACATGAGAAGCACGAAATTACACCCACTTGTGCAATTTTTAGAATTCTAGAACATTCAGAAGCTTGATGTTGATAAGCAAGCCGACTTCATATTGGATCAAATATGTCTACGGAGTTTGGCCCTAATCCATATGTATGCAGACATCCACAAAGCTCTCGTCCCATAGACATTGCAAAGACATCATTTGGAGTTGCTTTACCTTGAAAATTTGGAGGTAGCAAAGGTGTTGCCTCTTTTAGTTCCGCCTACACATGCAAGATTTAATTATCAACCAATAAGTTAACAACATACAATGGTATAATGTTTATACAATGAGTTTACAAAAATATGTATATATAGTTAAAGAACACATACAATGATTTCACCAAAGTTGTTATTGATCGATTATTTATGTTTTGATAAGTGCATCTGTATAAAGACATCCACGTATGAGGGTTCGTTTCCATCATGTGCTTCCTTATAATGTCATAAAAACAAAACAAATAACAGCTTTACAATTTAAAATAAACATGATTATGCATGAGAAAGACAAGTCATGCCCACTCATCATGAATTTGGTGATGCTTGTTGATCCTATTAACCTGGCTTGATTTGCTTTGTTTTTTTTTTTTCAACTTTGCCTAGAATTTCATGAGATATGCTTTCTAGTTTAAACTAAATGTAATATAATTACTGACCATTTTGTTGAATTCTATCTCTTTAAAAGAGTGGCATATTGTTGTGGGTCAACTTGATCTTCTGAATCATGTGATCTTTGTCCTTGTCAAATGGATCAAAGTACTTCCTTTTTAGTCTGAAAATCCATTTTTTTGACATCATATTTAGCTTCATCATATATCCCAACCTCATAGACTTGTTCAAAACAAATTTTGCCTACATGGTATGTCATATGTTATAATCTATGTCAAACATAGATAAACAAAAAAAGGAATAATTAGCAATACTTGAGCCCACATGTTGTCATTTTATGTTTGCTGCAACTTTACCCATATTCAAAATTTATTGACTTATATTCCTGTTAAGTGCTAGCATATTTAAAAAGTTTTGAGTGTTGAGATATTTGTCTTTAATAACTTGTCCAAATTCATTGCATTCAACAATTATCTTCTTTCCAGTTTGCAATTTGGATATCTTTAAACATCTATTTTTCCCTCCTCCCTCATGTTTTTTTTATATTGGTCTATCATAAATAGCAAACAACATCTATTAATTGAATGTAAAACAACAAAATGACACAACTGAACCACAACATTACTTGGATCGATAGTCAAAGCATCAATGTTTTCATAGCCCCATAAGAACTAGGTGTAACTTTTTCAATACATCGCACGATGATGAAAACCTATCATATATAAGAACGTACATAAATGGAAACAAATCACATAAAAATAATAAAAAACACTGGGCTGATCATCGGTTAAAAGACGTGTTTTACAAAAAAAAGCTATGATATTACAAAAAAAGATGAGTGAAAACAACAGTCTGGTGCAAAACCATCTTTATGCAAAAAACATCAATCAACATTGTTATTTGTCTTCATCCATTTCCTTAGTGGTGTCCCATCATCATCGTCATTCCCAGAATCATGAACTAACAATCATAATTCACCATCATGTTCCTCTTTCTCAAGGACAAATCATGGCAAACCATCTTGTTCTTCTGTTTTAGGGACAATCTCTAGTCACAGTTCATTTTCTTGTTCCTCAGTATCAAAATCAATTTCTTCTAATAGATGATTCATACAGCAATGATATGCATCTTTCTTTGTTGTAGCCATTGGTGCAATCTGGGGAGATGTGCAAGAAAAATGAATGTTCTATTTGATAATTTACAAAAAAAGTATAGTTAGTAGAATTGTGGAACATCTTACCAAACCACACAGATCAAACATGATCAAGTTAATCCATTCTCAATTCAAGCTAGTCAAAAGACTCTTTCAACCTTGACGCCCCATGACAATGTGCTCGAGACTAGATCAGCCATAATCTAGACCAATCAAATAAAGGGTGGCTCAAAAAAGCATACTCCATTAAAAAATTTTCAAATTAACTAATTGGTCTTTTGAAAGAGTGAAAATCCAAGGAGGCATTGGAAGAATAAATCTTTCTTCATCCTCATCTACAATTTCTGAAAATTCTACAATTTCTGAAAATGCAAGAGGAGAAGTTCAAAAAGAGTTACCCTTTCACCAGTTTTAAATTTTAAAAGAATTGAACAAGTGATTTGAAAAACCAAAAGATGGGATCTAGCCCATTTAGACGTCCTCCCTAAACTGGTTTCAAGGCTGGAACCAGAAATTCCTGGTTCAATTAGAAGGGGAACCAGCCATTAAAGATGTTCCCCTTTCCTTTTCTTTCTCATTTGAATCCTAACTAGCTGGTCAAGGACCCAATTTCAGGGCTGACATGAAGAGAAAACCCCTCCATGCTTGCTTGATTATCAAGCTAGACAAGACAGACAAGGAAAGCAAAATAAGAGACCTCATTGGCAAGGGAGAAGGTGACCCTTGCTTGCAGGCTGCAGCCCTTGCTTCATTCTCATGCCAAAATTATGAAAATTGTTCCATGATTCCTTCGCATTTCAAAAAATCTCTCTAGCACCAAGTCATGATGACTTGATGCCTATATAAATCACCTCTTGCAAGCAGTAAGGACCCTTGGTAACACACTTAGCAATACTTTAGCAGCCTTGGGCGTCTCCCTCAAGAGTTTTCTCAAACTCCCACGCCATCCTCTCAAGCTCTCTCCAAGCTCTTGCTTCAGCCAATAGACTGTGGTCTCCCAAGCTGCAACAACCATCAAGAAGAAGACGTCAGCCTTGTATACAAGCTCCTCCAACCTAAGACATCATTAGTTTGGCGTCATCTTGAGCTCATCCCAAGGTTAGTCCAAGCCTCCAAGGCAGCTCCTACTCCAGCCGACCTCTGGCTGTATTTGAAGTAGGCGTTCTCAACTCAGCTCAAAATCCAAGTCGTCCAGGCAGCCTCTGCTCTAGTCAACTTCCCCTGCTCAAGCCTGTTCAGCCCAACCAAGTCACAACCTTGGTGATGCTGCACAAAACGCTTCAGCCCAAGACTAGCTTCAGGCTAGGCATCCTCACCTTGGACATTTCCAGGTTTGGTGCCAAATCATTTTCAGCCTAGGCATCCCTAAGCTTGAGTCTATTCCAAATCGCTCAAGCCATTCCCTGCAACAACTAGCTCCCAAGCTTCCTAGACAGCACCCTACTTCAGCCAGTCATGCGCTCAAGGTGTCGTAAGCAAGCTCCTCCCAAGCCGCTTCAGTCTAGCATCACTACACCAAGGCAGATTACTCAACTCACCAGCTGCAACTCGTTCGAGCCGATTCCAGCCACAACATTCAGCCAAACTTGGCACCCCTGTTCTGCCCTGCTTTGGACAGCAATCCAAGCTCAACTTCACCTCAGATTTCTAAAAAATCAGTCAGTAACCTCTACATGAAATTTAGTTATGTTGTCATGCATGTACGGTTTTCGCAAAAAGAAACCAAACCTCATTTTGCAGCAGCCTTGGTGAAGTAGATTCTCTCCGTCATGTTAAAAATTAGGTTTAAATACCCATGGTTTTTAACATCATAACACCCAAATCAATGGGTTCCATTTCTCTTATTCAATTTTAACCATCAACTTGACTTCAGCTTATCAAATGTTGGTGATTCGTCACCATCGTGTAGATCCTAACCAGCCCTATGATTTGAGGTCTTCGCAACCATTTAACTCAAGAATGGCACCTCCTTTTACAACCCAAATGGAAGCTAAGTGTTTCGTGGTTCAAAAATTCAACAGAACCCCATTTTTCTTCTTGTTTTGCTGTTCCAAAACAGCAACCCTCATGCATGATCTGATTATTCTAATCTCTATAATTTATGACATTTTTTAAGCATTATCTTGCTGGAAATGATGGAGATTCTATGCATGTCTCTTCATACGGATGGCGAATAGAAATCACAAATGAATAACGGGTTTGGCTGAGATTTTTTATATTTTTAAAAGCTAGGAATGATGTCCAGCTGGGTCAATACAAAGATAACGTACATGTTATGCATATATGTACGCATTCCCAGGATCATCCAAACTTATTTGAAACAAAGTCTGCTTTTCCCAAAAATCAGAAAATAATGTTTTCAAAATCTGATTTAAAAAAATCCTATTCGTGCAATATTGGAGGAAAACTACCATGGTTTGGGCAAACATGTCATACTTTCATCAACGTAATTGTGTAAATGAATGCACACACACACAGAGAGAGAGAGAGAGAGAGAGAGAGAGAGAGAGAGAGAGAGGAATGAAGCATGGATGTTTTCTTGAATGTACGATAGATTGGATTTCACAACCTTGCCAAAATGATTCCATCAAGGATTGGCTCTACTCAATCAATGAGTATCATCTACCTTAAAATGAAATAAATCAAACAAAATGGGCTCATTTCAAACCTCATTTCAAACTTATCTCATTTTTGAAGTTTTCAGAAATATCAATGATTTTAAAAATGAATTATTAACAAAATCATCCAGTTGAGTTTCAAACGAAGCTCCTAGATCCAAAACAAATGTTTTGGCCAAATTCAAAACCCCTAGAATCAAGAACCATTTGAAAAAAAATAAAATTTCCAAGATTCCACCATTTTCAAATCAATGTTACAAAAGCCAACTATTGTCAACTCAAAACCAATAATACAAAAACGCCAACCTAGATGAATTTCTAAAATTTCTCTGGACCCAATACAAAGAATTCTCAAGTGCTAAGTTCTGATCGAAGATGCCTACTTTGCCTACACTCTATTTCAAAAAGAAGTTAAAATCAACTTATCTGAACCAATCCCATTTCTAAACCAAACCCAAAAGCCAATACTCTATTCTAAAGGAAATTACAAAATTCCTTCACCCAAAAAGAAGTGTTTCTCAAAATTCCCTGAATTCCCAAACAATAAGTTTGGACCATTGGAGCTCGTCTTCACCCAATTCATTTTGGAATCCCAATTTCAAAACCAAACTTTCTAAAACATAAGCTCAAGGGCATTATCTCCAGAAGCTTTTCTTGATATTTAAAATAAGCTTGGAGGATGTTCCACATTTCCACCTCTAAGGTGGACCAACAGGAGATCCAAATTGAATTATGCATGGAGAGAAATTGAGTGATGCATGAATGAACATGTAGTTTATTTCATGCATGCATATACACCCACTTCATCAATGCACTCACCCAATTTCGCAAAAGCTAAGTAAGCCAAGTCGGAGTTGCAACCATGACCAAATCATATTGCTACAAAAACTTAGACACCTCACTTATCTTGTTGCGAAAATACAAAAATTCTAAATTACAAAACCAAATTTTCGAAAATCAATTTTAAAAACATGATTCGCTCTTTTCCAAAATCAAACCAAATTTTAAAGACCAAATCCAGCAAATTTCCATGATCTTGGTCCAAAATCAAATTTCTCAAAACAAGACAATCCTAAACTCCCAATTTTCCAAACTCACCAATCGAGTAAAATCGATTTTTTCCAATACTTCCAAAACTTAGAAATTTCAATTTCTATGAACCAAATCCAATTTTTTATAACCAACCTTCGTCTTCAAAAACAAGTCTTAATTCTCTAATTTTCAATGCCTAATACAATTCAATTTCAATCCCCAATTCTATTCAATTTTAAATTTTAATTTCATTCAAAAAATTAATTTTCTATCCAACATCAAAATTCTCAGTTTCTCATACATCATTTTTTGGACCAAATCAAAGATCAATTACTACAATTTGGGATTGATTAAAAAATCCCATACAAATTTCCAATCCCCCTAATTTTCAAGATTCTAAAATATTATGAATCTTGTTCAAAATGAATATCAAAATCCAAAATCCAATCTCTGCACATGCATGTAGGAAAATAACTTGTCAAAACTTGAGAAAACCTAAACCTTGGATCAATTACCCTTGTTAAAGGTAACAAGAACGATCATTCCTCGTATCGATAAACGAGCCCCTTTATCTTAAAATCTCTTTTCAAACAAAACTCAAATTTTACTGCTTCGTGCATGATTTTCCTTCGACCCACACAGGTCACCCGAAAGTTCTAGGGATGCAAACATGACAGTTGAAAACCAGAGTAACATGTGATGGTTGTAGCTTCCATGCTTATGAAAGGTCATCAAAGATAAGGAAATGAATCCACATTTTTTGCAGAAAGGAAATTTTGGTGGCAAACAATGACATCCGTTATATCGGAATGGAGATCTCTGCCAACAGTTATTTGGAATAAAAGCATGCCGTCGACCATTGCCCATCGGCTCTCATGCACAAATGATGCTTTCCATTGAACATTATCCGTCCATGATTTGAGTCTACAATCAAGGTGGTTTATGATCTGCAACTGCATTACCAACCACAGAATTTGAGTTAAGTAAAAAAAAGAGCTAATCAAATAAAAGTGATTGTCGAGTTTTAATTGAAGATTATTAATAATACTAAGACAAATTAATGCTGATCCCCAAGAGTGAATAACTCATGTTCTCTATGCAACAATACCAAAGCTGGTTACATGCACAGGCCTGTGCAAAGTTCACAGGTTTGTATGCATGATACACACCCCCTAGGAGTGGCCAAGGTGCACATGTCATGTACCGGATCTGTGCACGGTCTACAATGTACATAATCACATCTCAATAATACCCAGTCTTAAACAAATGCTCAATTGTAAGAGAGAGAGAGACAGAGAGAGAGAGAGAGAGAGAGAGAGAGAGAGAGCTCGTGAGATGTCTCTAAAATGTCTTATTTGGAATATCATAGACTGCGAAAATAAAGTAAAATTGTTGAGCAAGTCGGGCAAGGTGGAGGCCTATGTCTATTTTCTCAAAGTAACAGGGTATGACCTTGTCAGAAATGATTTGGCACAGTAAAAATTTTCTATGTGATTAATAGTTTCAATTTTTAGTATCAATATATATGGCATCAGCCTTTATTTTCTTAGCCGACTTGCTCCCACACATAAACATAGGCACTCAAAAAGCAATCTTGTGTTCGATAACTCAATCCTGCATTCTCAGCTCCCAATTATTAATAAGAGAATCATGCTATTGATGCCATTGAGTAAATTTGAACATTATTTGAAATAATTGTGGGTCATCAGTAAACATGACTGAAGGTCTATAAAATGCTACATGCTTTATAAAATATCACATTGAAAATCATTTTTTCAAAAATTTAGATGACCCTAATACTTTAGAACCTTTGAAAATACTTTACATGTAAACTATGATTAAGTTAATAAAAAGGCTCATAATTATGAATTTACATGGCAAGAATAATAATAAGGGCAAGACAGTGGTGAGGATTTTGAATAGTATGGCAGCAAAAAGACTGCTATTCCACAAAGTTGTCCAAGTGCAGTCTTATGACAATATTGCTATGTCAGGTGTGACAATGATGCCCGGTACTTCCACAAAGTCCACAGTTGTGCATTTGCTTTTTCCAAGACCTGAACATGCTCAGTTTTAGAAAACTACAAATGGCCACCCAACTTATACGCTAACCTTTGAAACTCATCAAATGTTTTCACCTTTTCCATGTAATTCTCAATTAACCGCTCCATCAAAATATTTGACATAAATAAGATGAAAAACAATATTGGCATCCTCAACTTTTAAGAAGGTTTAAACAAAAAAAATTAGAAAAAATTGCTATCTTCCATAGAGGGTCAATGGTGGATTTTGACCCTCACAACCCTCTCCTCAGTGCCAAACTTTGTGGACAATTGTAAAGTGCAAAACCAGCATGCCTTTGCCGTCTACCAATAGTCAACGTAAGGAGAACATCGCCTCTCATTAGGGGCAATGGTGAGGGCAGGGCAACAAGATTTTTATAGGCGCAATGCCGAGGCTCCCCAGTTAGTGAGGGCCGACGTTAAGGCCAATGGCTAGACAATGGCCATCTGGCCTTTGTGTCAATCTCTGCAACGGAATTGTGTCTGCGATAGGCTCTCGGCTGTGAAGCAGGTCCACCACCAGCAGTGTCTCAAACGTGAAGAAGTAGCACCTGTGAACAATAGAGGAGCAGAGGAAGAAGTAGAAGAGAAAATAGATTCTCGGGTTTTTCTGGGAGGCACTATTTTGTTAATCAGACGATTAACCTCAAACAAACTTGAGTTGGGAATTTATAGTCCACCTTCCAGGATTTCCCGAATACCAGCTTCGGTTACGGCCAAGGAGAATTTTTGGCAAGTTCGTGAATGGTAACAAATCAAACGTTAATTTTGCTTAATGAAACTTTAATTTGGAAATCAGTTTTTTCTAGTTTAATCTCGTAACTATAATTGGGCCCAATTGCAGTTACGAGATGAGGGATAGGACTCAAGGCCACTATCTAACATCTCTCATTTGGCCATGAGATTGCCAGTTTGCTTTCACTATGTGTGAGTTTTCTTGATCCTAAGTTACGAGGTTTTCTATAATTGGTTTGTCCATCGTAACTTGAATTTTGTTCAAGGTTAGCAGCGATGTTTTCCATTCAAAGGTTTTTCCATCGCAACCTTTCAAATATATCTTAGCCTCATATGGGCTACATGTTTGGTAAACAAGTCCTCAGTTATTCCCTTAGTTAGAGGATCAACTATCATGTTGTTGCCTGATTATCAAAGTATAATTGAACTGGTTCATGATCAAGACTTAATTTCAAGTTTTTCAGAAACTGATTTATCTATATAGCAAAGGTATTGCAACATTACATACCACATGCTCTGCTTCTTGTGTGTGCTGAGTAACACATCTTTATTTCTTACAGGACTAGGCTATCGCACCACCTCTAAAAAGAAAATCATATTCAGATGTGGATTTGTTGTCGTTTTTACAACCTGCAAAATCTACATCGAAATAGCCAGCTAAAGTTAGCTCATTGGCTTGGTAGGACAATTTCAGTCCTTTGGTTCCTTTAATATACTGAAAAATTCTTTTAACTACATGCCAGTGAGGCCAACCAGGATTACTTTGGTAACGACTCACAATACCGATTGGAAAGTTTATGTATGGTCTTGTACACAATATTAGATACAGTAAACTGCCAACATCCTGCACATATGGAACATTTAATTTCTATTGTCTTTCTGCTTAAATTAGCTCCTTAAGATATAATCAATATATCGTTCTTGGCCCAAATTCAAAATTCTCGAGTCTCTATCTCGAGTGATATTTATTCATAATATATAGGATGTTTCACCAAGTTCATTATTACTAAGTTTTCGTTCAACCAAGTATTTATTTTGAATATCATATTGTTATTGTTTCTGGTCAATAGAATGACATGACATACAATGATATGATATAAAAGAGACTCCTACTTTTCTAGACATATACACACTGGTCTAGTTGATTTGCTATGTATCCAAGTTTTGTAATTGCCTTCTGAAAGGCAAAATACCACTGTCTAGGTAACTGCATCAAACCGTACAATGACTTGTGCAGCTTTTACACTTTGTCATTATCTTTGATGACATATCCTTGTGGTTGAGTCATATATATGGTTTCCTTTAACTCACCGTTTAAGAAAACAATTTTGGCATCCATCTGACAAACATGCAAGTCATAGAAGGCTACAATAGTCAAAATTATTCTGATTGATGCAAACTTTTCTACCAGTGAACAGGTTTATGAGTAATCAATTCATTTCTTTTGGAAAAAACATTTCGTTGCTAGTCTTGCTTTAAATTTCTTGACTGATCCGTCAGATTCATATTTTTTCTTTTGCACCCATTTATACCCAATGAGTCTCCTATTATTAGGAAGATCTACTAGTTCCGAAACTTCATTCTTTTCTACAGATTTGATTTCCTCATTCATAGCATTTACCCAATCCGAGAATTCATGTGAGCTTATGATCTCGTCATATATCCGATTGTCATACATTTTGTCAATATCTGCTAAATAGCATATCTCCTGTACACGATATACATAGTAATCACTCAAATATGAAAGAGGAGATGTAGGTCTTTTATGGCCTAACAACGTATGAGACGTAAGTACTCGAATCAGTAGGTTCATTACCAAACTGTTTTTCATTCAGTTCATTACCAAACCGTTCCTCAGACAATTCATGCTCAGTTAGTTCATTACCAAACTGTTCCCCAGTCGGTTCATTGTCATATTGATATTCTGAATAAATCAATCGTCCAGTAGATCGTGATGATCTCCCACTGGATTATGGTCTTTATTATTGAGTTCTTCTATAAACTCAACATCTCTGTTTTCTATAAGTCCCGTAGTCGAGTGATATAATCTGTAACCTTTGGATTCTTTTGGATATCTAATAACCACACATCTTACTGATCAATTATCTAATTTATCTATTTTGGGATCTAAAACTTTCGATTTATAGTATACATGGCTGTTAACATAGCCTCACCCCAAAAAACTTTGGGTAATTGTGCTCCTATCAACATGGATCTCACCATGTTCAAGAGGGTTCTGTTACACCTCTCAACGACGCTATTCTATTGTGGTGTTCTAGGCATTGCTTTCTACCTATTAATTCTAAGGTCTTTACAGTATTCGAAGAATTCATTTGATGTATACTCACCTCCTCGATCAGACCTTACAACTTTGATATACTTTTCAAGCTGTCTCTTTACTTCAGATTTATATTCATTGAATTTTTCAAGTGCTTCTAACTTGAACTAAATCTTGAAAAGTCATCAATAAACATTATGAAGTATAACTTACCACTATATGTTTAGACTCTGAAAGGTCCACAAATATGAGTATGGATTATTTTCAATAGATTAGTGGCCCGAATTACTTCATACGGAAAGAGTTTTCTTGCCATCTTTTTGTATAAACGTGACTTCGATTTTACGAAATCATTTACATTTATATCAGGTATTATACCTTCTTGTACTAGAATTTTCATCTTGTTGATACTTACATGGCCTAATCTTTCATGCCATAAGTTTGTACTCACACTCATTGCACAGTCCATATAAGCAGAACCGAAAGCTTTATTCATTTCATTGAGTTTGAAGTTGGAACATACCATGTTCTTTTTACATATTTCTCATCGAACATGGTCCTTCCATGTTTTCCCACTTTGACTTTTCTTAGAACAAAACAGACTTCAAAACCTTTTCCAGTTAGAACAGGGACTAACACTAAGTTTCTCCGCATGGAAGGGACATACAAGACTTCAAAAAGAATGACACTTATGCCCCCAACATTCAGTCGATATGACCTGACTCCCATGACATCACAGTATGAGTTGTTACTCATATAGACTTTTTGCATTCCCGGACTCAGGCCTTCCATACGAATCATGCTTTCTTTTGTTTTTGCAATGTGACATGTAGCCCCCGACTCAACCCAAAAACCAGTTAGATCTCCATATGCGAACAAGCATTCTAACACAACGCAAATGACTTTTTTGTCGGAGTCCTCTTGATTTCTCCTCTTGTTACTATTGTCTTGACTCTTATTTTTCTTATTGTTTGGGAATTTTGCCTTGCAGTTCTTCTTGATGTGTCCAGGCTTTCTGCACCTATAGCATTTCACAAAAGTACTTTGAGTTCTCGGAGTTCTTGCAAAATTGCCTTTGAACTTGCCATTGCTTCTCTTTCTAAATTTTTTGGCTTTCACAGGCACATGAGTATTAGCTGGTTTTTACTGAACAGTCATATGTTCTGCATCCTTTCTCTTGGCCAGATGTTTTTGCTGAATAGCTAATTGTATGAAGAGTTTCTCTAGGGTTAAAGTGTCAAACTAGAGACTCAGTGTTGTGACAGCCATATTTCAGGAAGGTGGTAGACTATTCAGGATTGTGCATATTTGCATGTTATCAGATATTACATTTCCCACTATGGCTAGGCCTTTAGTCATGACCAACATCTTGTTTACATGGTCAACCACTCTATCTGACTCCATTTTATACAAGTTGTACTGTTCTAACAGTAATTGAACATGCCATAGTAGTATTGTATTTTGAGGAGATGGAATCAAACATATATTTGGCCATTGGACAGTCTTCAAACACCCTGATTAAGTCATCTTCCATGAACATTATTAACATAGTGGTTTTGGCCATTAAGTCATCATTCTCAAAAGCCTCATATGCTCTCTTTTCCTCATCTATAGGTTTGTCTCATAAAGTGAGAAATGGCTTGTTGATTACATAAATCAATCTTTATAGAGTCAAAGCCAACATGATCCTATGCTTCCATGCATGAAAGTTAGTTCCATTGAGTTTTTCGGTCTTGGCTAATTCTGAGGCTCTCATTCTTGAAGTCATTTTTGGATTCGAAGAACCGTATCTCTGATATCACTGTGGAAATCTCTGTAGTGGAATGGTGTCTACAATAGCCTCTCGGCTGTGCAATATGTCCACCACCAGCAGCATCTCAAATGTGAAGAAGCAGCACATAGAGGAGGAGACGAAGAAGTAGAAGAGAAAACAAATTCCACGGTTTGCTTCTAGGAGGCGCTATTTTGTTAATCGGACGATTAACCTCAAACAAACTTGAGCTGGGAATTTATAGTATGCCTTCTAGGATTTCCCAAATCCCAGCTTTACGGCCAAGGAGAATTTTTGGCAAGTTTGTGAATGGTAACAAATCAAACGTTAATTTTGTTTAATGAAACTTTAATTTGGAAATCAGTTTTTTCTAGTTTAATCTCGTAACTGCAATTGGGCCCAATTACAGTTACAAGATGTGAGATAGGGCTCAAGGCCACTATCCAACAGCCTCGCTGTTGCTTCTTGCTGGATGGCAAGGGGCAAAGTTGCTAGACTGTCTAGCAGTGTTCACTGAGAATGGGCTGGACCATCCTCATCACCGAAATACGATGGGGAGGATGGTCCAGCCTGATCTCACCCATTGTAGTTTGTTTTTCTTATTTTATTAAAAATAAATTGAATAAAGAGGAAAGACTTGTCATTTGAATAAACATTTGAACATTTTCTATTGAAGAACAGGCAGTGTTGTTGAGAAAAGTTAGGTGCCCATGGCAAGTTATGTGTCTGGTCCTTTGACAAGGAATGCATGTTCATCACGGGTTCTTTGATTCACTAGAACTACTCTATTAATCAAACACTGAATTTTAATTCCAAAATTGTGGATTGGTTTCATAATCAAAATATCGGAATTCAGATTTGATCTTGATCCCCTCTTATTCTTCTTCCTTTTCTTTTTTCTTTTTCTTTTTTTTTCTTACCGGTCAAGCCTAGATACTCCAGTAGTTCCGTGTTGTGGAAATGTTTTCTAGTTTTCCGATGGATGGCAGGTGACACACAATTTCAATAACCATGACTTCAGTTGCTCTTCTTCTATAGGATCTCTGACTTGAGTGTATTTTCCACTCAGCTGCATCCTAGAAGTGAGCTTTCTAGAGGTAATTTTCTGTTTGTAATAGTTAGATCAGTAGGTACTTGGTTATTGATTTGATTTGGAGCATCAATTCATGTTGATTTGGTTCCCAACTCTCTCTCTCTCCCCCTCTCTGTTACTCTCATAAGATACATTTTGATTTGCCCTTCATTAATGGGTGCCCCGGCCCCCAGGTCCAAAATTGAGCCTGTTTACTGTATCGGGCTAGCCCGATAAGAGGCCCACCCAGCCCGATTATTAATGGGCTAGGTCGGATGGGATGGGGCGGGACGGGTATTGCAGTAGGGTTCGACGCTTCTTGCCTGAAACAGGGGATTGCAGCACAGAGACAGGCGGCCGGAAAACTTGCGACTCTGGCTGACTCTGGCCACCACTTCGATTGAGCTCAGGTCCGTTGGAACCACAACATGCCAGAGATGTTGTTTGAGCAAAATCACGGCAAACGGTGGTCGATGGTAACAATGTTGTGCAGAAGAACAGCCGTGGCAGGCACCGTTTTCTCCCTCACACGAGTAGGGGAAGGACACTACAGGGAACAAACCGGCAATAGGAGATCTGTTGATTCCGGTCGGTGGGATCCACAGCAATGGTCGAGCTTGGGCTCTTCAGAATGGTAGGAGACTGAGGGCCATGTCTCAGCACTTGGGCGGCAAAAAAACGCTGGAGGAAACAACGACAAAAGAATGCTGAACAGGGCTGCCGGGGTGTTTCACGTCAGAACAAGGGCGGCCAGGAATTTGAAGATTCCAGTCGGCAGAGCTCACCTCCGCTCTTGAGCTTGGGTGCGTTGGAACTGTCACACAATGGAGGTTTTGCCTAAGCACTTTGGTGGCGTTTGGTCGCCAGTGGTAATAGTGTCGGGCAACG
The DNA here is from genome assembly GCF_008831285.2 of Nymphaea colorata. NCBI lineage: Eukaryota > Viridiplantae > Streptophyta > Magnoliopsida > Nymphaeales > Nymphaeaceae > Nymphaea > Nymphaea colorata. The sequence goes on from NC_045145.1 coordinate 8,403,524, forward strand.
AAATAGCGGCTGTGATATCTGGGTCACCTTCTCACACACGCACACTTGCGCAGGGGAAAATACCGCTGTCTCTGGAAATAGGGTGCTGCTCGCTCGAGCAGGGTCGAACCGTGCTCTCATTGGGAAACCACACCGCCGGTTGTTCACGTCTCGTCGGGAAACCACAGCACCACCTGGTGGTCCTGCCCCCTAGTTGCTTGCCGTACACGCGACACCAAAGCCGCAGTCAGTAGTCGTAGAGCTGACGGGCGACGGGTAGGACGAGCCGATGGCAATGGGAGACAGAGAGAACCGGAAGCGGAGGAGGCAGTTGCAAAGCTGAACGATGATCGACGACTCGAGGGGTTCACGGCCATGGGGGTGAAGGAATGAAAGTATGAATGAAACATGGAAAGTTGAAACAAGGTTATGAAACGAAACCCTAAACCCTAACATAACTTAATTTTTTTTTTTTAAAAAAATATTTTTTTAAGTTACTGGGCTTCTTGGGCTCCGAACAATATATATTTTAAAACGACGCCCGACCCATTAAGAACCGAGCCCGGTAATATGAGCCCATTAAGAATTATTTCAGGGTCTGGGCCCGGGTTTGAGTCGGGCCGGGTACCGGGTACCTGGCGGCGGGCCAGCCCGGTGCCCTGGCTTACAACCAAGGGCCATAAAATAGAGGTACGACACAACGATACATGATCTATGTTTTCGTCAAAAGGGTGTCTAACATGGACCTCAAGAAATTTTTCATCTTACCATTATTTTTACTCTCACATGGTCATTCTATCCACTATTTGTGAGTTTATCACTCTTTCCATCACACAACGGTCGTTGGCTTCCTCACACCCCATTCGCTCCCCCACTTACCGTCCTTCTCCACCCTTCAGTATGCTGATGATTTTCTCCTGTTCGGCAGTGCTTCCCGCCAGCAGATTGTGAGAACGTGGCTCATCCTTCGGGTCTTTGAGCTCATCTCGGGTCTTTCTATCAATTCCGCCAAGTGTCACCTCTCCCTCATTCACGCGGATCCGGCCACGGTACTTCTCGCGGAAGCTTGCTTTGGGTGTAAGGCTACTAGCCTGCCCATGGACTATTTGGGGCTTCAGATTACGTTGTCGCCTCCTGCTCCTTCTTTTTGGGATGGGGTGGAGCAGAAGCTTACGGATCGCCTTCAGTGTTAGCAGGAAAAGCTGCTTTCTCTCCCAGGTCGGATTACTCTGGCTAAGCATTGCCTTGCATCGGTCCCTCTCCATGCTTTGTCTGTCTTTCGGCCTCCTGTGGCTGTTTTGCGTAGGTTTGATAAGCTTATTCGTAAGTTTGTTTGGGATGGTCATCGACCTTCAGATTGCCTTGTGCATTGGGATGTGGTTGCCTTTCCGCGTCTTCTTGGGGGTGTTGGGGTTACCAACCTTAGTCGGGCTTGCGAGTCTTCCCTGTGTTCTTGGTGGTGGCGGTTAGCAACTGAACATTCTCCCATCACCCAATTCATTAGTTCAAAATTCAACCTACCTTCCCCTATCGTCTGGCATAGTTCTATCTCTCACACCTCCCCCTCGCACTTTTGGTCCGACATGCTTTCTGTCCTTCCTCTTTTCTTCCGCCTTGCTGACCTCTCATCGTCCACGTCCCCATCCTGGCCCCTTTCACCTACCCGTTAGTTCACTTTTTCTTCTTGCTACCTGGCCTCCTTTGGTCCTTCTGTCGCGTCACTCCCCCCCGGTCTCTTTGGTCTCCTGGCCCATCTCCTCGTGCCATTGCTTTTGTCTGGCTTATTCTGACTGGCCATATCAACACTTTTGATCACCTATAGTGCCTTGGCATCAGTTTGGCTAACCAGTGTCCCCTATGTCTTGTTGTGACTGAGTTTCGGGTCCACCTTTTTACTTCTTGCCCTTTTTTCTCTAGTGTCCTTACTTCTACTTAGCATTCCCTTGTTAGTAATCTTCCAAACTCACCTTCCATTCGTCTTCTCTTCCTCTTTTGTCATTCCCCCCACCTGACTGCTTCCTGGGGTCATGTCTGGAGGCCGTGGCTCATTTCAGCTTGGTGGCACATTTGGGTGGAGCGCAACAACAGGGTCTTCAGGGGCACCTTCTCTTCACCAGATTCTGTGGCTCGTCTTGTGCAAGGGGATATCCAGTTCGCCATTCGGTTAAAGCGCCGCCGCCTGACTGCGGTTGGGTGACTGTGTCGTTTCGTCTTTCCTCTTCTCTCCTATTTTTCTGTGCATTGTATTGTATATTTGTTCTTCCTGCTTGTGTTTTTTGCGGTATGTTTTTTTTGCGGATTGTTTTTGTATTTAGGGGACCTCTTGTCCCCAAATTTTGTTATATTTTCCCATTTTATCGGCTAATCTCTCTCTCTCTCTCTACCATCAAGTAGACCCTAGTCCCGTCCGACCCGGTAAGAATCGGGCCCAGGTCGGCCCGACGCCTGATACCTGAGCTTGAGCCCGGGCCTGGGCCTAATACCTGGTACCCAAGCTCGAGCCCGGCCCAATTAAAGTAAAAAAATAAATTTTAAATATAAAATAAAAATTTTGAGTATAAAATACATTTTAAATAATAATATATAATATTATTAAATAAAAATAATAAAAAAATTTAAAAAATGTTAATTGAGCCGAATCGGTCCCCTTCGGGCCGACCCGAACGGGCTTTTCTGGGCTCGGGCCTGGGCTTGATGTTGCAGGTTTTGAATGATAAGATATTGTAGTTGAAAAAGAGTACAGTTCATCTCTATAGCTTCACGTAATAGAATTTAGTATTAGTATTTAACTGGGCTCATGGTTGTACTTCTTTTTCATGATTTTGGGTTCTGCTATATGAACTCTCTTCTTATGGCAAATAAGTGCTTGTTCTTACTAAACTCCTAGTAAACTAAACCTTAGTTAGATAGCATGCAGGTACAATAATTTTTTTCTGCTATTAGCACGGATAATATTTTTCTAGTCCAAATGACCATGACAGACTAATAAGAATGCCCCACCTTCACTTTTTTTGATGTCTACCTTTTGAACTAGGCATGGAAAATGGATGCCCCACCTTCTTTTTTTGTGACCAATGAAGCTAAAAGAGAAAAAAACCAGAATATTCTTTTGTTTGTCGATCTTATGGTTAGAAGCAACAGCCAAGATATTTTTTCAAACTAGTAAGTATGCATTGGATAATAGAAAGTGAGTGGAAATTAGCCTACTCGAGGTTGCTGTCATGCAAACTTTTACATTGACCGTTTTTGTTTTGCTTCTTGTTATCAAGCATATGCCAAGCATGCTCCTCTAATCTCAAATTATTACTTTTTTCAGTCTATTTCTTTTCTGGTAGCTGAGATGCATTTGATGGTTGTGCATCTTTATAGGTTGATGGTGATGTTGTATTTCTAACGTATACATATGATGGACATTATTCTTTTCATGTCTTTCGTCTTAATTTGCTCTTCTTTGTCTTAAATCATTCAAGTTTTCCTAGTTGAAGAGCAGAAAATTGTTAAGAAGGCATCAACAAATGGCTCTTTCATCAAGGGGCATTGATGGCATCAATTGTGAGAACAGATGTTTTTGTTTCAATTAGTTCTTAGTATCATAGTCGAGATTCATTATTGTAAGCTAGAATATTGTGCTTTCTTTTATCCTGTCATCGTAATTTCTTATTTCTTTTTTGTGCAATGGAGTAATATTTGACTGTTGGTTGTTATCTAGCATTTTCGTTGCTCCTTCTTTTTCATATTTGATTATTTTTAAAATTTGGCTGTAACTTGCAATATTGCTAAATAAATTCTCAGTGTCAAGCTACCATCATGCTGTCTTAACACTATTTTTATAATTAATTTTTACCCCAGCTGATTTGTTGGTGGATTTTTAAATTAGCAGGTGGTGCTTTTATGTTGGAAGGCTGCAGCAGTTTATGTGAATCCAATGGCCTCCCAACATTTTAATTCTCCAATCAAGATTCCAACTTATCAAATAGCTGGAAAATAGAATTGGATGGAATTAGAAAATTTTCAATTCCATTATCAAGTGGAATTTTGATTCCATAATCAAAATAGACCAACCAAACATTCCCTAATAATGAAAATCACGAACATTACTCTATAGAAAAGGAGAGTCATCATTGTAAGGTTAAAATTGAAGGAGACAAAAGTTAGTTCAAATGACAAAAGTACATTTTGTTGATCATATATGAGGGTTGAAAACATGGGTGGGCATTTGGATCCAAACAACACTGTTGGTTCCAGTAAAAGACTTGTAATGCATGTCAGGTCATTCTGATTCAAAGGATAGCAAGGTTGTGTTTGCATGAGACCTTAAAAAAAAATGACATTATGATAAATAAGGTTTGTGCCAACGAAGAGATGTTGGAAGGAACCCTTCGTGATTTATTACCAAAAAAAAAAACTTATTTACAAACAAAAAAAAGAGAAGGAAAAGAACATGCAAAAAATGAACAAAATGTATTGTGCACATCAAAGATCAATCTGGCAGCTTAGAATAGCTGCCCAGCCCCATAAGCGATTTGGATTCCATCCTCATCTATCATCCTCAACTTCTTAACTTAATTCATATTTTCGTCAAGTTATCTACAATTCAATTATCCTCAACTCCACTTGCACAAAAATGAGATCCATGCACACCATTATCCTATCTAACCTCTGCTATCTTCTCAATCTTCCTTCAAGACATCCTTGTCTCCTCCCTTCAAGAATATGTTGGAGCCTTCTTAACCCGCTGACATTATTAGAATGATTAAACCTTACTCTTTCCTCCACTAACCTGCTCTAGACACCATCCCAATATACCATATCCAACATCATCCTTTCCCCCTTCTATTTCTTTGTATCTCAAACTATCGTCGCTGCTGCATTGAAGGGCAACATGCATCATTTCTCTCTCACCTAACCAAGACAAAGTAAGTTATCATATCTTTATCCCATATCTCCTTATCTGTTCTGCATATTTCCAACCGCATTCACACCTTGCATTGCCTCTTCATCAATGCACTCTCCTCTCATTTCTAGGTGAGTGAGAGAAGTTATCAATCCAGCTCTGAAAAAGAGGTAGAAAGGACATCCTGTTCCCATTGCCTTGGGGGTCTTGGGCTGCATCAGTGTCAGCTATGACATTGGTGCAGTCTTCAAGTTAGGTACCACACCCCACCACTTAAGACATAGAGTTATATCACCCATAAGAATTGACCCGAAGACCTGCCTCTTTACAGGCCCCTAATCCGACCAGCTAAACTATGTCCCATGAGGCCACTTCACTCTTAGTTCAGTGCTATAAAGGAATCCTAGTGGGCCTTCCATACTACTACTAGCGACCTGGTTAACTCATCATTAACTCAATGATCAATGACCAAATCTTCCAACACATAATATGGAAAGTCAATTTCTGGCACTTTAGAAGTCCTTTTTTTGCTTAAACTTTACGTTATTCCCTATATAAAACTCCATATTGATATTCAACCATGAAAATCTTTTTGTACCAAAAGAGCAAACCACTTTCCCTGAAATACCGCCTCACAATGGATGATTAAATGGCGATTGCCTTCTCCTGCTCTCTTGCATAACATACATATATTGGACAAACTTATTCTCATTTGATATATATACTCCTGCCCTTGCCAATGCTTTGCTTGCTCAAATCTTATCTCTACACCTGTCCTCCCTTCCCCTTTGATTAAGATATTCAAGAACATCCCCACCTTTTAATTCCTTTCTCCCCTTGTCCCTCATATCAAACAATCTCCCCCCCTACTGAGCACCAGGCCTCACATCTATTCAATCTCATCGTGTCTGAACCCATTACCTCCACCGGATGTACACAGTGCTTGATTAAGATTCATATCTAGTTTGTAGTGTGCCCTTCAATAATCCTGCACTCAAATCATTCACCAATTCATATCTAGTTTGTAGTGTGCCCTTCAATAATCCTGCACTTACTATCACCATATACTTTCAGGTCTTCCCTTCTTTTAAGCTCATTAAGGAAGCTCTTAATGTTACAAATAGATAGAGTAGAGGTTATACTAAATAACATTACATCTTTTACAAACATTATGTTGTCTGAAACTTGGTTTCTTTAACCAACTTTTGAAACTTTATTTGTGTATTTCGGTGACAAGATAAAAACAACAGTTTCTGTGAAAAAACTAGAAGGGGTAGGGGAGAGGGCCAGGTTATTAATACCCTTTTGTAAATGTCATTTTGTCAAAGCTGTATTTAACAAATTCATATTCTAAATTACTCAAATGCACCTTAAAATCCTTTTTAGGGGCAAAATGACATTTGTCTACAAAACAATGTTCAATAGTTTCACACAAACATACTCTAAGTCTTGTAAAACCTTTAAAGATCGCGTTTACATGTCAATTCTTATAATTCAAAGGTATTATTAGTAAGTCTAACTAAAAGTTAAAGATACTATTTGTAGATAAATATCTATTATACATAGTTCATTACTGAGCACTTTGAAACATTTGTTAAGGGGTTCACCACTTAGGCCAACCACTAATTAATGAGGTATTAGTTAGTGGCAGAGTCTAAAGTTTTGGTGAGTACATATACGTATGGAAACTTTTAACTGAGTGGTTGTGGAAGAGATCATCTTTATGCACACACATATATATAGGATTATTGGGTTCCACCTGCCATCCATCCATTGGGCCCCCTCACAATATGCAGCCTGATGTATTAAGCTGCATGTGTGAGGGGCCGGATGAGACACACACACATTATGTTAGTAGGCTGGGCTGAGCTCAAGTTTGAACATAATACAAGGTGCTTAAAGGAGCCATGAATTTTTCTAAAATTTAAAACAAAAAGACATTTTAAAATGTATATGGGGTCCCAGATCTTTGATGATACAATAATGGCCAATAAGTAATTAATATATTTTCTATGGTGTTGGTTATATAAAGCTAGGTAATAATATTACTTTTGAATATAAACTTGTTCATTCAAATCATACAAATTAAAATTTTATAAAGTTGATGGCTTATTGTTATATCAAGACTCTAGAAAGCATTTGAAAGGTAACGTTTCCTTCATTAATCTAAAAAAAGACTACAAAACATTGAAGAAGTATCTCATTTGTCATTTAGAGTATTCAAATGAAGAGTTTGTGAGATAGAGCATTTTTTAGAGTGTGGGTCACAAAAGCCATTTCTACCATCTGTTTTGCCTATGAAATTAAGCTTAAGCTGAGTACATATCTCATACAATTGTTTCCAATGTCTTTTAATAGTGTAAAGGACATTTGGCTATAGGAATACTAACAGAATCTTTCCTAAATTCATGGAACACTACATTCTTGTGTTCTATGAATGTATCCCAAAGATAGGGGTAGATTCATGGGACACTTTATTAATGTTCTTGTTGTCAAACACTTCCTAAAAGTTCAACATTTTTAGTCACTTTCCTTGAGATGTGGCAATCTGATTTTTTTTTATTATTATTACTGGTTTGAATGAAAAGGAGCCTTTGAACCTATAGGCATTTGTTATACTTTAGACCATACCAATGGTCAAGCAAATGGAAAGATCTTTAGTGATTAAAAGATCCACTATCTAAGACCCACTTCAAAATTTGACCAAATAAAACATAGCACAAACAGACCATCTACGTTGGACATGACCTTGCAGGTGCAACCACATGAGGGAGGGAGAACTACCCTAAGGAGGCAAAATATTTTCTTCTCTTTAACCCCAGGGTTAAGGGCCAATCTGAACCTTTGTGCCGGGAGCAAGGGAAGGTGTTGGAGACTCAATAAGCCTATTTAGCTCCAGGATTATCTTACTTTTTTTTTATTTCTTAATGCAAAAGTTCGATCTAACATCATGGAGTTAGAAACACCATTATATTAGCTCATAGACTGATATATGTTAGGCATATTATTTAAAGACATCACCAAGAATTCATCATATCAGCACCTTGTCAATGGGTCTCATTTAAAAAATTGGCCTATATAGGCTGATGCAAGGCAATGTACTAACAAAAAATGAATTCATAGTTAGTTCATGAAAACTTTGAAATCATTTTTTTTAAGCTGATGCTGCTTGATATACATGAATAGATGCATATTGCTGATGCACAATGTTTTTCAAGATCATCTATACATGTTGGAATCCAATCAGATTTGGAGATAAGAAATAACATTTCCTTGGATTTGGATTCAGATTCAGATATACATAAATATTCAATCAGATTTGGATCGGATTTAGTTTTAAACAAATATCTTGTATCGACCACCCTTATTTTTGGAAAATTAGTCAAATTTGGTTCAAAATTTGGATTCAATGTGAATTTAAAAATCATATATGGATTATATTCAGATTGTGAGATGGGATTTCAGATTTGGTTATGCATCGTCATCTAAACATGCTAATCGATCAAGATCTTCAAAATATTAAGAAGAAAGGTCTTCTAATGGTCGTATAACCAACTAAGATCATGTTTATTGCTAATTCCCTATATGCTATTGAGAACTCAATAAATGGCTGCTCCTGGCACTTGTGAATTGTTGCGGGAAATTGTTCCCAACTTTTCCTCAAAGACCGGGGGGAGGGGGGGGGGGTTGCCTGTGCTGGGACAACCACCGCCAGCATGTCTACACACCCACACACACGTAATTTACAGGTCATTTGATATTATGATGCAGAATGGCACATCGCATCATTTGCAATTCCTTGACAACCAGCTGAATTTCTAGTACTAGGAATTCTGAAGAAAAACAAAAAAAAAACAGGCTTAAGATTCATTTTAGCATTACTAGGCCCAAGGATTCCATCAGTATTTGCTGGAGAGAGTAAGAGTACACTCTATTGATCATATGCATACTTGTTTGCGTCAACACCCAAGAATAACATCTTTTTTTTTTTTAATATTGCTGGAAACATTAACATAAATGAGCTAGATGCCAAGGAATGCTGAAGGGACACAAATTAATGTCCTTTGCTTGTACCTGCTGCAAGGTTTTGTTGGTAAAGGCAATAAGAATCATCATAAGCATCTCCTATGACTTATATAAATTCCTTATGATTTCTATACATTCCTTTGCCTCATTGCAATCTTTCACCAAGAACCTCCGCTGAAAATAAAAAAAAAAGAAGAAATTTCAAGAACTTGTGCAATTTTGAAACTATCACATGCATGAAAGCACAATAATAAGTACTTGCAAAAGTGTTCATATTACCAATTACTTCAGCAAAACACCCTCGAGTGCTACTAATAACAGCCTCCCTATCTAGAATTTATTTTCAATGTGAAACTACGAGTAGATTCCAATTTGCTATAGAATTTTTAGTCTCTCTCTCTCTCTCTCTCTCTCTCTATATATATATATATATATATATATATATATATATATATATATATATATATATATTTGCTTTCAAGGTGAAACCAGAAATAAAGCCAGATGATTAATGATAAAAATATACAAAATAATAACCTAAGGTTCCGTTTGATGTCAAGGTGAACTTTGGAACGTTAAAGTTACCATGGAAAAAAATTCATGGTAAAAAGTCGGACCCTTACAGAGTAAAATTACCCTGTTCCATCTAATTTGGCAGGGTAATTTTTCTTGTGTTTGATTTAAAAAGGAAAAGCCGTACAAAAACTTGCAGTTTCCCTCAATGCACAGTAAAATTCCTATGCATCAAATGGGACCTAAAGGTTAATGTGGGTTTTTTTTTTCGTTCTTGAGATAATCAGTTATAAGAATGAGAAGTTATCTATTTGCTGAACAATATTTTTTCTTTTATGCTCACAATTCCAGAAAAATTGTTCTGCAATAGTCTACCAGAAAAAAAATCCTAATGCTCAGAAAAATATCTTAGTATTAATGTAGTATGCAGAAGAACCTGGTCAGAAATTGTCTAACTCATGAAATACCGATTAAGAATGCAAAACATACTTGCAAGGCCCAAGAAAAAGGTTATAAAAATGAAAAATAAAGACAACGTTTTATTAAGCTAATAAGCATAAGTAGATTCTCCATCATCAAAGCAAATAAATTAAGATAGATTGTCCATCATGAAAGTGGAAGCCAAATGTTTGAATCTCTAGGAACTTTATTCAGCTAAATGAATTTTTCATTTCTAAACAACGAAAGTTTAAAAAAATAGGATTTCGGCAAGACAAACAATATCTTCTACTAATGAAAACTTGAACACCTTCAAGGATGGTCATATATCAATAATTTGTTATACAAAAGGAATAAAGAAAATAAATTAAAGGAAACTTGATTTGAGTTCCCCATTGACCCTTAATATACATATCCATAGTTATGTTCTTATCATCCCTCTCATGCATCAATTTCAAACAAGCTGTCACTCTCTGACTACTCAGACCCCATTTCGAGCAAATCATACCTCCTAAGCTAAATACCTAAAGTCATTCTTCCCCTCAGAATCTGATGTCATCAACGAGGATGATGACCATAAGAAGAGAGAAGAAGATGAAATAAAGCATAAGTCGGAGTATGAGATTAGAAGCCTAGTGGCGAAGAAGGTGAGGACTATGATAGCGATGTTTCCAATCTGATTTCGCCTTCTTCTAAAATGGAATAGCCAATTCTGTGGCCATCACTGATTTAATAGCAATGCTGAAAACCAAATACTAAAACAGTAGTACTCATGACACAAGAGAGAGAGAGAGAGAGAGAGAGAGAGAGAGAGAGAGAGAGAGAGGAAGAAAGGCAAACTCACTAGTCGCTAGGGCTGCACAACGAGTCGAGCCAACTCGGGCTCGACTCGAACTCGCTCGAAAAAGCTCGGCTCGAGCTCGACTCAGTTGTAAACGAGTCAAGTTCAAGCTGAAAATTAAACTCGAAATAATAAACGAGTCGAGTTCGAGTTTCCAGAACTTGACTCGTTTAAACTCGAGTTGACTCGTTGTGTAATAGTCAATTGATTAGACAAACCGGTTTAAGAAACCGGTTCACCGGTTTAGGGTTAAACATTTTTCTCTTCGCGTCTTCGCATTTTCACTCTTCCGTCTTTTGCATCTCTGTCTTCTCTGTCTTGCTGGCTGCCGCCTTCCCTCTTCCGGCAACCACGACCTTTGGCGGCTCAGCCTTCTGTCTTTCCAACTGCTCTCACTTCTCCTCTGCTCTATCTATTCTCTTCATCCCTCTTCCGTCGACCAGACTGCAAGGCAGGCTGCCTTTACCAGACAGGATGGATGAAGGGCGTCCTTTCCATCGTATCACAAAGAAGAGAAAGAGGCCGGTCGTAGCGCTGGTTGGGCCTTCCTCATCATGTGGTGGAGCAGAGAGGGAGAAACCCATCAGGGTCCCTCATTTTTCCAGGCGGTAGAGAGGAAGGGTCATTGAGCTCTTCCCCATTGCAGCAGCCGCAACGACTGCCGCAATCTACTGAACGAGAAATGGGAGGGGAACTTGCCGGGTCTGTTGCTTCCTTTCAGGCAATGGGTGAGGGGGCCGATGGTCCTCCTCGCCGGTGGTGTGCAACAGCAAGAAAGGGGCTGTCGGCCCCTCTCTGGTTGGTAAAACGAAGGTAGGAGGTCTGAGTTCTTGTTGGCGATTGTCTGCTACCATCGCCATAAAAAAAGAAAAAGAGAGATAGGGAGGGACTTGGCTGGATCCCTCCTCGTCTGGCGACTATGGGTGGCACCTCCAGTGTTGGTGACTGCTGGTGGCACCTCTGGTGCCCGTGGGTGGTTACTCGTGGGTAGAGAATGTAAACGAGTTAATCTAGTTAAGGGAGTCGAGTTCGAGCTCGACTCTGTACAATCGAGTCGAGCTCGAGCTTGTGTTAGGGAGCTCGACTTGAGTTCGAGCTCAAGCTCTATAAGCCAAGTCGAGCTCGACTCGGCTTGTGTGCAGCCCTACTAGTCGCTGCAATTTGAAGGCCTGCTGAAAGAAATGTGAAAGAAGTAGGAGGCAAGTGAGCTGCATTTACTGTGGCTGCTACAAGTGAAGTGTCAGGGAGACCATGGCAACTATTCACTGGAGCCATTCAATGATTTCAGAAAATAAAGTCAAACCTCTTGTGGCAGGCCTGATTTTTATTTTGAAATTCTGGGAGTGGGAAGTCAAAGTGACTCATCCATATTAAGTGCTAACCACTTTAGGTGATATTTTCTATGGCCAAGTGATCTACACAAACATTTGGTCCTTCAAATGTTGGGAACCATATGTCTTGGAAAGCTAGATTAGTGTAGTGATTGGTGAATAAGTTAATGACATACATTTAGTACCTTTCACATTAAATGGATTACCTACTAGTACGAATGTTTTGTTACTACTGTCATTGCATTTAAAGTGCTTCCTTCCATTTAGGAAATTTGTCATTTACAATTGAATCAAGAAAACGAGTCATTCATAATACTGCTACCCAGCAAGAAGCTCTCTTTGAGATGGCAACAGCCTTTTTTGTTCCTCAAGCTGGCCATGGATGCTAGAACAACAATTACCATGGTATAGGCTGCAATGGTTTGGCAATAACCAGCCCAACTATGGAGGTAGTCATTGGCATTTCAATACCATTAACAATGCCAAATCTTCTAAAAGCCTAATGCCAAAGAATCTTCTCCCGACACGGTTTTGTGTCAATTCTATGAGTGTAAAAGTCATACTGTGCATCAATGTTACATATTTCAAACTCCTTTGTTGCATGGTGACTTGATTCTTTGCTTCATGATGTGTCGCAGCTTGATATAGGTGCATCTCATCATATGTAACCAATGCCATGGAAGATCAAACCAACTACATGGAATATGAAAAACTGACCATGGGGAATGGAGCCTCTTTCTCTATTGCCAACAATTATAATGTTCATCTTAGGCCCTCTCCATTCATCTTACGAAATGTGTTGCACATTCCTAGCGTACACATAAAAATTACTATCAGTTGCAAAAATTCACTATGGAGAATAATTGCTATCTTGAATCCTTCCAATTTTGTTGTTAAACACAATCACATAAAGAAGATGCTCCACCATGGGGAGCCTCGTAATAGACTCTACGATGGGTGAGTGGAAGGATTTGAACCTGTTGCGAGTATAGCTTAGAATAAGTCATTGGAGTCTAGCAATACCAATTAGGACAACAAGGAGATTATGTTTTAGATGCTTTGAATAAAAGCAATATAGACTTTTGTGATGTTGATAGAACTCGACTGCTTTATTAATAAATTTCATAAATTCTCTTTTTCTTATCTTTGATAGTTGTTCCAATGTTCCTCTTAGAACTGTGCATGATGATTTATGAGGGTTGGCCCCTTACATATCATGGGAAGATTATTGCTATTAGTTCTAGTAGACAATTTCACTCGCTTTAAATGGATATTTCCTCTCCAAGTATAATCTAAGGCTTTCAATTGTTTTCCTCGATTTAAAATTAAGATTGAAAACCAAATTAGGCATTCCATGAAAGTGTTTCATAGTGATAAATGTGGTGATTTCATTGATCATTATTTAATGAGTCTTTAGAGCGAAATGGCATAAAATGATGATTATCGTGTCCCTCTACTCCTAGGACAAACGGAATCATCTCATGAAAACTCGAGTTGTAACCAAATTGGGAATGGCTATTCTTTCTCATGGTGAACGGCCTCCAAAATTTTGGACCAATGCATTTAGAATTAGTGACTATCTTGTTCAGCTACCGTCAATGTGGCTCCTTGGAGAGACTCCATAGAAATGAATACTGAATCAAACTTTGAGTTATGATCATTTTGAATTTGTGACTGCACATGCTATGCACCGCTTACAACATATATGTTGAATAAGCTATTACTAAATTTCACCCTGGTTATGGATCTATCCAAACAATGTTTCATGTGTTATGTTCTTGTTCTAAACCATGCGTATGTTTCGAATCATGTGACATCCAATGAAGAAATCTTGATTGGATAACAAAGAGGAACAAGAACCAAACAGTGTTGAGATCTAAGAAGCAATAAGTGGAGGATCGCAATGGATGAAGAAATCAAAGCTCTCCAAAAAAAAACAACATGTGGATGCTTGTTCCAACATTGGATGTAAACAAGTTGTTGTAGAAAATGGGTTTTTAGAGTTAAAAAACTCAAATGATATTGTTGCTCGTTTCCAGGACAGACTTGTGGGGCAAAGGTTATAACCTGGTTGTGAAGCCGACTACCATCATATTGTTTTCTTTATAGTCATTTCAGGAGGATGGGTAATGCATCAGCTAGATGTTGGCAATTTATTCTTCCATAGTGAGCTTAAGAAGCAAGTTTACATAGGGAAAACACTGGTATTTGAAGATAATAGATTTTTGGTTCACATCTACAAGATTCAAAAGGCCATCTACAGCCTAAAACAAAAGGCTGAGGGCATAGTTCAAGAAGCTAAAATCTAATTGGTTCAAAAAAATTTTAAAGAATTAAAATCAAACTTTTTTCATTTCATCTATGGGGCTAAAGGAGGTATGATGTACATACTTATTTATGATAAAGATATTACTATTATGGGAAGTTCAGTATTGTATATCCAAAAAGTTGTAGACTATGTTGACCTAGTTAAGGACTTTGGAGAGTTTAGTAATTTTCTTGGCATGGAAGTTATCAAGCAAGATCATGGAGTTTTTTCTTAGCCAACAGAAGTATCTTCTTGAGTTACTGTCTAAGGCAATAAATGGAGCATTGCATATTGGTAATGACCCCTACAACAACACTAAACAGTCTCTAGCTCAAAGCATTATAGAGAGCCTCTCAATGAGCATAATGCTTCTCTTTATCATCAAATTGTTTGTGGACTTCAATCCGCCACATTATGCTGATCAGACATAGCCTTTACAGTTAGTGTGACATGTTAATTCATGCATTAACCATGCGAGGACCACTAGGTTTATATAAGGCCTATATTTAGGTAACTTAGGGACAATTGGTTATGAATTGCATTTTTCTTCATTTAGTTCCTTGTCATTATCAGCTTTTACAAACACTAACTAGAAAAGTTATCCAGATGACTGTAAGTCTACCAATGAATATCTCATGTATTTCGGCACAAACATTATTTTGTCATCAAACAATCAACAAACTGTAGCTCGATCTTTGATAGAGGCCATGTATAGCCCTAGAAAGAGTTACATAAGAACTATTATGGTTAAGAATTATGCTTTGTCAACTCCAAATAGAAGAAAATTCTAAATTTGTGTTGTGGTGTGACAATATTCTAGCATCAAATCCCCCTTGTACAAGGCATATTATAACTTTGTTCATGAATGTTTAGATTATTACTTTGTTCATAAATGTGTTGCAAACAAGGAGATTGAAATCGAGTCTGTAAAAGGAAGTTAAGCAGCTTGCAAGCATGTTTACCAAATGACTACTAGGTCCAAAATTTGAATATCTCATACGCAAACTCAATATCACCGATATTGCTTGAGGGGGCATGTTGGAAGGATAATTTTACCAAATCACAATGGATGCAGTCTTATGCAAAATGAGAACAATTTAATGAATATAGGGAAGCAGAAACCTAAATTTTATGACACCACTATAGACACCCAAAATTTTTATAAGTCAAAATAACCATTTTACTACTCATAAATAGGAATTTGAACTGGTTGTTCAAAAGAATTCTAAATATAGGGGTTGCGAACTACAGCAGATCAAGTCATATGCTCTAGGAATCAGCCATTAGGACTCAAATCACCAAAGTTGTCACCACTTAAAAAATAGCCATTTCGTCCCTGATCATCCCATTTTGTCCTATTTTCCTCCAATTTTCCATGAACATTCATGGAAATCTTAAGAAATATTTTACCCAAGAACAATTAGAATGATTTTCATCTATATGAATTGTCAATGTCGTTGAAACAAGTTTATCAGCTTACATTTGGTCAGAAATCGTTAATTTCTCTAGCTTTCTATCATTTCTTATTATCAGAACACTTATAGTCTGGATAAGAGCCCCAATAGGTTCTTTACAATGTTAGCAGAGTATTTTAGCTTCCAAGCTCAAATTCTTGTGCTAGAGCATATTCCTAAGAAATGGTGTCCTATTTCCCCATTTTTGCAAGGTGTCCGAGAACATTTTATGCATGATTCAAGCAAGTTAGTCTACTTCAAGCAAGTATTACATTCTTTAGTACGGGATCTGACTATTCTTAACTTCAGTTTGAGTGCTTCTATGCTTGTGGTTCTTGTACGAAAGTATGATTGCTTGTATGCTTGCAGGTCTCATATGAGAGGAAAAGTGCTTCTTTGCTTGTGAAATTCACATACCAATGCACATGTGCTTGTGGGGCCACATACAAAAGTATGAGTGCTAGTGTACAAGTGTGTTTTGTATGAAAGTATAAATGCAAATTTATGTACCAATGCATGTGTGCTAGATACTTGTGCATGTTTATATGGTGCTTGTAAATTATGGTGAGTGCTTGTATAATTTGCATTTGAGTAATTGTAAACTTGTGAATATCCTAACAAAAATTGTCAATTCAGATTTTTATGAAATTTCTACTTGAAGGTTCAAAACTTCATAAAACTCTTGATATTTTTTATTTTGCAAAATTTTCCTGCTTGAAAGAACTTGTAGATAAATGACTCAAAATCCCTTTAAAATTATGTGATAGTTTATCTTAACCTAAAAAGATGCCTCAATATAGGAGGGGCAATGGGAATGTTGGGATCATGAGAAATGAATAAGTCTAGCCACCAAAGAATAGAGAAAAATGCTTGGACATAAAAGAAAGAGACATATTTGATTCAAGGAAAAACAACTTTATTGATCAAATGACTAAGGAGGGGACCCTAGTATCCATATAATGCATGAAAAAAAAAGCAAACAATAACAAGTTCAACTTAGATTCTAGTGTTCTATCACGAATCAACCCTTCCACCAGAAACTATATCTATGTAGTCTGTAGAATGTGGTTGAGAGGAATACAGTCATCCGTACTATGGCGAAGATTCCTGTGAAATTTGCAGAATTGATCCTTGTACTTTCCTTTCACTTCAGGATGATCTGCCACCTTTGGAGTTTGCAAAGGTTATTCTAGGACAAGAGAAGCTCTTCTTTGATTTGTTCTATAGAAGTAAATTTCATGTCTCTTGTCCACCCTAGGTATCATCTGTTATATCCCTTTAGATGATGTATATTGTTATTTTTGTTTTCCTTTTTCATTGTGCTTTTTTTTTCAATAGATTGCTTGATCTTTGCTTTATGTTGTGTTGGCCTGAGCCGAAGATAGTACATGGACTTGAGATTTAGCCTACTTCTTGTCATTATCCTTCTTGTAGTAACTCTGACCAGTTTCTGTTTTGAGATTGACAACCTTGAAGGCTCTCTCTATTTGCTTTGCTTATTGGCTAGATCGTAAATGATTCATACTCATGTTTTATGAGGTGGTACCAGATGCGCTCTTAAAAATTGCCATGAATCATAGTAAAGGCATGATCCTATGCCATCTAAATTCTCATTCATTCGTATAGATTTCCAACACTAAATATATTCTTGAGTTGATTCTTTGGTTTCTTGGTGTATCTCCATGAGAGTATAAAAAATGAGGACTTTAGAACAATTGGATTCATACTTGTTAATGAACGCATTTACAACCCATCAAAATCCTTCATTTTGGATGGACCAATATGCTCCATATACCTTTGTGATGCTTCCCTTCCAAGCTCCTTGGGAAACATATAAAAGGAGCTTCGTCATTGTCTCGAAATATGTTGCACTCGGCAAATAACATGGCCAAGCACACATGTGGGTTCTTAGTCCCTTTGAATTTATTGAACTTCCTTGAAAGTCTCAGTAGATCTTCATCATCCAACCTTCACAAAAGTCCTTTCTAGAATAATTTAACTTGCCTTTTCTCCATGGAGCATATAGCTTGCTCCATCTACTGTATGCGAGATTGCATGGTCTCAGTTGATTTGCAGAGTTTCCATTGATTAAAGATCCCATGTTCCTATTTCTTGATGTATGAGTCTTTCACTATTCTTCATCACCTTCTGGAACATTTTCTGAAACTAGATGGAGGCTTCTGGATATTGTCATCATTTTTTGTTCAAGTTGTTCGTCCTCGGAGCCGTTGGACCTTTCAGTGTACTTTAGCTTTGTCTCACCTTCTTCTGCCTCAACATTCCTTCTTGATCTGGTTCCAGAGGCCATAGTTTCATGTTATTACTTGGTCCATATGAAATAATATGGCTTTGAAAATTATCATTGTACGGACTTGGTGGGATTAGGACAAAATGACTGGATAAAATAGAAGATAGCCAGACCTAGTAAAGGGACTACCTAAATGGGCCAACCCAATTAAGGAAAGACTAACAATATGATGGACATGTTTGAACCAGAATAGGTGAAAGAGGTAACCAAAGAGGTAGATTGAAAACATAAGATAGGATTTTGGACTCCTAGACAATTTTGACAAAAAAATAGGACAATACTGTTAGGAATTCACATCTAGTTTTTTAAAAGAAGTTTATGAAGACATGAAAAATAAGACGACACAAAGATGCACACACAACACACTCTAGAAGACACAATTCTATGATAAATATTTAAAAATGGCTTAAACTCCTAAACTAGATCTCATGAAGTTCAAGATCAATAGAAATGCAATATCATGTTATGGCCATATAATTGTATAAAATCCAATATATGAGGCATAGACTTCCTCCTTAGCTTCCATAGCTTAGGGTTCTCAATTCTCCTTAGAGGTTACCGATATATGCGACTATGATCCCAGTATGTAGTAAGGGGAGTACCAATACCCACCTCCAATAGGTTGGTCCAGCCATTCAATCCTACTAAAGCTATTGCTTAAGGGGGGAAATCCTATGACATGATAACTAAGACTTATATTGGTTCAAGGGAAGTTCAAAATCATGAGCATATGTGCAAGCTGAGAGCTACAGTGCAGATCCTAAGATGGAGATTTAAATTATTGAAGAGAGACAAACATGGTTTTCAAATAGATCCAAACTGAGAGGAACAATATTGATCCTATATCTATGTGCATATGTAAAATTTCTCTCAATTGTAAGTCCTGATGCAAACAAGGAATGCACAGATTACATATGGACAACCAGATGGCTCTATGGCTTGAGTGACAACCATAACATGGTAATCTGGATCACTCAATTAAGCCTAGTGAAAAGCAGAAATAGGACCCCCCATGGTCGTCACATTTGTTTATATGCAGAATTTTACAATCTTTCATATGACTATTCATATTGAAAATTTAAAAAAAAAAATGTACTTGTCTCCTTATCTCTTTCGAGAGATTACGAGATAGGACGCAACCTATCGGTATGAGATCTTATCATTCCTAGCACTTTAACCAGAGGTATTTAGATCAAGGACTAGACTAAGTATTCCAAATTATGAGTTATTGTTGTTGTTAAGATCCTAACTTCCCTCTATTTGTAAAAATGAGATTTTAGAAAATTTAAGTGGACCTTTAGAAATCTACGTGCATGAATTATGTCCGTGGGTTTCAAATATATTTTTCTTCACTTCATGCACGTAGATTTCTAAAGGTCCACTTAAATTTTCTAAAATCTCATTTTTACAAATAGAGGGAAGTTAGGATCTTAACAACAACAATAACTCATAATTTGGAATACTTAGTCTAGTCCTTGATCTAAATACTCTGGTTAAAGTGCTAGGAATGATAAGATCTCATACCGATAGGTTGCGTCCTATCTCGTAATCTCTCGAAAGAGATAAGGAGACAAGTACATTTTTTTTTTTAAATTTTCAATATGAATAGTCATATGAAAGATTGTAAAATTCTGCATATAAACAAATGTGACGACCATGGGGGGTCCTATTTCTGCTTTTCACTAGGCTTAATTGAGTGATCCAGATTACCATGTTATGGTTGTCACTCAAGCCATAGAGCCATCTGGTTGTCCATATGTAATCTGTGCATTCCTTGTTTGCATCAGGACTTACAATTGAGAGAAATTTTACATATGCACATAGATATAGGATCAAATATTGTTCCTCTCAGTTTGGATCTATTTGAAAACCATGTTTGTCTCTCTTCAATAATTTAAATCTCCATCTTAGGATCTGCACTGTAGCTCTCAGCTTGCACATATGCTCATGATTTGAACTTCCCTTGAACCAATATAAGTCTTAGTTATCATGTCATAGGATTTCCCCCCTTAAGCAATAGCTTTAGTAGGATTGAATGGCTGGACCAACCTATTGGAGGTGGGTATTGGTACTCCCTTACTACATACTGGGATCATAGTCGCATATATCGGTAACCTCTAAGGAGAATTGAGAACCCTAAGCTATGGAAGCTAAGGAGGAAGTCTATGCCTCATATATTGGATTTTATACAATTATATGGCCATAACATGATATTGCATTTCTATTGATCTTGAACTTCATGAGATCTAGTTTAGGAGTTAAGCCATTTTTAAATATTTATCATAGAATTGTGTCTTCTAGAGTGTGTTGTGTGTGCATCTTTGTGTCGTCTTATTTTTCATGTCTTCATAAACTTCTTTTAAAAAACTAGATGTGAATTCCTACAGTATTGTCTATTTTTTTGTCAAAATTGTCTAGGAGTCCAAAATCCTATCTTATGTTTTCAATCTACCTCTTTGGTTACCTCTTTCACCTATTCTGGTTCAAACATGTCCATCATATTGTTAGTCTTCCTTAATTGGGTTGGCCCATTTAGGTAGTCCCTTTACTAGGTCTGGCTATCTTCTATTTTATCCAGTCATTTTGTCCTAATCCCACCAAGTCCGTACAATGATAATTTTCAAAGCCATATTTATTTCATATGGACCAAGTAATAACATGAAACTATGGCCTCTGGAACCAGATCAAGAAGGAATGTTGAGGCAGAAGAAGGTGAGACAAAGCTAAAGTACACTGAAAGGTCAACGGCTCCGAGGACGAACAACTTGAACAAAAAATGATGACAATATCCAGAAGCCTCCATCTAGTTTCAGAAAATGTTCCAGAAGGTGATGAAGAATAGTGAAAGACTCATACATCAAGAAATAGGAACA